>NW_027167473.1:5539696-6228130 GCF_013368605.1 Nyctibius grandis
GAGGAGGGGTCCCTCCAGGACGCCTTCATAGACCTTTGCTATCAAGGACTGGTAACAGCCGGGGGGACGTGGAGCTTTTGGAGCTGTGAGTTGTTGGGTGGGTTCATGGCTGCCTGTGTTCCTCTGCGGTTCTTTCCCGACGTCTCACTGAAGGTGACCATATGCCTCACAAGAAATCACACACAGAATCAATCAGGTTGGAAGAGCCCTCTGGGATCATGGAGTCCAACCATTGCCCTGACACCACCATGGCAACTAGACCATGGCACTAAGTGCCATCTCCAGGCTTTTCTTAAACCCCTTCAGAGATGGGGACTCCACCACCTCCCTGGGCAGCCCCTTCCAATGGCTAATGACCCTTGCTGAGAAGAAATGCTTCCTAATGGCCAACCTGAACCTCCCCTGGCAAAGCTTAAGGCTGTGTCCTCTTGTCCTATCGCTAGTTGCCTGGGAGAAGAGGCCGACTCCCACTGTGCTACAGCCTCCCTTCAGGTAGTTGGAGACTGCACTAAGGTCACCTCTGAGCCTCCTCTTCTCCAGGCTAAACACCCCCAGCTCCCTCAGCCGTTCCTTGTAGGTCATACCCTCCAGACCCTTCATGAGCTTGGTCACCCTCCTCTGGACTCGCTCCAACACCTCAACATCTCTCTTGAAGTGCGGGGCCCACAACTGGACACAGGATTCAAGGTGCGGCCTCACCAGTGCCCAGTACAGAGGGACCATCCCTTCCCCAGACCGGCTGGCTACACTATTCCTAATAGAGGCCAGGATGCCACTGGCCTTCTTGGCCACGTGGGCACACTGCTGGCTCATGTTTAGCCGCCTGTCCATCAGCACCCCCAGGGCTCTTTCCGCCGGGCCGCTCTCTAACCACTCTTCCCCCAGCCTGGAGCGCTGCAGGGGGTTGTTGTGGCCCAAGTGTCAGACCCGGCACTTGTTCTTGTTGAACCTCATGCCGTTGGTCTCGGCCCATCTATCCAACCTGTCCAGATCCCTCTGTAGGGCCTTCCTACCCTCCAGCAGATTGACACTCCCACCCAGCTTGGTGTCATCTGCAAATTTGCAGATGGGATGGAAGTGTCAAAATCTCCTCAGTCTCCTTTAGATTTTGTATTTCAGATACGTACGTGTTGTTTCCAAAGAGCTGTTGGCCTAATCCTGTGAGGTGCTGAGTCACGAGTGAATTCCTCGTACAGTAACATGGGGCGTTGTTGACACGCGTGAACTTCAGTGATTTATAGCAAGGTTCATAATGTCATAAAAGAGGCGTAATAAAAATTAGTCCTGCATGACTTGTTTCTCAGAACATCATTATGGCACCGAATAATAATGAATTACTGTGCAAGAAGCCAGCAGGGAGGAAGCATGTATGGCAGCGAGGACAGATCTCACATGCCAACGTGATCTCTGATGGCGTTTGGAGAATGGATTTGAGTGCAAAATACCTGAAGAAATGTTTTTTGAATGCAACTCCTTGAGACTATGTCGTGTGATTGACCAGTTGGATGAAAACTGGAAAGGCCAAATTTTGTTAATGGTCCCCAGGAAATGTAATAAAAGTCACTTGTGTAGAAAAGAGTATTTTGTTGGACCATAACTGATAAGAATCATAGAATCATAGAATGTTGGGGTTGGAAGGGACCTCTGGAGTTCATCGAGTCCAACCCCCCTGCCAGAGCAGGACCAATCTAGGGCAGGTCACACAGGAACGCATCCAGATTGGTCTGGAAAGTCTCCAGAGAAGGAGACTCCACAACCTCTCTGGGGAGCCTGTTCCAGTGCTCTGTAACCCTTACAGTAAAGAAGTTCTTCCTCATGTTGAGGTTGAACTTCCTGTGCTCCAGCTTGCATCCATTGCCCCTTGGCCTATCGCAGGGCACAAGTGACAAGAGGTTGCCCCTTTCCTCTTGACACCCAGCCCTCATCTATTTATACCCACTAATCAGATCCCCTCTCAGTCTTCTCTTCTACCAGTAAGCTACCAGTACCTTGTCCTCTGATACTTATTTGGGACAGTAAATTACACCTACTTCATATCTCCGTAAAGGTCATCTGATAGAACATCTCCTTTTCTCCTCGCTGTTGGAAAGAAGACCAAAATTTAATTATTTAATGATTACACCAAAACACTGCGATTCATTTGGTTCTTGTGTCTCCATTCCACCAATTCTTGCCCATTTAATCACTTAATGTGGGACGATGAGAGCTTCTGGATCCATGTCCCAGGGCTTTCCCTCCTGGATCCGTGTCCCAGGACTTTCCCAGGGAACGTCTTCTTGCTGCAGGTTGGTGTTGGGTTTTGGAAGCAGCACAGAGGATGGATGATGAAATCCATCATTTCATCATGAAATTTCAGACCAAATTTTTCACTGCCCATGTGAAATGCAGAATTTTATCTTGCGTTCCCCTCTCGAGGCACGTACTTTGGTGGCTTAGCGTCGGTGATGCCTCCAGACAGATGGGCTTCAGGCCCCAGGATCCCCACGCTGAAGGATGTGCCTCATACCAAAACCAGGTTCCTTAGTGGCACAAACCCTACGTCCTTGGCTGTTCACAGAATCAATCAGGTTGGAAGAGCCCTCTGGGCTCATCGAGTCCAACCATTGCCCTGACACCACCATGGCAACTAGACCAGGGCACTAAGTGGTTCCTCCATCTGGAGGAAAACAGCTCCTGGTTACTGTCCCAACCTGCTCGCGGGTGTATCTGGAATGTGTAAGTCATGGATTGTGTAAGTCATATTTTACTGGCAGAGTGCCTCACTTTTCCAGGTGCGAGGTGTTACATAGGCAGCATCTCTTGAGTTACAGATATCTCTTTTTTTTTCTCACTTATAACTTTCACAGTTCGCTCTGTGGAAGGTGTAAGACGGGTCCAAAAGGTTCTAAATAAAAAAAAAAGAATTAAAAAAAACCCCTAAATTCTCTGAATGCAGAAGTGTAACAAAAGGCTGTGCCTGTACTGAGCAACACTAGACAATAAGCACGTATTTGATGTTAGTTCTGGAATTAAAATTCCATATAATTGCTTTTCCTTTTAACACTGAGGATTTGGAGATGAGAACAGATTCATGTTCTTACATCGTACTTGAAATTCGTGCTGTACGAATAACCGAATTGAAGTGCTAAACCCAAGGAAAATATTGTGGGGGGAGTAGGGAAGAGACTTGAATTAATCCGAAAGGTTTATATTTTAACTTGAATAAAACATCTTGTTTTTTTCTGAAATGAAATACTTAACTTAAAGCCTGAATGTTTGTTTTATGTTTGAATACATTCACAGAATCACAGAATCAATTAGGTTGGAAGAGCCCTCTGGGCTCATCGAGTCCAACCATTGCCCTGACACCACCATGGCAACTAGACCAGGGCACTAAGTGCCATGTCCAGGCTTTTCTTAAACCCCTCCAGAGATGGTGACACCTCTTCTAAAGCTGAAATATATAGAAAGTTCACCTCTAGATTAAAAAAAATTCAAATCAATGAGTGAAATGGTTGTTAGAAAGCATAAAAAATATTTTGAGGTAGTGTGTTGGGTGAAAGTTTTCATTTGATGTCTTGAAACATCAAATGGAGGTGTTGGAGCGAGTCCAGAGGAGGGCGACCAAGCTGGGGAAGGGTCTGGAGGGTCTGAGCTACGAGGAATGGCTGAGGGAGCTGGGGTTGTTTAGCCTGGAGAAGAGGAGGCTCAGAGGTGACCTTAGTGCAGTCTCCAACTACCTGAAGGGAGGTTGTAGCAGAGTGGGAGTCGGCCTCTTCTCCCAGGCAACTAGCAATAGGACAAGAGGACACAGCCTCAAGCTTCTCCAGGGGAGGGTCAGGTTGGCCATTAGGAAGCATTTCTTCTCAGCAAGGGTCATTAGCCATTGGAAGGGGCTGTCCAGGGAGGTGGTGGAGTCCCCATCTCTGGAGGTGTTTAAGAAAAGCCTGGCCATGGCACTTAGTGCCCTGGTCTAGTTGCCATGGTGGTGTCAGGGCAACGGTTGGACTCAATGATCCCAGAGGGCTCTTCCAACCTCATTGATTCTGTGATTCTGTGATTCTGTGATTCTGTGATTGTGTCTTCTAACGAGGGATGCGGTAGTTAAACATCTCTAGACAAGTGCCAAGGTCAAGACTGGAAAAAAAACACACAGACAAACCTATGAGGCTTTTCCAGTTGAGTTGGACTCGCTTACAATGCACTTACGCTTATAACACAGGAGTCAACATATAGAATAGACCAGAAGCCCAAATCTACTCACTCTGTGAAGCAAAGTAGTCACGTTGTAATATAAATGTACTCAGAATTACACTTTAGCCTTGTGTTTGCCCATTATTTAGCTCAGTGGCCCATGACTAAGGACGCTAAAGGCAATCTCAGTGCAAAGAATGGATCACAACTTTGCAGCCAAAAGAGCTGAGACTGTGGCTCGTTATTTTCTTTCAACGCCTAATTACTCTGGAAATGCCATTGGGAAATTCCTTAATTCCCTCTGGTTTTGGCTCGATCACAATAAGTAAGAGGTAATAATATTTGTTATTAGTAATAGCAATATTGATGGCTTCAATAATAGTAATTTTGGGATAATATAAGAAAATCTAAGCTAATATTCAGTGAGCTTCATGCTTTTTACATAAAGCTGTTCTTTGTAAGCTGTTTAGATAATACAACACTGTTAACGGCCCTACAGTAAATAGGAAGGAAGCCAGAGAGTGGTGGTCAATGGGACAGAGTCCAGTTGGAGGCCTGTATCTAGTGGAATACCTCAAGGGTCGGTACTGGGACCAGTTCTATTCAATATATTCATTAATGACTTGGGTGAGGGAATAGAGTGCACTGTCAGCAAGTTTGCTGATGACCCCAAACTGGGAGGACTGGGTTCAAGAAGTTCAAGAAGGACAGGGAAGTGCTAGAGAGTCCAGCACAGAGCCACGAAGATGATGAAGGGAGTGGAACATCTCCCTTATGAGGAGAGGCTGAGGGAGCTGGGTCTCTTCAGCTTGGAGAAGAGGAGACTGAGGGGTGACCTCATGAATGTTTATAAATATGTAAAGGGCAAGTGTCATGAGGATGGAGCCAGGCTCTTCTCAGTGACATCCATTGGCAGGACAAGGGGCAACGGGTGCAAGCTGGAACACAGGAGGTTCCACATAAATATGAGGAAAAACTTCTTTACTGTAAGGGTGACCGAACACTGGCACAGGCTGCCCAGAGAGGGTGTGGAGTCTCCTTCTCTGGAGACATTCAAAACCCACCTGGACGCGTTCCTGTGTGATATGATCTAGGTAATCCTTCTCCAGCAGGGGACTGGACTAGATGATCTTTGGAGATCCCTTCCAATCCCGAACATTCTGTGATTCTGTGTGATTCTGTGAGCCCAAGGAAGTAGCCTACTTCAGGTTTGCGTGTTGCTGTTCGCTTTAGATGATGGTTCAGGACGGTGTATTTGAAGGTGTGATTCTACTGTTATTTTTTTTTCTCTCTCTTCCATCCCCTGTCATTTTATTCACGCTTATTCCGTGCCGCCTTGGCCCTTTGTTTTGTAACACCTCAGCCGTGGCCACCACGGCACCTCCTGCCTTCCCTGACACCCCTGTGCCACCGGCCTCTCTGACTTCCTCCTCTCCTTCCCCTCCAGCTGTCCCAAGTTCCAGTGTCCTCCCCTCTGCCCCCCGAGATGTGGTCCCTGTTTTGGTCTCCAGTCGATTTGTCCGTCTCAGCTGGCGCCCACCTGCAGAAGCCAGAGGCAGCGTCCAGACGTACACGGTCTTCTTCTCCAGGGATGGCGTCAACAGGTAGGTGGCAACAGACCATGGGTCTCCCTCTGGATGGGGGGATAGTCCTAAGACTTGCAAAGCCTGAGGTCTTTGCAAGTATCTTGCAAATGGTTCTCAACCTTGTGTTCTTCTCCCTGTGGTAAAAGAAGGGTGAAGCTAGAAAAGGCTTTTGTTGCTGTTTATTTTTGTAGACACCACGTCAACATTTGTATAACAGGGGTCATTATCTTGGTATGAAGGGCCACTTGTGTTGGCAGTGATGTCTATGGATCTTACCTCCTCCAGCTATTACTTGACCATCTAAGATGAGGTATTGTTAGCTCCGTGTTTTACCTTTCATCTTCCTCTGAAGACGCAGGCTCAAGTGTTCTTTGCATCACTGGCGTCAGCTTATCCTTCATCCTAAGGGGCTCAGTCTTGCAGGCAAAACTTCTTGCCTCTGCCTGGACATGCCCAAGCTTCTCATCTTAATCTCCAACAAGATCCAGCTTTCTTTTATCGCCATATAGCCATTTCTTCACTGAAAGGGACGTCAAGCATTGGAACAGGCTGCCCAGGGAAGTGGTGGAGTCACCATCCCTGGAGATATTTAGAAGACATGTAGACGTGGCACATAGGGACGGGGTTTAGTGGTGGGCTTGGCAGTGCTGGATTAACAGTTGGACTTGATGGTCTTAAAGGTCCTTTCCAACCAAAATGATTCTCTGAAGGGGATATATTGTAGATTTTAAGACACTCAGGGAAGATATTAATTGGCCCTAGAGAAGTAACTGACACAAAACGAGCGATGAATGAGTTCAGGGAGGTGAGGATGCTCAGCAGCTCCCTTGTCACTCCCAGTTTGGGTACCAAATCCAGGTTCACGCGGCTGAATCAGATATTTTTTGCACATCTAGGTCCTAACATTTGTCTGCAGCCATCGCCACCAGTAATAATGGAACGGGGTCCCGTGCTGTGCATGGGGATTCTCATCTTCTTATGTTTATCAAGTGCTTTGAGGTTTGTTGATGGGCATGAAGACGTGGCAATGGTGGAGGGCACTGTGTCATCACATCTCAGTTAAGTGTCTTAAAAACTTCCAGCTGCTGCAGTAGGCTTCTAACTCAGCCTTTTAGTTCAGAATTGAGGAGAAAATAGTAATATTCTTATATGAGGCTTTTAAATAGTTGTGTTTCTGAGATGAAAAAAGATGTAAAAATGATGCTTTCCTTACAAAAGAGCTATTTTTCTGCTTACCAAAATAAATCTTGGATTTGACATTGACCTCAGGGATGCAAAGGAATTGTCAGAGAAATTACTTTTGAGTCTGGAATAAGGCGATCTTCCCACGTTCCAGAGTGGGGAGGATTTGCGTGGCGACTGGCATCACCATCAAGGCCAACACACCACGGAGGGTGCGTGACCATTTCAGGGACCAGCCAGAAAAATAATCTCCTGTGTTTTGAACTCTATCATAAGAGGGGTTTTTTCAGCTCAGCCCTTTCAAAGAAACCCCTTTTGGAAGTGATTACACTTACTGCCGTAGCGTAATCACCGGAGCCCTTCTGATGGGATGCTCTTTAATCTTCACGCTCAGCTGGGCATCCTGCATGGGATCAAATGGTTTTGCTTGCTGATAAGGGTGATTGGAAAGAGCACTTAAAGGTAAAAGGCAAGTTTCTCAGAAAAGGAGAAAACAAACCTTAAATCTCTTAGGAAATAAATAAACAGGCTACCAATACACCTGCACTCGGGGAAGTTTCTGGTTGAGGTAAAAGTTTGCACAAAGACCATAAAAATCCATCCTGCCTCGCAGGAGAAGTGTTCCAGAAGAGAAAGGAGCTCGTTCAGGTTTCATTTGATGTTATAAACTCACTGAAAAAAACTATGTGTTATGTACAAGTAATAAGGTCATCTGAAAGATTGAAAATGTCGAGTTTTGATGTTCAGTTTTGCTCTCGGCCTCAGTGTTTGTGCCCTCTTCTCACCTGTCTCTCCTGGTTGGCTTCTCAATGAGTGAGCATTGATGCACACAGGCATTTGATATTTATGTGGGTAGCGTATTAGTCACCACGACGTTTATTTTTGCCAATTTCTTCTTGATCTATCTCCAAACCAGAAAATAACTCCTCAAATGTAATCTCAAGGCATATTTAATTACCTGTGCATAGTTTGAAATGAATTCTGCCTTCCTGGTGAGAATTTACGTTGCTATGTTTAAACTTTAAAATTTAATTTACAGTGAAAATTTTTCTATATTGATTTATAAACAATGAGATATATTTATATGGCAATGTATTTCTGCTTAGCATTTTAGATGAGACACAAAATACCGGTCAGTTTTTTGATTGCAACCTTTGAAATGTCAAGTTAGCTTAAATAACGGGTCGTGATTTGTAGCTATCTTTCTTTTTCAACTGACTGTTAGCAAAAATTTCTGCCAATAAATGAAATTAAATGCTCTGATCTTTAAAAAAGAAAAAAAGAAGAAAATGACCCTGGAAATCTATTACAGCTGAAGTAAAACCCTTTGACGAAGGACTCTTCTGCAGGATTGGGACCAGTTTTCTTTTCAGTTGGACATTCACTTGTTTTCAGCAACGAATTAAGAAATATGTAGATAGTCACAACAAGCTAATAGATCTCCCAGTTTAGCTTCTTGCGTGTTGCAGGCTGAAGAAATGAATCGAGGGACCACTTAATTGAATCCAAAAAATTCTATTTGATTAAATAAACCTTCCAAATTCAGCTGAAGTTCTAAAATATCATTCCCAGATGATCTATTTACATTAGTTTTGAGATTTGCTTGTTATAATCAAGGACTTTATGTTATTTTGCGGGAGAACAGTAATGGGAGGTAAAAAAAGAACTCGAGGCAGTAAAAGTCTGGCCAGGTTAAAATTAATAGTATTCATTTCACAGCAAGGAGCATTAACATGACTTGTCTTACTTGAAGTAACTAATTAGGTGTTTGAGACATTATAAAAGCATTTGTTACACACCTAAGAGATATATGGGAACTGTAATTATCTTTTTTACATGCTGATACCATAATGTAACATGATCTTCAGTCACTGGAAATTACACGTCGAAGCCTCCATTTTACAAGGAAGTGGATGACTTTAGTCAAGGTCTTTTATTTTTAGACTGTAATTTATGGCTGAGATGGGTTTGCAAAAGAAAACCCCGAATGTAAAGGTGCCTGATTCAAGGGGGTTTGGTGCTTTTTAGATTATCTGTAGCGTATTAACCCCTCGCCGGTAAGCAGGAGCACGAGATGGACTTTGGGACATGGGTGACACTCATCTCACCTAACTTCAGCCTTGGGTGCGCGTCAGCGGGGCAGGTCGCTGCAGCTCAAGGGAGAAAGGCAGCCGCATGCTTTACAGCATTCATCTGATGTGTTTTGGTCCCTATTTTACGAAGACAAGTGTAGGGTTGTCACCAAAATCGGGAATAAAACTCCTTAACGCCGGGTTTTAGCGTTAATGAGCAGGCATTACTTCATTAGGCCGAGGGACATGGGGGATCACCCCACCTAACATGTCCACCAATGCACAAAAGCACGCTCATTATATACATTACAGAAAAATGAATATTCATATAATTCCTGAGAAAAGGCCGCCTATTCCAAGAAACCTTATGCATATGTTAATATATTATTTAAATCTCTTTGTGTATGCGTACTAAATCGGGGAAGGGGTCTCTGGGGGTCGTAATCCCCCCATAGTTCTGCTGTACGACCCTGCTTCTGCGTGAGTGTGGTCGAGGCCTTTCTGCTGACACATGCAGGTGGCTCCGAGGAAAAGATCCTGTTCTGGCTGTTACAGGATTTATCTCTGCTCCTGATGCCAGAGCTGTGAATCAAGTCATTTAAGACACTACAAAGATGTTGTTCACAGTCTTGTTTATCTTTGGCCCTTCTTTATAATTAGTGAGGAATTTAACAGAGACCTTAGATTCTCTAAGATAAGCACAAGCAAGAGCCAGTGACAACTATAACTTTAAGCATTATCGGTCCCAGAAGCAGACCCTGTCTGCAAAACATGCCGTTAGCTTCAGAAAGTGCAGTTATTTTAGCTGAAAGGAAAATTACTGACAGGAAAGTTGATTCTGTCTAAAGGTTACACAGAGCAGGCCTTTTAGGGCCTACACAGCGCAGGCCTTTGAGGGCCTACACAGAGCAGGCCTTCTAGGGCCTACACTGAGGCCTACTTTTACTAAGCCGTCTGGTATCAGGGTTATGTTCATAAGTTCTTTCTCTTTGCTAGCTGGAGGGTTTGCAGTGTCACAGAAGACATCACTGCCAGATGTGACGTCGGCAGACGGCTTGTTTAAACAAAAGGGATAATTTTTTTCTCACAAACCAGAAACAGTGGAGTCAGAGATTTGACAGTTTGAAGGCAATGGACCCATTTTGGGTGTCTGTGATCACCTGGGTGCCAAAATTCCAGAAACTTGTGATCAGGAGCTCTGTGCCAGGACAATAACCAGGTATTTCTGTCATACACCAGGAGAATAAACAAATACTTCTGTCCTGGTTCACGTATTCCTCTAAATATCTGCTACGTGGCCGCTGCCGGCTTGCGAGATGGGGTAAGTGGGCTGCTGGCAGTTCTCGCCTCTCAGCCTGCCCAGAGGGAAACCTCAGCCCTTTCTTTTGCTTTATTCCTCTTGGTCTCCATCGTGGGGTGTTTGCTTGATTATTATTCAGTCCTTACTCAGGCACATCTGGAACTTTGGGGGTTTTTATGCAGTCCATTTCTTATTTTTTTGCAGTTACAAGATCTTGCAGTGCCCTATAGGCTTTTGGTGTTGCATTTGGAAGAAACTCTACATCCCATAGCTAGAAAACCCAATCTATAGGAAGTTAGATATGTGTACTTTTTTTTTCTTCTTTCTTACTTTCTTGCTTTTGTGTTGTCAAGTGCGACAGAAAACCTTTTTGTTGGTTTTAGCTTTTCAGAGGGCTTCTAGTAAAGGAGAGGAGCAAGACACGCCACCTGTAATAAATCAGTTACAGAAGCAATTTTACCTACTTCTGTTTGCAGATTGTCCATGAACCGACTGTGATTTCATCCAATTTAAACCCTGCTTTACCATTTAGGGATTGTGTTTTTCCCACATAATCTCACGTTAATGACTCTAGGTCTGTGTCTTTCTCACTGAGCAGCACAAAGCCAGAGCTAGGCAGAGCTTTGCTTGACCCGAGGCAGAGATGCCAGTGCCAGGGTGCAAATACCCCTTGAGCTCTGGGTGCTTCTGGTGCCAGGAGAAATCCTATGGCTCTTGCCCTGGTGGGAGGATGATGTCCTGTGTGTCTCCCAGGCCAGGGGCTGCCACATAGCTTGAGGCTATGTCTTCTTGTCCTGTTGCTTGCAGGCTACCAACTGCATAAATAAGTAATGCTTTAAGATCCAAATGCACTTTAAAAATGTTTTTTTGGGGTTTTTTTTTAGGGAACGGGCAGTCAACACATCTCAATCTGGGACGCTTCAACTTACCGTGGGCAACCTGAAACCAGAGGAGACCTACACCTTCCGAGTGGTGGCATACAACGAGTGGGGACCAGGAGAGAGCTCGCAGCCCGTCAAGGTGGCCACGCAGCCGGAGCGTGAGTGTGCGCAGCAACACGGGGGCTTGGCGTGGGTGGCAGCACCAGCTGTAGGGATGAACTGCAGCCCTGAGGTTCTCGTAGGGCATCGGTTTAAGGTTTTCATGTAGCTCCTCTTAAAAAATATGGCCCAGTCCAGAGGATTGAAACATTATTTGAGCCCTTCCGTGGCAAAATTAGTTATTTGGAAGAATTAATTGTGAGAATGGGATCAGTGTCTAGTTTTTAGCACAGAAATGGGTGCTGTGCTTCATACTGACGGGCACCGGTCTGCTTTGGGGAAGCAAAGGAGTGAAGGGTGTGATGCTGAGCTCCTTTTGTGCTCCTTTGGTAAAGCCCCTGTCAGAATCCGCTCTCCTTGTGCAATAAGGTGGGAAACAGAAGCACAGAAACTCGTCTACATCTTCACACGTCGCCACGTGCAGAAATTTAACTGAAAGGTATGAAAACCCCTCGTTGTGTGAAGGTAACAGTGCTGCTGGTAAACCCTGAAATGAGTTTCCTTGATTTATTGCCGCAGGTGGCTTGGTGGTGGGAGCAGGTAGAGGAGGTGGGAATGGCGAGGTGGAGGAGAAGAAGGGCTTGGAAGGTTCAGGTTAGACATTAGGAAGCATTTCTTCTCAGCAAGGGTCATTAGCCATTGGAAGGGGCTGCCCAGGGAGGTGGTGGAGTCACCATCTCTGGAGGGGTTTAAGAAAAGCCTGGCCATGGCACTTAGTGCCATGGTCTAGTTGCCATGGTGGTGTCAGGACAATGGTTGGACTCGATGATCCCAGAGGTCTCTTCCAGCCTGATTGATTCTGTGATTCTGTTTAATGCCCAGCGTAGACATTTGGGATATTTTTCCTATTTAATAACTTCAAGATTTCTCTAAAGTGTCAAGTTTGAGCATGAAGAAAATATTACTTTCCCTTTTTCCTTTTGCTTTTTACCGTTGACCAAATTATCTTCTCATTTTGGAACAACTCTCTCTGGTCCTGGGAGGCAGTCAGCCTCTCTGTGGCTGCCTTTTAGAACATGCTGTAACTATCGTACAATAAATTACATGGCTGCAGATAAATTGAATTTCCATGTTATTTGAAAATATCAGAAGTATTATGCAACCTGGCCTTGTTAAAGAAGAAAAAAGCTGATGAAAAAGGACATCTGAAATTCATGTCTGTCAGTGCCTTTTTCTAAAAGTGCATACATTTGCTCAGTAATCAGTTTAAAAGATCAGCAGCACAAGTTCCAGCTTTCTGAAATAATCATCCAGAATATATGGGCTGGATTTATAGGAAGGTTTTTGTCCTCAGATTAACACACACCCCCCCTTGTATTTTTTTTTTTATTAAACTACAACCCCTTTTTCTCTGCCTTTATGCTATATAATTTCAATACAGTATTATCAGCCCAGCTTTAAATCCCTGCCTGCTTAAGCCACGTCTAATCTTTTCATACCACATGGGGAGACTTTGTGAGTTATTATTTGGGCTCCTCAAGATGCTCTTAAAGCAGCTTGGAAGGAGAGAATAAAGCGGCGCATCTATCCTCATGAGGAGGATTGAAACTGTCCAGCCGAGCTTTGAAAGCACTTCCCCGCTGTGGGACTGGCTCATTTCTTTTATGAATTAAAACCAGTTTCCTCATAATTCTCCGTCACCGTGATGGGTGTATTAGTTGGTGAAAGAGCAGATGAATAGGAAGGCACGTTGGCGTCCCCCAAAGAAACTCAACGGCGTCGCTCCAGCCTCATCAAGTCGCCTCTTCTCATCTCCCTTCCGCTGAAATCAATTTAGTGTGCGCCGACATCTCAACTTCTACCCCGAGCATCTTTAAGGGCTTTATAAGGAATAATTAATTCCTGTGTCCTTCTGAGGTAGGGAAGTATTATTATACCTACTTAAGAGAAGTCCAGCTGTGTCCCCATATGGCCACCCCATCCTGCGAGGAGCAAATCTCCGACCCCCTGTGGTTGTCCCCGGAGATGGGGAGAAGCTGGGAAGTCAATGTCTTGAAAAAGCAATTTCTGAAACATAAATAGAGAGTTTTGGGGTGGATTTATGTAGAAAATGGGGCATTTTGCAGTGGCTAGAGGGGGATTTTACTTGCACAGGAGACTTGGGTGACTTTGGTCACCGAGTTCCACCGCTGCCTAGATACTTTTGTAATTATTTTCAATTCCCATTAGAAGCTGCTGCATCTAACCTCAGAAATCGTCCCCTTTGTCATTTCACAATTTCATTTTTTCTCATTATAGTAGGAAATCATTTATTATTATTTTTTTTTTAGCACTGGCTGCACCTGAATTTTCTTGCTAAGGCAAATAGCAGCAAAAACTACCATCAGTGCTGTATTAAAGCAATTGCACCAGAAGCTATTCAAGTTTTTGATTCTTTTTTTTTTTCCTAGAAGTTTTTCAGGGGAGACAACAGTTTTTGAAGTTATTGCCCATAGAAAAAAATTCAGCTGCAGTCTTTTTTAACGTATGTTTCTTATACAAATGTCCAAACTGCAGAGAAAATTAAAAGGCCATTAAAATTAATGCAATGAAATCTGCCGCTGTCGGATGCTGAGTAACTCGGAGGGCACTGGTGCTGCCTTTGCCTCCTACTCAGCTCTTTTGGGTACCAGTTTCAGTCACAAGGATGATAATGTTGTTGCTATAAATGATGCTGAATGATCTCATGATGGTCAGGGTCTTACTGAAACGAGAGCACTGAATCACGGAATCAATCAGGTTGGAAGAGCCCTCTGGGATCATCGAGTCCAACCATTGCCCTGACACCACCATGGCAACTAGACCAGGGCACTAAGTGCCATGTCCAGGCTTTTCTTAAACCCCTCCAGAGATGGGGACTCCACCACCTCCCTGGGCAGCCCCTTCCAATGGCTAATGACCCTTGCTGAGAAGAAACGCTTCCTAATGGCCAACCTGAACCTGCCCTGGCCAAGCTTGAGGCTGTGTCCTCTTGTCCTAGCGCTGGTTGCCTGGGAGAAGAGGCCGACTCCCACTGCGCTACAGCCTCCCTTCAGGTAGTTGTAGACTGCACTAAGGTCACCTCTGAGCCTCCTCTTCTCCAGGCTAAACACCCCCAGCTCCCTCAGCCGTTCCTCATAGCTCAGACCCTCCAGACCCTTCACCAGCTTGGTCGCCCTCCTCTGCACTCACTCCAACACCTCAACATCTCTCTTGAAGTGCGGGGCCCACAACTGGACACAGGATTCAAGGTGTGGCCTCACCAGTGCCCAGTACAGAGGGACCATCACTTCCCCAGACCGGCTGGCTACACTAGTCCTAAGAGAGGCCAGGATGCCATTGGCCTTCTTGGCCACCTGGGCACACTGCTGGCTTATGTTTAGCCGCCTGTCGATCAGCACCCCCAGGTCTCCTTCCGCCGGGATGAGTTTATGCAAGTTCTGCAGATAATCTGTTAAACTTCCCACCAAGGTGGGCTTGGTCAGGTTTTTAGGAACAGGGAGGTCAGAATCCTCTTTCTCCAGTGCAAAATGGCCATGGGTCTGGGCAGAGAAAACACTGAGCTTGTGTTTAAGAAGTTGGGAGGGCTGGAGCCAAGGCTCTGTGGCTTTGGGTAGATCATTGAAACTTCTTGGTTTCTCCATCATCAGGATATAAGTGAGAAATGTTGGCAAAAGGTTGGACCAGATCATCTTCCGTGGTCCCTTCCAGCCTGGGCTATTCGGTCGGTCTATGACTTTTCCTCTCTCTTTGCTCATGCCCAAGTACAGATCTATCCATGCTGATACACAATATCCTTCATGGCAGGGATTTCCCTTTCCATCATGTACTGATGTAACAAAAATTAATAATTTTTAATGAACTTGCAGCTAGTCCCATCTAACAAGGGAGCCACAAGCTCCATCAGGAGCCTTCTCTACTACAGCCCATCCCACGTCGCCTGTCACAGCGAGGAACTGAGGACATGGCACTCCTGCTCTCCAGCTATCAGCTTACAACGTTACATATATTATTTTAAAGTAAAAAAAAACATCTTAGTCCAAGTCTGCATCCTCACTCGGCCAAATTTTGCGTGTACAAAAAAATTCCTGGAATATTGAATGGCCACTTTGGTTTTGGGCAGTGTTGGGGGTATTTATATATTTTTATATATATATATATATATTTTTCATATATTTATCAGTATATAAAGAGCTGGGGCAAGCAGAAACATAAGCATCTCCGGTGTAGTGCCTCCATGGTGAATTTGTCTTGTCATTTGATGAAAGGGTGAAGCGCTACTGAAAAATGTGTTCCGTGGAGTCATTAATATCCTCCTCATTTGTGTGTATTCGTCCGTAATGGCTCAGTAAAATACACCCTGGGGTAACTTTACGCCGTTCTTACATGGTTCCTTAATTTTATGAGTAATTTATGTGGAGTGTTGCGGGGGGGGGAGGTTTGCAATTGCTTTAAGTTTCAGTGAAACGTATCTTCCTTACTAAAAGGTGGGCAGACATAAAGGGAAAGGTGGTGATGTCTGTTTTTCTGTCTGTCTTAGACTCCTGCTTTTCTCTTCCCATCCACTTTTTTTTCCTGGATTTTTATTTTTTTATTTTGTTTGTCTTAAGAGAGAAGAGTTGCTTCAGTCTCAACTCTTGGAAGGTGCTTCACTTTGCAGCAGGTTGCGGCAGGAGTAGGATGAGGTCTTGCTCTAGCCTGGTCATTAGGACACTGGTGGTGTCCCCAGCACGGGTCACAGAATCACAGAATCAATGAGGTTGGAAGAGACCTCTGGGCTCATCGAGTCCAACCATTGCCCTGACACCACCATGGCAACTAGCCCAGGGCACTAAATGCCATGGCCAGGCTTTTCTTCAACCCCTCCAGAGATGGGGACTCCACCACCTCCCTGGGCAGCCCCTTCCAATAGCTAATGATCCTTGCTGAGAAGAAATGCTTCCTAATGGCCAACCTGAAGCTCCCCTGGCCAAGCTTGAGGCTGTGTCCTCTTGTCCTATCACTAGTTGCCCGGGAGAAGAGGCCAACTCCCACTCTGCTACAACCTCCCTTCAGGTAGTTGTAGACTGCACTAAGGTCACCTCTGAGCCGCCTCTTCTCCAGGCGAAACACCCCCAGCTCCCTCAGCCGTTCCTTGTAGCTCAGACCCTCCAGACCCTTCACCAGCTTGGTCGCCCTCCTCTGCACTCGCTCCAACACCTCAACATCTTTCTTGAAGTGCGGGGCCCACAACTGGACACAGGATTCAAGGTGCGGCCTCACCAGTGCCCAGTACAGAGGGACCATCACTTCCCCACACCGGCTGGCTACACTATTCCTAAGAGAGGCCAGGATGCCATTGGCCTTCTTGGCCACCTGGGCACACTGCTGGCTCATGTTTAGCCGCCTGTCCATCAGCACCCCCAGGTCTCTTTCCACCGGGCCGCTTTCTAACCACTCTTCCCCCAGCCTGGAGCGCTGCAGGGGGTTGGTGTGACCCAAGTGTAAGACCCGGCACTTTTTTCTCTTTCCACACTGCATCTCGCTGTGGTGGTGCCACCCCGTTGCCTTTCTACCCCAGCTCTGTTCCTCCCGCACCCATGTGCCTCTGAAGGTCTGAAAAGACCTGATGAAATACTTATTTAATTATGAGCAATCAATAGTGCTGGCTCCAGAGACTCTACGGAGTTGACATTTCCAGCTGGCTCGTGCAGTGACACCGAGCAAGTGTTTCATGGCTGTACATCATCATCCCTTTGTTTCTGCAATGGCGAGGACATGCTGGAATCTTTATCCTTTGGAAACGTCGTGCAACCCCTTCTTTTCTGGGAGTTAGGAGGGCAGATTCAGCTTATTAATAGTGGGAGAATTTGTTACTACTTTAGTAGACTTAAGGGTTAAAGGGAAAAACAAGTCTAACACAGAAAGTAAAATTCTTCATTTTCAGATTGTCTTGGCTTCAATTTAAAGCACAACAAATTGAAACCTGACTTTAAAAGACTTTGCATCCCCTTCATGAGACCTTCTTGAATCTTGGTGTCATCTATTGCACAGAGGAAGAAATCCAGTAGATGAGGAATGCATTTTATATCAGCTGTGTACGCTGAACTCTTCCTACCACAATTCTGAGGAGGTATCTCCATGGCTTCACGCCTAGGGCAGGATGGCTGGTACGTTCTGGGTGTTGGAGCCAGTGGTGTCGGAGCGAGGTGTTGGAGCGAGTGCAGAGGAGGGCGACCAAGCTGGTGAAGGGTCTGGAGGGTCTGAGCTATGAGGAACAGCTGAGGGAGCTGGGGGTGTTTAGCCTGGAGAAGAGGAGGCTCAGAGGTGACCTTAGTGCAGTCTACAACTACCTGAAGGGAGGTTGTAGTTGAGTGGGAGTCGGCCTCTTCTCCCAGGCAACTAGTGATAGGACGAGAGGACACAGCCTCAAGCTTGGCCAGGGGAGCTTCAGGTTGGCCATTAGGAAGCATTTCTTCTCAGCAAGGGTCATTAGCCATTGGAAGGGGCTGCCCAGGGAGGTGGTGGAGTCACCGTCTCTGGATGGGTTTAAGAAAAGCCTGGCGATGGCACTTAGTGCCCTGGTCTAGTTGCCATGGTGGTGTCAGGGCAATGGTTGGACTCGATGATCCCAGAGGGCTCTTCCAACCTGGTTGATTCTGTGATCCTGTGGGGTTGGACTAGATGATCTCCAGAGGTCCCTTCCAACCCCAACCAATCTGGGATGCTGTGATTCTGTTTTCCTTCGTCCTTACGTCCCTCAAGGGAGCGTTTTGATGCCGCAGTCCATGGGCGGTGTGGCCGTCCTTTCCACTCACTGCTGGTGGGATGCAGACCAGTGTCTCACCGGCCAGATTTGGCAGTTAGCTTTGGCACTGTCCGATATTTCTCTGGACAAGAGCGCTGGCATGTCACTTTGCTGAGGTTCATCCAAAAATCTCTGCTGAGCTGCAGGCCACTGGGATGCGTTTGTCCCTCTACAGCTTTCCTAAAACAATGGCGATTGGGATGGTGGTAATGAGCTGGAAATTAAATAAACCTCACCAAGCCTGAGTTAGGCACTGGGAAGAGACAAGCTCAGTGCCTCCAGCTGATCTGCTGCCACCAAATTTTACTGAAGAATGGTACAAAGCTCTTGTCAATCCTTTTCATCAGAAACAAAGCTGTCTCTACAGAATCACAGAATCAACCAGGTTGGAAGAGCCCTCTGGGCTCATCGAGTCCAACCATTGCCCTGACACCACCATGGCAACTAGACCATGGCACTAAGGGCCATGGCCAGGCTTTTCTTAAACCCCTCCAGAGATGGGGACTCCACCACCTCCCTGGGCAGCCCCTTCCAATGGCTAATGACCCTTGCTGAGAAGAAATGCTTCCTAATGGCCAACCTGAACCTCCCCTGGCCAAGCTTGAGGCTGTGTCCTCTTGTCCTAGCGCTAGTTGCCTGGGAGAAGAGGCCAACTCCCACTCCACTACAACCTCCCTTCAGGCAGTTGTAGACTGCAATAAGGTCTCCTCTGAGCCTCCTCTTCTCCAGGCTAAACACCCCCAGCTCCCTCAGCCGTTCCTCGGAGCTCAGACCCTCCAGACCCTTCACCAGCTTGGTCGCCCTCCTCTGCACTCGCTCCAACACCTCAGCATCTCTCTTGAAGTGCGGGGCCCACAACTGGACACAGGATTCAAGGTGTGGCCTCACCAGTGCCCAGTACAGAGGGACCATCACTTCCCCAGACCGGCTGGCTACACTATTCCTAAGAGAGGCCAGGATGCCATTGGCCTTCTTGGCCACCTGGGCACACTGCTGGCTCATGTTTAGCCGCCTGTCCATCAGCACCCCCAGGTCTCTTTCCACTGGGCTGCTTTCCAACCACTCTTCCCCCAGCATGTAGCGCTGCATGAGGTTGGTGTGGCCCAAGTGTAAGACCCGGTACATTAGAAGGGTATGAGGTGCTCATCTGTAACTGCTCTGGTCCTCAGCTGCACCAAAGCACCATGAGAAGGTCAAAGAGAAGATGTCCTATAAAACAAGCTGCTGCTGCCAAGCATTTCTAAAATAGCTTTGGATGTAGGAATTGAAATTCTATCTCGGTTCCATTTGACACACATTCATCTTTGTTTTATCTGGACCTTTCTTCCTACCCCAGAAATCTTACAATATGAATCAGTAAGATAAAGAATGAGTAGGAGATGTATTATGATGCCATTTTATGGGAAGGAAATTGAAGCATGAAAGCATTAAATTATTTATCCAAGCTCGCTCTGGAAGTCGGAGCCAGAGCCAGGATTGCTGTAACCTGTCTTTCTGTGCACTGGTTCTCCAAATAGCTTATTGACATTAGTGAAATCTTCATAAATTTTGATTCACAGAGAGATTTTCTCCCCAGAGCAAACTGTTACAATAGACTCCTCCTTCCTCCAGCCACAGTCATAGAATGGTAGGTGTTGGAAGGGACCTCTGGAGATCATCGAGTCCAACCCCCCTGCCAGAGCAGGACCAATCTAGGGCAGGTTACACAGGAACGCATCCAGATGGGTCTGGAAAGTCTCCAGAGAAGGAGACTCCACAACCTCTCTGGGGAGCCTGTTCCAGTGCTCTGTAACCCTTCCAGTAAAGAAGTTCTTCCTCATGTTGAGGTTGAACTTCCTGTGCTCCAGCTTGCATCCATTGCCCCTTGGCCTATCGCAGGGCACAATGAAAAGAGGTTGCCCCTTTCCTCTTGACACCCAGCCCTCAGCTATTTATACCCATTAATCAGATCCCCCTCTCAGTCTTCTCTTCTTCAGACTCAAAAGCCCCAGGTCTCTCAACCTTTCCTCCTAAGGCAGCTGTTCCAGTCCCTTCATCATCCTCATAGCCTTCCGTTGGACTCTCTCCAGTAGATCTCTGTCCCTCTTGAACTGGGGAGCCCAGAACTGAACACAATACTCCAGGTGAGGTGTGACCAGGGTAGAGTAGAGGGGGAGGAGGACCTCCCTCGATCTGCTGGACGCACTCTTCTTAATGCACCCCAGGATCCCATTGGCCTTCTTGGCCACGAGGGTACATTGCCACCTCCATCACATCTCTTGGTGGTACCATCCCTGCTCCCACCTTCCTTAAGAAATCAAATAATATCAGATTCACGCATCCATCTGTGGCGCGCAGCTGGGCACCACGTGAAGAGTTAAAGGGCAAAGTACAGAAAACCAGAAGATTCTGTGAAAATATAAACTTTCAAAAGCTGACTCCAGTGCCAGCTCTTGTGGATAGCGCTGGAGGTGGCCAGGACAGTCCTGCCAAACAACTGTCATGTCTTCGGAGCGTGACGCAGGTTTTGCTGTGTTACTAATTACTCTGCCTGCAGCTCTCTGTAGTTGCATCTTTCTGTGCAGCGTGGAACCAGGTTTTAATGAAATATCATTAAATCTATTAACTACAGAGAAAGAATCATAGAATCACAGACTGGTTTGGGTTGGAAGGGACCTTAAAGACCATCTAGTTCCAACCCCCTGCCACAAGCAGGGACACCTTCCTCTAGACCAGGTTGTTCCCAGCCCCATCCAACCTGGCCTTGAACACTGCCATGGAGGGGGCAGCCACAGCTTCTCTGGGCAACCTGGGCCAGTGTCTCACCACCCTCACAGCAAAGAATTTCTTCCTAATATCTCATCTAAATCTCCCCTCTTTCAGTTTAAAACTGTTCCCCCTCATCCTGTCACTCCATGCCCTTATAAAAAGTCCCTCTCCAGCTTTCGTGTAGCCCCTTCAGGTACTGGAAGGTGCTAGAAGGTCTCCCTGGAGCCTTCTCTTCTCCAGGCTGAACAGCCCCAACTCTCTCAGCCTGTCTCCATAGCAGAGGTGCTCCAGTCCTCTGAGCATCTCCATGTCTTCCTCTGGACTCTCTCCAACAGCTCCGTGTCCTTCTTGTGTTGGGGCCCCAGAGCTGGACGCAGCACTGCAGGGGGGGTCTCCCGAGAGCAGAGCAGAGGGGCAGAATCCCCTCCCTTGCCCTGCTGGCCACGCTGCTGGGGATGCAGCCCAGGACACGGTTGGCTTTCTGGGCTGCCAGCGCACGTTGCCGGCTCATGGTGAGCTTCTCATCACCCATCACCCCAAGCCCTTCTCCTCAGGGCTGCTCTCAATCCATTCTCCACCCAGCCTGTGTTTGTGCTTGGGATTGCCCTGACCCACATGCAGGACCTTGCACTTGGCCTTGTTGAACTCCATGCGGTTCGCACAGGCCCAGCTCTCCAGCCTGTCCAGGTCCCTCTGGATGCCATCCCTTCCCTCCAGCGTGTTGACCACACCGCCAGCTTGGTGTCATCCCAAACTTGCTGAGGGCGCATCAATCCCACTGTCCTTGTCGCCGACAAAGATGTTAAACAGGACTGGTCCCAATACCGTGTCACTCGTCACTGCGGGAAGAAGGGGGGAAAAATAATCAAAGGTGGAATCAAACCAATCTTTTGTGGGTGCAGAAGGACGTTCTCAGAGGAACGGCCTT
Organism: Nyctibius grandis; assembly: GCF_013368605.1. Taxonomy (NCBI): domain Eukaryota; kingdom Metazoa; phylum Chordata; class Aves; order Nyctibiiformes; family Nyctibiidae; genus Nyctibius; species Nyctibius grandis. The sequence goes on from NW_027167473.1 coordinate 5,561,471, forward strand.
TTCTGGAATATATCGAAGCATTTTGTGGAGCCCGTGCTAAAAAACAAAACGCATCAGTTGTGTCCCCACCCTCTTTCCTTCATCCTTTTTTCTTAGAGCGAGGATGCTCTTAGTTGTAAAAGATTTGACTTTAGAGGAAATGTGATTTAATATCTTGTTTTAATGGAATGTAAAGCAGTTCTAGGGCCTCTCTGCTCTTTAGAAAAAGGAAGAATTTAGGAAAAGATTTGCAACTTAATGCCAATTTTCACGAGATTATTATTTGACAGAAGGGATCAGGAGAGATTATGAAATGCTTTGTGTGCGCTGAAAATACTGAGGCCTTAAGCACATTAAACTGCCTGTCAGAAATATTGGACTAGAATGGAAAGGGAAGAAAAATATTTTCAATGTCTCTACGCTACACCTAAACCTGGTGCTGAAGATTTTCAGAAATAACCTTCTGCTTGACCTTTACATTTTTTTGCCGCAATTATCATTTATTTTTTCGTTCCAATGTTGCTTCAGTTAGAGCTGAAGGCACAGATGAGCTATAGATAGTCTCATCTATACGTAGAGGCTAGGGGAAGAGTGGTTAGAAAGCGGCCCGGTGGAAAGAGACCTGGGGGAGCTGATGGACAGGCGGCTAAACATGAGCCAGCAGTGTGCCCAGGTGGCCAAGAAGGCCAATGGCATCCTGGCCTCTCTTAGGAATAGTGTAGCCAGCCGGTCTGGGGAAGTGATGGTCCCTCTGTACTGGGCACTGGTGAGGCTGCACCTTGAATCCTGTGTCCAGTTGTGGGCCCCGCACTTCAAGAGAGATGTTGAGGTGTTGGAGCGAGTGCAGAGGAGGGCGACCAAGCTGGGGAAGGGTCTGGAGGGTCTGAGCTCCGAGGAACGGCTGAGGGAGCTGGGGGTGTTTAGCCTGGAGAAGAGGAGGCTCAGAGGTGACCTTAGTGCAGTCTCCAACTACCTGAAGGGAGGTTGTAGTGGAGTGGGAGTCGGCCTCTTCTCCCAGGCAACTAGCGATAGGACAAGAGGACACAGCCTCAAGCTTGGCCAGGGGAGGTTCAGGTTGGCCATTAGGAAGCATTTCTTCTCAGCAAGGGTCATTAGCCATTGGAAGGGGCTGCCCAGGGAGGTGGTGGTGGAGTCACCATCTCTGGAGGTGTTGAAGAAAAGCCTGGCCATGGCACTTAGTGCCATGGTCTAGTTGCCATGGTGGTGTCAGGGCAACGGTTGGACTCGATGATCCCAGAGGGCTCTTCCAACCTGGTTGATTCAGTGATGGAGCAACCCTTCTCAGTATTTCATGTATTCATGACACTAAATCCGCACGAGTCTTTCTACAGTGTATTTTCCATGGGTCTCTCATCCCTTTTGTGTTTTGTCTGGCGTTTCTGAGGTGTGGGGTGCTGAAGCAGGGCCGTTGCAGCCATCCCTCGGAGATGTGTGGTGGTCGTGCCACGTATCGGGAACGCGAGCGCAGCGGTGGGCGCTGTGGGAACGGGGCTTTCACGCCATCCTTTCCTTTCTGTGCAGTGCAGGTTCCCGGGCCGGTGGAAAACCTACGGGCTGTGTCTACCTCACCTACCTCGATTCTGGTCTCCTGGGATCCCCCTGCCTATGCAAACGGCCCCGTTCAAGGCTACAGGCTGTTCTGTACGGAGACGGCGACTGGAAAAGAGCAGGTGAGCGGAGCAGCTCTACTCTCCCTGTGTAAAGGAGATAGTTGGTGTAGGCATCTGCAGGTCTTTAGAGTGCTAGAGAGGCTCAGAGCGAGAGGTTTTAGGGGTTAATCCTCCAGATGAGGTAAATATTGCACAAACCAGTGATGCAAGACCAAATCAGGCAAAATAAATTTCCACCAGTATAAAATGGGTTCAGGAGGTAGAAGGAGACAGCCTGTTATCATAAGATCATAGAATTGTTTTGGTTGGAAAGGACCTTTAAGGTCACCAAATCCAACCATTAACCCAGCACTGCCAAGCCCACCACTAACCCATGTCCCTCAGCACCACATCTACACGGCTTTTAAATACCTTCAAGGATGGGGACTCCACCACTGCCCTGGGCAGCCTGTTCCAGTGCTTGACAACCCTTTGGGTGAAGAAATTGTTCCTGATCTCCAATCTAAACCTCCCCTGGCACAACTTGAGGCCATTTCCTCTTTCCACCAAAGAGCATTTCAAGACCCTTTGGACTCCCCCATTACATTGTGCAAAACTCTCAACACCTTAACGGCAATTTGTACATGAGATCTTTGTAGAATATATATTTTTCGTTCCTTCTTGTAACTTCTTTCAAGTAGGAGGGTAAAATAATACAAATCCAGGCTAGAAATTATGCATTTTCCTCTCCAGACTGACAGATGCTCGTAGTAGAAATTGGTGTTGATGCTCTGCACTTAATTGTGCTCCTAACTCTGCCGTGAGGACATGCTTTCAAGTGGTAAACAAGCACTTGCCTTCTGCAGGTTGCAAACTGGCAGATTTAATAACCAATGGCCATTTAATAAGCAATATTTGATAGGAGTGCAGCACAGATGAGCTCTGTGGGCAGAGTATGGCCTGAGTAGGTTTGTAGCAAAGAATAGGGCAGGGTTCAACAAGAACAAGTGCCGGGTCTTACACATGGGCCACAACAACCCCCCGCAGCGCTCCAGGCTGGGGGAAGAGTGGTTAGAAAGCGGCCCGGCGGAAAGAGACCTGGGGGTGCTGATGGACAGGCGGCTAAACATGAGCCAGCAGAGTGCCCAGGTGGCCAAGAAGGCCAATGGCATCCTGGCCTCTCTTAGGAATAGTGTAGCCAGCCGGTCTGGGGAAGTGATGGTCCCTCTGTACTGGGCACTGGTGAGGCCGCACCTTGAATCCTGTGTCCAGTTGTGGGCCCCGCACTTCAAGAGAGATGTTGAGGTGTTGGAGCGAGTGCAGAGGAGGGTGACCAAGCTGGTGAAGGGTCTGGAGGGTCTGAGCTCCGAGGAACGGCTGAGGGAGCTGGGGTTGTTTATCCTGGAGAAGAGGAGGCTCAGAGGTGACCTTATTGCAGTCTACAACTACCTGAAGGGAGGTTGTAGTGGAGTGGGAGTTGGCCTCTTCTCCCAGGCAGCTAGTGATAGGACAAGAAGACACAGCCTCAAGCTTGGCCAGGGGAGGTTGAGGTTGGCCATTAGGAAGCATTTCTTCTCAGCAAGGGTCATTAGCCGTTGGAAGGGGCTGCCCAGGGAGGTGGTGGAGTCCCCATCTCTGGAGGGGTTTAAGAAAACCCCTGTTTTCTCCTGCACCCCAAGTAACTAAACTCATCTCCCAGGTGCTGAAGCCCCCTCCATCCTGATGCCGTGGGCAGGGCAGCGGACGAGTGCTGAGAGCCAACCTATAACAAGCCTCTCTGATACAAATCACCTTTTATATCTACTTAAATAAGGATTTAGCTCTACTTCTGGCACTGGCTGACACGTTTCCCCTCGGTTTATCCTCTCCGTGTGCTAGAACGTGGAGGTGGACGGACTCTCTTACCGGCTGGAGGGGCTGAAGAAGTTCACCGAGTACACCCTGCGCTTCCTCGCCTACAACCGCTACGGCCCCGGCGTCTCCACCGAGGACGTGACGGTCACCACGCTTTCGGACGGTGAGTGGGGACAGAGGGGTCCCGGGGTGGGCGGGTTGCGTCTATAGGTTGCGATCATCAGACTTTTTCTTCTGCCACCATGTTTTGGAAGAGGCAGCGATGAAGCGAGGAGGGTATTGAATGTGCAGGACAGAAAGCAGAAGTTCATAGAATTGTGTTGGTTGGAAAGGACCTTTAAGATCATCATGGAATGGTTTGGGTTGGAAGGGACCTTAAAGATCATCTAGTTCCAACCCCCCTGCCACAGGCAGGGACACCTTCCTCTAGACCAGGTTGCTCAAAGCCCCATCCACCCTGGCCTTGAACACTGCCAGGGAGGGGGCAGCCACAGCTTCTCTGGGCAACCTGGGCCAGGGTCTCACCACCCTCACAGCAAAGAATTTCTTCCTCAGATCTCATCTCAATCTCCCCTCTTTCAGTTTAAAACCGTTCCCCCTCGTCCTATCACTCCATGCCCTTATAAAAAGCCCCTCTCCAGCTTTCCTGTAGCCCCGTCAGGTGCTGGAAGGTGCTAGAAGGTCTCCCCGGAGCCTTCTTTTCTCCAGGCTGAACAGCCCCAACTCTCTCAGCCTGTCTCCATAGCAGAGGGGCTCCAGCCCTCTGAGCATCTCCGTGGCCTCCTCTGGACTCGCTCCAACAGCTCCATGTCCTTCTTCTGTTGGGGCCCCAGAGCTGGACGCAGCACTGCAGGGGGGGTCTCCCGAGAGCGGAGCAGAGGGGCAGAATCCCCTCCCTCGCCCTGCTGGCCACGCTGCTGGGGATGCAGCCCAGGACACGGTTGGCCTTGGTAGATGACATCAATTGCTCTTCCCCTACCCACCAGCGCTGTAACCCCATGGTAGAAGGCCACCAAATTTTTCAGGCATGATTTGCCCTTAGTGAAGCCACGTTGGCTGTCACCAATCACCATCAAGTCCAACCAGTCCCTGCCTGTAGCAGAACCCTCTGAGCTGGTGTTTGTTCATTATTCCTCTGTGTAGTGATAAGGACAGTCTACTCCTGTCTTTATTTTCACTCTAAATTACACACAGGTGGATCCTTTCAGCTTTTCAACAAACACTCTCTTGTTCCAGCTGCATTTGAAGAGCCAACTATGGGTTTTCCTCGTGCTTTACACACAGGGGTAGCAAATGTGCCAGGCTTTCAATCTCTGCTCGTCACAGCCGCTGCACCAGCGGCCTTCCCCGAGCTCGTGCCATGCTCCCGTGGCTCGCAGGCTCCGGGAGATAAATTGAATTTTATTTTGCATTCAGAAGCACCTCGTTGTGTCTGATATCGCAGAACCTGCGCACGCCTGACTACTCTTGAAGTCACTGAGCCTGATCCTCACACATGGCTAAAACAGGAATAACTTCATTGGAATCATTTGGGCTACAAAATCATAAAAATGAAGGAAAAAAATGTTTCAGTGGATTAGGGAGAGCTCATAAAGCAGAAGCCAGACAGGAGACAGGCCTCAGAGGCTTCAGGGATGTGCCAGCTCGTGACTGAGCCCCACAGCTCGAGGGGCTTTTTCCATACTATCACTTTATTTAAGGCTGACCTAAGAGGTGTCGACTAAGCTTTTAAAGTGAGATTTATAAACAGTTAATTTTCCTTCTGTTAAAAATTTGGACAACTTCTTATAATTCATGCCAATAAACCAAGGTACAGGAGATCAGGTGGCCCTGGCCTGGGTTTGGATCACTAATTTTCATAGAATCATAGAATGTTAGAGGTTGGAAGGGACCTCTGGAGATCATTGAGTCCAACCCCCCTGCCAGAGCAGGACCAATCTAGGGCAGGTCACACAGGAACGCATCCAGATGGGGCTGGAAAGTCTCCAGAGAAGGAGACTCCACAACCTACCTGGGGAGCCTGTTCCAGTGCTCTGTAACCCTTCCAGTAAAGAAGTTCTTCCTCATGTTGAGGTTGAACTTCTTGTGCTCCAGCTTGCATCCATTGCCCCTTGTCCTGTCACAGGGCACAAGTGACAAGAGGTTGCCCCTTTCCTCTTGACACCCAGCCCTCATCTATTTATACCCATTAATCAGATCCCTCTCAGTCTTCTCTTCTCCACACTAAAAAGCCCCAGGTCTCCCAACCTTTCCCCATAAGGAAGGTGTTCCAGTCCCTTAACCATCCTCGTAGCCCTCCGTTGGACTCTCTCCAGTAGATCTCTGTCCTTCTTGAACTGGGGATCCCAGAACTGAACGCAATACTCCAGGTGAGGTGTGACCAGGGTAGAGTAGAGGGGGAGGAGGACCTCCCTCGATCTGCTGGACACACTCTTCTTAATGCACCCCAGGATCCCATTGGCCTTCTTGGCCCCAAGGGCACATTGCTGTCCCATGGGTAACTTGTTGTCCACCAGGACTCCAAGGCCCTTCTCCACAGAGCTGCTCTCTAGCAGATCACCTCCTAACCTGGACTGGTGCATTTTATTCCTCCTTCCCAGGTGCAGGACTCTGCACTTATTCTTGTTGAACCTCATTAGGTTCCTCTTTGCCCAGCTCTCCAGTAACTCATGCTGAATGGCCACACAGCCTTCAGGTGGATCAGCCAAACCTCCCAGGTTCGACACCTTGCATGGGATTACTCCAGAAATCAGGAGTGTGCATTGGTGCCCTTGTTTGGGGAATCTGGAAAAAGATGGTGGTTATTTTTTTTTCCTTTATTTAAGCAAAAATCTGTTCTGCAAAGAAGTCACTTGGCTGCCGTCTTCCCAGCCTTCCTCTGGTTGTTGGAGGAGGTGTAAAGAAGAGAAAATCCCTTCAGGATCTCTTTTCATCCTCCTTATTCTGGGTCTGCCTGAATTCCTGTTGGTGTCTTGCACGAAGAAGAGCAGCCAAAGGGCTGCAGCGAGAGCCTGGGTGAAGGTTGTAGCGGTCCTCGTTGTCCTGCCGCTGAGAAGGAAAGGAGGGGGTGGAGAGAGGGAGGTCTGCAGCACCAGAACTTTCTACAATTTCTTCATTTATGATATTATACAAAGACTTTTCCAGAGTTAAGGGCTCTTCTGCTAGAAGGATGCACAACAAACCAGCAAGAAATAACTCCTGCATGGGCGAGCTAACAGGCTACATAGAGGAGAGACAAAGACACTTCACAGAATCAATGAGGTTGGAAGAGCCCTCTGGGATCATCGAGTCCAACCATTGCCCTGACACCACCATGGCAACTAGACCAGGGCACTAAGTGCCATGGCCAGGCTTTTCTTAAACCCCTCCAGAGATGGGGACTCCACCACCTCCCTGGGCAGCCCCTTCCAATGTCTAATGACCCTTGCTGACAGGAAATGCTTCCTCATGTCCAACCTGAACCTCCCCTGGCCAAGCTTGAGGCTGCGTCCTCTTGTCCTATCACTAGTTGCCCGGGAGAAGAGGCTGACTCCACTACAACCTCCCTTCGGGTAGTTGTAGACTGCAATAAGGTCTCCTCTGAGCCTCCTCTTCTCCAGGCTAAACAACCCCAGCTCCCTCAGCCGTTCCTCGTAGCTCAGACCCTCCAGACCCTTCACCAGCTTGGTCGCCCTCCTCTGCACTCGCTCCAACACCTCAAAGTCTTTCTTGAAGTGCGGGGCCCACAACTGGACACAGGATTCAAGGTGCAGATGGATTTAATCCATCCCATTTTATAGGTGAGAGATAAAGGAAGGAGAAAGGCTGTAGCTGGGTTTGGGGCAGGTTTTGTTCCTGCATCCCCTGCCACCGCCCTCCCCATGGAGGACAGCAGCTCCCCAGGCTGCCCCGCTGTGGTTTTTGGATTGCAACCATCCTCCATCTTCAATGGAGCTTCATCACTCAGGGACCGCTGCTGTCAGAGGGGTGGGAGCTGGCCACCCTTCCCAACTCCTTCCTGGTGCTTTTGCCACCAAACAAAACCCTAATGAGGACCACCTTCCTTGTCACGACTGGCTCCCTTCAGCCTTTGCTCCATGTTGTCGTCGCATCTCAGTCCACGCAGTCTCTTGGCAGTTTCCTACAGGTCTACAGGCTTGAAGCTCTGGGATGGAATCTGTAGTCTAAGAAGCTACAGACCCCATTCACCAGATAAAGGAACAAACTGTATCTTTAATGCTTCATTTTCAGTTCAAAATACAGCTCAGATAATATTTGGCCAAGCGTTGTGCCATTTCAGAAATGCTTTGAGCTCTCGTGCTCATGAATTTATCAAAATGCATTTAATCCCAGCAATTGGCAGTCTTATTTCATGCTTTCTGAGTCCTTGATTTAAATATAATTTATATCCATAATTATAATATGAATGCTTTTTTTTTTTAAATAAAGATTGAAGATTGGCATTGAGATTGACACAGGAGACAGCCTGTGAAGTTTTTCAGCTGTCGGTGGCCGTTCCTGTGTTTGTAGGATGAGGAGGAACAGGCTGCGAGGGATTTACGTCAGTGTGAGCAAAGCCTGGCCCTCGGAGCCACAAACATGGATTTACCAGAGGTGGACGATGTCGTGGCTGTGACCCTGCTAGGGACTGAGCCTCTTATTGTACCTCCCTAGTAGCCCAACCTCTTGGTGTAGTGCATTCCCTGCAAATCATCCAATCCATCAGTAGCTGTTTGGAAGAAGTACCAGGCCATTTCCCTCCTCCTCCTCTTCCACCTGCAAGAATTATGCACTTTAAGAAAGACGTTGAGGTGTTGGAGCGAGTGCAGAGGAGGGCGACCAAGCTGGGGAAGGGTCTGGAGGGTCTGAGCTCCGAGGAACGGCTGAGGGAGCTGGGGGTGTTTAGCCTGGAGAAGAGCAGACTGAGAGGGGATCTTATCAACACTTACAAATACCTTAGGGGTGGGTGTCAAGAGGAGGGGGCCAGACTCTTCTCAGTGGTGCCCAGTGACAGGACAAGGGGCAATGGGCACAAGCTGAAACATGGGAAGTTCCATCTGAATATGAGGAGGAACTTCTTTCCTTTGAGGGTGGCAGAGCCCTGGCACAGGCTGCCCAGGGAGGGTGGGGAGTCTCCTTCTCTGGAGATATTCAAAACCCGCCTGGACACGACCCTGTGCAATGTGCTCTGGGTGACCCTGCTTTGGCAGAGGGTTGGACTGGATGATCTCCAGAGGTCACTTCCAACCCTTAACCATTCTGGGATTCTGTGATCGATAAGTCTGGACCAGTGAGGCTCATCTCACCTGCTTTTATAGACGTGGTCCAAGGCAGAGGCAGCAAGGCTCCTGCGTTGTGTTCAAGGCTTCTTCCACCCCTGAGTCACCCCGTGCTGAGACAAAGGAGCCGACTTATCCCTGGGTGCATCTGTCTCTGTTCATTCCTTATTGCATAGCTAATGCGAGGTAAACGAGTTCTGCTCTAATTCCTAATGGCATAATTAAGCTGTGAATAATAAACAAAAAACAAATTTTACCAGGTGCATCCAATTTCTTTATTTGATCAAGATATAAAACTGAAGGAAGTAATTGTAATCTCGCAGGCGCTGGGTTTGCCGGGGGAGCTCTCTGATTGTTCTGTGTCCCGAAATATTAAATCAGAGTCTCTGATTTATGATAATGCAAAACGTCTCCTTGGCTGAACAGCGAGCAAGGAATAAAGACACCCAGTATTGCTGTGGAAGGGATTGAGTCAGGTCTGGATTTATTTCTCATTTTGATTGAAGATTTGGAAGAAAAGATAAGGAGTTCACAAAATCACAGAATCACAGAATCAATCAGGTTGGAAGAGCCCTCTGGGATCATCGAGTCCAACCATTGCCCTGACACCACCATATCAACTAGACCATGGCACTAAGTGCCATGTCCAGGCTTTTCTTCAACACCTCCAGACATGGAGACTCCACCACCTCCCTGGGCAACCCCTTCCAATGGCTAATGACCCTTGCTGAGAAGAAATGCTTCCTAATGTCCAACCTGAACCTCCCCTGGCCAAGCTTGAGGCTGTGTCCTCTTGTCCTATCGCTGGTTGCCTGGGAGAAGAGGCCGACTCCCACTGTGCTACAACCTCCCTTCAGGTAGTTGTAGACTGCACTAAGGTCACCTCTGAGCCTCCTCTTCTCCAGGCTAAACAACCCCAGCTCCCTCAGCCGTTCCTCGGAGCTCAGACCCTCCAGACCCTTCACCAGCTTGGTCGCCCTCCTCTGGACTCACTCCAACACCTCAACATCTTTCTTGAACTTCCAGCTGAGTCGAGCTATTGCTCACCCTGCGTCTTCTCCAGCAGCGAATCTCTGTGCCTTGGCATGCCCAGACTGAGGAAGAGTTTCTATATTCCTTGTCACTCACTTTGCTTTACCTCTACCTCCAAACAATCTTGAGTTTTTAGATTATTTTGATTCAAATGCATTTTTTTCCTTCTTTTTTTTTCTTTTTATGATCCTCAGAGCCTTCATGATGGATGACAACATTAATGGGGGCCTTTGCTGCCAGTGAGACCCTTCTCTTTAGCTATTGTTCCTTTTGTTCTTTTGTGGCCTTTATTTAAAATATTATTTTCTTATTAGCACTGACAAATGACTTAAACCTTTAAATAGCAGCGTGCACTGAGGATGCTACGAGGTTGAAAAGGAAAATACGCCTGATTTCTAGTGTAGATGGATTCCAGCTCGGAGCTCTTTGCCTGTTAAACTCTTCCCTACAGCCAGAACTCCTTTCCCCTTTCAGATAGCAACAGATAATAATCCACGCACTTCTTAACACTACTCTTGTTTAAACAAAATTAATTCCTTTGGTCTCTAAGATGTTTCAGGTCTCAAATTGTTCTTGTAGATCTTTGCTGGACCAATTCAGCTGCAACGAGAATGATTTTGCTCTAGTGTTCTTGTTAATATCCTATAAAAACGTGTTAAATAACTTTGCTTTGACTTGATATATTCATACTTGGACACTGAAAAATCATTTTCTCTCATTTTTCCAATTGCAAACTATTCTTAAATTGGGTTTTCACCATGATCCTTTTTCAGCTCATGCAGTGGAAAACAGGCAGAAGCATTTGTTCTATTTAAAATTTTAATGTAAAATGTTATTTTTTAAATCATATCTAAAGACAAAGTTGATTTTCTTCTTCCCCTTAGCCTCATAAAAAGGGGTGCACTGGTGCCACTGGGAGAGGAATACCCTGCTCTGCCTATATATATGTTCAGCGTTTTAATATAGATAAGCCAGAGAAATTGCACCATCTTCTTGTTTATTTCTGACCAGATTTATAACAAATAAGTGAACTGAAGTCGCTGTTCTCACTGCGGGGAGCGTCCTGAGTGGCTGTTTAAAGGGCTTACTAATGGGTCTATCAAAAATGGGAAGGAATTAACAAATGCGTCGGGTTTTTCTCTCCCTAGGGAGCCTCTGAAGTGCCACCTGGATTAGCCACACGGTTGTGCTCGGTTTATAAATTAGGTGTAAAAGCTGCACTCTTCTTTCCAAAAAGAGAAATATTTGATGGAACCTATTCTTCGATAATAATAGCAATATTTCCAATTTTTTTTTGCTTTTCTTCCCTTTCAGTGCCCAGCGCGATGCCTCAGAACGTCTCCTTGGAAGTGGTTAACTCCAGGGTAAGTCTGCCACGTGCTCAGCACCTCATGGCCAGCGATCACGGGGATTTGTGTAGATATTCCTACCTCGTGTAGCTTTTTTATACACAAAAAGACTAAGCCTGCCCCTTGCAGAAGGTTTATTTCGCTCTTCTAGGAGATCGTGTTAAAATAAAAACTGCAACACCCCCCAAAAAAATGTTTTAAAGCGAAGCAGTGATTTTTCCAGAGAGGTTTCAGCAACGCTGGTATCACTTAAACGGAGGTGAACAAGCAGAAAGTGTTCCCTGATTGCAAATTAACATCTGTAATAAACGTAACTGCGCTTTGATTAAATGGAACGATCTCAGGGAATAATGAGAAGCAGAGCTGTGCCTGGGGGAAAGGAGGTGTGGGAAGGAAATGTTTTCTTGGTAGGTTCTGTACACCACGTGCAGGTAGGTCTGTTGTCATCTTGTTTATTCCAACAAATGTATTTCTGTTTTCTTCTGAAAGGTGCATTTCTTTCTCTGAAAGCGTCACTTTCCTTCTTAAAAGTCTAACATATCACTGATGAAGTGGGTTGGTATCACTTCATAATATAATATTGTACATAATAGGTGTTAATTATGCTTACTGCTTGTTGAGTGCTATTTCTGAATATATTCTGAACATTTCTTAGATTATTTCTTTTTATTCTTTTCTGTCATTTACTGGAACTACATAAGCTTTTATCCTGTAGCAATGACAGGCCCATTTGGACATGGCAAAGCTCACACTTCAGAGCATGAAATAAAAGCACAAAAACCCCACATCATGTCAGGATGTCCCTTGGATCTTTGGAGATTTTCATTTGCACAGGAGTAGCAGCCCCAAGCTCACTGACAAGGATAAACTGCAGTTTAAGGACCGTTTATATAATCCCTGAATTGCTGGGAACCCTGAGGACCTGTCACTTTGCTCTTTCTCTTCCACCGCTCATTTTCATGACATCAGACATATATTCTGATTTTTTTTAAAATGCACCCAGCTTCAGTTGCTTTTAAATTCCTCTTACACATAGTGCCCAAAGGGCATTGATGTCTTGGCGCATCTCGTTCCAGCCCTTTGTGGTTACTTTTTCTTGTTTATTCTCAAGGTAAAATGTCACAGAGCAGCTGATCGCGTTTTGTGACCTTTTGTGGTGGTCATTTATGTTTAAAGTACTTATAACAACGATAGAAAACAAGCTGTAGAGTATGATGCTGCCTGGGGTGGTGTGTGGATGCTCCATTGGTACTTACAGATTAACCTAGTTTATACAGATGGGGTAAAGAGGATGGGCTGTGCATGAATCTCGCCCCTATCCACCATCATCAGAGGTCATCAGTATGTTCCCAATCACGGAGCACTAAATGTTGGAAGTCTTGATGGGTTATGGAGTTGGAGATGTAAGTGATGCATTGGGCAAAGATGGGTTGACATGTTAATCTGAGCGTTGGGCTGAACCTCATTGCTCAGGGCTGCTGGTCCGTGGTAGGCAGAAGAAATAGGTCTCAGTCCTCCTCTGTGTGAGTGCTGGAGACCTACACCAAGGTAATGCGAGGACTTCTCCATCACCCATAGACTGAGGCAATGATGGCCATGGGCACCTGGAGTCTGCCTTGGCCTCTGCTCCAAAACACATCGCCTGTGCAGAGTGAGCTCTGAGACCATTGAAGCATCCCTCTCATGACGCAGAGTATCAGTTTCTAAGCTCTCAGGCTGGCACCATGCGTGGCATAACTGTGTAAAAAGGTATTTTAAGGGTTTATGTATGAAATGGGGATCTTCATCAGAGGGCAAAAGAGATGTGGGACCATTTGGGACTCTTGGGCTGTATCTTGCAGGTAACATGGACATGGGAAAGTGCAGATACCCATGTTAGACATTAGCAAAAATTTCTTCTCAGCAAGGGTCATTAGGCATTGGAAGGGGCTGCCCAGGGAGGTGGTGGAGTCACCATCTCTGGAGGGGTTTAAGAAAAGACTGGACGTGGCACTTAGTGCCCTGGTCTAGTTGCCATGGTGGTGTCAGGGCAATGGTTGGACTCGATGATCCCAGAGGTCTCTTCCAACCTCATTGATTCTGTGATTCTGTGAATGCCAGCCAATCTTGATAAAGCTTAAATAGAATTTAAATATTTACATCTAGGTAATTTGGAACAACATATACAGAAATGAACTAGATGCGCTAAATCTTAAGGAATAAAAAAGTTTTTCAAGCAGAAGAATCAGCTTGAAAGACCCTGCCCCAAAATACCTTTGCCCATTCTTTTGCAGTACAACTCCTGTGGGGTTTGTGGTTGAGGCACCACTGAACTCCTGATCTTGTAAAGAGCTGTATGCAGTCTCCTGCTCTTGTAAAAGGCTGCAATAACCCAGAATATTGTATTTCTGCAGTCCATTTTTTATCATGTTCTTGCTTTTCTTCTGTCTTGGCAGCAGTCAGAATTAATTTGATTAAACACTTATAATTGACAAACTGATTAAACGAAAGCAAATAACTAAATAACCCTCGTAACATGCTAACTGGATTTGAGTAGTGCACAGAAGAGCCCAAAGGCTGGCCTTGGCAGTTCCCAGAATTGTTTAAAATTTTATCTCTAGTTTAATAAGATTTCTCTCCTTATGCTATTTTTCTTTGGTGGTGGCAGCTCTATTAATTTAATAACATAACGGAGATGGCCAAGCAAATGGAAGATGCTTGATACGAATTACTATTATCATGATTATTGCTTAATATTGATGGTGGCCTGTGACTGGAGCCCTCGGTCGGATCAGAATTGATAATGGTGAGGGCTGTGACAAAAATACACTTCCTTGCCTAAAAGAGATTTCTTTGTAAAATGCAACATAGAAGTGGCTGAGTGAGGCAGGTAAGTGGGTAATTGTGTAGTCTAGAAGAGGTTGTCTGTTACATTGGACTTAGTGTCCGAATAAAACAAAGAATGATCGTGCTGGAGCACATCACCTGCATTTGAGGTGGAACTGTCAGCATCCAAGTATAAGGAATGGTGAAGGAATGTTCCATAATCATTTGAAATAATCCAAGATTCATCCAGCATCAGGCCCTCACGTATGCATCACTAAAGGCCGCAAGTAAGGATAATGGTGTCTCCTCTGTCAGCGTTCATAGGTTCTCTGGAGAGTTAATATTCTTCTATGAAAGAGATGAACTGTTTCTTTGCTATATGCCCTCTTGCCAGGAAGGAAATACTGTTTTATTTTTATGAAATAAAATACTGGTTTATTTGTCTTAAGTTAATGTCCTGGTCTGGCCTAAACCAGGCCAATTTTCCTTTCAGTGATTTTTACTTTCAGCTAAATCTCTTCTAAGTAACTGCACTTTCTGAAAGTAACTGCATGTTTTGCAGACAGTGTCTGCTTCTAGAGCTGATAACACTCAAAGTTTGTAGTTATCGCTGAGGCACCGGTAGGGATGTTATGCAGAAAGGCTCTTGCTGTACTTATTAGAGAAACCAAGGTCACTGCTAAATTCCTCACTGCTTAGAGTGAAGAGCTGCAGGGGGGTCACACCTGGAGGGAGGAGCAGACAGGGCAGGTGACCCAAAATTGACCAACGAAGGTATTCCATCCCATACACGTCATTCTCAGTATAAAGCGGGGGGATCATGGGGGTCTCGGCCTGCTTGGGCCTTCGGCCTGCTTGAGCTTTCGGCCTGCTTGGGCCTTCGGGCTGCTTGAGCCTTCGACCTGCTTGAGCCTTCGACCTGCTTGAGCCTTCGGCCCTTTCTTCTCCCTTCTCGCCCTTCTGCTATGGCCTGTGTCCAAAGAGGACTCTGTCCGTTTTCCTGCTGCCCCCAATCCCAATCCGTGCACCCCTGAATCCAGCTCTCGACCATCACTGGGCCCAGCCTGGGCCTTCCTGGAGCCTGCCCTGCAGTGCCGGTGGTGACATGGCCGACATCGGGTGAGCTCGATCTTGGTTTTCTATATATTTGTATATATTTGATTATTCCAATATTATTATTATACTCTTTTTCATTATTATAGTTTATTAAACAAGCTCTCTTCCTTTTCCCTTTCCCTTTGCCTTCTGGGGTAGGGGGGGAGAGTTAACAGAGAGCGTCTGCCACAGGTTTAATAGCCGGCCCAGCTTTAAACCGTGACAGTTAACCAGTCACCATCGTGTCTTTCACGTAGAGATAAAAATTGTACTCATATTTTATTCTGAAGTACTTAACATTCGTAATTCTTATCACACTTCTGTTTAAATTTGAAGGCTTTTTAAAACATAGGATTTCTACAGCAGCAAGGAAATATGTTATTATTCCTGAAGTAGGCATCAGTTCAGTTCAAAAATAGTAACTCTTTGGGAGAATACCAGAATGATTTGATAGGTATAGACACAGGTACATGTCTCTTCACTTATTTAAACTGTTTTCTTATCATTAATTTGGCAGTTTGTGGCAGAATTTGTTCATCGTGTCTCACTTGTAATTATTGCAACGACGCAATTTAGGAAGTGGAATCCGTAGCAGTAGATACTGTTTTTAAGTTTTTATAAACTTCTCACCCAAGAGTTCACAAACGAAACTGCCATACAATGAAATTTAAAAGAAAGACGTGGTATTCGAGAACCAAAGCCACCATATCTGCTTTCTGTGGACTTTTGATGACTTAGTCTTGCATTCATTAGCCAGATAAAGGTCATTTGGCTCATGTACTGTGTTTATCCTGGAGAACTTACAAAAAAAATAAGACTTGGTCCCTTTTGCAAGTGTAGTGTTTCAGGTAGGTTCTTACACCAACACTGTCCCAACCAGCAGGAGCCTGAGGGAATCCTGAATTTTTACACTGTTAAATGGGAGAAAATCTGGATACTATTAAGGGTCAGGTAGAAATACCTCAGTCAGGCTGCCCAGAGAGGTTGTGGAGTCTCCTTCTCTGGAGATATTCAAAACCTGCCTGGACACACCCTGTGCAACGTTCTGTGGGTGACCCTGCTTTGGCAGGGGGTTGGACTGGATGATCTCCAGAGGTCCCTTCCAACCGTGACCACTCTGTGATTCAGTATGAGATGCTGGCAAAACCCATAGGGTGCTTGTGCAGAGTTTGAATTCGAGATAATGATCTAATAAGAAATGTGAGACGTATTTCTGACTTCTTTTGTTTGAAAATGTCCTCGTTTGCTTAAGGAAAAGGACACATACGATGCTTAACAGTTGAATAGAGTTTTGGCCAAGGAATATCTGCATCAACAGCTCCTTCTGGCACGAACAATGTGGCAATGGCCAAATTTTGATCAGCAGAGGAGGTAAAAAAGGGGAAATATTTTTATAGCAGGCTTTTATACAGAAAAAGTATAAAACCTACAATTCTAAGCTAAACTAATTATCAAAAGTTATATCTTTTAAAAGGTAACATTTTTTTTTTATACTTTAAGCTGTTCAAGTTAAGAGAACGAGGAGATCTGCGCTTTGCTGTAGCTGTAGGAACAGAAAAAAAATATATATATTCTCATTTTGGGGGAAATTGGCGGCTCTGAACTCTTTTGAGCTGGCATACAGCGTC
Organism: Nyctibius grandis; assembly: GCF_013368605.1. Classification (NCBI taxonomy): domain Eukaryota; kingdom Metazoa; phylum Chordata; class Aves; order Nyctibiiformes; family Nyctibiidae; genus Nyctibius; species Nyctibius grandis. The sequence continues at coordinate 5,578,081 of NW_027167473.1, forward strand.
TGTGACAGCCCAGGTGTTGCTGTAGCTGGAAAGCTGATAGCTTGTTCCTTGTGTCTTTTATGTGAGGAGATTTTTTTTTTCTTCCTTTGAGCTTGTTTCTTCCACCCTTTTCAAGCACCAGCGTGAAGGCAACTGTGGCTGTTTATTTATTTGTGTACTTCTTTACTTCCTTGCTTTAAATATTGGTGTGGTTTTACTTCCTGTAATTTTTTAAACACTAGTTACTAATTAGCAACTCTGAAGTGCATAAATAGCTATAGATTTATCTAAGACTGTATGTAACTTTATTTCTTCTTTGCATTTTAAAATACAGAGAAAAGTGGAGAAATAATTGGAATTAACTGTAGGAGCAGAATTCCTTAGGTCATATTTAGCAGCAATTTAATCCTGGGATGTGGTTCCACTTCGATGAACAGAGATTGCTCCTGGGGTAAGATTTTTCATAGGGTGGTTGGGGTTCTGAGAACATAACCCATAATGTTAAAGTTAAAAGACATATAATGAATCTGAGGGCTTTTGACATTTCTTCTGTGTGTGTGTGTGTTTGTATCTATACCTAAAAATCCCTTCCCAGTCATTATACCCCATAATGTGTGCAGAACCATACCACAGCAGCTAATCAAGCCCGAGCCCAGCGGGCTGGGAGGTTTAATCGTGGCTGACTGGCCTAAGGCTGAGCTTGACTTCAGGATCGGCCCAGACAAGGGCAGATGGTGGTCAGGGGAACGTCAGCTAGCTCCATTTTTAATTATGTTCCAAAATCTTAACGTTTTCTAATGAAGAACAGTGCCTGAGGTGATGAGTGCTGCAGAATATCTTAGGGTAGGTAAGTACTTTTTAAAATCACATTGATTTTTTTTTTTATATTGTTTCTCTGTCCTTTTCCTAAATTATTTTACCCACAGGATTTAGGCACTTGAAGTTAGGCAGCTGGCTGCCTGCTCTCATAGGCGCTCGCCTATGGGACGTTTCACATTAACCCAGATTTGCTGGTCTGTGGCCAGAGAGGATCTGCTGAAGGGACCTAAAGGAAATTTGTGAAATCCCAAGCTCAAATACAGGCTGGGTGGAGAATGGATTGAGAGCAGCCCTGAGGAGAAGGACTTGGGGTGATGGGTGACGAGAAGCTCACCATGAGCCGGCAACGTGCGCTGGCAGCCCAGAAAGCCACCCGTGTCCTGGGCTGCATCCCCAGCAGCGTGGCCAGCAGGGCGAGGGAGGGGATTCTGCCCCTCTGCTCCGCTCTCGTGAGACCCCCCCTGCAGTGCTGCGTCCAGCTCTGGGCCCCCAACAGAAGAAGGACACGGAGCTGTTGGAGCGAGTCCAGAGGAGGCCACAGAGATGCTCAGAGGGCTGGAGCCCCTCTGCTGTGGAGACAGGCTGAGAGAGTTGGGGCTGTTCAGCCTGGAGAAGAGAAGGCTCCGGGGAGACCTTCTAGCACCTTCCAGTACCTGAAGGGGCTACAGGAAAGCTAGAGAGGGACTTTTGACAAGGGCATGGAGTGACAGGAGGAGGGGGAATGGTTTTAAACTGAAAGAGGGGAGATTGAGATGAGATATTAAGAAGAAATTCTTTGCTGTGAGGGTGGTGAGACCCTGGCCCAGGTTGCCCAGAGAAGCTGTGGCTGCCCCCTCCCTGGCAGTGTTCAAGGCCAGGTTGGATGGGGCTGGGAGCAACCTGGTCTAGTGGGAGGTGTCCCTGCCTGTGGCAGGGGGTTGGAACTAGATGGTCTTTAAGGTCCCTTCCAACCCAACCCATTCTATGATATGGTTCTATGAAACAAGCTGCTTGTCAGGAGTTTCACATCATCTACACACAGGTCAGCTACTCAGCTGGAAAACATGAAGGAGTCTCCAAATTCAAGTCATCACCAAGCTATGAGTTTTGATATCTTTGACAGTCTGTGGAACAAAGCCTTATAGAATCATTTTGGGCTGTCAAAGTAAAATGTTATTAAGCTTCTCCTCCTTCCCCCTGATTTTGGTCCCCACATTGATTTCTGCTCTTGAGAAGGATGCAGACACGAGACTTGCCTTGGGATGCTCCGTGACAGATGTGAGGCGTGCAGGAGCCAGATGTTGCCACTGCAAACGGTATTTTTTGTTTCATTCCTTGGCATCTGGGGCTGGAGGCTGCTCACACTGACGGCGAGCGATACACTCCAGCTCAGCCAAAGAGATCAACCATTCTGTCAGCTTGCATTTAGCTCAGCTGCTTCAAATGGCTCTGCTGCTAAATGGACATTAAAATGTGCTAGAAACGCATCCTAAACCTGCAGAGGAATCGTTGCTGAGCTGTACATCATCCCCGTGGGGTGTCAGTGGCTCGCTGGAGGATGAGGATGGATTGGACCCTTTATGATAAAGCAATATCAAGAGAGAATGTTTCTTTTCAGACTGGACAGAGCCTTTTTAGGGTCTTTTATCATATGTGAAACATTTGGTTGGCGTGGAAAGTCGTTTTCCCCTGAAGGTGCATTATTTATAGTGCTTAGACTGGACAGGAGGAAGCATTTAGAGCCATGGTCTAGTTGCCATGGTGGTGGCAGGGCAATGGTTGGACTCGATGATCCCAGAGGTCGCTTCCAACCTCATTGATTCTGTGATTCTGTGATTTCTTTACCAAGAGGGTGACCAAAACCCTGGAACAGGCTTCCTAGAGAGGTGGTCAATGTCCCAAGGCCATCAAGGTTAAGAGGCATTTGGACAATGCCCTTAATAATATACTTGAACTTTTGGTCTGCCCTGAAGTGGTCAGGGAGTTGAACTAGATGATAGTTGTAGGTCCCTTCCAGATGAAAATAGTCTATTTTGATTTTAAATCTATTCTATAATTATCCCTTATCTTGCCAATGAAGTTTAAAACTGCCTGAGAAAGCAGCAGGGCCCCGCACTTGAAGAAAAATGTTGAGGTGTTGGAGCAAGTCCAGAGGAGGGCGACCAAGCTGGTGAAGGCTCTGGAGGGTCTGAGCTCCGAGGAACGGCTGAGGGAGCTGGGGGTGTTTAGCCTGGAGAAGAGGAGGCTCAGAGGTGACCTTAGTGCAGTCTACAACTACCTGAAGGGAGGTTGTAGTGGAGTGGGAGTCGGCCTCTTCTCCCAGGCAACTAGAGATAGGACAAGAGGACACAGCCTCAAGCTTGTCCAGGGGAGGTTCAGGTTGGACATTAGGAAGCATTTCTTGTCAGCAAGGGTCATTAGCCATTGGAAGGGGCTGCCCAGGGAGGTGGTGGAGTCACCATCTCTGGAGGTGTTTAAGAAAAGCCTGGACATGGCACTTAGTGCCATGGTCTAGTTGCCATGGTGGTGTCAGGGCAATGGTTGGACTAGATGATCCCAGAGGGCTCTTCCAACCTCATTGATTCTGTGTGATTCTCACTTGTAATTATACACATTTCTGAGACCAAAAGTGTTCGTGGGTCATTCTCTTAGAAAACATCCCTTGAACTGATCCTGTTGGAAGAAGTGTCATTATCAAGAAAGCATCAGAATTGTGCACTTCCAAGTGCATCACACAAGTGCGAAGAGCTGTTTATCTTGAATAATATGATAATTTTTTTGTCGTGCTTTAAGGGTATCATCCACCTCCAACGCCTCACTGCTGAGTACGTATAAACTCTCAGAGGTTACAGTGTCAGAACTGGACAGATTCAGTCTGTTATGGGATTTGATTAAACCTTGTTCAAGGTGATGAATGTTGTGGCCACCTTTCCATTTAAGATAAATTTAGAGATACTATTAAGCCACTTAATGCACCCAGGCAACACACAGAGCAGAAGCTCTGGGCAGTTATTGCTTAATGATAAAGACTCGGCGGCTTCTGAACAGCACAGCACGAGAGGTTTACCCAGAGACCAATAAACCAAATTAATGAGCTATGACACTGATTAGTAGAGCTTATATGGGCCTGGGTATCTCTGAGAGGAACAATAAAAAGACGAGGGAAGGAGAAAGACAAGGTCAGGAGGTAGCGTGGGCTGCTCTGCCCCTCTCCCTGATGCCTCCGACCCAAAGCCAAGGGGAAGGAGCTGCTGGGCTAAATGCTGGGATTTAATTCTCCACGCTCAGGACAACTGGATTTTTGTGTGTCTTTGGAAAGAAACAAAGCTCCCAGGTTAAAATGCTGATATCCCTTCTAACGTGAGCAACGTGGAAAGCTTTGGAGTCAAACTTTACTGATCACGAAGGGATATAAACAGAGGCAAAGATATTCAGCCTCCTGACCCTGGGCAATGATTGTAACTGCTCTACCTAGAAGCTTGATATCAGGAAAATATTATTAATATCAGCCTCTAGCATGCCTCTAGGCAGGTGTCCCTGGCCGCGTTGTACCGCGGGGTAGCCCGGGGCACCCGGGTGATGCTGACCCAGCGTTTTGACAGCTTCTGCTGTTTCCCTCTGGCCTCCCAGGCATCAGTTTCCAATATTATTTTGGTAATTCTTTATTCTTCCTCACATGCAGCTTGGGAATCTTTTCCTGTGCTCTGGGAGGAGGCTGTTTGGATTCAGTCCGTGTATACTGAAAGTGCACAATAGCTTTATATTTTATTTTGTGTTTTTATATTTTAATTTTATATCTATTGATTAGATTTAGCTAAGAGTCATGGTATCAGGAAGGCACTAAATATTAGAAAACAAACAACAAATATACTGCAAGGAATAGATTTCACTTCTAGATTACGAGTAAAAAAGAAGTTTCAGGTTATTAAAAAAGAAGTTTCAGGTTATTAAAAAAAAATTCAGTGATCTACTTAAATCACAAAAAATTAATTTGTCTTTTTTTTTATTTTCAAAACTTGTGCCCAGTGTGGTAAGGGACTGAAGACAGCTACTGCCAGTGCTCTGTGCAATGTTAACACAACCTGAAAACTCTCCCTGTGCCATATGACGTACCCAGAGCAATGGTTTCCCTCAGAGTAAATTTGGGTTTTGGCTTGAGATGTCTGCAGCAGTATTTTATTATTATGAGCCAGGGGAGGTTCAGGTTGGCCATTAGGAAGCATTTCTTCTCAGCAAGGGTCATTAGCCATTGGAAGGGGCTGCCCAGGGAGGTGGTGGAGTCCCCATCTCTGGAGGGGTTTAAGAAAAGCCTGGACGTGGCACTTAGTGCCCTGGTCTAGTTGCCATGGTGGTGTGAGGGCAATGGTTGGACTTGATGAGCCCAGAGGGCTCTTCCAACCTGATTGATTCTGTGATTCTAATAGTAATGAGAGGTTAAATGTTCATCTTTGGTTTAGGATGATGCCAAAAAGTCATTTCCACCCGTGGGCACTGATACACCAGTGATATACCAGTGATATACGATGGTCACGCGCTTGGCCATCGTGGGCTCCATCCAAAGTGAAAAGGGAGAGGGTGTTTAATGCACACTGAGGTGAAGCTGTCTGCTTTGTGTTTCTATCTGGAAAAACTATTTTTGACTTGCAATATTTCCTTTAGGCAACTGAATGATGGATTTCTTCAAAAATCTACTATTTACACGGTCAGTAAAGCTCCAGCCTTGAGCCAGGGCTCTCCCATTTCTTGTCATTGTAAAAACTGTTGTAAAATGTTCACTCAGCCGGTTACTGCCTGGGGTGGAAAGACGGAGCAGAAAAAAAGATACCTTAGAAAAATGGCGAGACGATGAAGAGGTTTTTGGGTGCTGGGGGCACCCTCCAGTCTGTCCCGTGGTGATCTTGGCCGCACCTTGAATCATGTGTCCAGTTGTGGGCCCCGCACTTCAAGAGAGATGTTGAGGTGTTGGAGTGAGTGCAGAGGAGGGCGACGAAGCTGGGGAAGGGTCTGGAGGGTCTGAGCTCCGAGGAACGGCTGAGGGAGCTGGGGTTGTTTAGCGTGGAGAAGAGGAGGCTCAGAGGTGACCTTAGTGCAGTCTACAACTACCTGAAGGGAGGTTGTAGCGCAGTGGGAGTTGGCCTCTTCTCCCAGGCAACCAGCGATAGGACAAGAGGACACAGCCTCAAGCTTGACCAGGGGAGGTTCAGGTTAGACATTAGGAAGCATTTCTTCTCAGCAAGGGTCATTAGCCATTGGAAGGGGTTGCCCAGGGAGGTGGTGGAGTCCCCATCTCTGGAGGTGTTTCAGAAAAGCCTGGAGATGGCACTTAGTGCCATGGTCTAGTTGCCATGGTGGTGTCAGGGCAATCGTTGGACTCGATGATCCCAGAGGGCTCTTCCAACCTCATTGATTCTGTGATTCTGTGATCTATCTGTCTCTGCTCTTCCAAGGTTGTGCAGTTGTTAGCTCCGGCTCTGCTCTCTGCTTCACACAGACACAGAATTATCTATTTGCTTATTTATTCAGATCCTCCCAACTAAACCCTTCACTTCCTAAGGGTCTTTGTGTTGTCAGAAGTTCCTCAAAACCCATAAGCAGGTTTGCACAAATGCCTCCATCCCTGCCAGGAGACACGTTGGGAGGCTGCATGTAATTCAGTTGTTCTAATATTTACTTTTGCTCCCTTAAGAGATCCTCATCCTTTTGCAATTAGGCAGTTAGACTGACAAAATAATTTATAATCACAACAAGCAAAGCGGTGCAAATCTGTTCCTAAGTATATTTCTTCTTCGTTTGATGTGTTGTGGTAAACAGTTTATTGATTTATAAATACGTTCCTTGAAAATTACCAGCATAACGTTAGCCCCAATAAGCACAACATTGGTTTTAATATCAAAAGCTCTACGTTCTCTTTCCTAAATTTGGAGCTTGATAAAATCCTCTTGCATTTGGAACTTAGATAAACATCTTCAAGATGGTTTTGTCAGTGCCAGCTTTCTCCCCCCCGTTGGTTTGCTTTGTTTTTTAGTCCCCTGTGCTCTAATGCCTTTTCTCTAATTGTTTTGAGCAGGGAACATCTTGTAATTAAAAAAAAAAACAGCAGGGTTGTAGAAGAGAGTAACACCACTATTACAGCTGCAGAGAGAAATAATCTTATCAGAGGTGAAGCCACACGGAAAAAATATCCCAAAACACAACCACGATGGGGGTTGGACTTGCTTTTGCCATCCAAGTGCTGCTCCAGCCTCCTGGCAGCAAATTAAGGGCACTTTGGGGTTGTGGATTTTTAGGTCAAAGAATCATGGAATCATAGAATGGTTTGGGTTGGAAGGGACCATGAAGATCATCTAGTTCCAACCCCCTGCCTCGGCAGGGACACCTTCCACTAGACCAGGTTGCTCCAAGCCCCATCCAACCTGGCCTTGAACACTGCCAGGGAGGGGGCAGCCACAGCTTCTCTGGGCAGCCTGGGCCAGTGTCTCACCACCCTCACAGCAAAGAATTTCTTCCTCAGATCTCATCTCAATCTCCCCTCTTTCAGTTTAAAACCGTTCCCCCTCGTCCTGTCACTCCATGCCCTTGTAAAAAGTCCCTCTTCCACTTTCCTGTAGCCCCTTCAGGTACGGGAAGGTGCTAGAAGGTCTCCCCGGAGCCTTCTCTTCTCCAGGCTGAACAGCCCCAACTCTCTCAGCCTGTCTCCAGAGCAGAGGGGCTCCAGCCCTCTGAGCATCTCCGTGGCCTCCTCTGGACTCGCTCCAACAGCTCCGTGTCCTCCTTCTGTTGGGCCCCAGAGCTGGACGCAGCACTGCAGGGGGGTCTCCCGAGAGCGGAGCAGAGGGGCAGAATCCCCTCCCTCGCCCTGCTGGCCACGCTGCTGGGGATGCAGCCCAGGACACGGTTGGCCTTCTGGGCTGCCAGCGCACGTTGCCAGCTCATGGTGAGCTTCTCGTCACCCATCACCCCCAAGTCCTTCTCCTCAGGGCTGCTCTCAATCCATTCTCCACCCAGCCTGTGTTTGTGCTTGGGATTGCCCTGACCCACGTGCAGGACCTTGCACTTGGCCTTGTTGAAATGAAGGCCGCGTTGTTTGTGAAGGAGGGCATCCACACCAGAGTTTAATGATCTTTAATTTACGGGTGTTAACTGCGCTCTTGAAAATAATTCCTTTTACTTTCCTCTGCCATCAAACCATAGCAAAGCAGCCTATGGTTCCTCAAGTGGTCTCCCCTTTCATAAATAGTTTTTCATCTTCCAGGCACTAGAGTGGGGGAATGACACGCGTCATGATGATATTCAGACCCATGAAGCAGGACCTCCATGCTCTTCTCATCCCATACCAGCCAATGGGTGATACCAGTTTGCAATCGTGTCTGTACCTTGTTGCTTTTGTTATGACCATGTCAGAGGGTCCCTCAGCACTGCCCGTCTTCAGCATCTCCTCCTGCAGCGAACACCACCCCAAGAGCTGCCTCCACACAACTCTTGAGCACTGAATGTCAGCAGAGCTTGAGAGCCTGATGCTTTCCCGGCATCGTGGTTGTTATTCTCTGCTCAGTCATACCCTCGTTCAATCAATTGCTGTCAAAAAATAAACAGAGCAAGAAATTATTGATGATATTTCAGATATAATAAGTTGCTGCCCTTTGATGAACTTCCAGGAAAGGGCTGGATTTCCCATCCTCATGAGACTCAGCACCTCCCTTCCAGTAGAACATGGACATCTCTGCTGAGGAGCAGCTCAGGGATGGGCTGGTCCATGCAGCGACCTGGTTCCTTCTTCTGCCTCCGGGTCGAGGTCAAAGGAAGAAATGTTTTACAATGAGGGTGGTGAGACACTGGCACAGGTTTCCCAGAGAGGTGGTAGATGCCCCATCCCTGGAAGAACCCCAGCTCAGGTTGGACGGGGCTCTGAGCAACCTGGTCTAGTTGAAGATGTCCCTGCTCCTGGCAGTGCAAAGGAGAGAAAGCTCTGCTGGAACAACACGCTGGTTGGGTGGGGAAAAACAACTGAGTAGTAACAATTAACTTCCATAAAGTGTTTTTCATCTTCAAAGTGCTTAACAAATAAGAACTAATTAATCCCCGCAGTTCCCTCATGGGATGTTAGCATGGTTCCCTCTGCACATGTCTTAGGACACAGAGGTTCAGCCTATGCCTGATCAAACATATTTGCTGTTCAGTATCTTTATAGATGATCTAGACGTAGGGATTGAGTGCACCCTCAGTAAATGTGCAGATGACACCAAGCTGGGTGGGAGTGTCAATCTGCTGGAGGGTAGGAAGGGTCTGCAGAGGGATCTGGACAGGTTGGATAGATGGACCGAGACCAACGGCGTGAGGTTCAACAAGAACAAGTGCCGGGTCTTACACTTGGGCCACAACAACCCCCTGCAGAGCTCCAGGCTGGGGGAAGAGCGGTTAGAGAGCGGCCCGGTGGAAAGAGCCCTGGGGGTGCTGATGGACAGGCGGCTAAACATGAGCCAGCAGTGTGGCCAGGTGGCCAAGAAGGCCAATGGCATCCTGGCCTCTCTTAGGAATAGTGTAGCCAGCCGGTCTAGGGAAGTGATGGTCCCTCTGTATTCAGCACTGGTGAGGCCGCACCTTGAATCCTGTGTCCAGTTGTGGGCCCCGCACTTCAAGAGAGATGTTGAGGTGTTGGAGCGAGTGCAGAGGAGGGCGACCAAGCTGGTGAAGGGTCTGGAGGGTCTGAGCTATGAGGAATGGCTGAGAGAGCTGGGGTTGTTTAGCCTGGAGAAGAGGAGGCTCAGAGGTGACCTTATTGCAGTCTACAACTACAGTGGGAGTTGGCCTCTTCTCCCAGGCAACTAGTGATAGGACAAGAGGACACAGCCTCAAGCTTTGCCAGCGGAGGTTCAGGTTGGCCATTAGGAAGCATTTCTTCTCAGCAAGGGTCATTAGCCATTGGAAGGGGCTGCCCAGGTAGGTGGTGGAGTCCCCATCTCTGGAGGTGTTTAAGAAAAGACTGGACATGGCACTTAGTGCCATGGTCTAGTTGCCATGGTGGTGTCAGGGCAATGGTTGGACTCGATGATCCCAGAGGGCTCTTCCAACCTGATTCATTCTGTGATTCTGTGATCTTTTAGTTAAGTCAGATTCTGTGCCACGAGTCAGGCAAGGGTTGGAAGCAGCTGGAGTACATGGGCCTCAGGGAGGCTACGCAGCATTTCCTAACTGTTACCTCCTGACTTTGCAGGTTGATGATACTTCAATATGGTTTTTCCAAAGGTTTCCTCGGTTCTTGAGGAAATAAATGGAGAAAAAAATAGCTCCATGTGGGTATCACACGACGTGTTTAGGATGAAAATTTTTAGCCCCATTCTGCAGATCTCTGCCATTTCAGCTGGTAGTAGCCACATGGCTTGGAGCATAAGTCAACTGTGATGCGATCTGCATCCAACCTGCTCCGTGGTGAGTGCCTGTGGTCCTTTCTCATGGTGGTCCAGAGCAGAGATCAGGCCTGAATACATTCAGGTGGCTCAAATCTCATGCAAAAAAAATAAGTATATATATATATATAAGGTTATAATTGCCACCAGACCTAGAAATGGGTTGGGTTGGTTTTGAAGACTTCTAGGCTGGCAAAAATGTTGGGTTTCCATCCAGCGTGGATGCAGTTGGGTGAGAACAACAAAGGCACATCCCCAGGACAAACACAACCTCCTGCAACATTTCCAGGTGCTGCTCACGGGATCTTCGGGTGGGGAGAAAAAACCCTGGTACCAGAATATACAGATTTTAACTAGAACAAAGTAACATTTTCTGTGCTTCACTCTTAGAAGCAGTTGAAGTTTTTAATTATTTTCTGGAGCAGTTCAGCCTGAGGCAGTTATCTTCACCTATAATGAAGGTAATTCAGTCCTACAGGTTTCACCTGCTTCAAAATTCACTGCTGCAGAGGTTTCACTGCCTTGTCTAAGGGAGTCATTGCTCCTCCAGTTCATTCCATCATCGAACAGGTTTCTTTTAATCCGCAAAGTCACGTTTTTCTCCTTGCTGGCTGTTTCTTTACCTTCCATTTGAACATTACTGCTCCTCTCCAATATCCTGGAACAAACTTCGGGAAGTCTCATACATATTCATAAGCTTATTTTCAGCACGGATGTTCTTACGTGTTAATTATATCCAGCATCTCTATAGAAATTCTCAGAAGTTTCCAGCTGTTTAAAAACCTTCTCAGAGCTACTATGTTGCCACAGTTGAGTGAAGAGCCTAAATATATTTGTGTTGTAAAAAAAGAGTCAAAACATCATTGCACTGAAGTACCAACATGACGTTTCCTCTTTGTTATTTGCCCTAAAGAGGAATAGAATCCAGCACAGCAAAAAGAGAATCCAGCACAGTAAAGAGATGATGCTTTTTCCACCCCGTGTCACGCTAAGGCAGGGGCTGGGAATACCCCATGGTCGCGTAGGGGCCCGTCGCTGCAGCTGATGGTACCAGGCAGCTTTCACCCTACTCATCTTTTGAGCTTAATAAGTTTTTAGAATTAATTGAGAATCAGGATTAATCATAGGAAGCAAATCTCTTGGATGCTGAGAGAATGTTTTCTTTCAGGTACAAGAGAATTAAGTTGACTCAGTCAAATATGGGGACCTGTAACCCCAAGACTGGCCAGAAGCTGATGAATAGATATTTTCTTCCTTTAGGTCTTCTCCAAAGTCCTCCCAGGACAATGGGAGAGCTTCACAGAATCACAGAATCAATCAGGTTGGAAGAGCCCTCTGGGCTCATCAAGTCCAACCATTGCCCTGACACCACCATGGCAACTAGACCATGGCACTAAGTGCCATGTCCAGGCTTTTCTTCAACCCCTCCAGAGATGGTGACTCCACCACCTCCCTGGGCAGCCCCTTCCCTTCTTCAAGCACCACTTGCCCACCCCCCCCATCACTGCAATAATTGCTGCTGGTTTCAGCATTTCACTGTTGCAAAGTCTCATTGTTGTGGCCACCCAGGTAGAATGATGCTCATATGGACCTAAAAATGTGGGAAGTTTTAGAAATTATAATATTTTTGCTATTGAAGGACGTCAGTCTTGCTGATGGAAATTCTTTCTAGAAAGGTCTCTTCCAGAAATACCTCTTTGGTGAAGGGTACTTTAATGGAAATCCTTTACTTTTACATGCTTAAAGAACAACCTTACGTGGCTCTTCCTTAGAATTATAAAGGTCTTAATAAATTTTTTTAAAAAATATGAAAATCCTGCTGCAGGCCAGTGGATGGTTGTGGTTTCCTCCCACACTTCGCCCCTGGATCTGTAACTCCCACTGCACGTGGTGTTTGGCTCTTATTCAGCAGAGAATACCTTTGAAAAAATGTTCATTGCTTGCTTTTGACTGAGCTTTCTGGTTTTTTTGCTTCCAAACTGTGGAATTTGGGATGGTTTGATTGACTTACAGTAAAAAATTATTTGAGATAAGAAAAAACTGGTACAGAAATAGAACCAGAAATCATATTTTATTTGGAGGAAGTTCCATTCCAAAGTGAATGTTGCACATATCCGTGATCCCCAAACCTCTTTCTTCACTCATTAGGACAAGGTTTTTTATTCCACCGAAACGCAATAAAATAAGCCATGAGAAATTTGGGAATGGCTTGTCATAAAAGTTTTACGGAGTCAGGATACTGCTGTATGATCGAACAGCCACAGAAGTAATTCATTCAGGGGCTCAGTCTGAGCCCTCGTGGTTCAAGGTGGGAGATAATTTGGGTGTCTGTCTTCCTTTGATTTCTGATGGCTTGTAACGAGTCGTAAGATTGCTGCAGCGTTGGCAGAGTTTTTTAATTGGATTTTATTTTTATTGTATTATTTACTATATTAAAAAAAGAGACAGCAAGTGCTTGTGTTTCCCACATTTTCTTCAGCGTTTCTTAACATCATATTTTAATTGCCTTTTATGCAGAGATACACACTGGCAATATGTTCTTTTATCGTCCTCAAATATATTGGCCTGGTGCCATTTGTAAAAGCAAATTTCTCTCCTGCAGTTTGACAGTGGAGTGTACAGATTTATATGATTTTTTGACATTTTCCGTAATTATTTTTTTATTACTGTACAGAAGAATGCATGCAAAATTTGTATTAAAAAAAAAAAAAGCTGCTCCATAGCAGTGAAATTCCTCCTGTCCTTCAGGATGGGTATATAATTGTTAGAGGCACTTAGCAGTGTTTGATACCATTTACCCTTTGTGTACTCTTTTGTTTCCCATTCCTTGTGTGTAATTTATTTGCTTAAATGTACACACAATACGAGGTCATGAGATAACACAAACCCATTTTGTTTTCTTGCCTGCGTCATCAGCAATTAGTAGCAAATGGCATGATAACAGAGAAGATTATTTTAGAAATGCCTTAAATGCTGGCAGTCCTCATCTCTTGCAAACACTGAAGGCTCTTGAGGTGCCATATACAGCAAAGTGCTGAAGAGATGGTACCGGGCTGCAAAGCAGGGGTTAAGCAGGACGTTGCATGTGCCATGGTTTTGCAGGGATAAAATTTATAGAATCCCTTTTCAGTTGCATGTTGTTTCAGTGTGTGGCCAGCTGTGGGCTGGTGATGGAGGCCATGAGCAGTTAAACCCAGGGCAGCTGCCCCAGGCTGGCCCACAGGTGTCTTCTATAATATTAATCTCAGGGTCACTATAAATGGGAAAACTTGTAGGGACAGGGGGGATTTTTGCTCTTCTCCTTCTCCTTCTCCTTCTCCTTCTCCTTCTCCTTCTCCTTCTCCTTCTCCTTCTCCTTCTCCTTCTCCTTCTCCTTCTCCTTCTCCTTCTCCTTCTCCTTCTCCTTCTCCTTCTCCTTCTCCTTCTCCTTCTCCTTCTCCTTCTCCTTCTCCACAGTTGTGATCCCTGGAGTGACTTGCGACCACTCTATGAGCTAAGTATAATTTTGTGTCTTTTGTATTAGCATCATTATTGGTTTCCTTATTTTACTCAATCTGTTTAAATTTCAATCCATAATTCTCCCTCTTTTTCCCAATTCCTTTTCTTGGTTGGGGAGGGGTCTTGGCTGATAGAACAACTGGTTGTCGTTTAGCTCTGAGTGCAGGCTAAAAGAAGATATATGAACACCTTTGCAAGGGTGGACAGGCATATTTGTTGATCTGAGTTTCCATTTCTCAAAGTCTGGGCTTCTCATAGAAGCAGACAAAATAATTTTAGTGATAAAAGCTGTTGGGGAGGTACAGGTGGAGGCAGAGATGTAGGGTGTCATTAATGTCAACAACTCTGGGTAAGACAGTTGAAACCCGCCTGTTACTACTTATTTTCCCTACAGCTGATACCAGACGGTTTAGTAAGAGTAGGCTTCAGTGCAGGGCTCTGTGTAGGCCCGAAAAGGCCTGCTCTGTGTAGGCCCGAAAAGGCCTGCTCTGTGTAGGCCCGAAAAGGCCTGCTCTGTGTAGGCCCGAAAAGGCCTGCTCTGTGTAGGCCCGAAAAGGCCTGCTCTGTGTAACCTTTAGACAGAATCAACTTTCCTGTCAGTAATTTTCCTTTCAGCTAAAATATCAGTATGTTCTGAAGCAAACTGCATGTTTTGTAGACAGGGTCTGCTTCTGGGACTGATAACAGTGTTAAAGTCGTCAATGATTCTCGCTTGCGCTTAGTCTTCGAAAATCCAAGGTCTCTGTTAAATTCCTTGCTAATTATAAAGAAGGGCCAGAGATAAACAAGACTGTGGACAATAACTTGGTAGTGTCTAAATTAACTTGATTGACAAACTCTGGCACCGGAGTCGTTAGGCAACCAGGAGCAAAGTTCGTTAGGCTGCAGCAAAATAAAAACTGAAAAGTGGGATACCTGAAAAGAAAAGAAAACCAGAAGAACTTCCAATTTATGGGTTGTGTTGACTTCTCCCATAGCTCCAGTTCTGTAACTGAGCTCCTCGGGAAAGCGTTTCCTAAAGACGCTATAAAGATGGTTGAAATATTGAAGCAACAACAAGTGGTTGCATTAAATAACTGGCTTTTAGCTTCTAGCAACATACAAGCCAACAGGCTGTGGGGAAATAGAAATTAGAACTCTGAAGCTTACAAATACCCTGTTTTAACCACGCTCCTTTAATTTACAGTTAAATTTGAGTGCTGTAGTTCTTGAAAAATAGATCTGTGTTCACAGACTTGTTCTTGGCTGGTTTGTACATTGTTTTTCTTTAATTTATAAGCTAAACAAGTTTAGGAGTGTTTAATATTTGGCAAAATTGTAATATATCACAGAGAATGAAGAGATGCCTAAATGCAGCTGAGAATGTGTTGCGAGGTGAGCCGAGTTCCTTCATAGCTCTTCTGTTTGGTTGCTGTTCAGACTAAAGTTGGGATGTTCCTATTGCATTTTTGGGTAGTATTGGACTTGGTAATTTAAGTATTATTGCTCTTTTATGTGTATTTGTACCTATCAGACACTATCAGCCTCTGATGGTTGCATGTCTTGTCTTCGATGAGAGGTTAGTAGAGTTGGTATGAAGACTTTCAGGTGTCTGATAACAAGTTACAGTAAAAAAAGCAAGAAGTGAGTCAAAAATTGGTGCAAAGATGGCAAAATTGTAGATTGGTGTCAACCTTCTGTACCCAGGAGAAGGCTGGTCATGCAGCAGGGGCAGCTCAAGCGATGACCGCGATTGCCCGTTTTCATAGAATCATGGAAAGCTTTAGGTTGGAAGGGACCTTAAAGACCATCTAGTTCCAACCCTCCTGCCACAGGCAGGGACACCTTCCACTAGACCAGGTTGCTCCAAGCCCCATCCAACCTGGCCTTGAACACTGCCAGGGAGGGGGCAGCCACAGCTTCTCTGGGCAACCTGGGCCAGGGTCTCACCACCCTCACAGCAAAGAATTTCCTCCTAATATCTCATCTAAATCTCCCCTCTTTCAGTTTAAAACCATTCCCCCTCGTGCTGTCACTCCACACCCTTGTCAAAAGCCCCTCTCCCGCTTTCCTGTAGCCCCTTCAGGCACTGGAAGGTGCTAGAAGGTCTCCCTGGAGCCTTCTCTTCTCCAGGATGAACAGCCCCAACTCTCTCAGCCTGTCTCCAGAGCAGAGGGGCTCCAGTCCTCTGAGCATCTTCGTGGCCTCCTCTGGACTCGCTCCAACAGCTCCATGTCCTTCTTCTGTTGGGGGCCCCAGAGCTGGACGCAGCGCTGCAGGGGGGTCTCCCGAGAGCAGAGCAGAGGGGCAGAATCCCCTCCCTCGCCCTGCTGGCCACGCTGCTGGGGATGCAGCCCAGGACACGGTTTTGTGTCACCCCTGCCTTGGCTTTGCCTGGGATGGAGAAGATGGGAGGATGGGGTGGCCCTGGCTCCTCGGTGGCCCACAGAGGTACCTCCAGTGCTTCTGCTTGGCTGTGGGGCGCACACCACCACCTGCCCTCTCCTCCACGGGCAGTATCACACCACCATTAGCTCCGTATTGATTTTGCATTCAAGAAGAGAACTGTAATTACGGCGAATTCCTGTCCGCTCCTGACCGCTGCGGGTCTTCTGTCCTCTCACCAAAGCTGCATTTTCCATGTTTTATGTCTCTATTCCAACCCAGTTCCTCTGCCAGGTTTTGTGTCCGTGATGAAAAGTTATAGCTTTGTTCTGCTGGTACAGTAGAAAACACCGAGTAAAAATAGTCTCTCATTCACCCTTGGCTGCACGTGTAACTGTAACGAATGGTGCTGGGGTCAGTGGTGACCTGACTCAGCTCTGCTGTTAATTCAAGAGAGATGATGATAGCCACTGGCTTGGACTGGGGTGAAGGCGATGCGCTCCCCTGCCCCGTCCCCCCTTGGTAATAAACTAATTGTCGTGTGGCTCAGCCTATAAACTCAATAATTTTATTAGTTTTTCCGCATGGACCAGAAGGGCAGCGATGAAATGACCGCATCTTGCAGTGCAATATGTGCCCAGGACAGTTAACGAAATAGAACCATTTCTCATACTCAAATGATTGGAAAATATTGGGCAGTGTCAGTAAAAACGTGGTCGTGTTGGTTTATTGTCTTCATGGGTTTTCACTGTAGCATTTTAATTGCTATTAATCAAGAAAATTTGTCGATTTATATTGGCCTTATAATGCAGATCACGATTTTTTTTTTAAGAAACTGCAATTTTGGTGCCAGAGGGGATGGATGAGAAGGTACCAGGAATTGAGGCCAAGCTGTTGAAGCCAAGCGTCCTTCTGAGTGCCCTCTGGAGTGCTGATCAGAGGTTCTAGCCAAGGTTTTAGCCATGACAAAACCCACTGTTCTCTGTCGATGCTGATGGAGTCTGTGAGCCAACAGCGCGTAGAAGCCAGGATTAGCTGGGCTAGCGTGGGATCCTGAGAGGGGAGTGCAGCTTTCTCACAGAATCAGTCAGGTTGGAAGAGACCTCTGGGACCATCGAGTCCAACCATTGCCCTGACACCACCATGGCAACTAGACCAGGGCACTAAGTGCCACGTCCAGGCTTTTCTTAAACCCCTCCAGAGATGGTGACTCCACCACCTCCCTGGGCAGCCCCTTCCAATGGCTAATGACCCTTGCTGAGAAGAAATGCTTCCTAATGTCCAACCTGAACCTCCCCTGGCACAGCTTGAGGCTGTGTCCTCTTGTCCTATCACTGGTTGCCTGGGAGAAGAGGCCGACTCTCACTGCGCTACAACCTCCCTTCAGGTAGTTGTAGACTGCACTAAGGTCACCTCTGAGCCTCCTCTTCTCCAGGCTAAACACCCCCAGCTCCCTCAGCCGTTCCTCATAGCTCAGACCCTCCAGACCCTTCACCAGCTTGGTCGCCCTCCTCTGCACTCGCTCCAACACCTCAACATCTCTCTTGAAGTGCGGGGCCCACAACTGGACACAGGATTCAAGGTGTAGCCTCACCAGTGCCCAGTACAGAGGGACCATCACTTCCCAACTCACTTAAGTATGTTGAAGACTT
The DNA here is from genome assembly GCF_013368605.1 of Nyctibius grandis. Classification (NCBI taxonomy): domain Eukaryota; kingdom Metazoa; phylum Chordata; class Aves; order Nyctibiiformes; family Nyctibiidae; genus Nyctibius; species Nyctibius grandis. The sequence continues at coordinate 5,595,776 of NW_027167473.1, forward strand.
CAATATAACGTTAGCTTGGCTGTACTCTATATAATGTGTGCTTTAAAAGAGGTATTTTAAGGCATAAATTAATTAGCCAGGAGAGAAGACTTTGCGCTGCAGAGTAGAAGGGCTTTGTGATTACTCTGAGATTTAATTTTTGCCTTGCCTTTTTCTGTGAGATCTTATCTGTGCAGACGTAATGTTTCACTAGCAGCATTTATTTGATTTTTTTTTTTGCTTTAAAAAAATCAGCTCACATCTTTTCTGTATCAATAGAGAAAAATATAATTATTGGTGTAATAATAACCCTACATGCCTCCAGTTATGGGGATCAGCTGGTTTTTTTCTTATCAAACTTTATCACATTCATCATCTTTGTCTGTCCTTCAGGATTTTCACTTATAAAACTTCCTACTTACTAAAATAGGAGCGAAAAATAAAGCTGAACATTCCTCTGGTCTGGGGATCCCAGTGAAATGAGGATGAGTGAGCAGGCTGTGCGGATCACCTTTGGAAAAAAAAAGGTGGTGACCCTTTATGGACTGTTCTTCAAGTAATTTCTGCTGGAACTGAGTTTTTTGAGACAAAATATAAAATAATAGACGCCATTAACGAAGAGTTGGTCTCAGCAGAAATGTCATCTGCAAGACAGGCTTCAGCTGGAATGGGAAGTTGGCAGGAAAAAAATATTACTGCTCTTATTGATACTTTGGGGCCAGTAGGAAGCAGAAGCTATGGTGTGACTGCAAAGGTAGCTCCAGAAATGGGATGAGAATAGTCAGCAAAGCAGAACCAGAACATTTATTTGGACACCCATGTAATGGAGATGGCATCTTTCACCATCGACTCGTTCCTGGGGCGCTGATTGCCCATACGCCGGTACCCAAAGCCTTTGGGGTTCAGCTAGATGTTGGTGAGGAGGTGATAGGACATGGCTGGTGCTGGGGTTCCCAAGCCTGACCTCGGAGTCCACTGATGTTTTCATTTAGTTTGTCTGAAATTCCATTTTAGGTGCCTAAAAGATGTGTGGCTTTGTCTCTGTGGTCATGATGTCAAGATAATTATCTCTCAGATGGGAGATGGTTTAGTGATGGACTTGGTAGTGGTAGGTTAACGGTTGGACTCGATGACCTTAGAGGTCCTTTCCAACCAAAACGATTCTATGATTGAGAAAGTATTTGGTGCAGTTGGTATCACTATTAACGCATCTTCCCTTCATCCATCTTGACTCGAGTGTTGGCGTTTTGCTGTTTGTGATGAGCAGTCAAAGCAAGATGAGACCCATCATCCCATTCTTTTCATCATGGAGCCTTCCCTCCCAGCACTAACTCAACCTGACTTGCTGGAGGATCCTAGAAGACTGCCAAAGAGTTGGAAAAGAAAATAAAACTGTTTCCAGTAGATTTATTATCCACTTTCTATTTATGCAACCGCTGCTTATGCCCTTCTGGGAGGATGAAGAGAGTTGTAAATTCATTCTTGCCTCCTTTGAGGTCTTTTTGCACAGCCACAATGGTTGGAAGATTTCTCAGTCTAAATGAAAATCAGGAACGAAGGTTTCTTTTTTTTTTTTCCATTTTATGACTTTTACAACTTTTTATCTTAATTATATATAACCTAAGGGGTTTTTTTTTGCTTTTCTGTTGTTGTTTTTCTTATTCCTTGTTGATAATTCTATAGCAGTGGGAATAATGTTTCGTGTTAATTTATGTTGCAGAACCAATGAAAAAGGGAAGCCATAAAAGATTTTTGGATGTTAGAAAAATAACCTTGCCTAATGAGATCGGTGTGTGTGGGGGGGTGTGGATAGAAACAAAAACCTAAGACCAAAATTGGCTCCCTAAAACCAAAGTTTGGATCCTGTAGCCCTACTGAAGCCAAAAAGATATGTGCTTTTCTTCTCAGAAAGGGTTATTAGCCATTGGAAGGGGCTGCCCAGGGAGGTGGTGGAGTCACCGTCTCTGGAGGGGTTGAAGAAAAGCCTGGCCATGGCACTTAGTGCCATGGTCTAGTTGCCATGGTGGTGTCAGGGCAATGGTTGGACTCGATGAGCCCAGAGGGTTCTTCCAACCTCATTGATTCTGTAATTCTGTAATTATGCTTTGGGTAGTTTCTCATGCTTTCACTTGGAAGCCTGGTTGACATCAGCAACACAAAGACCAACAGTATCCTGGAGAAACAGCATCAGTAGGAGAGAATTGGTTTATGTATTTTTTTTTTCCATTTATTGGGGCTGAAGTTGTCGTAGCAGTATCTGAGTGATTTGAGAAGCATTCCCCTGAGTCGTCTCCACTGAGTAGCTTATCTAATAAAACTTGTAAGGAACAGGTTTGTCACCCGCCTCCTAAGTGATCTTTGAGATGGTGATGATTGAATCAATACAGAATCACAGACTCAATCAGCTTGGAAGAGCCCTCTGGGATCATCGAGTCCAACCATTGCCCTGACACCACCATGGCAACTAGACCATGGCACTAAGTGCCATCTCCAGGCTTTTCTTAAACACCTCCAGAGATGTACAGCTACAGGTTTCACAATTTGGCCCTCTCTGCACATGAGATGGTTTTGGCAGTTGATGAGACTATTAAGTCTACTGAAATCTGTGTTTCAAAGTCCTATTTTAAGCCCAGCTGCTGCCTGCTCTTGTTGCATCTCTGTTGCTTCATCTGTCGGGCATGAATGACTTCACCTGCATGGCAAGATTGAGCTGTGCTCTTGAGTGAAATTTTTGGAAGAATACTTTATTTTGACTGTTTATCTTTGCTGTATAGCTTGTTTTCCCATCAGATAAAACCAAGACCAAAATACTTATTTACGACATAGTAACGACAGCCTGGAATTTCTAAGAGTTGACATCTGGTGTAATTTACTCAAACTGGAAAATCTCTGAAATGATTTTTCCACAAGCAGCGTGCAACAAAAGGTTTCTAATTTTTTAATGGTTGCTTTCTTCTTCCTGCAAAGTTAAGGCAAATTAGCAATGTGATACGGTATTGTGAAGTGAAAATTTCCCTCGTTATCTACTGGATGGTACCCAAGTAATCACGTGCCACTTGCAAATAAAATATGGTAAAAAAAAAAAAGAAAGAAACCAGCTTGTTCACTCAAAAGATATTAACAGCAAATGTCATCTTTATGTATCATGACTGCAATATCTGCTGCTTTACTCTGCCCTTTAGTAAAACTACTAGAGGTCGGAGTATGCAGGTGCTGCTCCTGCGCCTTTCCTAAGAGGAAAATTGTGTAGGATGAGATGTTTATGGAGCAACGCTTCGCTGAGTAGAGATGACAGCAGCTGAATGTGACTCACCGTGCGCCATTTCTCTGTATTTATAGATATTTTGATGGAAGGTGCTTGATCCTTCGCTCCATTCAAACAAACTTAAGTGACCGTAACCCCAGGGAAAGCTGCTGGAGGCAGCCCCACTGCCACGATGGCTTTCCACCACCCAGCCATAAGCTCTTAGATGGCACAAATAAAGGCCAATGGCATCCTGGCCTCTCTTAGGAATAGTGTGGCCAGCCGGTCCGGGGAAGTGGTGGTCCCTCTGTACTTGACACTGGTGAGGCCGCACCTTGAATCCTGTGTCCAGTTGTGGGCCCTGCACTTCAAGAGAGATGTTGAGGTGTTGGAGCGAGTGCAGAGGAGGGCGACCAAGCTGGTGAAGGGTCTGGAGGGTCTGAGCTACGAGAAACGGCTGAGGGAGCTGAGGGTGTTTAGCCTGGAGAAGAGGAGGCCCAGAGGTGACCTTAGTGCAGTCTACAACTACCTGAAAGGAGGCTGTAGCACAGTGGGAGCCGGCCTCTTCTCCCAGGCAACCAGCGACAGGACAAGAGGACACAGCCTCAAGCTTGGCCAGGGGAGGTTCAGGTTGGCCATTAGGAAGCATTTCTTCTGAGCAAGGGTCATTAGCCATTGGAAGGGGCTGCCCAGGGAGGTGGTGGAGTCCCCATCTCTGGAGGGGTTTAAGAAAAGCCTGGACGTGGCACTTAGTGCCATGGTCTAGTTGCCATGGTGGTGTCAGGGCAATGGTTGGACTCGATGATCCCAGAGGGCTCTTCCAACCTGATTGATTCTGTCATTCTGTATAGGGTGGCTTCTTCCAGGATCTCCATCCTGTTGATGTTATGTCAGTCTGATGTAATAAAACGTTCTTGCTTTGAAACCAGTCACTTAATTTCCTTAACGAACAAGTATGTTTTGCACAGCACCATAAAGTTACTTGGTGTCTTCTGAAAACTTGGAGTTTTTTAGGATTTTAACAGTTCTTCTCCCTCGAGGGGCTAAATATTGTGCCCGTGGTAATGAGAGCAGACGGGACTCAAATAGATCATTGTCTTTCTAATTCTTACACTGCAACTTTTTCAAAGGTTGCTGTATTTATTCCCTAGTCAAAGAAGAACCACCGGGTGCCAGGCTGTTGGGATCACTGCACGCTTTACTTTGGAGGGCTTTGTTCAGGGCTGTAGCTGGGATTATTTCTCATTTTGCTTGACAGCTCCATTGTGCCTTCCTTTATTGGTAACGTGACGACATTAAATCTTCTGAAAGGAAAAGAACTTTTTTAATGTAGTGGCACTGGGCAGCAGGGCTGTAATCAAAATTTGGCCACTCACTCATTTTGTGAACATTGTGCAAGTCTCTTCCTTGAAAATACCATAAAACTTCCCAAATATACCAAAATAAGCCATTTTTGTGCGTTTAACTGAACAGAGCTGTCCCCTGTCCCAAGGTCAAGCAGAACCAGGTTTCTCCTTCATCCTGTTCAGACAAGAATTAATCCAGAGGGGTCTTACAGACTCTCTTCCACCAGGGGATGGTCACAGAGATCCCTTCTGGCCTGTGAAGCTGAATCTGGGCTCTGCTTCCAATGAATAATGGCGAAAATAATGGCTAAAAGGCTCATCTTTTCCTTTGGGAGGGCTTGGTCCTCATGAAACATTGGGGAAGCATCAGTGGTGCAGGTTGCCTTTGGAAATGTTGACCATGATGAGTTGTCTCTGAACAAGCGTTAAATAAATACTTGGGGGTTGGAGTAGATGACCCCCAGAGATCCCTTCCAACCTACACCATTCTGTACTTCAGTGTCATTTTAGTTGCTTTCCATTGTCATTTTGATATTAACTTCTCTTCCAACCTCACTCAGATGCAAACCAGATTAATGGAGTGCCTGACTCTGGTCATTCCCCTAAACTTAGGCACTTCATTTAGTCCTCCAAAATGCAGAGGCAAGGTGGGGGCAGCTCCTGAAGGGTGGTTCAGATAGACAGAATCACAGAATCAACCAGGTTGGAAGAGACCTCTGGGATCATCAAGTCCAACCGTTGCCCTGACACCACCATGGCAACTAGACCATGGCACTAAGTGCCATGGCCAGGCTTTTCTTAAACCCCTCCAGAGATGGTGACTCCACCACCTCCCTGGGCAGCCCCTTCCAATGGCTAATAACCCTTTCTGAAAAGAAATTCTTCCTAATGTCCAACCTGATCCTCCTCTGGTGAAGCTTGAGACTGTGTCCTCTTGTCCTATCGCTGGTTGCCTGGGAGAAGAGGCCGACTCCCACTTCACTACAACCTCCCTTCAGGTAGTTGTAGACTGCACTAAGGTCACCTCTGAGCCTCCTCTTCTCCAGGCTAAACAACTCCAGCTCCCTCAGCAGTTCCTCGTAGGTCAAACCCTCCAGACCCTTCACCAGCTTGGTCGTCCTCCTCCAACACTTCAACATCTTCTCTGACCAAGTACTGGGCTGCTTCAGCAGTGCACGTAAATTAATTGAGATGAAACCAACCTTGAATGTCCAGCAGTAGATTTATAACAAAATTGAACTTTTCTGCTCTAGTAGTAAACAACAGTTTAGGCTGGACTAGATCCAGCGTCCTTCACTGTAGAAGAATATCCTTCTGCAGCTCTGTACGTCAACTAAGATACCAATTATAAATCCATCTAATAAGAGGTCTTCAGGACAAGTCTTTCAAGCCTCAGAGATATGCCTTAAGCTCATAACTGGCTGGTAGAGCTTCTGGATGTGCAATTAGGCAAATCCCATTGAGTTCTGCAAATTCCAGCTGATTTTTTTGTGGGATGTATTTTCACAGCTGGCTGGAGCTAGAGTTGTTTAAGGCAACGTGTGCTACCTGGGCTACCCTTGTGTTTTGGCCAGTGTTTGACTTGGAAAGCCAAAAGCAGAAGCACAGATGCGAGAGGTGAGAGTAGAGAATCACAACGTAGTTTTGATGAGTATTTGTTTGAATTTGAAAGTCTACCTGTTGTTGGGTCTTCACGCTCCATCTGTGTTTTCAATTAAGCTTGACAATGACCAAGACCAGGTCGCTTGTTTGATAACGAACTTAAGACCAGGGCCAGCACCTGCCCTTCTCGTTTCATTTGAACTTTTCCCAGTGACTTAATTAGAGACGAGGTCAGTGTACATTCATACTCCAGGTCTTCTCCTAGTCATAAACTTCCCCACTGTGTGATCATTAAAACACAGTTTTACAACCCCACGTTTTATTGGCATTCAGCCCTAACCGTAGCGATAGGAGATGTATTTGTATAATCAAAAGGAAAAGCAACTCGCTGCTGTGAATAAATGGATGTCACAAAGCTTGGAAGTACTTCAAAGCGCCGGTTTTCAATAGGGCGCGGAAAAGGCGTGTAAGTCAGGGATGTTGCCAAAGAAATTGAAGAAATAAAGTTTTGCCAGCAAAACTTGAGGGATTTCAGAGTATGCTTCTTGTTACAGAAAGAAAAGAAGGGGAAATAACTCAGCGTTACACAGACACGTAGTGATGTCCCTCCCCACACCTGCTATCTGCATTTATATCTGTCTCCCAAGCAGAGGAGCCACTAGAAATGCACAGAATCAACCAGGTTGGAAGAGCCCTCTGGGATCATCGAGTCCAACCATTGCCCTGACACCACCATGGCAACTAGACCAGGGCACTAAGTGCCATGTCCAGGCTTTTCTTAAACCCCTCCAGAGATGGTGACTCCACCACCTCCCTGGGCAGCCCCTTCCAATGTCTAGTGACTCACAAACCTCTGTTGCAGTTAATATTTGGGTATTATTGGTATGCAAATGTGTAATTTGCACAAAGGAGAGGGTTAGTGGCTTTATAAAAAAAATCATACAGAGAATTAGCATCAAACCTAAGATGGTCTCTGGCACTTGGGTCATGGACATGGGAACTCCATCAGTCTCCAAATGCAGCGTGCACCACTCACTTGCATATGTTCTACCAGGAGGAACCTCCTTTAATGCTGCAGGAGCATAAATATTTAGTAAATTGATTTATTTCATTGTACTTTTTGATTTCTCCTTTTGTTATACAAAGTCTACAACTACCTGAAGGGAGGTTGTAGTGAAGTGGGAGTTGGCCTCTTCTCCCGGGCAACTAGCGATAGGACAAGAGGACACAGCCTCAAGCTTGGCCAGGGGAGGTTCAGGTTGGCCAGTAGGAAGCATTTCTTCTCAGCAAGGGTCATTAGCCATTGGAAGGGGCTGCCCAGGGAGGTGGTGGAGTCCCCATCTCTGGAGGTGTTTAAGAAAAGCCTGGACATGGCACTTAGTGCCATGGTCTAGTTGCCATGGTGGTGTCAGGGCAATGGTTGGACTCGATGATCCCAGAGGGCTCTTCCAACCTGATTGATTCTGTGATTCTGTGATACTTTGCCACATCATGTTCCAACCAGGACTAACATGTTCCTAAAATCCTCTTGAAGATGGCTTCATTTTAGGGTTTCCTCAGGGACGCTGGTATAACAGAAAGGAAATATTTTCTTTCTGTGGGTTAGCTCTCGGATAAAGCGTGAAGGATTAGAGCAGTAGTCATTACTGCTCTCTCTTCAGCAGAAGAAAGGACAAGAAGCCTGTCAGAACCTTAGCCATTGATTTTTCCTGGAGCAAAGGGTCGCATGTTAAGTACTATTGATGAAAAGCATCATTGCGGTGTCCATGGAGACCAGGTTGAGGTGAAAGTGAACTCTCACTGTCACGGTGACAGCTTTAGGTGGATCTGTAAAGGACCTGCTTTTCCCTTTAATTATAAGATCTTGTTTATTCTGCCTTGAGCGGGAGATCAAACCCGTTGCTTCTGTGAGATCTGCTGTGCAGGGAGATGCAGTCACTGTTGACTTCAAGGCAGAGGAGGGGATTCAAAATTATTATCCCATCTATTATCCCATCTGGTCTTTTAAACAGTTGCTGACTGGCCCCATCGAGTGGTCAAAGCACCCCAATGGCAGATCTGTTGCTTGAGTATTGTTCCATTTGCGAGAAACTCTTCTTTTTTTGGGGGTGGACACTGGCCTGAAGAACCCTTCCTCTGAATGAGCGTAACCAACGCTATGGCTACCTCTCCAAAAGGACAACAAATTATCTTGGGGCCTCCTAGGTGGTTTAGCTCTCATACAGCTCAGCAATCATTTTTTTTCTGATATAAATTGATGAAATGGAGCCTGTGGTTTGGAAATTATGGTGGACCACCCAAAGATCCACTCAAAAGAGTGGGTCATCAGAAGGTCTTCCAAATTACGGGTTTCCTTTCAAAATCCACTTGCATGAGCCATGCAACAGATCCCTGAAAGCATTCCTGTCTCTCTACTTCTTTACTGTTTCTTCTGCATATTTTTTCCTTATCTCCAGCCTCTGAGGATACTCCAAGGTGCAAGGGTAGATAACTTTATGACCTCCTGTTTTCATTCTTCCATGCTGTTTTTAGGTCAGTGCTGCAGTATGGGTGCAGCTGGGGTTTCAGAAGTGCTTTTCTTGGTGCTCTCGAAGGGGCAGGGGAAGGATGGAGTTGTTCTTTCCTCCTCTGAGAAAATATCTGAATGCTCTGCTTTCTTCTCCACCTGGGAAATGGCACAAAGTGTCTTCTCCTCGTAGCTGGGCTGGAATATGCACAAATGCTGAGGTCCCCATGATAAGAACATGGCTCAGTGTTGTGCAGGGAAGAGAAGAGCTGGGAGCACATCAGTATCAACGACTTACCTGAGACCAAAAGCATGAGGTTCAACAAGAACAAGTGCTGGGTCTTACACTTGGGCCACAACAACCCCCTGCAGCGCTCCAGGCTGGGGGAAGAGTGGTTAGAAAGCGGCCCGGCGGAAAGAGCCCTGGGGGTGCTGATGGACAGGCGGCTAAACATGAGCCAGCAGTGTGCCCAGGTGGCCAAGAAGGCCAATGGCATCCTGGCCTCTATCAGGAATAGTGTAGCCAGCTGGTCTGGGGAAGTGATGGTCCCTCTGTGCTCGGCACTGGTGAGGCCGCACCTTGAATCCTGTGTCCAGTTGTGGGCCCCGCACTTCAAGAGAGATGTTGAGGTGTTGGAGCGAGTGCAGAGGAGGGCGACCAAGCTGGTGAAGGGTCTGGAGGGTCTGACCTGCGAGGAATGGCTGAGGGAGCTGGGGGTGTTTAGCCTGGAGAAGAGGAGGCTCAGAGGTGACCTTAGTGCAGTCTCCAACTACCTGAAGGGAGGTTGTAGTGAAGTGGGAGTAGGCCTCTTCTCCCAGGCAGCTAGTGATAGGACAAGAGGACACAGCCTCAAGCTTGGCCAGGGGAGGTTCAGGTTGGACATTAGGAAGCATTTCTTCTCAGCAAGGGTCATTAGCCATTGGAATGGGCTGCCCAGGGAGGTGGTGGAGTCACCATCTCTGGAGGTCTTTGGACATGGCACTTAGTGCCATGGTCTAGTTGCCATGGTGGTGTCAGGGCAATGGTTGGACTTCATGATCCCAGAGGTCTCTTCCAACCTGATTGATTCTGTGATTCTGTGACGTCCTCAGAGCTGTCAACAACAACATGTTTTAAAGCCACTCTCTGGGTGGTTGCATTCGCCTATAAACATTTTATATGTAGGCAATTTCAATATGCAAAGCCACCAGATCTTTTTTTTTATTTAAAACAATCACTCTCTGGTTTGAAAAATGGAGTTTGTTTTGCCCTAATGCAAAAAAACTCAGCGTTATTTTGCTCGGCAATGAAAACGTGAAGTATTGATTTTGAAATGTATAATTGATTGTAACAATAAATCACTGGGCAGTGTATGTGCAAAATTGATTTTTCTATTGCAATAATTAATTTGATGTGTGCTGTAACGTTTATGCAGGGACTAAAGCAATTCACTAACAGTAATAAATTGTATTTGGTCAAAAACCATCCACTGTGATGCGGTCAACTTGCCTCTTTGTCTAATGAAGTGCTGTAAGAGATAGTACAGATACAGTTGTGAGGCTCCATGAGAAGCCCTTAATACCCTGAATACCTTATATCACAGAATCAATCAGGTTGGAAGAGCCCTCTGGGATCATCGAGTCCAACCATTGCCCTGACACCACTGTGGCAACTAGACCAGGGCACTAAGTGCCTCGTCCAGGCTTTTCTTAAACCCCTCCAGAGATGGTGACTCCACCACTTCCCTGGGCAGCCCCTTCCAATGGCTAATGACCCTTGCTGAGAAGAAATGCTTCCTGATGTCCAACCTGAACCTCCCCTAGCAAAGCTTGAGGCTGTGTCCTCTTGTCCTATCGCTAGTTGCCTGGGAGAAGAGGATGACTCCCACTTCACTACAACCTCCCTTCAGGTAGTTGTAGACTGCACTAAGGTCACCTCTGAGCCTTCTCCAGGCTAAACAATCTAGGGTTGGACTAGATGATCTCCAGAGGTTCCTTCAAACCCTTAACCATTCTGTCATTCTGTGATCTAGAAAAAAATAAGTGATTGGTCTTGGTTAATTGCATCCACTCTTGCAATAAGTTTATTCCTAAGAGGTTTGACTCTTTACATTGATCTAACGAGGGTGTAGGAACGTCTTGGAGAACATCCGTGGAATTAAAATCGCCCAGAATTGTTAGAACTGCTCGCGTTGGTATTTGTATCCTGTGGTCAGAAAAAAGATGACTTGGACACTTTGGGATGAAAAGTGGAATGAGTTGCAATGTCTCCTCAACCTCAGGGCTGATATTTCTAGCACTGTAGGTATTTCAGTGACCTGTTGAAATGAAAAATTCCTGAAAAGGGAGAAAATTTACTCTATAAATCCGTTGTCTATGTAGCCATCACATAGGCTTCTTCTTTTTCCTTTTTTTTTTTGCCATTCATTTTATGTGCATTATTTCTGTCATTTCTTTACCAAAAAAAACCCAATCAACAATAATATCTCTTCTTTTACAGAGCATCAAAGTGAGCTGGTTGCCTCCACCACCGGGTACTCAAAATGGATTTATTACGGGCTATAAAATCCGACATCGAAAGACTACCCGCAGGGGTGAGATTGAAACACTGGAGCCAAACAACCTCTGGTACTTGTTCACAGGTCAGTGTGAAAAAAAAACCTTGCAAGGTTTTGATTAATTAAATGCTTTGGGAATAAAATATACTCTCACTTCAAGGGCTCATTGATTTCTTTGCTGGGAGGTAGCATTTGTTGTGTTGTACAAAGGTAGTTTTTATGGTGGTTTGTTTTTTTAAACCAACTTTTTCCTTAATGCTTTTATCATATATTTGTCTCCTGGATTTTATCATTAATGAATTTGAAGCTGCATTTCTCGTTTCCAGTATCTTAAGCCTCAGATGGTTTTCTTTTACAGCACTCAGTCAACATCTATTTACTCCTGGGTGCAAAAATACCTTAAAAATTTCCTTAGTTTCTTTTCCAAGGTTTTTAATGGAAAGTATTTCCTCCCAGAATCAAAAGTGCAACAGTAGATCACAACAAAACTCTAATTACGATGAATTAAAGTAGCCAGATGAGTAATGCAAATTTTACCTGGGGTCTTGTGTTGTGCCCATGACAACTGAGAAAGCAGCAAAGCATCACGGGAGAAAATGAAACTTTGTTGAAGTCAATGGCACCGTTGCCCCTGAATTTGGTATAACCATGATTTCACCTCAAATGACCTTCTTTATGTTTACTTTCACACATAAAGTGTAGTCTGTGAGGATCAGAAGTAATTCTGAATTGTGTGTTTCAGAATCACAGAATCAATGAGGTTGGAAGAGACCTCTGGGCTCATCGAGTCCAACCATTGCCCTGACACCACCATGGCAACTAGACCAGGGCACTAAGGGCCATCTCCAGGCTTTTCTTAAACCCCTCCAGAGACGGTGACTCCACCACCTCCCTGGGCAGCCCCTTCCAATGGCTAATGACCCTTGCTGAGAAGAAATGCTTCCTGATCTCCAACCTGACCCTCCCCTGGCCAAGCTTGAGGCTGTGTCCTCTTGTCCTATCGCTAGTTGCCTGGGAGAAGAGGCTGACTCCCACTGTGCTAGAACCTCCCTTCAGGTAGTTGTAGACTGCACTAAGGTCACCTCTGAGCCTTCTCTTCTCCAGGCTAAACACCCCCAGCTCCCTCAGCCGTTCCTCGTAACTCAGACCCTCCAGACCCTTCACCAACTTGGTCGCCCTCCTCTGCACTCGCTCCAACACCTCAACATCTCTCTTGAAGTGCGGGGCCCACAACTGGACACAGGATTCAAGGTGCAGCCTCACCAGTGCCCAGTGCAGAGGGACCATCACTTCCCCAGACCGGCTGGCCACACTATTCCTAAGAGAGGCCAGGATGCCATTGGCCTTCTTGGCCACCTGGGCACACTGCTGGCTCATGTTCAGCCGCCTGTCCATCAGCACCCCCAGGTCTCTTTCCGCTGGGCCGCTTTCTAACCACTCTTCCCCCAGCCTGGAGCGCTGCAGGGGGTTGTTGTGGCCAACATCTGCAATACCAAAGGAGCTGAGAGTTACAGTGCAGGTTTTTAAATAGCCGCTATCAATTTTCAAGTAGGCTTCCATGTCAGCTAAAACTTAAAGCTGCTCTTTTTAATTACGAGCGGTCCTCTCCGGAGAACGTTTGCAATTAAATGAAACAGGTTTTTTGCCTGTGCTTTGTGGTCAGTATAGACTGAGCAGAAAGATAAACCTCTATCCCCACCTCAGGGACTTGGAAGTCATGTGGCACATGCAGGAGCGTTGCGGTAATTGATTTCTGGTGGCTTTAGCCACAGAGGAAAATGTCTGTTTCTGAATTCGTGCTTGTTTCTTAATATTGGTAAGACTTTATTTTTCTTTTTGCCTGAACTGTGTGCTCTGAAGTTAATCAGGAGAACTGGAAAGCAAAATGCACTTCAGTTGCTACCCTAGTGCCTAACCTGCAAGTTTTCACAGAATCACAGAATCAACCAGGTTGGAAGAGCCCTCTGGGATCATCGAGTCCAACCGTTGCCCTGACACCACCCTGTCAACTAGACCAGGGCACTGAGTGCCATGTCCAGTCTTTTCTTAAACCCCTCCAGAGATGGGGACTCCACCACCTCCCTGGGCAGCCCCTTCCAGTGTCTAATGACCCTTGCTGAAAATAAATTCTTCCTAATGTCCAATTATTTTTGTATGTATGAACACACCCAATGGGAATTACGACCCAAACAAGTCCTGGGCCAGTGCAACCCTCAATCAATTTTTGAAGCTTTTTGGTCAAAAATGTCTTTTCCCACGTGACTCTTGACCTTCCCCCAGAGCTCTTCTGCTGTGCCCCTGCCCAGGCGCCCGCTCAGAGGGTGCTGCCCATCCAATGGCATCCTGGCCTCTATTAGGAAAAGATGTTGAGGTGTTGGAGTGAGTCCAGAGGAGGGCGACCAAGCTGGTGAAGGGTCTGGAGGGTCTGAGCTATGAGGAACGGCTGAGGGAGCTGGGGGTGTTTAGCCTGGAAAAGAGGAGGCCCAGAGGTGACCTTAGTGCAGTCTACAACTACCTGAAGGGAGGGTGTAGTGAAGTGGGAGTCGGCCTCTTCTCCCAGGCAACCAGCGATAGAACAAGAGGACACAGCCTCAAGCTTGGCCAGGGGAGTTTCAGGTTGGCCATTAGGAAGCATTTCTTCTCAGCAAGGGTCATTAGCCATTGGAAGGGGCTGCCCAGGGAGGTGGTGGAGTCCCCATCTCTGGAGGTGTTGAAGAAAAGCCTGGACATGGCCCTTAGTGCCATGGTCTAGTTGCCATGGTGGTGTCAGGGCAAGGGTTGGACTCGATGATCCCAGAGGGCTCTTCCAACCTGGTTGATTCTGTGATTCTGTGTGATTTTATATATTTCCTTACAAGCAAACCCAGTGGGCTGTTACTAGAGATTTCATCTTACACAAAATCTGTTGCAAACTCTGGTGTTGTCATTAATTTGGGTTTTTCTTTCATCATCTTTCTGTATGATTTTTATTTGCTTTTTTTTTTTATTAACAGGACTTGAGAAAGGAAGCCAGTACAGTTTCCAGGTGGCTGCCATGACAGTGAATGGGACGGGCCCCCCCTCGGACTGGTACACAGCAGAAACACCCGAGAACGATCTCGACGGTAAATGCATCTCTTAAAAGCTGTTGTTTCCAAAAGCCACGTAGCTGAGGGCTGTCACTGCCCTTGTCACCCAGGCGTGTGGCCAAAGTTAGGGTGAGATGCCCAGGGTCTAAACACCCACCACCAGATGTTTTCTTATACTCCTGGATCCCAAATGCCTTGCGTTCATCACCAGGACCAAGGAGTCTTTGTTAAAATAATTCTGTGTCAGAATTTAACTCCTGAGCATCGTGGCTGTTTGCAAGCGTGTGAAGGGAATCTGTAACTTCATAAGTGATCAACATAATCAGTGAAAGCCTGGACATGGCACTTAGTGCCATGATCTAGTTGCCACGGTGGTGCCAGGGCAACGGTTGGACTCGATGATCCCTGAGGTCTCTTCCAACCTGGGTGATTCTGTGAAAGAAACAATGAAAACGATGCCAACAATCCTAATAATTCACTAAACCAATATTCAAATCGATCAAATCCTGTTTCCCAGCCTTTGTTTGCTGATGTTAGAAATGCAGGTTGGCAACGAAGCTGAATAATTAGTGAAAGATGACGGGGGTGCAGATACCTGCAAACTGTGGGCTGTATAAATCAGTGCAGATGCTGACACAAAAGGGAAGAAAAACACTGAAATGAAAGGGTTCGATAAAATGCCTGGGATGTTTGAAGTAGGGAAGGAATAAAAGGCGAGTAATGAAAAAAATCTACCTAAAATAAATTAAACGTAGTGCAAATCAAATGGAACAAAGAGTCTGACAGATGGAAGTCACGGCACAGCTACAGCCAATCCCTAAGAAGCAAAGACGTAGTAGAAAGGAGGTGAATAGAAAATAAAAGGAAACTGATGAAAATTGCTCTGATTTTTAAAACAAAATAAGTCACCTGGAAAGGATCAAAGGCAAACTGGATGAAAGAATAAATAAATAATCAGTTTAAATGCACCACAGGACTTGATGTTGCGTTTCTTTTGACTGGCCGCGTTTCCTTATGATCTCAAAATCAGCCTGTGCAAATTGAAGACTTTCTGCCTTGCCTGATGTCCAAATGCAATTTTCCAGCAGCCTGGGAGCGACCGCAGTGCACGGCATGCCAAATGGGAGAACCAGGGCCTCTGGTTTCACATCAAGATTTTAGAGGAGAGGTGACGCTTGTAGACACATTGTGACTACACCAACGGATCACAACATGCTGTGGTGCATGATGATGTCTTTCTAATTAGGAATAGTGTTTCCAGCCTGTCTAGGGAAGTGATGGTCCCTCTGTTCTCAGCACTGGTGAGGCCACACCTTGAATCCTGTGTCCAGTTGTGGGCCCCGCACTTCAAGAGAGATGTTGAGGTGTTGGAGCGAGTGCAGAGGAGGGCGACCAAGCTGGGGAAGGGTCTGGAGGGTCTGAGCTATGAGGAGCGGCTGAGGGAGCTGGGGGTGTTTAGCCTGGAGAAGAGGAGGCTCAGAGGTGACCTTAGTGCAGCCTACAACTACCTGAAGGGAGGTTGTAGTGCAGTGGGAGTCGGCCTCTTCTCCCAGGCAACCAGCGCTAGGACAAGAGGACACAGCCTCAAGCTTGGCCAGGGGAGGTTCAGGTTGGCCATTAGGAAGCATTTCTTCTCAGCAAGGGTCATTAGCCATTGGAAGGGGCTGCCCAGGGAGGTGGTGGAGTCCCCATCTCTGGAGGGGTTTAAGAAAAGCCTGGCCATGGCACTTAGTGCCATGGTCTAGTTGCCATGGTGGTGTCAGGGCAATGGTTGGACTCGATGATCCCAGAGGTCTCTTCCAACCTGGTTGACTCTGTGATTCTGTAATTATGCTTTGGGTAGTTTCTCTTGCTTTCACTCAAAAGCCTGGTTGACATCAGCAACACAAAGACAAACAGCATCCTGGAGAAGGGCGTCGACTCCCACTAGATATTCATTTTAATTAGTGTGTTTTGTTCAAGTGATTAGAATTCCAATCATAGCTGCTTCTTCAGGGTTCCCCAGAAAGCTCGCGTGCCTTTACTGACAGCTGGGAAGGTTTTAAATATTTATTTTAAGCCTCAAATTTTGTGCTTTAAAAAGAAAAAAAAATTGAATTTGAAAGCAGCGCTTTCCCCAAAGGGTCTGATGGAAATAGCTTGAGCAAGGATGCAGGAGAAACTCTAGCAAAGGTGTCCTCCAGGAGAATGGGTTTGCTCAAGTGACCCAAATGTAAAGAGTTTTTCAAGCTTGACAGTGGAGTTGGGGACTTTAATTAGCACCAAGTGCAATATTCCCTGGATGGAAGACATGGAAGCCATCATGTAGAAACACAATGATGGACTCAGGGACACGTGTGAGCAGACGTGGCATCCCAGGAGATGTCATGCCAGCGACACAGAACTTCAGCGTCCTAATTGTGCGTAGGGGAAGAGAGTAAGGAACGTAGCACCAAGAAATCTGGTTTTGTGGGCAGATCTCATGAGGAATTCTCCTCTTGCTGGTCTGTGGGGCTGGTTGACATCCATAGCTCGTGTGTCTGAGCACAGCATTTGCTTACAAGTACCCAACGATTTCCCTACGTGAGAGCAAGTGATAAAGCTCTTGGTGCAGTTAAGAGGGGGACTCAGGATGAAGAACTCATTTGACACCTCATGGAGGAGAATGGAATCTCAAGGTTGCTTCTCAGAAGTAGTTCTGGCATCATGTTCAAGCCCAGGAGAAACCAAAGTCAATGTGTTGGTCTGGAACTGCAAGGAAATGGCCTGAGAAAGAAAGGAGGAATGAGAGATACACGTTTTGCTCCTGGAAATCAGCAGAGCCATAAGGGCTGGATGGTCCAGTTCCCTGAAGAATTGATGGATTTCAATGTTTGGCTGGATGTTATGTTTGGCAGAAGACCTTATGGTGGAAAACATAAAGAGAACCAAAAAATACTTTGTTTGAGGGGGGAAAAAAATAGTTGATTTTGACATTTAACTTGGTACTTTGGGTTGTGAATACACGACACAAATTCCAAAATTCAGAGCTGTTTCAGAATAAGAAAAGTGGTTTTTCTAGAAGATGTCTGAAAGTAAAGCTAATGAAAATGTAATTAAAATTGTTTTATACAGAAATTAAAGTTGCTTTATACAGAAATTAAAGTTGCTTTATATAGAAAGCTGTCCCTGTGGCAGGGGGGTTGGAACTAGATGGTCTTTAAGGTGCCTTCCAACCCAACCCATTCTATAATTCTATGATTTTAAGTAAAAAAAAATGAATCTTCAAAAAATATCTGTGTTTATAAAAAGTCACTATTCCAAGAATAATTCAAAAATGTTGTTCACCTCAGCCTCATTTTAGACATTTAATTCCCAAGAAGGGTACAAGAAGTTCAACTGTCTTTTGCTTTTTGAAAGAAGTCGTGATTTAGCTCCGAAACGCTTGAATCTCATCTTTGAATGGTTTGAAATAAAGAATATGAAATGTTTGAATATAGTTGGAGCTTAAATGGCTGCCTAGAGGTGTGTGCAATCGAAATCCCTGTGTTGTGTCAGATGGAAAAATTCTCATTTGAAGGCAACGCTTCTTTGGATGCTCTCATCTTTGCTGCTTGAGAATTGCTGCTTTCGGGACGTTTGAGGAATCGCAGCGTCGCTGCAGTTCTCCAGCTTCTTATTTTAAGGCATTAAAATGTGATTTTGTCTTTGGGGCTTGTAAGAAATGCTTGTGTCGTTTGTTTTTCAAACAGCGCTGTTGAGGAATAGCTGCTCAAGTAACTTTTCTTCATTAAAGCAAAGTTTGGGAGTGAAGTGGGGGTAAACGGTGCAATACTGGTGCAATGTGTCTCTTCTTTTTGTGAGCAGCGACTTTGCAGTGAATTTTCGTCAACCTTTAAGCCAGACCCATGGTTTGAAATTTTCAGGAGTTGAATGCAAAGGACTTCTAAAGTCGCTGGGTGGTTCAGACTGGTAATGGACTGAGCAGCCTTCCCTGGAGCAACAGGTTTTTCAGAGTCCTCTAATGCGTCGTAAGAATTTATCTCAAAGCACCTACCAAGGACACTGGTTATTGAAACGTGTTAATTCTTCTTTTTATGACCTTTTCCAAGGTTTACAGTGGGAATGCTTCACAACTCGGAAGTGTCTTTTGTTGGAGTTTACATCATCTTGCGTTATTACTGGGTTTTTTTCTGCCTCCTTGTTGCCTCCCGTCTAAGCTTTCATCTATTATATTGCAAGCCTTTTTATTGGGGGAAAAATAGGAACTTGTCTCTTTCTGCTCTCAAAAAGACAAGTTACTGTGCAGCTCCTCTGAAGAGACTTGTGATATGGTAGTTAGTGGGTAAACTCAAACAAAAGGCATTTACTCATTTTACTTTGCAGTAAAATTAGGCTTGTAGAAGGCAAATCGACTCTGATTAATTACTGCTTAATGAATTTTACCTAGGAACAGCTGTAAATAAAATATCTTATTCTATTATTTTCTTTTTGAAATGTTGGTGTCTTATTTAAAGCAGCTTCAAAGCAAGAGATGCATGGCCAGGAGTTAAAATTCAGTTCGTGTTTTCATGGGAAAGAGACAGATTATTGCCAGAATATACTAGTATATCACTAAAAAAAGGAAACCTTTGTCTTAAATAATCTGTGAGCACAAAGACAACTCATAAAATCACCTGTCAGGAGCCTGCTGAACTTGTAAATAGAGCAGGGCAGAGAAAAGCTGTGCTGACAATTCTCTTGCAGGTCGTCTTTCATTTTTCTGCATCATTTTAAATCGTGCCCTTACGCTGAAGGTGGAAGGTACTAGATTTCTGTTTAAAACAGGACAAGGTATATCAGTGCTCTTGGAAGGGAAGGATGTAGCTCAGAAATTAAATTGCATGTAAGCTCTGCATGTAACTCTGGGGCAGCTGGTTGGTGTTTTTGTGCAAATATTTGAATCTAAACTCAAACCTTGAGTGGAATATTGACTGATACTTTTCTCTATTTTCTTTTTTTTTTAATCCCAGAATCTCAGGTTCCTGACCAGCCAAGCTCTCTCCATGTCAGGCCCTTGACAACAAGCATCGTCATGAGTTGGACCCCGCCGCTGAACCCCAACATCGTCGTCCGCGGGTACATCATCGGCTACGGCGTCGGCAGTCCGTACGCTGAGACCGTGCGGGTGGACAGTAAACAGCGTTATTATTCCATTGAAAATTTGGGTGAGTGTTGTCATTCATTTCATTTCATGCCAAGAGATTCCTCTGAGATTATACTTTTGTAGGTTTATTTTCAAGCTATTGCTGGTGCTTCCTTTATACGTTGCTTTCTTCGGCTGTCTACATTCCATTTTACATTCGGTCTTGCCTTCAAAACTCTGGATACTCTCAAATACGTCCCATTTCTTTGATGAAATGCTCATTTTATTCAGTAAATCTTATTCATCTCTTCAGTAAATCATGTGGTCCTAGTACTGACTCCCACTTGTGCAGAGAGCTGGACCTAAAGATGTTATTCCTCAGGCTGGCCCCCGCGTTTTTGAATTTAATGGCAGTCACAAACCTCCTGCTTAGTGTCTGTCAAAACGGTGCCAAGAGAGACGTGGTCATTCATTATTCATGGCACAGCCTCTGTGACACTTCATCTAAATTCACAGCGTGGTACACGGGGACCTGGATCCTTCCAGTGGTGACGGACCGTTCTAGCACTGGGAAAACAGTTCAAAGTTTAAAGGAAGTCCAAAAGTTTAATGATTTCCTCGTCGATTCTTCTTTAGCTCTTTTATTCCAGGTACAAACGGTAAGTTTTCTGCTTGGTAATCTGGGAGTGATCAGATATTACAGAAGATTCATTAAGTTGGTGCATTGGGGTGCACAACCACACTAATTATCTCAGTTCTACAGGACCAAAACTCTCTGATATCTGGGGACACTTTTATTTAGAATTGATATTTTACAGGGCTGTGAAACTGCATCGTCCAACCTTTTTGCTGTTTCCTCGGGGAAACCTGGAGAGCAGAATAAACTGGTTTTACTCTTCCTCAAACAGCTTCTCCACAGCCAGTTGTATATTTCATGATGGGGGTATTTGCGAAGAGCCATGCAGAAACACTCCCAAATATTCAGTGGGTCCTACAGAAATGATTTGATAATGTTTTGGGCCAAGTGTGAAGTTACTATGCAAAGTGGAAAGATTTCTGACTGGACTATGGAAGAAATTGTGTGGAATATAAAGATAAAAGCTATTACTAATGAATGTCTGTGTCTAATAACTTATGGTCAGGATTAAAGGCAAAATACTTCTTGTTTTTTATTCCAAAAGGGATTTAAATTCTCCCAAGCCTATTTGAAGTTGTTTCATATCTTTAATGAGTTTTCTGTTGAGTCTTTCACCACTGTTGACCCTGAAGTACTAAAAAAGAAAATTATATGGACAGAGCTACCTATGCCAACGTGCTTTGGTTTTGGCAACAGCTAAGGAGGAGATGCCTACACAGCTCAATTTTATACTTTCCTAATGGTCAGCTCTCCCTAAAAGTGTCTTAATTAACAACCAGAGAAAGGTTTTGAGTTTTGTGAAGCTTTAGCATTTGTTTTCCTTTAGGTATTAAATGACCAGTGAGTATATTTGCTCATAGGACCTCTGATAGCCACTACCATCAGGTGGAAGATATGCTAGGAGCAACTTGCAGGTGCAAAAGCCTTCTCACAGGGTAACTACACTTGGTATTTGTGGGATGCTGATGGTGTACTTCAGCTATTAGAGCTGTTTCTGTGGATTAAAAGGCTTCTCCTATATTCTTAGCTGTGCTGGCAGGCAGAAATACATAGAAAGTCCAGCAAGTCAGGGAGGATGTTTCACTAATCTACTTTAATTAAAGAAGTAACACTCAGACATCTAGAAAATGTCAAGAAACTGTTGAGTTTCAATATTTAGTATCAAATATTTAGTTACAAATAATTCAATCACTGAAATAATGTTGGGGGGTTTTTTTGGCTGAACATCCTCCAACAGACTGATTTTTTGTGAAAGTTATTAATTATTCAAATGGAAAATCTCTTTTCATTGTACGTTTTTTGGTTTGATTGCAAATATTGAACCGTGAGTAACTTAATTGTTGTCCAGATAAGCCGCGTGCATCTGGTCCCTGACTGGATAAGGATACAAGCACCTTGGTCACAAATCCCATTTTGAATTCGACTTCTCAGAACATTCACGTATTCAGCTTTGCAAATCAACTGCCATGAATAATTGCACTCATTAAATGCCATCATTTAAATATCCACAAAAAAATGAACCCCAGAGGAATGTGACCAGGGGCCCAGAGAAAGCTTTTAAAAAATTAGAACAGTTGCCAACACTTCCTACATTATTCACCCGCTTTATTAGAAACCATTACATGGAAATTACACAAAACGATGAGGCAGGATTCTTTTCCTAGTTAAAATACTGTTTTCAATAAGGTTATGAATCAAAATGTGCTGCTGGCAGGAATGAGGGGAAAAAATAGACATTATGTGGACTCATCCCACCTGTTGTAAAATTTCCTATGAAACCTAGGCATGAGGGGTAAACACTATCTTAAACGTAATATCCCAAAGTGACAACGAAGTGTGATACCTAAATAAATGCTGAACTTCAGCGAGTTTTTCTCTCCCCTCCAAAGACCTCATCCCTTTTGATCCTCGTGGCTTTCAGCGATCGCTTCCTCTTGGCTCCGCAGCTCTCCTTTGTCTCGTTAGACAGGGAGTGCAGAGAGGTCACCACACTTCGCCTGACTCCAGCCTGTGATGTATCTAGCTGAAAAAATTGGGGGTTTGCAGCCTCCCGAGGTTCACTGCAGGTCTTCTTTTCATTGTTCCTTTGTATGCTGTGTTGAAGCACACTGCAAAGTGATGTATCATTTAGATTCTAGAGTGGTAGATACTGTCATTAAAGAGCTATCAGATTTATTTGACATCAGCTGCCTGTCAGAAACTCTGACTCTCATTTACAGTCACCATTTTCACACGCAGATGCCCAAACCCGATAATTCAGGTCCATGTCAGGCATTATTTTACTGCTAGAAGCTCATGCTGGAGTCCTGAGAGAAATGACGGTGAAGAACGCTGCCATCCCTAGCAGTGTTCAAGGCCAGGTTGGATGGGGCTTGGAGCAACCTGGTCTAGTGGAAGGTGTCCCTGCTGTGGCAGGGGGTTGGAACTGGACAGTCTTTAAGGTCCCTCCCAACCCAAACCAATCCATGATTCTTTGAAGAACTAGAGCCGTGCCAGGTTGAACAGGGATGTGAAACACCCTGACACCCTGCACAAAAGCACCTCCTGGACATCTTTCCAAAGACCTTACGGTTGAGAGATTGAGAAGAGTGGGTCGTATCAGCCCATGTTACTTCTCAATCAACCAGGTTGGAAGAGCCCTCTGGGCTCATCGAGTCCAACCATTGCCCTGACACCACCATGGCAACTAGACACCAATATGCCCAAGTCATATGGCAGCTTTTCATCACATTTCAGGTCCTTAATTGGTTGCTTCCTTCAAGTAAAACTTCTTTAATGCCTGAATCAGCCTGTACCTGAGTTGTTACAGCACTTGTGTGAGTAGTGCACTTCAGCTACTGAATAAATCACTTCAAAAACATGAAGAAAAGTACTCAATCTTTCATAATAGTGATTGAGAACTTTATTCTGGGTGATGATCACCTTGAATACAGCTATATAGAGGTAACACTTGTACTCTAGGCTGAATTAGAGTGATTTTCTCATGACTGAGTGGTCATATTGCCTTGGAGACACTCTCCACAGGTGCAAAAGAATATAAGAATATCCAGAGACTTCAGCTTTGTCAGTGAAGAATTTGTTGGATTTTCTTTCTGCAGTGTGTGAAAGGTAGTTGCTGTCAGTCTCATAAATTACAGGAGTAAACATCCCCTGCTCTGATTCAACCTTTTCTGTGACAGAGAAATCCGTGCTTGACTGACTCTCAAAGGAATAATTCTAAGAAGGAGACCCCCTTCTAGTGAGCCGCTTCATTTTCTTTTCTATTTTTTTAACATATTTTTTTAACTCATTGCTTGTGATTATAATTTGCAAGGTACAGGTTAGGAGGTGATCTGCTAGAGAGCAGCTCCGTGGAGAAGGACCTTGGAGTCCTGGTGGACAACAAGTTACCCATGGGACAGCAAAGTGCCCTTGGGGCCAAGAAGGCCAATGGGATCCTGGGGTGCATTAAGAAGAGTGTGTCCAGCAGATCGAGGGAGGTCCTCCTCCCCCTCTACTCTACCCTGGTCAGACCTCACCTGGAGTATTGCATTCAGTTCTGGGCTCCCCAGTTCAAGAGGGACAGAGATCTACTGGAGAGAGTCCAACAGAGGGCTACGAGGATGATGAAGGGACTGGAACAGCTGCCTTAGGAGGAAAGGTTGAGAGACCTGGGGCTTTTGAGTCTGGAGAAGAGAAGACTGAGAGGGGATCTGATTAATGGGTATAAATAGATGAGGGCTGGGTGTCAAGAGGAAAGGGGCAACCTCTTGTCACTTGTGCCCTGCGATAGGCCAAGGGGCAATGGATGCAAGCTGGAGCACAGGAAGTTCAACCTCAACATGAGGAAGAACTTCTTTACTGTAAGGGTTACAGAGCACTGGAACAGGCTGCCCAGAGAGGTTGTGGAGTCTCCTTCTCTGGAGACTTTCCAGCCCCGTCTGGATGCGTTCCTGTGTGACCTGCCCTAGATTGGTCCTGCTTTGGCAGGGGGTTGGACTCGATGATCTCCAGAGGTCCCTTCCAACCCCTGACATTCTATGATTCTATGATTTGCGAGATCATAAAGCTGTATTTTATATTAATGTATTGGAAAAATGAAACATGGTCAATTTATCGTAGCGTATTCCAATACGTTAACAACATTATTATGTCATTCTGGGATATTTTGATAACTCATTGTAGGATATTTTAATAACTCACTGGAATAAGAGGAGTAGGTAGGAGGCTGGCATGAGAAGGGTGGTAGGCTGGGTGTAAGGAGACCTGGAGGGTGACCATTAGCCTCCCAGTGCTGCACGCTGTGGCCTCTGCTTTCGCTGTCTGTGACATCCCAAGAGCAAAAATGCTTTAAAAAACTATTTGAATAAAAATAATAGAATAATCCTGCAGCTGATGACGGGGTGTTTGCACCACGTGAGAGAAAGCAGAAAGGTGCAGACTTGAAAACCTGAGTCTCAGTGTTAAGCTGATCAGGAAAGGTGCCTCTGGCACCCGAATAATGTTTCCATCTGTCAAATGCCCTAAGTCTTTCCATGGGAAAATGTGTATAAAAATGACCCTTTACAGATATTTAAACCATTTAAAAACTAAATATGATGGGAAAGCTGTACCTCCTTTAGCCTGGAGAAGAGGAGGCTCAGAGGTGACCTTATTGCAGTCTACAACTACCTGAAGGGAGGTTGTAGTTAAGTGGGAGTCGGCCTCTTCTCCCAGGCAACTAGCGCTAGGACAAGACGACACAGCCTCAAGCTTGACCAGGGGAGGTTCAGGTTGGCCCTTTGGAAACATTTCTTCTCAGCAAGGGTCATTAGCCATTGGAAGGGGCTGCCCAGGGAGGTGGTGGAGTCCCCATCTCTGGAGGTGTTCAAAAAAAGCCTGGACATGGCACTTAGTGCCATGGTCTAGTTGCCATGGTGGTGTCAGGGCAATGGTTGGACTCGATGATCCCAGAGGGCTCTTCCAACCTGATTGACTCTGTGTGAATTAAAGTCTTACAGAAATGTGGACTTTCTTCTTCAGAGCACATCCCTTCCTCCTCCCTTCTGTATATGAGAACACAAGAACAAGCCTAATTTTAGAAAGAATTTTTTAAGTCCAGGTGCCTTTATGTGACCTAAGAAAAAGCTTCATTCATCTCCCCGAGCGTGTAGGGATTCACATGCACCCTCTTGAAAGAGTTTGATTGGGAAGCTGGAGTGCACGTCTTGAAATATTACGTTCGTGTCTCTTTTTAACTCGAACCTTTGATCCTCCTGGCCCAGCAATGAAAGCGAAGTGCATAATACGCAGCGAAATCTAGCAAAGCCTTTTCAAAGTTACTCCCTCTCCTCCCATCAAGCCTGAAGCTCCACACGTCTGAAAAGTTGAAGCTCCGAAGAGAAAAATCTAACGGATGTGAGCAGTTTCTGCTTTAATTAGTAGTTGGGAGAATTAGAGCTACAGTATGAATAATAAGATACTAACAACTTACACCGGTAAGTGATTTTCTAACGCTGAAGGGTCTCGCCTCGTCTATATGGACCGGCGTCAAGGGCTCTATACGGTACGGCGAGAGATCAGCAGCCGGGTGGGTTTGTCTTTGGTTTTGTCTACTCTTCAGGTGATGCACTAGAGTTTTGGATGGCACAAATCACAGAATCAATGAGGTTGGAAGAGCCCTCTGGGCTCATCGAGTCCAACCGTTGCCCTGACACCACCATGGCAACTAGACCATGGCACTAAGTGCCATGGCCAGGCTTTTCGGATCCTTGAGTTGGAATGAGGTTGGAAGAGCCCTCTGGGCTCATCGAGGCCAACCATTGCCCTGACACCACCGTGTCAACTAGACCATGGCACTAAGTGCCATGTCCAGGCTTTTCGGATCCTTGAGTTGGAATGAGGTTGGAAGAGCCCTCTGGGCTCATCGAGGCCAACCATTGCCCTGACACCACCGTGTCAACTAGACCATGGCACTAAGTGCCATGTCCAGGCTTTTCGGATCCTTGACTTGGAATGAGGTTGGAAGAGCCCTCTGGGCTCATCGAGTCCAACCGTTGCCCTGACACCACCATGGCAACTAGACCTTAGTGCCATGTCCAGGCTTTTCGGATCCTTGAGTTACTCAAAGCATAAAACTTAAAAACCCCCCCA
Source organism: Nyctibius grandis (assembly GCF_013368605.1). NCBI lineage: Eukaryota > Metazoa > Chordata > Aves > Nyctibiiformes > Nyctibiidae > Nyctibius > Nyctibius grandis. The sequence goes on from NW_027167473.1 coordinate 5,621,889, forward strand.
AAACCCAACAATTCCAGGTGACTAGAAGTGAAGATAAAGCTTTTATATCTGAATTTATATTTTAACAAACGTACCAGTAGGAATACAAAGGATTCCATCCAATTCACCTAACTGCAGATCAGATTAAATTTGACCCTTAAACGTAGATGAGGCAAAAAAGGATTTTGTTTTATTGCGAAGGGAGAGAAAGAAGGTTCTTCATTTCCTTTAATCTTTGCAGATGACAGTTGTGGATTATAACAAAGACATGAAAGGGAACCAAAAAGCTTTTTAATGTCCTTTTGGGTTGTTGTCTTTGCATTTTTAATACAAAATGGAGCAGGGAAAATCAAACAAAAATATGTTAAATTTTATGCGTCTCGCTGTTTCCTTCATAGATCACATTAAAGCACAACACTAACAAGTAAAGGTACTTTAAGACTCCAGGGACTGTTCATTTTCTTTCTTGCCTTTGAAAACTGACAGTCATTTAAAGAATGCTGCCATTTCTGCAAATAACTTCATGCAACAATTTTCTTTCATTTCTCCCTAATTTTGCTTTCTTACGGAGTATGGAGAAATTGCTCCCAAGCAAAGGGTCACTTTGTGATCCGTGGGTTATTTACATGATAAACAAGTCTTGCATAACTCCCCCAAATCAGATAGTGTGTGGATTTTAAGAGTGTCCTTGTATTAAAGTGAATTTTAGCCTGCCCGTAGACCTACGTGTAGGAATCTGCTCATCCACTGGTTGACTTTCTGTAAGGCATTTTTGTTCACACCTCCGTTCTCCAGCTGTAAAAAAATAGCTGAACAGGCTGACAAAATATTTAGGATCTCTTGACAACAGCTGGAAAAGAAGAGCTGAATATTTCCCTTCTTCTTTGGTAAAGAACCAAAAGCCTGAGAATAACTCTTCATCCCAAATTATAGTATAAATAATACCGATAGCCAAGAATTATATTGGTGAATGATGAATATTGGTCAACATTCATTCATCAACCAAAAAAAAAAAAGGAAGCTTTCTGCCAGGCTTATTTTTTGGGGAACATGACAGATAAAACACTGTTTTGCCTTCTGGAGCATCACTCAGTTGCCGATGCCAAGGAGATCGGAACAGCTACGTGACCCAGGCTTATAGATGCACGTTTGCTTGGATGAAAGACTCTTTACAAAGGAAAACACAACCTCATAGTGCAACTTTCATCATGATTTTTTGTGTAGAAGTGCCTGAAGAAACCCCACACACAAGTTAACCCTCCTGGTACATTAATGGTGGTGTCCTCTGATGTCAGGCAGCATCTCAAGTCATGGCTATTCATTTTTTATTCATTTGTCCATATGTCTTACACTTCCTTTTCTGCTACACTACTTTTCTCCTGAGTTTGGCTGCATTTGGAACATCAATAACAAATGTCTGTGATAACGCAGAGGGATTTTTTTTGTTGTTGTTCCACATCCCTACCGCCACGGCGTGCACTGAGCTTGCAATGCACCGCGGGAGTTGTAAAGGTTCACGTCTCCGCAGGAGACAAGACCTATTTCTAAGCATGTTCAAATTACAGTCTTTGCTTAAAAAAAAATAGAAAAAGCCCTGCACGCTTTGATATAATGCACACAGGACGTAGCTCACGAGAGAAATCAGCAAGCAGGCATGATATATGATGAGGTGACATCTTAAAACCAACTGTAAATATGGATTTGCTGTTCATCTCCTGAACTACATTAAAATAAAAGCACTTAACACATTCTCATTATAAATTATCTTTGCTCTGTTAAACACTAGTGTTTTAGAAGTTAAATATTTCCAGAATCATCCTGAGTACCTATAAATACACAAGCACCCCCAGAATAGTGAGGCACATCATTGTCATCCAGCTGCAGCAACATCTTTTGGTGCCATGACCTTCACTGGTTCACTGCAGGGTCACGTCCTCCCTGCGCTCACCCAAAGGCACTGTGACTCCAGTAGGTCTGTGTTGACTTCTTGGGATGATTCACTGAGACATGTCTTGCCAAGGACACAGCCTGTGAGAAGAAGTTGCAGTCTCCAACTACCTGAAGGGTGGTTGTAGTAGAGTGGGAGGCGGCCTCTTCTCCCAGGCAACTAGCGATAGGACAAGAGGCTGACTTCTGAGCACCTTCAAGGAACCTCTCTGGACCCTGCCTAAGTGCTTAACAACCCTCAAAAGGGTTGGGGAAAGGAAGGGGAGTCTCCTTCTCTGGAGATATTCAAAACCTGCCTGGACGCAACCCTGTGCAACATGCTCTGGGTGACTCTGCTTTGGCAGGGGGTTGGAGTAGATGATCTCCAGAGGTTCCTTCCAACCCTTAACCATTCTGTGATTCTGTGAACTTACCTTTATTGCTGTTCTATTGGCTACATTGCATTAGAAGAACTTCAGATGTTCTTAAGTGCAAGATGGGATGAGCAACGTTTTCATGGTGATCAGGAGACCCCATCTTAGCTCCAGCTCTCCCAGGGTACCAAACTGTGGAGCGCTCTGCAGGTCCCTCATGTCAGGTAATTGTGCAAGTGGGAAACAAGAAGAGGACTTGAGAATGAACTTTTATTTGAGAGAGAAAGGGGCTGATCTGGAAAATCAGCTGAGTGTGCTACTCTCTTTGTAACACTGTAGTTTAAGGCGAGGAACTTTCCTTGGGTTGGAGTCCACATCTAGTTGCCAAGCATTTATTTTCTATTTAAAGAGGAAATTAAATTATACATGAAAACTCAACATTTGTCAAAAGACCCCATGTAATGGCTGTAGAGATGTCACAATTTTACCATCTTAAAGAAGAAAATAACTTGAATAAGTTACTATTTGTTGATTATTTTCTTTCCAGTAACATCTGTCAGTAGAAGAAATCGATTTTGTTCATGCTTAGTTTGAACTTCTTGTACTTTTTTTTTTATTTAAGTTGAAGTGCAGAATACAACTTTATTTCCAGAGCATGTTCCACACCAACACTGACATGGGGATTCTTGGCTGATGCCCTAATTAAAGCTGAATTCTTTGCTCAGCTTCTTCAAAGGCAAGAAGAGATTTCTTCTGCCAGGAAAAAAAAAAAATCATGTAATTCTCTTCTTCTCCTGCTCCAGAATAGCAAATACAAATGGTAACATCATTCTTAGAGAGTTGTGTTCCTCACTGGGATGAATGGGCATCGGCAGCAGCCCAAATTAATGACCTGAATTTTTCTTGTTTTTAACAGAAAACTGCAGATCACGTCCTTATCCCAATCTTAGCTCATTTTTGCAAATGTCCTTACCCAGCCTAGTTAAAAACCTAAATCATTTGTCAATCTGTTCAATTTATAAAATTTGATGGGCTCTATATTGTGCTATATGGGCAGTTGTAATGAAGTATGTACTATATAATCTTTGTTTTTAAATTTTCCCTGAACTTATGGCATTTTTCCACCTAATTTATCAATTTCCGTGAGTATATTCTTCATGACAGGGTGGTGTCAGGGTAATGGTTGGACTCGATGATCCCAGAGGTCTCTTCCAACCTGGTTGATTCTGTGATTCTGTAATAGTAAATCACTCATTTTGCTTATTCATTATTGGGAATTCGCGATATATTTTGATTAGATGTGACAGTTCGATGGTGTTTTGGGGGTTTTGACACTAATTTCTAGAATTGGCTTTCTCGAGTAACCTTTCACATTTAAAAAAATCAGTGTTCAGGGTGACATTCTTCTCTGACTAATGCCTTGTTATTTAAAATCGAAGCCAAGTGACGTCCAGACATCTGTGCTCTGGCCATATCAGCGGAGATAACGTACGTAGAGGCTGATTCATCTTATTTTTCTTAAATACCTGTCTTAGCAGGGGATGTATTGTCCTACAGAGGTGCTTGTCTCTCCAGTTGCTATAGGGACAGCCCTTATAAACTAAACCACGTGCTTAACTTATAGAAAGCAATAGGATGAATACACTGTCCATCCCTGTATGTCCTCCTCGATATAGTCACTGAGTTCACTGCTGGTAGTAGCAACTACCTGGTACGTCTCAAGGTCCTAAAACTTAATCTTTTGGTATTTTTCCCTGTGTTTCCCAAAGTCTGCCCTAGTGAATGGGCTGTATTAACCCCTTACATCACTGCCAGACATCATTCAAAATTCCTAAATAGACACAACAGCCAGGATGTGGGTGGAAGGAAGAGATGGAGTCGGTCTCAACTGTGCATAGGAATTTATTTTTCTTCTGCAGAAACTACTGAATGTGACATTATTAAACTCTCAGCTAAGTAATGACTTTGTGTCTCAATCAATAAATCTTCATGTGGCATCTGGAGAGTTACAACACTTAGTTAAATTATAAATTAAAAGTAGTATGCTAATATATAGTGGAAATCATATGAAAATATATACTACATCTCTGTGAATGCAAAATAATGTCCTTATCACTAATGATATTACAGTGAGGACCAACTGAATTAATAACCATATAATAGCACAGGGAGTTATTAATGCACCAATCATTCATTTGACAATTTTTAAAGTTTAGCTCTTTTGCGATAGACGCACAGAAGTCACCTGAATATTAAACAAATATGTCACTGTTTCTTCTGGACGTAAAATTAAGTACAAAATACGTGGGGGGAAGGATATTAGTGACAATATGCAATAAGTACTTAAAAGTTATTTACTCATTTCAGATTCACTGTAATAGTATTAATCATGCTGAGCTGATTTGGTGTTAATGCAGATGAAATATGTAATTCTGCAGCAGGTCTTTTGCAATGTCACGTTAATAAATGCCTCCTTACATACAGACATTTGTTACTTTTCAGTAAAGAGCTTTGAGGAGACAGTTTCCCCTCTTTGGCAGGTGTATGAGCACCTGATGTATTCAGCTGCAGTTTCCTTCTGTACAAACAGAATTAACAGCTAAAAAAAAAATGAGGAGGGGGACGAAGCAATTCACATGGAAAAAATCAGGAAAATGGATTGAAAAAATCAGGAAAATGGATTGAAAAAATCAGGAAAATGGGTTGCCTTGTTTTCCTCAGGGAACAGCAGCAAAAAGCAACGTGGAACTGACCTGCTCATTTCACTTTCTTTTCATTTAGGGATATATTTAGAGTAGCTCCATGGTAAACTAGGACACACAAAGCAGTGCGGCACGGCTGTGCACCCAGACGTTTGTCACGGTTTAAAGCTGGGCCAGCTATTAAACCGGTGGCAGATGCTGTCTATTTAACCTTCTCCCTCTGCCCCCAGAAGGGAAAGGGAAAAGGGAGAGAGACTGTTTTAATAAACTATAATAATGAAAAAGAGTATAATAATAATATTGGAATAATCAAATATATAGAAAACCAAGATCGAGCTCCCCCAATGTCGGCCACGTCACCACCGGCACTGCAGGGCAGGCCCCGGGAAGGCCCAGGCTGGGCCTAGCAACGGTCGAGAGCTGGATTCAGGGATGCACAGATCGGGATTGGGGGCAGCAAGAAAACAGAGTCCTCTTTGGACACCGGCCATAGGAGAAGGGAGAAGAAAGAGCCAAAGGCTCAAGCAGCCCGAAGGCTCAAGCAGGCCGAAGGCCCAAGCAGGCCGAAGGCCCAAGCAGGCCGAGACCCCCATGATCCTCCCGCTTTATACTGAGAATGACGTGTATGGGATGGAATACCTTCGTTGGTTAATTTTGGGTCACCTGCCCTGTCCGTTCCTCCCTGCAGGTGCGACCCCCTGTGGCTCTTCACTCATAAGCAGTGAGGAATTTAGCAGTGACCTTGGTTTCTCTAATAAGTACAGCAAGAGCTTTTCTGCATAACATCCCTACCGGTGCCTCAGTGATAACTACAAACTTTGAGCATTATCAGTCCTAGAAGCAGACACTGTCTGATGTTGTGCTCATCACTTACTTTTACAGGCGTTTGCTTAACTTTTTTTTTTTGTTTGTTTTGTTTTTCAGGAAAGCGCTCATCCGGTCTGCATCCCAGATCTGACTTTAACAGTGTGTGCTTTGTTTTGCCTCGTTTGTTTTCTCCTGCAGAGCCGAGCTCCCATTATGTGATTTCCTTAAAGGCCTTTAACAACGCGGGTGAAGGGGTGCCTCTGTACGAAAGCGCGACCACCAGGTCCATGACAGGTGAGTTGCAAACGCTGGTTCCTGAGCTGCTCCCCATCAGTGAACATTTGCCTGACAAAGTGCCCATTAGGCAAAACATTTTGGTCAAGGCAATGGAGGAAAAAAGTTCCGCATCCTCCAGGTCCCTGCTAGAATAAATTCAGTTTCATTTTCCACTTTGTTATAACCACACAGGTAGAATGAATTATTTCCCTTTTCCAGAAATTGGCTGTATAAATTTAATGGGATGCTCACAAGTGCTTGCTCTTTAGTGCGGGTTGGCTTGGGAGAAGCATGACTCCCAAACAATTTAAATATTTAAAGATCAGGGCAGAATAGTGGTGAATAACTTTGCCGAATTAAGCCCAGATGATTTTTTTTTTCCCTATTCATTTTTAAAGCAGTTTAAATGAAAATGTATTAGTTAAAAACACGCTGTCATCGTGCACATTTACAGAAGCATGTAGAGGGGTTGCAAAAGGTGAAAGAATATAGTGATAAGATTTTTTCTGGCAGGATAAGGCTCGCAGAAGGAATTACCTAGTGGTGAATCAGAATTATTCTTGTGTAGCACTGTCTCCCAGACTGCCTCGTGGGGTTTTTTGTGTAGGTGGGACTGACGAGGGGTTAAAAACAGAACTGAGAAAACAAAAAAACAAACAAACAAACATGTTTTTCCTCTGGAGTGACACCATCATTTGGTGAAGTTTTTTTCCTCGCGTTTCACCCATGGTGTTCAGAGCTGCCTGGAAGGGGAGCTTGTGTCACTGAGAGCAAACCCAATCACTGACGCTGGCTTGGGTGGACCACGAGGAATAAATCCACCAAATGGCACTTCTGTGGCTCTACGAGGAAAAGCAGCTTTTATCCATATGGTTTTGTGAAGTATTCCCATAAGAAATCTTGGAAAGTCAGAAGGAGAAAAAAAAAAAAAGATTAATTACACAATTAAGGGCAACCGTAACAAGCTACATTAGATATAATAAGTGTCAGGGAACTTCTGGCTCAAAATTATTGATCTTTCTTCTTGTCTGGAGTCTACAGAGGTCATTCTTGCTGAGTGTGTGTCTTGTAAAATCTTTTTCCAGTGAATTTGCCTCAGGATCCATATATACTTTTATTTTTAAGGGGTTTTTTTTTGTTCCCTGTTGATTCTATTTGAAAATTACCCTGTGGGATTCAATTTTGTGTCTGTATATAACCTCTTGTAAACAAAGCGATATCCAGGTGTGAAAAAGGTAATTCAGGCTTGGACTCTCTTTTGGTGAACTGCCCTGATGATCATCTGCGAGATATTCACCTCGGTGCTTCTCTCTAATTGCTGGGAGACGTCTGTACCCGGAGCTTCCCACCACCTCGCACCCATGGGAAGCAGCCTCTGAAAGGAGCCACAGCCTGGGTCGTTCATGGAGGAACATCTCCAAAGATGCTTTTAGCAAAGCAGGAAAGCAAGGGAACTGTGTTCCCTGAGCAGTAGTCAAGCTGACGCGCTCTGGGCACCAAAAAAACCCCAAAACTGTGTCTTTTTGTGTCCATTTAGCCTATACACAGACATATTTTGGTGGATATGGTGTGCAAACTGAAGTTATATACCATGCAATATTTGCAACACAACTCCAAAGAGAGAAAAAAGCTATTTTCTGTCAAGAGATTGCAATTTCCAAATGACAGATGTCCATGTGTAAATAATAGTAAATGAAACTTTGGTGGGAAATGGAGGAAGTATTTAGGGACCTATTTGCAGCCACCGGTGGATTATAGACGTTTCCCTCTTCCTCAGGTCAGTGGTGACGTGTTTCAGGAACTGAATTATCTTGACTGATCGAGTCTGACTATTTATTTTGCTAAACCCAGCCTCTTCTCATAATCTCCTCTACAGCAGGACTTCAGTGTGGGAAAGAAAGGAGAAAGGAAATGCAGTATTTGTTAAAATACCAACTCAGCTCCAGGCACGTTAACTTCCATCATTAGTTTGCAAAAAAAAAACCCCAACAGAAGCAGGTATTGCTCACCTTCCAAAGTTTACAGCCAATTCTTTTGGAAAACTTCAGTTCAGGAAAAGCAAACTGTTAACTTTCACCTTGCAGAAGCTCGATTCACCGGGATTGGGCAAAAAGGAGGTTCAACTGCCCATCCCTCCCCGTGTGGATCGTGTGTTGGAGTTTTGGATCACTACCACAGCAACTGGGATGCTTCATTTACTTCAACGCTCATATTCAAACTTCTTAGAAAGCAGCTTTTGATGAAAGAAGCAACACAAGAAGCAGATGGAACCTAATGGCTTATACATTTTCGACATCCTTGTCTCCACTGGTTTCCCTTCTGAAGGTTCTGACCTCCCGAAGTTCTGAATAATGAATTACAAAACCCGTAAAACAGGGAGCGATCAAAGCGTGCCAGGAGCTGGAATTGCACGTGGAGTGAACTGTAGCAGCTGTCAGTGAGGAAATATTAGTGTCATTTATGCTTTGAATAATTAGCACATTATTTTAAGGGGGAAAAAAAAAAAACAAGCAACCTTTAGTGTGCTTTTGCTGCACTTCACCCACTGCATTTTGAAACTCTATTTAGAAAAATCACAACTGGTAAATAACGAGTCAGTAAGTATGGTTTTAAAAGATAGGCCAGAAGCTGACTGGGTGCTTCAACAAGGACAGAGATATTTAAACTGAGTAGAAACGGAAGGTTGGAAGATGACACGCTCTCCACTTTGTAGGCGTTTCCAATAATGTATCATTTGAGTGGTTCAGTTTTTTATGAAAATATAAATAATTTTCAGGAGAGACACTGTGCCTTGACTTCATCTCATGTGAAGAAAACACAGCGTGCCTGGAAGTACTTAAGTCATGAAAAAGAGCTTTGTTGTAGTGATGTAACTGAACTGTTACTGATGCGTTCTCATTTTGCATTAATGCCTCTCTTTCTGTTCTCCTCATGTTCCTCCTCCTCATTAATGCCATGCATTTAACCCATCGTGGTGTGTGCCCCTTGGTGGCTGTTTGTGTTGTGTTTTGGTTTTTTTTCTGTTTGACTTACCTATTCGTTTATTTTGGAATGCTCATTTGGTGATGTATGGACCCAGACCCCATTGATCCATTAGAAGTTGATTTTTATCCTTTGCTTGATGATTTCCCTACCTCAGTCCCAGATATCTCCACCCCCATGCTCCCACCAGTAGGTGTCCAGGCTGTTGCACTTACGCATGATGCAGTGAGGGTCATCTGGGCAGACAACTCTGTCCCAAAGAACCAAAAGACTACGGAGGTTCGCTTCTACACGGTCCGATGGAGAACGAGCTATTCGACAAGTGCTAAGTACAAGGTGAAATTTTAACATGTTATGAATTTATGAGCTATTTAATCTCTTCATATTTTATTTGCAAAGACTCTGAATTGGCTTTTATGAACTTCCCTCAATCAAAATTCCCATTTCGATCAAGAGGAGCCTTGCCTGAGCAACTACACCTTCCCTAAAAACTTGTGTGTTTAGTTGGATGGAAATGCCAGTCGTTGAAAGTTTTGGGTTTTAATCTGATTTTAATCAGATACGGTGGGACAGGGAGTGGGAAGGAACAAGCCTTTAAGCTTTTTTGTTTGCTTGTTTTTGAGCAGTGGAGCTACCTTTCCCCACTATTGTCAGCTTATATATTGCATCTCATATAACACCTGCCTTCCTCATGATGAGCATGTCCTTCCTCCCGTGCCCTACCATAATAGTTGGGTTTGCTTGCCTGAAGGATCATATTGAGGTGTTGGAGCGAGTCCAGAGGAGGGCGACCAAGCTGGGGAAGGGTCTAGAGGGTCTGACCTACAAGCAATGGCTGAGGGAGCTGGACTTGTTTAGCCTAGAGAAGAGGAGGCCCAGAGGTGACCTTAGTGCAGTCTACAACTACCTGAAGGGACGTTGTAGTGAAGTGGGAGTCGGCCTCTTCTCCCAGGCAACTAGCAATAGGACAAGAGGACACAGCCTCAAGCTTGGCCAGGGGAGGTTCAGGTTGGCCATTAGGAAGCATTTCTTCTCAGCAAGGGTCATTAGCCATTGGAAGGGGCTGCCCAGGGAGGTGGTGGAGTCCCCATCTCTGGAGGTGTTGAAGATAAGGCTGGCCATGGCACTTAGTGCCCTGGTCTAGTTGCCATGGTGGTGTCAGGGCAATGGTTGGACTCGATGATCCCAAAGGTCTCTTCCAACCTCATTGATTCTGTGATTCTGTGAAATCATCTGATGATTAGCATCAGAATGGCATTACTGATGCATGCCAGCGAGATGTCTTCTTGCGAACCGCTTCCCAAACGCGAACATCAAAGGAGTCATCTTGTTCAAAGTCATATATATGTTGCCCTTACTCAGTAAACTTTAGGTCCATGTGTATATCTCTATCATAAATATATGTTAACCCCAGGAACTGGGAAGCCTTAGAACCATTCTAGGGGTAAAAGTGCTTTCTGAGCCTCCACTAAAAACCAGTAGCTATTAAAAACATTTGATTTTTTTTTAGAATGAAGCCATCAAAGAGGCTGGAAATGAGTGCTTAAGTTATGGAAATGTTCCTATTTTTTTTTGCCTCATATGGGCATAGATGAAGGACGTAGCTTCCAATTTACATTTGAAAACAAATGCATGGCAAATTGTCTGGGAAAAGAGAAAGAGAAAGCATCACAATAATTTATTTAACTGCCTAAATTATAGGCAGCAAGTTGAGTATCATAAATAAGGTACTAAAAATACTCCCGTTGAGGTACGCAGTAGCAACAGAGCTATTTTGCTTGAAGAGAGAATCCATTGGAACTGTTTTCTTGGCCACCAGCAAAAAGAGTGGCTTTAAAGACGTTCTCCTCTTCATCTCTTTGCAGTCAGCAGATACAACTGCTCTGAGTCACACCGTGATGGGGCTGAAGCCAAACACCATGTACGAGTTCTCCGTCATGGTCACCAAAGGGCGGCGGTCCAGCACGTGGAGCATGACCGCGCACGCCACCACCTACGAAGCAGGTACGGCAAGAGCTGCTGGAAAGGTTTGCTTTGGTTTTTTAATTTGTCATCAAAAGGCTTGGTCAAGTTCATCCTAACGTCATAAACCAATGGTGTATGTAGAGAATTAATTGTATTTCTTCACTTTTTTCGTGGGTAGCAAAGCAGAGCAGTCGTTCTACTGAGCTCTGGTGTCATTGCATGAAGTTAGGAGATGGTAGAACGTGTGCGTAATACTTTGCCCCATAATATAATGCGTATATGTGACTTTTAATGCTAATTATTTAAAGTAATTTTCACTTTTCAAAGAAACTCAAGATCAGGTGAGAACAATTATTCTCTTATTAGATATTAGGAAGAAATTCTTTGCTGTGAAGGTGGTGAGACACTGGCCCAGGTTGCCCAGAGAAGCTGTGGCTGCCCCCTCCCTGGCAGTGTTCAAGGCCAGGTTGGATGGGGCTTGGAGCAACCTGGTCTGGTGGAAAGTGTCCCTGCCTGTGGCAGGGGGGTTGGAACTAGATGATCTTTAAGGTCCCTTCCAACCCAAACCAGTCTGTGATTATTAGATAATGATTTTGCTACTTTAAAACTTTGACTTAGGAAGTTCTATGTGGTTTTGGCTGAAGTTCATGACTCCTTATCCACTTAGTAAAAAGGACTCAGTGGCTGCTTCTATCTAATGGACATCCTTCTTGACGCAAGGTCTTGGCTTTCTTGACTCAAGGTCTTGACTCCCAAGTCTGTTCATGTGGATGCATTTTAGCTGTTTGCTGTGCACTGTGCTGGTGACGATGCATCAGTCCAACAGAATCACAGAATCAAAGAATCGTTTTGGTTGGAAAGGACCTTTAAGATCATCAAGTCCAACCATGTCCACCACTAAACCATGTTCCTCAGCACCACATCTACACGGCTTTTAAATCCCTCCAGGGATGGGGACTCCACCACTGCCCTGGGCAGCCTGTTCCAACGCTTGACAACCCTTTTGGTGAAGAAACTTTTCCTGATACCCAACCTAAGACCTACAGCCAGAGTTACAGCGACTGAAACCACGTGTGCAAAATTAGAGACAGAGAGAGAAACAGGAAAAAATATGAGTCAAGTGAGCAGTTTTTTCAGCTTCTCCATTATTTATTGTAAAGACACAATTATCTACCCTGTGCAAAACGTTGACTTATATAAATTCCCCGCTGACAGTTGGTGAGGCATCTCCTCTGTGCTCAGTGTTTTTATACATGTGTTACATTTCCAGCGAGCAGCCATTGTTAATATTAACAATATGCTTCTAATAAACAAACACGCATTGAAGGCTTAATTTAGCCGCTCTTCTCAAGTGGTTGAGTGGTGTTTTCCAAGCAGGGAGCTGTGACCTGAAACGTACTCCAGATTCTGAAGGGGATTAAATGCAGTTTTGATAACGGCTGCCAGATACATATTATATGTAACCCTACTTCAGTGGGATAAAAATATTTGAAAAGGGATGGAGACGTAGTGATCTCTGCAGATAAGGACATCCTCTCCAAAACATAATTGTTTCTTTTTCTCTTGTGTGCCTTCAGTTAACCACAGTAGGGAAACGGTGTGCCTGGGCTTCTAGTTATCCCGTAGATGTATCCTGATCCCTAGGCTGTCTTTAAAAAAGGGTGGGCTCTTCCATGAAATTTGCATTTCTTTTAGAATAAATTATTACAGAATCACAGAATCAATCAGGTTGGAAGAGCCCTCTGGGATCATTGAGTCCAACCATTGCCCTGACACCACCATGGCAACTAGACCATGGCACTAAGTGCCATGGCCAGGCTTTTCTTCAACCCCTCCAGAGATGGGGACTCCACCACCTCCCTGGGCAGCCCCTTCCAATGGCTAATGACCCTTGCTGAGAAGAAATGCTTCCTAATGGCCAACCTGAACCTCCCCTGGCCAAGCTTGAGGCTGTGTCCTCTTGTCCTAGTGCTAGTTGCCTGGGAGAAGAGGCCGACTCCCACTGTGCTACACCCTCCCTTCAGGTAGTTGTAGACTGCAATAAGGTCACCTCTGAGCCTCCTCTTCTTCAGGCTAAACACCCCCAGCTCCCTCAGCCGTTCCTCATAGGTCAGGGTGGGCTGGACTCTTCCAGGGTGGGCTGGACTCTTCCAGGGTGGGGTGGACTCTTCCATTAAATGTACATTTTTTTTACGATTGTCTATAAATCTTGATATAGCCCCTTGTCCATAGATATTGAAATATTTTTCTTCTTCATCTCTTGTAAGTAGCAATATACGCATTTGGGTACCAATGTAGTACACGCTATATTTTCCTAAGGGTGACTGGTGACCTTGAAAACACTCTAGGTGCCCTTACAAATTGCTTTCTACCAGCAGATACCAAATGAAGTCTGCTGGTAGATATTGATTTGTTGGGGATTTTTTTTAAAATGAAAACCACAGTACAGGCCAGTTAATTAACAAAGTGAAAATAAGAGGGAATATATGCGTCCTTAGATTTTCCCATGTGATTGCAATGCAATTATCTGAGCTTGATGGAGCTCGATGATCCCAGAGGTCTCTTCCAACCTGGTTGATTCTGATTCTTGGTTGCTTTCTGAATCCCACTTTTGACAAGTTCAACTGATATAAATACCATGAGACCATCTGCTCGGTGTTGTTTCAAAGGGATCAGTTCCTCATGACCAGAGCAGCTGGCTCTTCCCTTCCTCCTTGTTGGTTAAGATCATTGAATGTTCATCACCCTGAAGATTTGTGTCTGTGGTTTAGATCACAGAATCACAGAATCAACCAGGTTAGAAGAGACCTCTGGGATCATCGAGTCCAACCATTGCCCTGACACCACCATGGCAACTAGACCATGGCACTAAGTGCCATGTCCAGGCTTTTCTTAAACCCCTCCAGAGATGGTGACTCCACCACCTCCAGTTCAGGCTGGTTTAGCTCAACGTGATCCAACAGATTCTTAAAACTTTACCTCCTAAAGTGATTTTGGAGCTGTTTTTTGAACGTGAAGAAAGTTATTTAGTGGCCATATGGGTAGGACACAGATGATGGGATGCTCGTACACTGTGGTCTCCATGCTGTTATGCTATTTATACACTCTAAGTCATCGACAGCCTGGATCAAACCCAAGTAATCCAACCTTCCATCTTTAATACAGTGGAAACAGAGAAGCTAAGAATTCTCTGTCTAAAATGCCCCAAGCTGAGCATGTATTTAATAAATATACACAATTATATTTGTTTTATACTCATACATACCTACAAATGTTCCTAACAGAGAAGCCACAATATTATTATAGGGCTCCCAGAGGATATTAGATGTTTTTGGATACCTCGGTGGTTACTTAACTGTGAAGACCAATATTAAAGGTAGGAGGAGAAGAGCTATCCAGCCCTCCCAACATATCCATGGGCAGTTTTTTGTACAGTTGCCACTATAAAATATCACTTCTAGACAACTCATATGTTGCATGTTTGCAGTGCATCTGAAGAAGCATTTGAAAGGATCTAAGCAAGTGATAAATGCCTCCGGAGTAGTTCATGCCTGCTATGGTGTGTAAGGAGTTCAGAAGAAGGTGACTAACTTCTCTTTTCAATTATGATTTTCAGCTCCAACCTCTGCTCCCAAGGATTTGACAGTCATTACACGGGAAGGGAAGCCCCGGGCCGTCGTTGTCAGCTGGCAGCCGCCGTTGGAAGCCAATGGAAAAATTACTGGTAAATGCTTACATTATCCTGTATTCTCCTTTTTATTGTACTGTCCTGGTCATTTGCTGCTTTCATTCCCTATTTTCTGTGGAAACATCTCTGGATTTTTTCTAGAATGTTATTTGATCTCACGTTATTTTATTTTCTTTTACTTTTATCAGCCAACTTGGTCTAAACTTCGCAGAATCCCAGAATGGTTAAGGGTTGGAAGGGACCTCTGGAGATCATCCAGCCCAACCCCCTGCCAAAGCAGGGTCACCTAGAGCATGTTGCACAGGGTTGCATCCAGGCAGGTTTTGAATATCTCCAGAGAAGGAGACTCCCCACCCTCCCTGGGCAGCCTGTGCCAGGGCTCTGCCACCCTCAAAAGAAAGAAGTTCCTCCTCATCTTCAGATGGAACTTCCCATGTTTCAGCTTGTGCCCATTGCCCCTTGTCCTGTCACTGGGCACCACTGAGAAGAGTCTGGCCCCCTCCTCTTGACACCCACCCCTAAGGTATTTGTAAGTGTTGATAAGATCCCCTCTCAGTCTTCTCTTCTCCAGGCTGAACAGCCCCAGCTCCCTCAGCTTCTCCTCATGAGAGATACTCCAGTCCTTTGGTCATCTTTGTAGCCGTTCACTGGACTCTCTCCAGTAATTCCTTACCTTTCTTGAACTGGGGGGCTCAGAACTGCACACAGTTACTCCAGATGTGGCCTCACCAGGGCCATGTAGAGGGGAAGGAGAACCTCCCTTGACCTGTTGGCCACACTCTTCCTAATGCACCCCAGGACACCATTGGCCTTTGGCCCCAAGGGCACATTGCTGGCTCATGGTGAACTTGTCCACCAGAACACCCAGGTCCTTCTCTGCAGAGCTGCTCTCCAGTAGATCAGCCCCCAACCTGTACCAGTGCATGGGGTTATTCCTCCCAAGGTGCAGGACTCTACACTTGCCTTTGTTGAACTTCATGAGGTTCCTCTCCACCCAGCTCTCCAGCCTGTCCAGGTCTCGCTGAATGGCAGCACAGCCTTCTGGTGTACCAGCCAGCCCTCCCAGTTTGGTGTCATCAGCAAATTTGCTGAGTGTACACAGGAAAAAAAAAAAAAACTAATATTGAGTGACAAGAACTGAACTGAAGAGATGCTTCAAAATGACAGATTTTATTTTCCAAAATATTGCATATAACCTTAGTGTCTAATTAAGAAACCCATTACAAACCTTTAATGTTAATTTAGTTTGAGTAGTAGAGTTCTAGCTGAGATTCTGCATTTAAATGATCATTTTAGTCTGCTCATAGACATCTCAGAGGCGTATAATTATTAGGAGAAATATCGCTCGTCTTCAAAAACATGCACATTATCGTCACGTTACTACAAGCAGTTGGGTTAGACGAGTTCTACAACATACTTACACGTGGGAGAAAGTGTGCCTACGTCACCATTACTGCTAGAAGCCCCAGCAACACGCTGCTGAAGCACTGGGAAATATAAATGGGAGAGGAAGAACGCTTCGGAGTGACATCCCGTGTGAGCCATGAGCAGTGAAGAGTTGGGTTGGGTTTTAACAGTTGGGCTGCCATCAGATGAGCTGTTGGGAGTTACACCAGGGAAGTATCCACTTTATGTTACCCATAAAATAAGGTTGTATTTCCGTGCAGGCATCGCTGAGCAATAACAACTCTTAGGTTACACGTGCGTAACGGTGTGTAATTTCACTCTACGTTATCAGCAGCGCTTTACAATCCGTGACCGTGTCCGAAAGGAGGATGTTTGGATGAAATAGTTTTACACTAACCTAATTTAGCCATTAGAGAGAAGAAATGATCGTTCTGATGGACAACACGCTGAAATGATGCTAATGGTCCTGATTCCCCAGTGGCTAAAAGACAAAATAAAAGCGTTCCTGGCTTCCAAGGCTTGAAATGACTCCGTGGTAGCAGGTTTTATAGACTTTTTCCACCAACAGCAGTATTCAGAGCTGACTGGGTCAGTCAGTCAATCAATCAGGTTGGAAGAGCCCTCTGGGCTCATCGAGTCCAACCATTGCCCTGACACCACCATGGCAACTAGACCATGGCACTAAGTGCCATCTCCAGTCTTTTCTTCAACCCCTCCAGAGATGGGGACTCTACCACCTCCCTGGGCAGCCCCTTCCAATGGCTAATGACCCTTGCTGAGAAGAAATGCTTCCTGATGGCCAACCTGACCCTCCCCTGGCCAAGCTTGAGGCTGTGTCCTCTTGTCCTATCGTGAGTTGCCTGGGAGAAGAGGCCAAATCCTACTCCACTACAACATCCCTTCAGGTAGTTGTAGACTGCACTAAGGTCACCTCTGCCCCTGAACATCCACACATGAACTTCGTTCTTGGCTGAAGAATGACTCTCATAGGGATTTTTTACTACATACGTGGTCAAATATTCCTTATAAGTATCAAGGAGAAGAAACAATTCCTTGTGGAGAGTAGAAATGTCCCTAACGACCAAATCTTCATCCCTACAAATGCGTGAGCAAGTGCTTTAATGTTAATTTGAGAAACATATATATATATATTTTCATGATTTATATATCAGCCTTTCTTACAGTCTTTTTTCTTCTTCCCAAAATTTCATCCGCTGGCAAGATAATTCCTACAAACTATTATTATTTCCTAAAACTGGTGCTTCTACTCTCTAAGTTCTAAAAGTTTTCAGTTTTATTGAGTGGTAAGTAGTTGTTGAGTACTCTCAGTCAGCAAAATTCTGAGTTACTGCAATTTTTAATTCTTCATTCTTTTCCCCAAAATACTTTCTCCTATAGTTGCTGAGAAATATTGCGTGGCTTCCCATATTTCTTACAGTGAATACTGTAATTGTGGGTTGGTTCTAAAAATAGACAAATGTGTATTGTCATAACATTCCTCAAAGCTATTTTGATCACAGACCTGCCCGTGATCAACCCTAAAACCCCCTGAATTTTAAGAAATCTGATTTTTTATACGCATTTTTCATGACACGCACGTTACAATTTGATTGCAGCACTAACTGAGAGACTGTGTTTATCCAGCTTACATCCTCTTCTATACTTTGGACAAGAATGCTCCCATTGATGACTGGATTATGGAATCCATCAGCGGCGACCGGCTCACCCACCAGATCGTGGACCTCAACCTGGACACCGTCTACTACTTCCGAATCCAAGCCCGCAACGCCAAGGGAGTTGGACCCCTCTCCGATCCTGTTTTCTTCCGGACGCTGAAAGGTTTGAATCTGTGTCATCTGGATATTAATGATAGAATTTTCTAAAGCCTCTGTGGGAGCTTTGCAATTAATTCCATGTCAGCCAGAAGAGATCCTACTCCTTGAAACTATTATTGAGAGATAAAAGCCAAATGCTCCGTACAGTAGTTGACAAAAATAAACCCCATAATGAGGCAGTAAGTATATTTTGAAATTTAATCAGCTGGGGGAAAGCACTCTACCACCACCAAACTTTCTGCCATCAGTAATAAAGCTAATTGGATCTGACTGGATTTCTCTGGGGAGGTCCCTCTTCATTTTGGATCCTCCGGTGACTGTAGGAACCTGTAATGACGCACTCCCATCAGCAGAGCAGGCATGCAAAATTATGATTAAAAGTCTCAGCAGACTGAGATGCAGCTTGATTTTGCGTGGGGAAAGTTGTTCCAGATATTTTTCAGTCCCTGTTATTAACAACAGACTCATCAATACCTGCTCCCTCTCCCTTAGTGACCAGTGAGGAGGAGTAGGCAAAACAGGGACACCCATTTTTTGGGGCTGGTATTTCAGCACCAATGTGTTTATGAGAGCAAAGGACCACACTTGTATCAGACTTAATTTCAAATTAACATGGAGAGATGTTCCTCTTCTCTCTTCCCTGCTGCCTGTCTGTGTGAAGACCTGACACAATCTACCCAGAAATTATTAGTTATGAAGATGCAAGCAGTAATACCATGAGTGGGAAGCAGGGTGCTTCCAACAACTCTGCTCCTTCTATTTTAACTGTCACTCATTCGTTTGCACAAAGGTATGAAATTAGTTTTAAAAAGACGTGTAATTAATGAAAAACTCGACGTAAACAGCAAACCTATTCCAGGGAAGAAGCATGGCATGTGAGAGAGCACGTTATGGCTGTGTCTTCTCTAGAGAAAAGCCAGGGATTGGTATATAAAAATAACACCTTGGCAGAAGGTAATTGAAATGAAGTTATCTGAGAATTAAGTTGTCACAGAATCAGAATTAGAATCAATTGGGTTGGAAGAGCCCTCTGGGATCATCGAGTCCAACCATTGCCCTGACACCACCATGGCAACTAGACCATGGCACTAAGTGCCATCTCCAGCCTTTTCTTAAACCCCTCCAGAGATGGTGACTCCACCACCTCCCTGGGCAGCCCCTTCCAATGGCTAATGACCCTTGCTGAGAAGAAATGCTTCCTAATGGCCAACCTGAACCTCCCCTGGCCAAGCTTGAGGCTAAGTCACAGCTGTAGAAAAGCCAAGCAAAATGACTGCAGAGAAGGGGTGACACGCGACCCCACATCGCTCCCTTTGGGGGAATTTTGTTTCTTTGGCAAGAGCTTGTATTTGTGTTTGTCTTCCAGGAAACCTTCATGTGAACAGCAATTTTTTCTGCTGCCTCTGAGGGAAGGAGGGGAACCTCCATTTTCAGCCATCAAGGAAGGATTAAGGAATAGTGTAGCCAGCTGGTCTAGGGAAGTGATCATCCCACTGGTGAGGCCGCACCTTGAATACTGTGTCCAGTTGTGGGCCCCGCACTTCAAGAAAGATGTTGAGGTGTTGGAGCAAGTCCAGAGGAGGGCGACCAAGCTGGTGAAGGGTCTGGAGGGTCTGACCTACGAGGAAGGGCTGACGGAGCTGGGGGTGTTTAGCCTGGAGAAGAGGCTCAGAGGTGACCTTAGTGCAGTCTACAACGACCTGAAGGGAGGTTGTAGTGGAGTGGGAGTCAGCCTCTTCTCCCAGGCAACTAGCGATAGGACAAGAGGACACAGCCTCAAGCTTGGCCAGGGGAGGGTCAGGTTGGCCATTAGGAAGCATTTCTTCTCAGCAAGGGTCATTAGCCATTGGCAGGGGCTGCCCAGGGAGGTGGTGGAGTCCCCATCTCTGGAGGGGTTGAAGAAAAGCCTGGACATGGCACTTAGTGCCCTGGTCTAGTTGCCATGGTGGTGTCAGGGCAATGGTTGGACTCGATGATCCCAGAGGGCTCTTCCAACCTGGTTGATTCTGTGATTTCAATGAATGAGGCCGTGTCCTCAGCAGCACTGGCAGAGTGCTTGCCCTTCTTCCTTCACTGGTATCAGGGTCTCCAAAACATGCTATTGGGAGCAAAAACCTCCTACAACAGTTTTCATGAATTAGAAAGAGTCAGAAAAAAAAAATGAAATAACGTATGAATTTGTTTGGAGCTTATCTCCGCCTGACCAGGTTTGCAGGACTTCCTTGTCCAAGTCATGTTTCACTTGGAATGAATTATTTGTAAGATCCTGATTATTCATTCTCTGCTGCCATGAAATACGAAGCGATAGCACTTTGAGGGCGCTTCATCTCTATCAAGCGGATGGTGCCAACTTAATTTCACGCTCGCAATCTGTGCCAAGCAGAATTAGTCTATTAGACTGAGTTTAAAATGAGTCGAGGCATCAAAATACAATAACCACAGACTAACAAGATGTGAGAAGATATGGAGACCCAGATATGTGACTAAAGCAAAAGATTAATGCACTTGATAGCACCTACTTTGTAATGTTTACACAAAGTACCGTAAAACTCATTTGGGAAATGAATTCTAGATCAGACAGCGTCAACAGATACCAAAAAGATGAATTTATACATTTGTTACGTCTTGTAATAGCCTACAAGGACTGTGTCTAATACCCTGCCATGAATACTTAATGATATCCACCCTAAATGTCATGTTCAATACTATTCTACTGGGGTTTTGACAAATCTATCCCTCCACTTGAGGTGAAACGACTTTCTCAAGTCTTGAGTGCCTTGTAAATTATGAAAAAAATGTTGGTTTCCTGCCCTTAACGATTATTAGCAGAAGATGCGTGTGTGCCATATGGTAACGTGATGGCAAATCTATGTCCTGATCAGAGGGAGTTTGAAACCACGAGGAACTAAACAAGCATCAAAGATGCACTAAGTCACCCACCGTCTCGTATTATAGCACATAAAGCTCCTCCAAGGAAACCACGCCGTTACTCACGTTGTAATTGCGATGTGAGTATTTGTAGCGACTTCCCTTTCCTAATGAAAACGTAGTGATCTGTGAGAAAGAGATATGTTCAGTAGTAAATACCACTACCACGGAGCAGTGAGTTTATATTCCTTCCACCTCAGCTCCGGTGATGATAATACACAGGCAAATGGGCAAATCCTCAGCTTATGTAAATTGTCGTTACGCTGGGAACTTCAATCACTCTACAACAGGTTGCATCAGTTGAGGAGCTGCTTTTTTTATGCTCTGCCTGGTTAAATTTATCACTTAAAGCATGAAGAATCTGTGACACACAGTCTCAGGGAGCTGGAATAGGAGAAAATGGGATTGAACATCCCACCTTCTTTTTTTGTCATATAATTTGGGCCAAAATTTGAGGTCGTTACTAAGATTTTTCTTACTCTTTACTGAGTCTGGATGACATCAGTAAATATTATGTGTAAATATATATGTATATATGGAAGAGAAGCAGGGAGTGCCTAAATACTATGGGTATTTTGCAGGATGTTGTCACAGATTTCCCCCGAAGTGAAATTCCAGCTCTCAATGTTACATTAATTTTATGGCGTAGAAATTTCCAGAAATTCATTAAGTTGCAGAAGTCAATAACGAGTCTGCGATTTATTTGCAACTGCCCAATGAAACGTGACAAGTGAAGAGGGAATGAATGAACCAGTGACAGACAGATAGGGAGCCCTGAAATCACAGATGATGCCAGTCTCCCCCTTTACCCCCAGCTTTAGGCAGGGATGGTGTGGGGCAGCATTTCTGGCACCGCAGTGCCCTCTAATGCCACCTCGGCGGCGTGGTTATCAACAGCTCATCCCAGTTCATCACTGGTACCAAACGTGGAGCCCTGGGACCGTGCCAGGGCAGCATCCAAGTGGCATCAGTGCTTGGGCGAAGGGCACCGCAGGCACGAGCAAGGTTTCGTCTTTTCATTAATCCATTTATTCTTTTTAGATTAAATAATAAATGGATTTATTAATCCATTTTTCATTAATCCACTTATAATTTTTAGGAAGCATTTCTTCTCAGCAAGGGTCATTAGCCATTGGAAGGGGCTGCCCAGGGAGGTGGTGGAGTCATCATCTCTGAAGGTGTTTAAGACAAGACTGGACATGGCACTTAGTGCCCTGGTCTAGTTGCCATGGTGGTGTCAGGGCAACGGTTGGACTCAATGATCCCTGAGGTCTCTTCCAACCTGGTTGATGATTCTGTGATTCTGTGATCACTACTTTTTTCCCCCCTCAATTTCCTATACTTAAGATTCTTGCATAATTTATGAAGCAGAGGACTGGTTAATGCTCCACGACGCTTATGAATCCGAGGAAAGTTTAATTCCCTCAGCCGTATCATAAATAGTCAGGAGTTGTAGCTGTGCAGGGGAGCTTTTAATGTATCTACTGAATTTTGCAGTCTTGTCTGCTGCACTTCAGCTCACACTATCTTTTATGGTTATTATGCAAAAACATGTAAATAGCTTTATCCCCTTTGTAAAAGCTGATATGATAAGTCAGACTGAGCTTTCAACTTGTAGGTATAATTGATTGTAATTATTGACAGCAGCAGTGTCTCTCTCTCTTTCCCTTCTTGCTTAATTAAACTTCCCAGATCATCCCGAAAAAGAACAAGAGAATGAAAAAATGCTACGGTAAAGGTTTCACATTTGGAAGAACTTGGTGAAAATATCTGATATAAGGCATGGTTGCCCTCTGGTGGAGGGTAGGAAGGCCCTACAGAGGGATCTGGACAGGCTGGATAGATGGGCCGAGACCAACGGCATGAGGTTCAACAAGAACAAGTGCCGGGTCTTACACTTGGGCCACAACAACCCCCTGCAGCGCTCCAGGCTGGGGGAAGAGTGGTTAGAAAGCGGCCCGGTGGAAAGAGCCCTGGGGGTGCTGATGGACAGGCAGCTAAACATGAGGCAGCAGTGTGCCCAGGTGGCCAAGAAGCCCAATGGCATCCTGGCCTCTCTTAGGAATAGTGTAGCCAGCCGGTCTAGGGAAGTGATGGTCCCTCTGTCCTGGGCACAGGTGAGGCCGCACCTTGAATCCTGTGTCCAGTTGTGGGCCCTGCACTTCAAGAGAGATGTTGAGGTGTTGGAGCGAGTCCAGAGGAGGACGACCAAGCTGGTGAAGGGTCTGGAGGGTCTGAGCTCCGAGGAACAGCTGAGGGAGCTGGGGGTGTTTAGCCTGGAGAAGAGGAGGCTGAGGGGAGACCTTATCGCCCTCTACAACTACCTGAAAGGAGGTTGTGGTGAGGTGGAGGTCGGTCTCTTCTCGCGGCTAACCAGCGATAGGACAAGAGGACATAGCCTCAAGCTTGGCCAGGGGAGGTTCAGGTTGGACATTAGGAAGCTTTCTTCTCAGCAAGGGTCATTAGCCATTGGAAGGGGCTGCCCAGGGAGGTGGTGGAGTCACCATCTCTGGAGGGGTTTAAGAAAAGCCTGGCCATGGCACTTAGTGCCATGGTCTAGTTGCCATGGTGGTGTCAGGGCAATGGTTGGAGTCGATGATCCCAGAGGTCTCTTCTAACCTGATTGATTCTGTGATTCTATGGTTCAACCTGTGTTCAGAGTTCAAGGAGTGTCTGGACAACACTCCTGGCCATATGGCTTCATTTTAGGTATTCCTGTGAGGAGCAGGGAGTTGGAATCAATGATCCTTCTGGGTCCCTTCCAACTCAAGATATTCTGTGGTTCTATGATTCTGCGTTTGTCCTCTCAGTTCTCCAGGATCTCTCTGAAAAAGGGAATGGTAAAACTCATCCTGTCCCTCCTGCCCACGGCGCGGGACAGCAGCTCCATCGTTGATGTGACGTGTCATCGTGCGTGCCGGGAGCTGACAGCCTCTAACGATGTTGTCTTTTTCTTGCAGTTGAGCACCCTGACAAAATGGCTAACGACCAAGGTAGGGTGCCCCGGGGGCGTGCCGGGGAGGGGGCCGCGCCGTTCACCTGGGCTGCACACCTGAGGAGGCAGGCGCTGGCGCGATAATTAATCTCGTTAATGAAGTTCTGCTCGGCTGAGGCTGCTGCTTTGATGGGGAAGATGGAAATTTTCGGGAGAGGAAATTGTTTTGTCTCTTTGCTGAAGGACCAATTAAAATGTCAAGCTGCTTTGTATGAAATAAATTTTCCGTCTCTCTGCTGCACTTCTGAATAATTCACATTAAGTATAATTAAGCTCAGCGTAATTTCCAGGCTCCTCTTGCACCTTTTTGTGGGTTATAGATGAAAGTTCAAAAGCCTCACGGTGAGAAAGCATAAATCATCTTTTCCCTCAAAGCAGCAGCTCCTGTTTAATAATAGCAAAGTGTAGTCAACTTTTCAAGGCATTATCATTACGTTTTCCAAATATGAATATATGATTAGTCACAGTTCCTCTGCTCCCATCTCCTTCCGAATACTTGTAGGATATTTTTTCCCTTTTTTTTTTTACTTCAGACCTCTTTATTCCTAATTATTTCTTTCAATTATTGTATTTCTGTGACATCTGCCCAAGGAAACAGTCACGGTGACATTTTGGACACCTCAGACCTGATCTTGGGGAGGTTTATTTGGATTTGAACTCTCACTTCACACTAGTTGAAAAGGCAAAGTGAGGTGTAAACCTTAAATCCCTGGCTCCACTTAAGAGTGGAGCCATCCCGATTCAGTGAGTTGAGTTAAACCTCATCGCCACCATGGTTGAGTTAACCACCATCACATCCTGATTCAGTGAGTTGAGTTAACCTACAATAGATAATTCCTAGGGAAGACAAGAAAGCGTTATTTAGAAGGTCAAAGTCAACTCTAGACCCTTTCATAGGTTTGACTTCAACCTGGAGCATCCCTGGAGGTTACCCAGAGCGTATTTCTTCACTAGGTACCTTATCACACCCCGATTTAGTGAGTTGAGTTAACCTACAATAGATAGTTCCTAGGGAAGACAAGAAAGCGTTATTTAGAAGGTCAAAGTCAACTCTAGGCCCTTTCATAGGTTTGACTTCAACCTGGAGCATCCCTGGAGGTTACCTAGAGCGTATTTCTTCACTAGGTACCTTATCACACCCCGATTTAGTGAGTTGAGTTAACCTACAATAGGTAATTCCTAGGGAAGACAAGAAAGCGTTATTTAGAAGGTCAAAGTCAACTCTAGGCCCTTTCATAGGTTTGACTTCAACCTGAAGCATCCCTGGAGGTTACCTAGAGCGTATTTCTTCACTAGGTACCTTATCACACCCCAATTTAGTGACTTGAGTTAACCTACAACAGATAATTCCTAGGGAAGACAAGAAAGCGTTATTTAGAAGGTCAAAGTCAACTCTAGGCCCTTTCATAGGTTTGACTTCAACCTGGAGCATCCCTGGAGGTTACCCAGAGCATGTTTCTTCACTAGGATTTGACTAGTTGGAACTAAATGGTCTTTAAGGTCCCTTCCAACCCAAACTATTCCATGATTCTATGAATTCCAGTAAGACAAACTCTGTGGTCTTCGCTTGCGTTTACTTGATCTTTAGGTAACTGTTGGAGACAAGTGCATGAGGCCAGGTCTGTACTCCAAGCACAAACATTAAGACAAACAAAGTCAACGTTTCTAAAAGCTCCTTTGCCTTCAAAGTCATCCAAGCTAATTCTTTAATCATCCTACTGAAGTCAGTCGGAGCCTTTTAAATTACTCTGTGCTTTGGAGAAGGCCTTTAGGGCCATCTCTGCCACAAATGCAATTCTTATTGAGTGACATGAATTAACTCTGGTAGGTCATCTGTCTCTAATGCCAGCTCATGAGTTCAGGAAGCAAAATCCACTTAGGTGGCAGCAAAGCACTGTTGGAGGGTGTGGGATATGCGAGGGGGTTTGGGCAGAGACCCTGGTATGAGGAGATGGAGCCTTGGAGATCCCAGATGTGGGGTCATCTAGAAGGGACAGTGCAAAAAAAATAAAGAGATGGGGAGGAGAGGAGAGTTTGGGGAGAACTTTGAAGGTTTCATGGCCTCTTCTCCCAGGCAACTAGGGATAGGACAAGAGGACACAGCCTCAAGCTTGGCCAGCGGAGGTTCAGGTTGGACATTAGGAAGCATTTCTTCTCAGCAAGGGTCATTAGCCATTGGAACGGGCTGTCCAGGGAGGTGGTGGAGTCCCCATCTCTAGAGGGGTTTAAGAAAAGCCTGGCCATGGCACTTAGTGCCATGGTCTAGTTGCCATGGTGGTGTCAGGGCAATGGTTGGACTCGATGATCCCAGAGGGCTCTTCCAACCTGGTTGATTCTGTGATCTTAGGAAATTTCAACACATTTGGTTGTTCAGTTGTTTTCTGAGAATGTACCTCCCGTGAAATGGGTCAGAGAATGGGTCAGATAAATTCTCCCAGTGCCAGTCACTGTATAAGAACCAGAAATGAACTGGGCAGCTGTTTACACAAATACTTTTACAATGAAAATATCATGTATAATGCCTTGAAAAGTGCTCTTACATTAATTAAATAAGTACTAAACTTCAGAGTTGGGCACGCAGGGTTAATTTTTTGAAGTCTCCAGTATCCTGATTAAATTTCCCAGTGTATTAGGCTACCACTAAGATGTTTCAGTGTGGCTTAAATATAAAAACCAGTAACATTTAGCATGGAGATACCCAGTTTCCTAAGCACAATATATCCCTGGGGTCACAAGATACTCACCCGCTGCGGTGTAGTCCTGTGAGTAGGACTGCTTCAGAGTATCACCTTGGTAAACAGAATTATATATCTTACATTTATCTCTATTTTGCCTGGTTTTAGAGCTAAATGTTTTGCAACTTCCCTTTCTTGGGCTCAAGTTGTGCAATTATGCTGATTGAAAAGATGATTACATTGAAGGCTCTTCTGATGATAATCATCTTCCATTTATTTAGGGCTATTCATCACAAAAATACTTTCCAAATCAGTAGATAAATTTATGCAGGTGAATTTCTTTGCGATCCACAGAAATACAAGTGCCTCTGGAGAGGAATGTGGCAGTTGTTTAACGGTTCACAGCAGTAACAACTGCAGGAACGTGAGAAAATGTGGGGTTATTTGCTAATCTGCCACAAGATCTGATGCAGACGGTGCAGAAATCATCTGGAATAATCCCTCGTAATGCCCTGCCCTGCACTAAATTTTCAGCATTTTTTACATAATCCCTTCACATAATCAGCCCTGGAGAAGAAGAGGCTCAGAGGTGACCTTAGTGCAGTCTACAACTACCTGAAGGGAGGTTGTAGTGGAGTGGGAGTCGGCCTCTTCTCCCAGGCAACTAGCGCTAGGACAAGAGGACACAGCCTCAAGCTTGGCCAGGGGAGGTTCAGGTTGGCCATTAGGAAGCATTTCTTCTCAGCAAGGGTCATTAGCCATTGGAAGGGGCTGCCCAGGGAGGTGGTGGAGTCCCCATCTCTGGAGGGGTTTAAGAAAAGCCTGGCCATGGCACTTAGTGCCATGGTCCAGTTGCCATGGTGGTGTCAGGGCAACAGTTGGACTCGATGATCCCAGAGGTCTCTTCCAACCTGGTTGATTCTGTGATTCACCAACCAAAACCCACCCTCAGGTGTTATTTGACCTAAGGGATGGCAGAGGCAAAAAAAATAGTGCCCAGGGATCTTACAGAGTGGGTGTCGATGAACCTATCCAGCAGCCTCTGCACACCTCGGGGGAAGATGTCTTCTCCATGACCCATATCCCAGCAGAGCACTACTGGTATCAGCTCAGACTGTGCCACCTGGGAAGGTTCATTTGACTTAAATGGACAATAATTAGCTCTGGAGGAATGAGGTGGCCACATTTTGGGCTTTGCTATAGTGCAGTAGGTCCATACCAAGAGCTTGGTATAAGCTTGGTCTTTGCCAGAAGCAGCTTCTAACCCAACCCACTTCTGCCATGGACTTTGCTCACTCCCATACCAGTAGAGATGAAGATGAGCTTGGGTGGGACTATACCAACCTTTGCAACTCTCCCATTGGACATGAGGAACCAGAGAGGCTGGTCTTGGTAGAAACGTGGACGTACCATCATGGCTATTTAGCCCAAAGCTGATAAATAGGAGAAAATAAAGCAGAGGAGAAGACGAACAGATTTTCCCCAGCACATGAGATGACTTTTTCCCCCACTGTTTAATGGTTTAAACGTTGTCAGACAGGTGCTATCAAGCAACACACTTGACTTTGCCGTGTCTGATGCATTTTTCTACCAACAGGTCGTCACGGGGATGGCTCGTACTGGTCGGTGGACACCAACCTGATTGACCGGAGCAGTCTGAACGGTAAATACAGGCTCCATCCAACCATACTCCATTATTAAGTGTGGTTTTGGTTTTGCTTTTCTTCTCTTTATTGCTCTCTCATTCCTCTCTCTCATGGCTTGGAGTCCACTCAACGTGCCCACAGGTCGCACGCTCGCTGTTTTGTAGGGCAGAGTTATCTGAGCTGTTCCAACCCCTCTGCCATGGGCAGGGACACCTTCCACCAGACCAGGTTGCACCAAGCCCCGTCCAACCTGGCCTTGAACACTGCCAGGGAGGGGGCAGCCACAGCTTCTCTGGGCAACCTGTTCCAGGGTCTCACCACCCTCACAGCAAAGAATTTCTTCCTCAGATCTCATCTCAATCTCCCCTCTTTCACTTTAAAACCGTTCCCCCTCATCCTGTCACTCCATGCCCTTGTAAAAAGCCCCTCTCCAGCTTTCCTGTAGCCCCTGCAGGCACTGGAAGGTGCTAGAAGGTGTCCCCGGAGCCTTCTCTTCTCCAGGCTGAACAGCCCCAACTCTCTCAGCCTGTCTCCATAGCAGAGGGGCTCCAGCCCTCTGATCATCTTCGTGGCCTCCTCTGGACTTGTTCCAACAGCTCCATGTCCTTCTTCTGTTGGGGGCCCCAGAGCTGGACACAGCACTGCAGGGGGGGTCTCCCGAGAGCGGAGCAGAGGGGCAGAATCCCCTCCCTCGCCCTGCTGGCCACGCTGCTGGGGATGCAGCCCAGGACACGGGTGGCTTTCTGGGCTGCGAGCGCACGTTGCCGGCTCATGGTGAGCTTCTCATCACCCATCACCCCCAGGTCCTTCTCCTCAGGGCTGGTCTCAATCCATTCTCCGCCCAGCCTGTGTTTGTGCTTGGGATTGCCCCGACCCCCATGCAGGACCTTGCACTTGGCCTTGTTGAACACCATGCAGTTCGCACAGGCCCAGCTCTCCAGCCTGTCCAGGTCCCTCTGGATGCCATCCCTTCCCTCCAGCGTGTCACCACACCACACAGCTTGGTGTCATCCCAAACTTGCTTAGGGCGCACTCAATCCCACTGTCCACGTTGCCAACAAAGATGTTAGGACCGGTCCCAACACCGACCTCTGAGGAACGCCCCTCATCGCTGGTGTCCACTTGGGAGTTATTGACTCCCAACATCAAATTACTAAACCCAGAAATTCAAAGTTGTTACTGCTTAAATATTTTCCTGTTTGCTGTACGACTGAAATGAAAATTTCGGCTCTTAATGACACCCATCTGCACCTTCTGTCTGCTTCTTCAGAGGACTCAATGCCACCTGACAGGCTTCATGTGTTTGATTTTATGGGTGACTCCTAAAGAGGGAGGGGAGCAAATCCAGCCCTAACCATCCCCTCGTCGTCTGTCTTCTTTCAGAGCCTCCCATTGGGCAGATGCACCCTCCCCACGGCAGCGTCACGCCCCAGAAGAACAGCAACCTCCTTGTCATCATCGTCGTCACCGTCGGCGTCATCACCGTGGTGGTGGTGGTGGTGGTGGCCGTCATCTGCACCAGGCGCTCCTCGGCGCAGCAGAGGAAGTAGGTTCACAAATGGAACAGTTCATGCTGTGGAGACGTGAGGTCTGGGGCTGAACTGCATTTTGGGGCTCAATCTGTTGGGTTTGGAGGTGTCACTCAATGCTGGTGAGTGGAGAATATCCCCAGGCTTCAGGTCAACCATGGAGAATAAGTATCCCTGCTGTGGTGAGCCTTGAAAAATCAGTCTGCCATGCACAGCTCTCTTGTTTATATCACCAAGTATAATTCAGACACAGGAAAGGATCAATTCCATTGATTTAAAGGAAAAAGAAAAAGGATTTGTCTGGTCCTGGTGATGCTGCCAGACTTTCTGACTCCACAGCCCTGCACCTGCACAGCTGAGGACCACAGATAGTCCTGCTCACTTGCTAACCTTTGGGAGGATGTTATCCTCTCCAGACAGTCTGTCTCCAAAAGTCTTCCAGTAAAAACTGTTTCTCCAGATAATTTTCATATATTTTAAAGAAAAAAAAAAACAGTCTATAGAAAATTACAGGGAAAATATCTTTAGGATTCCCCTGAAAGGCTATAAAAGGG
Source organism: Nyctibius grandis (assembly GCF_013368605.1). NCBI lineage: Eukaryota > Metazoa > Chordata > Aves > Nyctibiiformes > Nyctibiidae > Nyctibius > Nyctibius grandis. Next base: position 5,652,157 of record NW_027167473.1, read on the forward strand.
CAGCAGGGTAAAGCACAAAGCTTTATTTAGTTTTTATGACAAATTAGAAGTGGAGTCAATGGGTTTGAAACAGAGCTGGGCTTGATGCATTTAAAGCAGTGAAAATTATTATACTATTATCTTACTATTAATTCATAGTATTATTATACTACTATGAAAGACTGGCCATGAGAAAGTGAAGTTTAATCATAGTTTGTGCACAAGAATGATAAATCACAGAATGAATCAGGTTGGAAGAGCCCTCTGGGCTCATCGAGTCCAACCATTGCCCTGACACCACCATGGCAACTAGACCATGGCACTAGGTGCCATGGCCAGTCTTGTCTTAAACCCCTCCAGAGATGGGGACTCCACCACCTCCCTGGGCAGCCCCTTCCAATGGCTAATGACCCTTGCTGAGAAGAAATGCTTCCTAATGTCCAACCTGACCCTCCCCTGACCAAGCTTGAGGCTGTGTCCTCTTGTCCTAGCGCTGGTTGCCTGGGAGAAGAGGCCGACTCCCACTCCACTACAACCTCCCTTCAGGTAGTTGTAGACTGCACTAAGGTCACCTCTGAGCCTCCTCTTCTCCAGGCTAAACACCCCCAGCTCCCTCAGCCATTCCTCGTAGCTCAGACCCTCCAGACCCTTCCCCAGCTTGGTCGCCCTCCTCTGCACTCACTCCAACACCTCAACATTTTCTTGAAGTGCAGGGCCCAGAAATGAACTTAATCGTTCATCTTATCCTAAGACATCGGAGGACTTGCCACTTGAAGGTGCTTGTTACTGTCCATTGATTAAAAAATGTGAAGCTGGTGGATTTGGTTTTGCTGTTTAACTTCTAAATGTCTACACTGGTGAATCTCACCCAAGTTGCCCCAAGCAAACCATTTCTGCACTGAAAGTGGGGGGAAAAATAGGGCAATAAAAATTAAACAATCAATCTTAAATATAGCACAACAGGAAAAATCCTGAATTTCCTCAAAACAGAGGTTGTGGGTGGAAATGACCCTGTTTCTGACCTGCCTGGAGAGATACATACTGTGACACAAAGAGTTTCGATTCAGGTTTTTATTGGCAGCAGGTTCTTAGTTTCAAATCACCGATGAATTACGGAACAAAAGGACTGCAGTGAGGGGAAAGGCCAAGTCTCATTGGCTAATGCATGTGTCCTTCCCCAGAGCAAAAACTTGGAGGTGATGGAATAATCTCCTGTAAGCCTTCGGTGGAGGAAAGTCATATTTCTTCAGTTAATTAAAACTTGGCTGAACAAAGCACAATAAAGCATATTGTACAGAACAAGCTGGTACTGACCTAGGTGGCTTAGGAGATGTTTTGTGTCTCTGCCATCTAGGGAAGGATGAAATATTGGCCATACAAACCCCGTGACAATGTGACACCAGTAAAAAATAGGGGAGAAAAATGGGAGTTGGAGATTCAGGTGTAATAATTCACCCGGTTGTGCATAAGGGGAACGTGTGGCTCCTGCAGTAATTGAGATTCATGCCCTCACCATAATCACATCTTCTGCAGCACGAGCTGCTCGCTGGGCCACCCATCACCTCTATCCTTCAGTGCACTCCTGGTCCAGGCAGGTCAGTTCAGAGCTTAAGCTTCGAGAAGATGAATCCCAGTTACATCTTAAAATCACCTCTTCCAGGGATTTTTTTGAGGCTTCAAGATATGGTAGAAACTTGGAACATGCCAGAACAATTATCCTATGGACTGGTAACATGAGGTTATGGCTACCACAGGAGAAAAGGTGAGGATGGACATCTAGTCTGAGCCTGGTAGGTAGACAGTGTATATTTAAGCCATCAAAAATGAAGCGTGGTCTTGAACAAGTGCCCAGACAGTTAGTGTGGATTGAGTGCACCCTCAGCAAATTTGCAGATGACACCAAGCTGGGTGGGAGTGTCGATCTGCTGGAGGGTAGGAAGGCCCTACTGAGGGATCTGGACAGGTTGGATAGATGGGCCGAGACCAACGGCGTGAGGTTCAACAAGAACAAGTGCTGGGTCTTACACTTGGGCCACAACAACCCCCTGCAGCGCTCCAGGCTGGGGGAAGAGTGGTTAGAGAGCGGCCCGGTGGAAAGAGCCCTGGGGGTGCTGATGGACAGGCGGCTAAACATGAGCCAGCAGTGTGCCCAGGTGGCCAAGAAGGCCAATGGCATCCTGGCCTCTCTTAGCAATAGTGTAGCCAGCCGGTGTGGGGAAGTGATGGTCCCTCTGTACTGGGCACTGGTGAGGCCGCACCTTGAATCCTGTGTCCAGTTGTGGGCCCCGCACTTCCAGAGAGATGTTGAGGTGTTGGAGCGAGTCCAAAGGAGGGCGACCAAGCTGGTGAAGGGTCTGGAGGGTCTGAGCTACGAGGAACGGCTGAGGGAGCTGGGGGTGTTTAGCCTGGAGAAGAGGAGGCTCAGAGGTGACCTTAGTGCAGTCTCCAACTACCTGAAGGGAGGTTGAAGCGCAGTGGGAGTCGGCCTCTTCTCCCAGGCAACTAGCGCTAGGACAAGAGGACACAGCCTCAAGCTTCTCCAGGGGAGGTTCAGGTTGGACATTAGGAAGCATTTCTTCTCAGCAAGGGTCATTAGATATTGGAAGGGGCTGCCCAGGGAGGTGGTGGAGTCCCCATCTCTGGAGGTGTTTAAGAAAAGCCTGGACATGGCACTTAGTGCCATGGTCTAGTTGCCGTGGTGGTGTCAGGGCAACGGTTGGACTCGATGATCCCTGAGGTCTCTTCCAACCTGGTTGATTCTGTGATTCTGTGATCAGACCAGGACGTGGGTTTTTTTACAAGGAAAAACTAGTTTTGCCCAGGAGAACAGTTTATTTCTGAGGATAGAGACAACTACAACTGCTGTTAAAAAAAATAAACTAGGCTGAGTTGTTATAACCTTAAGTGTTTTCTCAGGGGTAACGTAACTGTAAAATGAAGGCAATGAAGAGTAATCTCACTCTGGAGTATCTGACTAGTTATCCTACGTAGCATGTGTATGTTGTTAGGAGCTCTATGGGTGTGCTGTGTCATGGCTGGAGTCACTGCCCAGGTGGTGTTGTGGTGGAAACTATAGAAACAGAGAAAGAGTTTCCTCTCCAGAGAGTTTATTTTGCAAGTACAGCTTAAGTTCTGCTGTAATTACTGAATGACCATGATATATGTTGTAAGGGAAGAGCTGAACTCTGGGTTTATGTCCATCCTCAGGGAAAAAATATATAGAGTTATGGTATGCAAGCTGGATGTTGTAAAATCATGGAACAACAACAGAAATGCTGCCATCTGAGATCAATTTTTCAATTCCAAACTCCTTGTCTTCCACTTATAAAATGGGTAATGAACTTGGAGCCCACTGTAGATATCAACACCACCTTCCAAAGCATCAGTTTCCATTGCTGCAGCTGAGGGTTGAAGCTGATGTTGAAGCTTTTAGGACTGTCTTCTGTAGGTATAATGTGTTTGTCTGGTGCAGCGAAGATCCTGCCTCCCCCTGACATTGAGGGTAGATGCATTTTCAGAAGCCCAACCTCAACTTCTTCATTGCATAAACAAAACATTCCTATTTTCATTTGTTGCTGATGACCTTTTCGTACTCTCTCCTGGCTCCAATTCAGTTTGCTACTCACAGGCTGTCAGAACAGGAGTAATTTGTGAGAAAAAAACAATGCAAAGCAAGCCATATCCTTGCATATTTTTAAATGATATCATTGCTCCAGCGGGTTTGGAGTTGTGGTTGGAATGACACATTCATTATAACCCCCCTCTTTTGAGTTGGGTATAAAATGACTTTGGGGCTGAAATGTCTCTTGCTTAGCTCAAGCCTGGAGAAATGAATTATTTTCAATTGAAAGTGACAAAAAAAAAGCTGCTGTATCCTGAAGTGAAGAAAGCAATTCCTTGTTTAGAACCAGAATTATGGTCTTTTTTTCAATGAGACAGAAAGAACAACTTCACTTTTTAACTTCAGGTGGGTCAGGTTGGACATTAGGAAGCATTTCTTCTCAACGAGGGTCATTAGCCATTGGAAGGGGCTGCCCAGGGAGGTGATGGAGTCCCCATCTCTGGAGGGGTTGAAGAAAAGCCTGGACATGGCACTTAGTGCCCTGGTCTAGTTGCCATGGTGGTGTCAGGGCAATGGTTGGGCTCGATGATCCCAGAGGGCTCTTCCAACCTCATTGATTCTGATTCTGATTCTGAAAAACATTCTTATGTGACACTTTTGATCTTTCTTCGCTGCAGGAAACGTGCAACCCACAGTGCTGGTAAAAGGAAGGGCAGCCAGAAGGACTTGAGACCCCCGGATCTGTGGATACACCACGAGGAGATGGAAATGAAGAACATCGAGAAGCCAACGGGCCCAGACCCTGCAGGAAGGGACTCACCAATGCAGAGCTGCCAGGATATCACCCCCGTTAGCCACAGCCAGTCGGAAACGCAGCTGGGCAGCAAGAGCACCCCGCAACCTGGTGAGGGGCTCCAAGGGCAAGAGGGACACAAATTGGCTGGGTTTCACTTGTAGATTTGGGGCAATTAGAATCATCGAATGGGTTGGGTTGGAAGGGCCCTTTAAAGGTCATCTAGTCCAACCCCATTCCGTGTTCTCCAATTTTTTTTCTCCATTACCAGCATCTAAATTTTCTTTAAATTAATTTGATATTGGTGGTTAGTGACCTTAGCCCAGCATGGTGGAGTCACCATCTCTGGAGGTGTTTAAGAAAAGCCTGGCCATGGCACTTAGTGCCCTGGTCTAGTTGCCAGGGTGGTGTCAGGGCAGTGGTTGGACTTGATGATCCCAGAGGGCTCTTCCAACCTGGTTGATTCTGTGAAAGAAAGTTGTTTTCATCCTTCAGATGTATTTCCAAGACCAATTCTTGGCTGCCAGGTTTTGTAGGTACCTGAATTTATGCAGCCTTTTTTCTGGTCTTGATACCTGAATTTTAAAATAAGTTTATAAGAGGGAAGCTAGAAGAAAAATGTCATATTTTTATGAAGTAAATGGAGTTTTCAAGATAATTTCAGAGACAAAGGAAAAGGGGACAGCATATCTTAATTCTCTTAGAGAAAAATGCAAACAATAATTTTCTTCATAACAGGCAGCCCAAATAGTCTGTGCAGCTCTTTGCAGATGATGATATTTAATGATGGGTTAAAATAACTGAAGTCTAAAAAAAACTATTGATCTTTCTGCTAGATACAGGGTGAGGTGAACCATTCATTCACAGCATTTTCAGCTGAGCTCTTGTGTTGTTTGTCTCTAGGTCCCGAGACAGAAGATGTTGGGAGCAGCATGTCCACGTTAGAGCGCTCGCTCGCTGCGCGCAGAGCCACCCGTGCCAAGCTCATGATCCCCATGGATTCACAACCAAACAACCCTCGTGAGTATCAGCACCTTAAGAAAAGACTTATTAAAAGGGTCATTAGCCATTGGAAGGGGCTGCCCAGGGAGGTGGTGGAGTCCCCATCTCTGGAGGGGTTGAAGAAAAGCCTGGCCATGGCACTTAGTGCCATGGTCTAGTTGCCATGGTGGTGTCAGGGCAATGGTTGGACTAGATGAGCTAGTCTTCCAACCTGATTGACTCTGTGTGATTCTGTGTGAAACTAATCTGCAGCACCAACATATTATGATTGTTTGCAAATAACTAAACTCAGACCTATAAAAGTGGAAGGAGCATAAACCAGATAAATTTGATGGGGTTTTAGTGTTATCTTTGGCTCTAATGCGACTGAAATACAGGCAGTCACCAAAACCAAGGCTGTTGTATGGAGAGGAAAAGACATACGGGATGAGGAGCTCTTCAGGCTTCCCACAACTGGTCCTTTCCTCCCCTGCTCTTTACAGAATCACAGAATCAATCAGGTTGGAAGAGCCCTCTGGGCTCATCGAGTCCAACCATTGCCCTGACACCACCATGGCAACTAGACCAGGGCACTAAGTGCCATGGCCAGGCTTTTCTTCAACACCGCCAGAGATGGGGACTCCACCACCTCCCTGGGCAGCCCCTTCCAATGCCTAATGACCCTTGCTGAGAAGAAATGCTTCCTAATGGCCAACCTGAACCTCCCCTGGCCAAGCTTCAGACTATGTCTTCTTGTGCTATTGCTAGTAGACAGGGAGAAGAGGCCGACTCCCACTCCACTACAACCTCCCTTCAGGTAGTTGTAGACTGCACTAAGGTCACCTCTGAGCCTCCTCTTCTCCAGGCTAAACACCCCCAGCTCCCTCAGCCGTTCCTCATAGCTCAGACCCTCCAGACCCTTCACCAGCTTGGTCGCCCTCCTCTGCACTCACTCCAACACCTCAACATCTTTCTTGAAGTGCGGGGCCCACAACTGGACACAGGATTCGAGGTGCGGCCTTAATTAAGCCCTGCCCAACACCACATCCTTCTGAGGGTGGCTAAAAATGATGACACCAAATTAATGATAAATTTTGGTACAAGGAAATCATGGAAAATGGGAAAAAGTCCATTTTTAATGGTGATGGTGCAATACTGCAAGTTTCTCAGACGCAGGAGCATGTGCCTTTTGTTATAATACAACAGTCAAAGCATCATAATGAGCTATTTAGAGAGAAAAATAATTGAGAAAGTCTTTGCAGGGTATCACATTCAAATATTGCACCTGTAATTCCCCTGTTTTCGGTTTGTAAGCTTTACTTCTGGAAGATGAAGAGAAAATGCTCACGGAGTAAAGCAGTTTGTGGGGAGGGTTTTTTTTCTGTTTATCCCCCTCCCTAAAATGGCAGAAAATCACAACCGGTCTTTTTTTTTCAGGGAAACAGGAACATGTTGACTCAGTTGCTTTGGCAACCTCTGGGGTTCTTGAATACAATTCAAACCATCCTACTTTGTCATTTCTGTAAGCTCTTCTGAGGTGCTGCTTTGGTTACATCTTCAATGTAGACCAGTGTTTAGGGAGCAGCGTGATTTGGTCAGGGAATTTTTATTTTCAGTGTCTTAGTATATCAATATTAAGTGCAAATTCAATTGCTGACAGGCTGTGACAGAAGAGATTTGTTGTCATATCAGCTTGAAATTGCAAAGATTTATTGAAGATGGTTGATGTTCCCTTTTCTCCAGCTTCTCTACTATAGAGTACAGCAATGAAGAGTAATCCTGTCTTATTTTAAGAATAAAAGTGCAAGGTATCTACACCCTAAAAAGAAATGAAGGAATTGGCTTTGAAAAACAAGTTGTTCTTTAATAGGATTCAATAAAAAGTGATATTTTTCACTGTCATAAATATTGTCAATAAAAATGTCTCATACAGACAAAATGAAATGTCTTGAATAGTAGAAATTCTCTTCTAAGAGAGGGTGAATTGAAGCCAGAGAGCTCTGAAGCTCAAATCACCCAGGTTAGCATTTCTTCATGAGTTTTCTTCAATCAATGAGGTTGGAAGAGCCCTCTGGGATCATCGAGTCCAACCATTGCCCTGACACCACCATGGCAACTAGACCATGGCACTAAGTGCCACGTCCAGTCTTTTCTTAAATATATCTAGAGATGGTGGCTCCACCACCTTGTTGTTACATCTGGAAGTGCAGCGTTGTCTCGTGTGTGCTTAAAAATCCCCTCGTAAAGCCTTGGCACCGTCACAGCTTCTTGTGTGACCTTGGGCAGGTAGCCCAATTCACCTTGGGCAGGTAGCCCAACTCGCTGCTCTGTGTAACGGAGGTAGTAGGAGCTAGAAGGAATTGTAATGTCTTAAAGTTCACAGCATTGTTTATAATTAATGTGCAAGAGGTGCTAGATAAGCCAAACCTTATCATCAATGAGCCAAAAATCTTTGCTTATTTAGCTAGGCAAAACTTTAATGAGAGTTTCCAAGTTTTTTCTAAAAGCTACAGAGAAATTTATGATTTTATGGCATTATTATCACCCCTTCTTCAAGCCTTGGCTGTTGAAAATAAAGGAGATAACTCACAGGAAAGCCTGAATTCATGACATTGTGATCCCAGTTTTCAAATCAAAGTGTTTCACTTAAATTCAACTCAAAAAACTTCAACTTCAGACTTTTAGCTACTGGTTTGCTGGCACATCTCACCCCTGTTCCTTACAGGCTTGGATGTAAGGGTCATTAGCCATTGGAAGGGGCTGCCCAGGGAGGTGGTGGAGTCACCATCTCTGGAGGGGTTTAAGACAAGACTGGACATGGCACTTAGTGCCCTGGTCTAGTTGCCATGGTGGTGTCAGGGCAATGGTTGGACTCGATGATCCCAGAGGGCTCTTCCAACCTGATTGATTCTGTGTGGGCAAGAGGCATGTTTTATACCAAGCATCTGGGTCCTTTGCTTTGGGAACGTGGTTGTTTCTGGTTCCCTACTGACCCTCTAAGGACTTTTTTTTTCTTTTCAGTTTTAATCTTTCATTTAATCTCTCTCTCCTTCTTCCCTTTTAGCTGTGGTCAGTGCCATTCCAGTGCCAACACTAGAAAGTGCCCAGTACCCCGGGATCCTGCCGTCCCCGACCTGCGGATACCCACACCCGCAGTTCACCCTTCGGCCGGTGCCCTTCCCGACGCTCTCTGTGGACAGGACCTTTGGAGCAGGAAGAAGTCAGTACAATGCTTTTCTTCTGCTCTTTGCTATTAAAGTGCTTGGAAATATGTTGCTTTTTTTATCGTTGGGTTGTATAAACTCCAGCAAATCGTGCTGCCCTGCTTTTTGGGAGCATGGGTAAGTCCAGTTGGGTAACAGCAGTGGACCGTGGGCTTCCTCTTCTCCACCACAGAATCAACCAGGTTGGAAGAGCCCTCTGGGCTCATTGAGTCCAACCATTGCCCTGACACCACCATGGCAACTAGACCATGGCACTAAGTGCCATGTCCAGTCTTTTCTTAAACCCCTCCAGAGATGGTGACTCCACCACCTCCCTGTGCAGCCCCTTCCAATGGCTAATAACCAACAGCTCCAGTTGCCATTTCCAATCTGTATTGAACACTTTAAAAGTTCTAAGTCGCTGCATCTTGAAGCTGATCCTGTCTTTTCTGCAGGGCTGTTGGTCATTTTCACTGTTCTTTCATGTCCTTTGCTTTATTCATAAGGATATTCCCAGAAAAACTCAGGCTTCAAGAGCTCTTCTTCATCCCAAGGCTGAATCTAGTATCATCACGCATTAAAATCATCCGTGATGGCACTTACACAACCTCTCCACACAGTGTCTTCCCAGGCTTAGCTGCCCTCACTGCTACAAACGCTTCCTTTAATATCTTAACTTCCTAAAATTTAAGCCAGTTGTTTCTTCTTCCAGTTACAGCGGGCACAGAGTTTATTGTCTTCCTTTGGCAGATCCTTGTAAACATTTGAATACTGTCACCCATCTCACATCACTCTTCTCTAGGGTGAGCTCTATATTCATATTTGCTCCTCTGCAGTAATGAATTTATGGTTTGTGTTGTCCCATAACAATTCTTCACCTTCCCATGGTCTGGGGAAGACGCACGCAGCACGAGCCCCCCCTCACCTTCACACCTTCCTTGTGAGCCTTTGCCATGCCAGCAGCCATCTGTTCTTTGTTCAAGCCTAACGAGCGTGCTCTGGCATATTAATTATAGTTGGAGGGCTCATATTTTCTTATAATTCTCCCTTAACTCTACTGCATATAAAACCTGAATTATTGGCAGATTAATGTCAATCTGTTACACGTGGTTTTTTCACATCACAGAGAGTCTGTGCTGCTGGTCCATGGGGAACTCATCTTGAAATGCCTGATTTTTCCTCCTATTTGATTGTTGCTTTCAGTCACAGAATCCCAGAATGAATCAGGTTGGAAGAGCCCTCTGGGATCATCGAGTCCAACCATTGCCCTGACACCACCATGTCAACTAGACCAGGGCACTAAGTGCCATGTCCAGGCTTTTCTTAAACCCCTCCAGAGATGGTGACTCCACCACCTCCCTGGGCAGCCCATTCCAATGTCTAATAACCCTTTCTGAGAAGAAAATCTAGTTCCAGCCCCTTCATTTGTGGCTCACCTCCAGCCAACCACTTTGCTGCAGCAGAGAACGGGGGTAGATCAACCAAATGACTCGAACGCTTTGAGTTTGTTTATTTTTTGGCTGTTTTCTTAATATGATCACACGGTTGCGAGCAACTAGCAGTTAAAGAGACTACAAAGACGCTACATAAAGCTTTTTGTGTGTGTTTTACCCCTCTGAAAAATTCACTTGACGCTTGACCAGTTGCAGCTGGGTCTGAAAAAGAAATACCCAGCAATGATTCCTCTGAGATGGAGCCTACCTGTGGTACCGCATGACTGAGCACCCTATTGATCAAGATGTAGCAATCCCTGAATAAATCATGTGCTGTGCCATTAGCAAGGGTGTTGCGGTGCAGATGATGCTCCAACACCTTCCTCTGCTTCTGAAGGCCCTTTTCATTGACCCGAAGATTCGAGTGCTGCAACTTATCTTGAGGACAAATGTTCTACTGAAGAGGAAACTACAGAAAATGAGAGTCAGAGCCCAGCCAGAGCTTGAATAATGACTTGCCTGGTTGATTACTGCTGATGGCACCACCAGCCGTAAAATACAGTTGCTAAATACCAATTTTTTCCAGCCAGAAAACATCTCTGAGCCATAATGAAGTGGCTGTTGTCTGGTCAGCAATCCTTCCCATGGTTTGCCTTCTCCTCCTGAGCTCCGTCGCACCCGCTGCTTACAATTTTATCAAGACAGGGGAAGATCACAGAATAACAGAATCAACCAGGTTGGAAGAGCCCTCTGGGATCATCGAGTCCAACCATTGCCCTGACACCACCATGGCAACTAGACCATGGCACTAAGTGCCATGTCCAGGCTTTTCTTAAACCCCTCCAGAGATGGGGACTCCACCACCTCCCTGGGCAGCCCCTTCCAATGGCTAATGACCCTTGCTCAGAAGAAATGCTTCCTAATGTCCAACCTGACCCTCCCCTGGCCAAGCTTGAGGCTGTGTCCTCTTGTCCTATCGCTAGTTGCCTGGGAGAAGAGGCCGACTCCCACTCTGCTACAACCTCCCTTCAGGTAGTTGTAGACTGAAGATCTGTTCTAAAGCCCAGTAAAACCAGTTGGGGTTTCTCATTGCTTTGGAAAAGTCATGGATAAAGCCCTACTGGCATTCATTTTATGTGTGAGGAACACTGAGCATGAGCTTGTGTTGTGGCCCAAGTGTAAGACCCGGCACTTGTTCTTGTTGAACCTCATGCCGGTGGTCTCGGCCCATCTATCCAACCTGTCCAGATCCCTCTGTAGGGCCTTCCTACCCTCCAGCAGATCGACACTCCCACCCAGCTTGGTGTCATCTGCACATTCACTGAGGGTGCACTCAATCCCTACATCTAGATCATCCATAAAGCTATTGAACAGCACCGGCCCCAAAAACTGAGCCCTGCACACACTCCCCAGAAGATACGCTGATTTTAGACTATGGAATTAGAAGATTTTGCATCTAATAAGTTTCAAGAGAACCTTTTTCTGCATTCAAAGTACTGGTGATGTTAGACAAACAGTGTGGACCATACCCACAGGAGGAGCTCCAGGAGGACCAGCATTCCCTGGACAAGCTCAGGATCCTTTGTATGGTTCTTTTGCTGCAGTAGCAGGGCAGGATGGAGAAATAAATGCTGTAAAAACTCCTGTACAATCATAATAATATTATAAGTTATAGTTTGGGTACAACATGGGTTTCTAGAAGGTTGTAGAAATAAAGGGCTTTTCTCTTTGTCTCAACCTTTGTTTTCCTTAATTCTACGTTTGCTTCTGTTTTCTGAGATGGAAAGTCCATGATACTGAAATCTTCTTTTAAGAAACACTGCAGAAGACAGGGAAGCTCTCTTTGATATCAGAAGGTTGACATGGAACATTTAAATCTCTGAAGAACTGACTTTGAATATAGGCTAATAAACCACCAACCTACTGCTTTGACACACTAAATGTTACAGCTGTCTCAAGGCAAAACAATATTGGTGATTGGTTGGGTGGAAATTAATTAAATCATTTCTTTGCCCCTAGTTTTTCTCCATTATGACTGGAACATGACTGTCACGCTGAACATAATGAGCTTCCATAGCTGCAGCTTGTTCCAGTCTTCACATGATGTATTTATGTGTTTATTGATTTTTAATATTTAAAAGCACATAGAGAGGAAAGACGGAGAGAAGGAGATAAAAATATCATGCTTGGGTTTGTTTTTTATTTTAAAGGAAGATATTTTGAGCTTCGAGTGGCACACGGCCACTCTGAGGAACATCTGGGGTTTGATTCATCTTCATGGAACTGTTTATCCATTTCTTGCACCTTCTTGGAGGGTGGGGGCTAATGCTGTCCCTCTGTTGAAAATTATCATAAAAGTAGGAAATGGGACATAAAAAATGCATCAATAATAGTTCTTTGGTTTGTCTTCAACTGTCTTCTTGCAGCTGTAAACGAAGGGCCAGCACCCCAGCAGCCATCCTTGCTCCCGCCGACGCAGCCTGAGCACTCCACCACCGAGGACGCCCCGAGTAGGACCATCCCCACCGCCTGCGTCCGCCCTACGCACCCTCTCCGCAGCTTTGCCAACCCCTTGCTACCTCCACCCATGAGTGCAATAGAACCGAAAGTCCCTTACACACCGCTTCTGTCTCAAACAGGTAAGAGGGAAAGAGGCTCCAGTTCCACTCATCTGAACCGTTGACTTTCAGTTCGTGAGAAAATAGAGAGCACGAGGCTGTCCCATACCTTGAAGAAATATCTGCAAGTGCCCACAGAATGGAAAGTGGGTATATAGGGTTTTATGATCATAATCCAGTATTTCATTCTGACACGGTGGAATAAAAATTCAGTAGCTTAAAGTCAAGAGTTAACAAGGAAGTGATAAAAATGAATTAAATGAGACGCCAAATTAATCACTTGGTCTTGGTTCCAAGTCTGTTATGCTACAGCAACTTGAACCAGTGCCAAATGCTTGACTCTTGGGGTCAAGGCTTGCCTTTTTGATACTGTAAGGACTATTTATGTATGCTGGAAAAGAACTGACTGCAATCCACTCCAGTGGGCGACCTACTTAAAAGTTAAATAGCGAGCGTGCAAGGAACAGAAAGAAAATTGTTATATATTAAAGAAAAAAAAGGATTTAGAATAGTGCTGCTGTTGAATGAAGCTGGTTTCAGGGTTAGATTAAATGGCTGTAGGGAAACCGTCATTCATGGGTGGGGACACGGCGGAGCAAGAGGGAATGGTGCCTCTCCAGCTCATTCCTGGGTTTGCTTCCAGAGTAGCAGCTGTGTTAAACATTCACCGTTGGATCAAATGAGGCAGTCTACAACTACGTGAAGGGAGGTTGTAGCGCAGTGGGAGTCGGCCTCTTCTCCCAGGCAACTAGCGCTAGGACAAGAGGACACAGCCTCAGGCTTGGCCAGGGGAGGTTCAGGTTAGACATTAGGAAGCATTTCTTCTCAGCAAGGATCATTAGCCATTGGAAGGGGCTGCCCAGGGAGGTGGTGGAGTCCCCATCTCTGGAGGGGTTTAAGAAAAGCCTGGCCATGGCACTTAGTGCCCTGGTCTAGTTGCCATGGTGGTGTCAGGGCAATGGTTGGACTCGATGATCCCAGAGGGCTCTTCCAACCTGGTTGATTCTGTGATTTGTATGATATATATGATATGGATCTGCTTTGTTCATCCAGTGCTAGGATTGGTCTTCCTAGGGTTAATTTGAGTAACGCTATTTGCCTTGGTAACTCTACTAGAGCTATTAAGGAGAAAAAAAAAAAAAAGGGTTTGCAGACTGGTGTCTCATTTTAAGTGTTTGCCCTCCTCCTTTAGCTTGGATAATCTCCAGTTTGGCTCAGCCAACCTTTGTGATTTCAGCTTGACTCTTTTCTGTTCTAATATTGCTTTCCGAGCGAAGCTTTCTTGCCATGCAGCATATGTTAGGTCAATGTTTGCAACAAGCAAGCTACCAAAACATCGCTGCGTTTTTACTGGGAGCACCTGCCATCCATCAGCAAGTGATCCCGTTTCTGACAGCAGGCAGAAGTAGATAAATCCTTATTTGTTGGAGAAGTGCTTTTGCCAAATAGTGCAGCTGAATTCTTTTTTTATATATAATAGAGTCCATTCGTCTTTTCGTAGTACTGCATTTTGAGGATCCAATTCTACTTGTCTTACTCTAGGGAGTAAACCTGGTTACCTCGAAAGGAGTATTTCTTCTGTAACATTTTAACCATGATAATTGGGGGGTGAGGTAAAGAGAGAGGAAGTCAGGGCATGTTACTAATCCTCATGAATCAATGAATCATCAATCAGGTTGGAAGAGCCCTCTGGGCTCATCGAGTCCAACCATTGCCCTGACACCACCATGGCAACTAGACCAGGGCACTAAGTGCCATGTCCAGGCTTTTCTTAAACCCCTCCAGAGATGGGGACTTCACCACCTCCCTGGGCAGCCCCTTCCAATGGCTAATGACCCTTGCTGAGAAGAAATGCTTCCTAATGTCCAACCTGAACCTCCCCTGGTGAAGCTTGAGGCTGTGTCCTCTTGTCCTAGCGCTGGTTGCCTGGGAGAAGAGGCCAACTCCCGCTCTGCTACAACCTCCCTTCAGGTAGTTGTAGACTGCACTAAGGTCACCTCTGAGCCTCCTCTTCTCCAGGCTAAACACCCCCAGCTCCCTCAGCCATTCCTCGTAGCTCAAACCCTTCACCAGCTTGGTCGCCCTCCTCTGGACTCACTCCAACACCTCAACATCTTTCTTGAAGTGCAGATCCCACAACTGGACACAGGATCCCTTATTTATTTGACCATTAGCTCATTGTTTTAACACTGGCTTTGCAAACCTTCACTCTTATCTTGTTTTTCTGTTTTTTTTCTTACAATAGCGATAGAAAAAAAAAAAAGGCAGCACAAAAAAGCACCTCCTGGAGCTCATTTTCTTATCAGGTTTTCTTATCTCATTTGGTGATGAAACCAGTGTGTGGGGCAGCCTGGATACTGGAAGGATTTGTATTAACATCCAGGCAATACCCAGCTGCTGCTTTTTACACACGGATGTTTACTGCCAGCTTTTTTCCCCTCACTCTTCACTTTTACTCCCCAAGCCATCTGACATTGAAAAGAAAAGCTTGATTTTTTTTCCAAAGCGGCAAAGAAATAAATCTTGAGCAGTTCAGCTGCAGTGCAACCCTTCCCCTGCGCTCCCAACCCTACAGCTTAGCAGGAGGAAGGAAAATCAAGCTCATTTTTGCTCTACAATAAAGTGGTTTTCAGCTCTGGAGAAGACGACAATTTGGATTTCCAACTCAGCTTTTTTTGGTGGAGTAGCAACAGAAAAGGTGCAGCATTTTTACAATCTCACAAAAGATACAGGAGTGAAAAGGCTGAAGTTGTAGAACTATGACACAAAATAAAAACGACCACTTCACACGTATTTTCTATCACTTGCTTCTGCAGAAGAGAAATGACCTCCTAATTCAGGTTCATTTAAAGTGCAGTTGATCATCAAGACCTAAAAGGAATTTTCATTTATGAGGGTAAAAAAAAAAAATCTCTTTCCTGTCCATTTGTGGAATTTATGTCAGATCTATAATGCAATAAGCTCAACACTCCATCAAACATTTTCTATTTAACCTGAAAGGGGACTAAGTCAAATCACTTCTATGTGTATGATTTGCAAAGAGGAGCAAGTGCAGCCACAGTGGGGCTTGGAAATACCACGGAGTGATTCTCACGCCTTCAGAATAAGTATTAGGGAGCTCAAGTGCTCCATCACAAAGAATTGATGAAAGGGTGAGGGCTCCTATAAAATATCAACGGGAAGGGCTTAATGTGAAGAGTTCAGATTTACTGGGCTCAAGCAAATAATAAAAAGAAGAAGAAAAATGGCAGATTCAGCTCTGGATTAGGCTGATGTCATGACCCAAACCCAGGAGAACAGCTTTTAAAATATTTATTCATATCCTCATGGCAAGACCCCCCACAACTGAATAATGATCTCTATTATGTCTTTTTTATGAACCGTATGATAGAGTTTAACAACTAATTATAATGCCACTACAGAGATACACCGAATAGATAAAATATTAGAGGAGGTACCTCCTGTTAGCATCAGGTCAATCAAAGCCAAGAAAAAGCCCTGTGCTCATCATTCTCTGGGCAAAAATCCCCAAATCAGTTTTGATACTAAAAGAAGATGGTGGAGTCACCATCTCTGGAGGTGTTGAAGAAAAGCCTGGACATGGCACTTAGTGCCCTGGTCTAGTTGCCATGGTGGTGTCAGGGCAATGGTTGGACTCGATGATCCCAGAGGGCTCTTCCAACCTGATTAATTCTGTGATTCTGAGAGATATAAAACTCATTGGGCTCGATGGAGGAGAGGCTGCAAACCAGCAATGAAGGGATTTCGAGAGAAACATCCACTTAACTTCAGGTTCCTGCTGGAACTCTCTGGATCAATCTCTGCAGTTCTCTGTTGCTTTGTCCCCTTCTGAATTCTGCAGGATTGTTCCATTAGTTATATATTGTCTGAAGGGATGAGACACCTGATTGACACACGTTTAAAAAAGAGGACAGCAAAGCAAAGAGCAGTTTAACTGGTTTAAGTGATGATGAGTCTGAAAGAGCCACCTCATTTTGAGGGATCAAGGATCAGTTCTGCACACCCCACTGCCCAGAGGCACAAAGAGAAGTTGAACATTTAACAGTGGAAAGTGGTAAAGAAATTGGTAAAGGAGCCAACACCAGTCTGACTAATGACCCTGAGGACAAGTGCATTGAGAAAAGCAGGTGAAACCATAAATAGAGAGAAATAAATAGCCCCCAACACCACCAAATAGCTAGAGGCAGATCAGAAATGAAGTTACACACAATTCTAAGAAGTAAAAATTGCAGTTTCAGTATAACAGTGAACACATTAGGTTGAATGCCATATATCACCCAGCAACGTGTTTTCATCTATGTGACAGAGTCCAGAAAACCAGATTTTTTTCCTTCCTTTAGCATTTGCTTTATTTATTGCCATTGCTTTACGGTAGATTATTGCCACAAACTTTCCATTCTTCATTTTGCCTAATAGTAAAGTCCTACACATTGTTTGTAGGCAACATTGCATCTGCTTATATAAGATTAGTTACCCAAAAAAAGGGGATTTTATTTTTCAGGATGACGGGATACTTCATCAAAAGTCATTAGCCATTGGAAGGGGCTGCCCAGGGAGGTGGTGGAGTCACCATCTCTGGAGGGGTTGAAGAAAAGCCTGGACATGGCACTTAGTGCCATGGTCTAGTTGCCATGGTGGTGTCAGGGCAATGGTTGGACTCGATGATCCCAGAGGGCTCTTCCAACCTCATTGATTCTGTGACTCTGTGGGATGAAATTAAGAGGAAAAAAGGGTATATTGGTATTAAACAGTGAATCCTGGGCCATCACGATCTCAAACAAGAGGTTGGAGTGTCAGTAGCGTTGGTAAAACCACTGCTACGCAAGTCTCTTGAATATCACATCTCAGGTGGAGTGTTTAGAGATGGAAATTCCAAGCATAAAACTTCTGGCTGTAAATTAGGCAACTTTTGGAGACGTGAACTGAGAACTCTCCAGTGCTAGATTTATGCATTTAATTGCTATCCATTTTTTCAGTGTGCTTAATCCCCTTGCATGCAAAGTGGGGAGTTAATTTGTGAGCGCATTGATTCTGAACAATCAATTAGCTCTAATTAATTAGCTATACAACCAATTTCTGGGTCCCTTTTTTTTTTTTTTTTTTTGGAAGTTTACAATTCACCATGAAAAAAATCTCAGTATGGGCCTCAGAGAGGCGGCCGTAGCTGGGATTTGCATCTGGTAGCCATATATTATCTAACTAATGAGCCAGTGAAGTGTTTAATAACCCTACGGAGAAAATGAAACTTTGAAACAGCAAATCCATGCTGGGGCTGCTCAGGGTTACACCTGATCGGTGGTGTCATCTTCACAGAATCACATAGAATCAACCAGGTTGGAAGAGCCCTCTGGGATCATCGAGTCCAACCGTTGCCCTGACACCACCATGGCAACTAGACCAGGGCACTAAGTGCCATCTCCAGGCTTTTCTTCACCATCCAGAGATGGTGACTCCACCACCTCCCTGGACAGCCCCTTCCAATGGCTAATGACCCTTGATGAGAAGAAATTCTTCCTAATGGCCAACCTGAACCTCCCCTGGCCAAGCTTGAGGCTGTGTCCTCTTGTCCTAGTGCTAGTTGCCTGGGAGAAGAGGCCAACTCCCACTCTGCTACAACCTCCCTTCAGGTAGTTGGAGACTGCACTAAGGTCACCTCTGAGCCTCCTCTTCTCCAGGCTAAACACCCCCAGCTCCCTCAGCCGTTCCTCGTAGCTCAGACCCTCCAGACCCTTCACCAGCTTGGTCGCCCTCCTCTGCACTCGCTCCAACACCTCAACATCCTTCCTGAAGTGCGGGGCCCACAACTGGAACTTCTGCCTCTTGCAGCCCCAGTTCCAAGGTTTCCTCTTTTTTACTTGTGAGGCTCCCGCTGAGTTGGAGAACATTAGAAACCAAAGTGATTTTAATTTAATCCGCTACTCATTTGCATACATTATTTTACTTCACAAGTCAGCCTTCTGTGTCCAGAATTCTTTTTGAGAGGCCTGCTTGGTCTTTTTTACCATCCTTTGGGGGAAGAGGGCTCAACTGGTGTACTAATTACAAGCATTACCTTGGGAAACAGTTACTGCTGCAAAACATTTGCCGAAGAACTTGAAGTACGAAGCTACGCACGAGGAAAATTTTCTCAGCTTCATTTTGGTTATGAGAATTAACAATTTGCCTGTTGCTTTTGTGAGCTAAAGGGCAAAAAGATGCACAAACTAAACTAACTCATCATCAGTATGGCTTCTCATTAGCAATATCCAGGAGGGAACATCTGTCTTTGTGCAGAAAAGTGGGTCTTTAAGTCCAATTACTACAATTAATGACTTCCATATGAGAAACATGATTTTTACCAGGGGATTTAGAGGATTACAACAGCAACATGCTCTGCACATGAGCCCCCTCCCCACTACCTCAAATATTTACTTCTCCACAAGCCCATGAACATCAAACAAGTTGCAATGTGAAGTCACTCGTATAAAATAAACCTATTTGGGTCCCTTAGCTACCAGCACGGATAAAATTCTCTGTGGTGGCTGTATCTCATTATTTATTCTTCATATCACAGTGATATCCCAGGATGCCATCCAGATTGCCCATGACAGGGATCAGATAAATCTCTATTTCTCAGGGCGCTGCTGGAACAGAGAGATGGTCACAGCTGCAGCTTCTTTATTCACTGAGCGCTGCAGGTGTTTCCAAAGCGCCGGGGGAAGAAGAAATGTTGGGAAGCTACAGTCTGTGCACCATTTGCCTGGGATCCCACCATGGCCACTTAATTTTTTAACTTCAGGCTCTTGCGTTTCTCTTTGCGTTTCAAAGTCCAACTGGCGGTGTTCTCCAGGGCTCAGTTCTGGGGCCGGTGCTGTTCAATATCTTTAGAGATGATCTAGACATAGGGATTGAGTGCACCCTCAGCAAATTTGCAGGTGACACCAAACTGGGTGGGAGTGTCGATCTGCTGGAGGGTAGGAAGGCCCTACAGAGGGATCTGGACAGGTTGGATAGATGGGCCGAGACCAACGGCATGAGGTTCAACAAGAACAAGTGCCGGGTCTTACACTTGGGCTACAACAACGCCCTGCAGCGCTCCAGGCTGGGGGAAGAGTGGTTAGAGAGCGTCCCGGTGGAAAGAGCCCTGGGGGTGCTGATGGACAGGCGGCTAAACATGAGCCAGCAGTGTGCCCAGGTGGCCAAGAAGGCCAATGGCATCCTGGCCTCTCTTAGGAATAGTGTAGCCAGCCGGCCTGGGGAAGTGATGGTCCCTCTGTACTGGGCACTGGTGAGGCTGCACCTCGAATCCTGTGTCCAGTTGTGGGCCCCGCACTTCAAGAGAGATGTTGAGGTGTTGGAGTGAGTGCAGAGGAGGGCGACCAAGCTGGTGAAGGGTGTGGAGGGTCTGAGCTCCGAGGAACGGCTGAGGGAGCTGGGGGTGTTTAGCCTGGAGAAGAGGAGGCTCAGAGGTGACCTTAGTGCAGTCTACAACTATCTGAAGGGAGGTTGTAGTGGAGTGGGAGTCGGCCTCTTCTCCCAGGCAACTAGCAATAGGACAAGAGGACACAGCCTCAAGCTTGGCCAGGGGAGGTTCATGTTGGCCATTAGGAAGCATTTCTTCTCAGCAAGGGTCATTAGCCATTGGAAGGGGCTGCCCAGGGAGGTGGTGGAGTCCCCATCTCTGGAGGTGTTGAAGAAAAGGCTGGCCATGGCACTTAGTGCCCTGGTCTAGTTGCCATGGTGGTGTCAGGGCAATGGTTGGACTCAGTGATCCCAACTGAGTTTGCCTGTAATCCCCAAATTTCCCTTCAATCCCCTTTTTCCATACCTACAGCTTCACGATGTGACTTTTCTTTCTCCTTCCAGGGCCTAACCTCCCCAAGGCTCAGGTTAAAACAGCGTCCCTTGGCTTGGCGGGCAAAGCCAGGTCACCTCTTCTGCCCGTCTCCGTGCCCACGGCCCCGGAGGTCACAGAAGAGGGTTCCAAGCAGACCGAGGACTCCACCAACGTAAGACCCCTCTTTCCAAGCCAACCTTCTCGCGAGCCTCATCACCACCGAGTTATATTCTCTCCTCCCTAATCTACACCCAAGGTGTTACTGGTCGCTGTTGGGAAGCTCCTAAAAAGTTCTGGCAGCCAAACTTTGTGGTCAGCTTTAATGGACTTGGGCGTGTGTGATAGAGGGGAGAAGCAAGGGCTTAAATTCTGTGTTAATATTATCCACGGGACGACTGAGATATCAGGAGAGGAGAAAGAAGGGGTGAGAAGTGCGATAAGGGAAGAGAATAATTTTGGCAGGAAAATTGAGTATATAGTAATAGCAGATAATGGTGAGAAAAATAACATTGAAACGGAAAAGATGGTGAAATTAGAATAATCTTTTCACTCCTATTACGACTCTCGTAGAAAAAGGTCTCACGTGATCCAGAAGATGAAACAGCTCCACAAGTGTGAGGGCAGTTTCAGGCAATACCGGTGCAGGCAACAAGCTCATTGGGTGGAGAAAAGCTAAAATTTGGGGAATTTTCTTTTAAGCTTGACTCCGCGGGTGCTCTTTTAAGCTGCCTACTCCATCCCACCTTGGCAGTGGTAGAAATTCTTCCCCCCAGCAGCAAGGGCTGAAAAATGTTTTCATAGTTCCTCCAAGCATGGACACATGCAATGTAAGGGAGGGAGCTGGGAGGTGGGGATGCAGGAATTCAACAAGGCCAAGTGCAAGGTCCTGCACGTGGGTGGGGGCAATCCCAAGCACAAACACAGGCTGGGTGGAGAATGGGTTGAGAACAGCCCTGAGGAGAAGGACTTGGGGGTGATGGGTGACGAGAAGCTCACCATGAGCCGGCAACGTGCGCTGGCAGCCCAGAAAGCCACCCGTGTCCTGGGCTGCATCCCCAGCAGCGTGGCCAGCAGGGCGAGGGAGGGGATTCTGCCCCTCTGCTCCGCTCTCGGGAGACCCCCCCTGCAGTGCTGCGTCCAGCTCTGGGGGCACCAACAGAAGAAGGACATGGAGCTGTTGGAGTGAGTCCAGAGGAGGCCACAGAGATGCTCAGAGGGCTGGAGCCCCTCTGCTGTGGAGACAGGCTGGGAGAGCTGGGGCTGTTCAGCCTGGAGAAGAGAAGGCTCCAGGGAGACCTTCTAGCACCTTCCAGTACCTGAAGGGGCTACAGGAAAGCTGTAGAGGGACTTTTTACAAGGGCATGGAGTGATAGGACAAGGGGGAACAATTTTAAACTGAAAGAGGGGAGATTGAGATGAGATATTAGGAAGAAATTCTCTGCTGTGAGGGTGGTGAGACCCTGGCCCAGGTTGCCCAGAGAAGCTGTAGCTGCCCCCTCCCTGGCAGTGTTCAAGGCCAGGTTGGATGGGGCTTGGAGCAACCTGGTCTGGTGGAAGGTGTCCCTGCCCCTGGCAGGGGGGTTGGAACTAGATGATCTTTAAGGTCCCTTCCAACCCAAACCATTTTATGATTCTATGAGGAGTCATTAACATTTAATATTGCTCTGACATGGTCACCCCTGGTTTTCAGCTCACCTGTTGAGCTCAGAAAGGCTTTGCTATCCAGCCTGTAAGCATCAGCCCATCCTTGAACGCTCCAGGTCCCTGAGGACCATCCAGGGAAGGTGTCCCGTTGGGCTCTCAGGAGGGGGTTCGGTTCCCATCGTGCTGCCCCTTTATCTGTGTGTGTTTGTTCACTCGCAGGTCTACGAGCAGGATGATCTGAGTGAGCAGATGGCCAGTTTGGAGGGGCTCATGAAGCAACTCAACGCTATCACAGGCTCAGCCTTCTAACGGCTCTTGACGAAGCGATAATTATCCCGGAGCATTGCAGCATACCAGGATTTCACGCACACCACCCACCTCCACCACCCCATAAAATCATCTTGGTCCCGGTACCACTCCTTCAGTGCCAGGAAGATTCCAGCAAAGTCCTACAAAGGAATGATAAAAAGAAGAAAAAGAATAATAATGGAAATGTTCCAGAACTGTAGATCCGGCGTCTCAAGCGATCTACAAGGCAAAGGACGTCATCACCGCGGGGTCGTCGCTGATGCCACCGTCTTGATCTACTCGTCTTCGTAGAGCTCGAGTTGTCATGACTAACTCATGTTTTACTCCGTAGAGGTTCGTAGCTCTTCGTCTAGATCTAGTCTTACCTCATGCAAGTATGTTTTTCAACATAGACCATAATGAGGCGCTGTTGTAGGTCACTCGTTGGGTTTTTTTTTTTAATTACTGGCTACAAAACCACCCGTAGCAAAGAATCACGCCACCACACCAAAAATTTGGAAGTTTTCTCAACAGCACAAGATTTGGAAACCCTCCCACAATGTTTTACATACGGCAAACAGAGAAGAACTGCACGAGAACCGTAGGACACCGTGAACCATCTCTAGGGGCTCCCTCTTCTCGTCCTAGAGCTTTAGCGCCACGTTACGGTGTTTATCAACAACCAGAACTGGTTGAATTGACTAAATTTTGTGTGCCTACATTTTCTTGCGCAATTTTCACCTCCATTCAGCGTTAATCCCCTGTTTATGCAGTTGAATGGCCAAACGGGAGCTTATTTGCATATTTATCAGTGAGGAGGCTGCAAAACCCAATAAGGGAGTTTCAGATGAATTCTTCCATTCAGCTCTGCCTTTGATTTCAAGCTTGAGTGGGTCATAATTTTAAAAGAGCATGGAAAGGATAGGATCTTTACAACCTAATAGCTCCTTTTATTAGGTGGGTAATTATATGTGAATCTCGGAATAAAATATTTTGAGTAAAATGGCACTGCAACAGAAGTAATAATTCAGATTATTTTCTACGGCCCCATGCTGGAAAGGAAATCAGATGTCAAGGAGGAATTCAAATGCTTCATTAGGAACTCGAGTGTGTTTGTGAAAATGCTCCTTTAAAAAATGCCTCGTTATTCAATTTACTAAGATTTTAATGAAATGTTTCTCGAGAGTGAGGAAATCTTGTCTGCCTGGGAGGCTGAGCTTTCCAGTTCTGAACGATTTGTAACCAAAAACCTCTACTAAAAATAAAACAGAATCACAGAATCAATGAGGTTGGAAGAGCCCTCTGGGATCAATGAGTCCAACCATTGCCCTGACACCACCATGGCAACTAGACCAGGGCACTAAGTGCCATGTCCAGACTTTTCTTAAACACCTCCAGAGGTGGGGACTCCACCACCTCCCTGGGCAGCCCCTTCCAATGGCTAATGACCCTTGCTGAGAAGAAATGCTTCCTAATGGCCAACCTGACCCTCCCCTGGCCAAGCTTGAGGCTGTGTCCTCTTGTCCTATCGCTGGTTGCCTGGAAGAAGAGGCTGACTCCCACTGCGCTACAACCTCCCTTCAGGTAGTTGTAGACTGCACTAAGGTCACCTCTGAGCCTCCTCTTCTCCAGGCTAAACACCCCCAGCTCCCTCAGCCGTTCCTCGGAGCTCAGACCCTCCAGACCCTTCACCAGCTTGGTCGCCCTCCTCTGGACTCGCTCCAACACTTCATAATATGGTCTTGATTATGTCACGATTTAGAGCTGGACATCAATACTGCCAAAATTTTGCCGTAGGGTTTGTGGTGTCACTTCTCAGGGAGCGAGGACCATCATCCCCCATACTGGTCTGGCTCATTTCTGGGGCCGGTGCTGTTCAATATCTTTATAGATGATCTAGACGTAGGGATTGAGTGCACCCTCAGTAAATTTGCAGATGACACCAAGCTGGGTGGGAGTGTCGATCTGCTGGAGGGTAGGAAGGCCCTACAGAGGGATCTGGACAGGTTGGATAGATGGGCCGAGACCAACGGCATGAGGTTCAACAAGAACAAGTGCCGGGTCTTACACTTGGGCCACACCAACCCCATGCAGCGCTACAGGCTCTACAGGGAGGTGGTGGAGTTACCATCTCTGGAGGTGTTTAAGAACCCTGATGACCCTTTCTGAGAAGAAATGCTTCCTAATGTCTAACCTTTCCAAACTGGCTTAGGTAGGGCTGCTGCATGGCTGGCCTGATGCCCTCCTTGACATTTTTAAAGACTAGATGATTTTCTAAGACATTTCTCCAGAGCTTCTGGGCATGTTTGCAGCGCGTGCTCACTCGCTCTGACATCTGCTGCCAAAACACTTCTGGGTTGCACTCCAGAAGACACTGGGCAAAACGGTGGCAGGGCTTGTTCAGGATGGGAGTGAGTTGGTGTGAGGATGGGATGATGGTGAGGCCATCTCTGGGTCCTTCCCGTCCTTGGGAAGTGTCAGACATTTAGGTATGAAGATGTAGGTAAGGGAAGCGCCCTGCAGGCAACGCTGGTGGGAAGCAGAAGGTGGCAGATCTGCAACCCTCTTGGCCTCGTGTTTGAGATGGATACCTGGCAACTGGATGGGAATCATGGCTTCATAGGTGATCAGAGATTGTTTTTCACGTCTTCTTTGTTTCCTCACGTCCCCATTAGCTGCTTCATGTCCTGTCTGGTGTCAGACCATCTTCTTGGAGGCTCCATGACTTTTTTTTGTTGAATGTTCTCAGCAAAAGGCATTGAACGCATCCTCATTCTGGGCTGGCTGGAGGCCACGATGCAGCCATGGCAAGGTGGCACCCAAGAGCGAGGAAGCAACGTCTGTAGAAGCAGGCACGATGCTGTTTTTATTCTTGTACAATAGACCTGGCGATTCCTCCGTTGGCGAATCGCCGCCGCGTTTGGGATGGGGGCGGTCGGGGCGGGGAGGGGGTACTTTTTATAAGTAATATTTAATTTATTCTTTCGAGTGTTTTTCTTTTTGGATAATTTATGATACAAGGGATATACCTGACTGGAAACTTAGAGCAGGCTGTTAAAGCTGCAGTGTGCCCATGGCCCCACGCGCTGGGCTCTGGCACCCCGAGCGTGAGGAGTAGGGAGGGTCGGGCACCGGGTGTCACCGGGAATGTCACACACCCCCCACGAGTGCCACCAGCTCCAGCCTGCTAATTCAACTGGTGAATGCCACTTCAAGGGCTTTGCGAGGGAATTCAAAAATTCGTAGCATACTAGTGATAGAAATGGGTTCTACTACAGCTTTAACTAGCCTTAGTTGATTTAAAAACACCACCTTGTTGTTACAAAAGGCCTAAAGATGGGATTTTTTTGAGCCTATAAACAGTTTCTTTCATCGGCCTCTAGCGTCGTTAACCAAATTAGACTAGTGACTGCAATATTTAAGTGTAAATCTTAAATTTAAGCAAGGAAAACTTGCTTACGGTTTAAAAAAGAAATGACTGTTTCTACACACAATCTTGTATACTACTACGTGAAGACAAAGGGGGTTTTGTAATGCACTGTAGAACAGTCTCCTATTCATTTTTTATAGAAATGTTATTCCAATGGTGCATTTTTTTGTTTAATAAATAAAGTTTTGATACAAATTCTCTCTCTTTGTCTGCTGTGTTGTATGACATACGCTGGGTGTCAATCCCTGCAGCCCAGGGCAACCCCGTATCTCCTGCTCCAGTGCATCCACAGAATCACAGAATCAACCAGGTTGGAAGAGACCTCTGGGCTCATCGAGTCCAACCATTGCCCTGACACCACCATGGCAACTAGACCATGGCACTAAGTGCCATGTCCAGGCTTTTCTTAAACACATCCAGAGATGGGGACTCCACCACCTCCCTGGGCAGCCCCTTCCAACATCTAATGACCCTTTCTGAAAAGAAATTCTTCCTAATGTCCAACCTGAACCTCCTCTGGCCAAGCTTGAGGTTGTGTCCTCTTGTCCCATCCTGGCTCCATCCCTACAAGCCCCATGTAAATGCAATTTGTAATTTGGGAATCGATTTAAGGTGAATATCAGGGTACACTCTGGATGCTGCAGGAGCTGTGGCGATCTGGGGAAGAAGAAGTCTTCTTGCATAGGAAAACATGATACCACCACGCAAATGGTTGTCCAGGGAGGTAATTTCACATGCTTGGGAATCAGCCCCGTACGAGTTGAGAACAGTCACAGTATCACAGAATCAGCCAGGTTGGAAGAGACCTCAGGGATCATCGAGTCACGCTGGGCTTGGCCTCTCAATTGCACCTTGATCTTGCTGTTGTCTCCCAGTGATCGCTGAGCCTACCTACTCTGCCTTCTGCAAGCATCATGAGTTAGTAGTAAAGTTACCCAAAACAGCGTTGGGTGACGTGAGCAACCTCAAAACTCGTTACTGTTGAGCTCTAAGTGCTCAACACATGGATTTCCACAGCTGTCCTACCTGTGAGCACCCACAGGAGGCAGCAGCGAGGAGAGACAACCCACAAGTCTCCCTCCTTTCCCCAGTTCCCTTTCTCAGCTGGGAAGGTGTCATTGGGTGATAGAACACCCAGTTATTGTTTAGCCCTGGGTGTGGCTAAACGGAGACATGGGTGTTTTCATTTATTTCACTGAATAAAACACCATTAGAGCAGCTCTTTGACCTGGGCAAGTTCTGAGGAGATGGTGCCCACTGCTGCAGTCCCCGTGGCTGGCGTCACATCCTCCTTGGTGTCTCTGGTTCCCAGCAGAATCACTCCTCATGGTCAACATCATGGCCAACTCCCTTGTGTGCCCATATTTGTTCTTTCATAGAATCGTTTGGGTTGGAAAGGACCTTAAAGATCATCAAGTCCAACCCAGCACCACCAAGCCCACCACTAAACCATGTCCCTAAGCACCACATCTGGTCATCTTTTAAAGACCTTCAGGGATGGTGACTCCACCACTGCCCTGGGCAGCCTGTTCCAGTGCTTGACAACCCTTTCCATGAAGAAATTATGCCTGATCTCCAATCTAAACCTCCCCTGGCACAACTTGAGGCCAGTTCCTCTCATCCTATCACTTGTTTCTTTCACACAAAGCTTTTCTTTCTCATCAAATTCGAAGGATTCTGGGTAAAGTGAACATTTGAGGGGGTTGTGTCCATGTGTCTGCTTTTTTTCCCCATCATTCTCAACTTTTAGGGCTGCATAACAAAGCATGACTCTGTGGAAGGAATTGCTTTTCTTCCCTTTCAAGGTCTCGTCCAAAGCAAGCAGTGTGGTTTATGGGGCCAGAACTTTCATGTTTATTTCTAAAAAATTAATACCACTTTATGGACTCTGAAGCCCTTTTTATGTTCTTGGCACACTTTTTCAATATCAAACCACCTTTTATTTCTAAACTCCAAGCAACGGCAGGTACCAAATCAACACATCAAGCGAGCGGGAGGATTTTTTTGTGTTTGAAGGCTGAGCTATAAAGAGAAATAAGAAGCTCTCTCTGTAGTTAGGTAAGGGTATTAATCCTGCTTTTGAAGCAAGTCAAAACCTGATGGGTTTGTACGTCTGTGACAGCAGGCAGAGGCTGAGCAAGACCAACCACGGGCTGCCCATCCCATGTCCTCACCTTCTACCCACCCAAGACCATGGTCATCCAGGCAGGGACCAGGTGCTGGGGATGTGTTGAGGCTTTAGTTTGAATTTAAAATGGTGGCGTTCCAATAAATTTATCATGGTTCAGGACTTTTATTGGTCAGGTGGGAATATTTTTCTTCGTGCACAAAAAGACGTCGTCCTCTCTTGGGGGTCCAAGAAATTAAATCTATTTGCTCTTTTCATGTAACAAAATAATGAATCAGTGGATGGTTTAGAAGAAAATATTACAGAATCACAGAATCAATGAGGTTGGAAGAGCCCTCTGAGCTCATCGAGTCCAACCATTGCCCTGACACCACCGTGGCAACTAGACCAGGGCACTAAGTGCCATGGCCAGGCTTTTCTTCAACCCCTCCAGAGATGGGGACTCCCCCACCTCCCTGGGCAGCCCCTTCCAATGGCTAATGACCCTTTCGGAGAAGAAATGCTTCCTAATGGCCAACCTGAACCTCCCCTGGCCAAGCCTGAGGCTGTGTCCTCTTGTCCTATCGCTGGTTGACCGGAGAAGAGGCCGACTCCCACTGTGCTACAACCTCCCTTCAGGTAGTTGTAGACTGCAATTGGTTTACTTCAAGTCAAACTGACTGCCAGACCTCAAACATTAAACCATCACAATAAATAAATGAGCATCTGTGGCTGAGACATTGTTTTCCAAGCCCGAGTGACCCTCAGCCATGCGTGGGAGGGTTTGAGCCCTGCGTTTGGTGGCTGGTGACTCCGTCGTCGTAGCAATCTGCTCGCGACAGATGCACCACGGAGGAGGTGGGTGCCGCCCGTCTGGCTGCGAACAAGGCAGTTAGCCACGGGCCAAAAAGGAATAATAAATCTGAGCTGGCAATTCATGTGTTTTCTTTGGTAAGTAGTTTGCAAACAACTCCCTGAGAGGCTCAGCAGCCTTTTCCCTTACAATTTCTCCAGCTCTGATTTCATGATCACTCCACAGGAGGACGCCGGAGCGTGTGGCTGCAAAATGAAGTCAAACATAGTTGACAACCCCCAGAATTAGAGGACAAGTGTGATGAGAAGCAGCTGAGGGAACTGGGGTTGTTTAGTCTGGAGAAAAGGAGGCTGAGGGGAGACCTTCTCGCTCTCTACAGCTGCCTGAAAGGAGGGTGTAGTGAGGTGGGTATTGGTCTCTTCTCCCAGGTAACAAGTGATAGGACGAGAGAAAATGGCCTCAAGTTGTGCCAGGGGAGGTTTAGATTGGAGATCAGGAACAATTTCTTCATGGAAAGGGTTGTCAAGCACTGGAACAGGCTGCCCAGGGCAGTGGTGGAGTCCCCACCCCTGGAGGGGTTTAAAAGGCGAGTAGATGTGGTGCTGAGGGACATGGGTTAGTGGTGGCCTTGGCAGTGCTGGGTTAACGGTTGGACTCGATGATCTTCAAGGTCCTTTCCAACCAAAACGATTCTATGATTATATCTCATTGTGGTCTGAGGGACCTGAACAAATCAGCCAGGCCAGCTGGATTTCCATGGGAGGGGTTGCATGGGAGTTGTCCAAGGGTAAGGAAACTCAATCTGTCGCTCTACTTGGAGCCTCATCCCAAGCCAGGGCAACATCTCCTGTCCAAGTGATGTTTGGGGGGTCTCAGGATGAAGCCCTGGTATGTGCAGGCGTTTGGTCCAACGGCAGAACATGCCACCAAACCAGGGGTACCACGACACACTGGGAAGGTTGGTTGCTTTTCATTTGGTCGTACAGATGGATCATCTTGCTTGGGGTGCCAGTGATGGCAGACGTCGCAGAGCATATTGCCTTAAGACTGCTAGAAAAATGGAGCCAAAAGCTGGTTTTGTCCCAAAACCAGGGTGAAAAATGAAAAATTCATACATTTCTTCCAAAGGAAATATTTGATTTGCTCACATTATATTTCAGCAAAGTCAGAACGTTTTCTTCTGACTTTTACATCTGGACTTTTGCATTATGATATCAGCCAGAACATATGTAGCTTTAAAGCATGATACATGAAAAAAAGTCAAAATATTTATAGCGCAGCCAAATACTTTGCCACGTTGAAAGAAGACTGAAGTAAAACATTGCGATAATTGCCTGAGCGTATTCAGTAAAATACAATCTGTTGCAGTGAAATACTTGGAGAGCCCCAAAGCAACAGTTTCTGATGTTTGAAAGGAAAAAAAAATGAGTGTTTTTAATAAAGCACTTTGTAAACAGTGTTGTGGCTCGGGACTTCAGCAGAAAGGCAGGCACAGAATCACAGAATCCCAGAATCACTGAGGTTGGAAGAGCCCTCTGGGATCATCGAGTCCAACCATTGCCCTGACACCACCATGGCAACTAGACCAGGGCACTAAGTGCCATGGCCAGTCTTTTCTTCAACACCTCCAGAGATGGTGACTCCACCACCTCCCTGGGCAGCCCCTTCCAATGGCTAATGACCCTTGCTCAGAAGAAATGATTCCTAATGTCCAACCTGAACCTCCCCTGGCCAAGCTTGAGGCTGTGTCCTATTGCTAGTTGCCCAGGAGAAGAGGCCAGTCAAAGAAACATGAGAAAGACAATGGGCCTGTGCTGCTATCTCAGACACTTACTGTTGCAGCTGGAGATCTACTCCATGCCTTGTGAAGGGCTATGGATGGCTCTGGCACCCCCATAGCCCTCCTAGCTCTGATCATCACCCCACGGCTACCCCCAGTGAGCTTCTCCCCTCTCATCACCTCCTTTTCCAAGGAAAACTTCTGAGGCAGAGTTGGAATGACTATAAAATCATGAAAATGTTTATAAAAAGAGTCATTCCTCCTATGTAATGACAGTGCAGGTTAACGTTTATGTTAATTTTGTCTCTGGGCATAATTTGAAAGAAGGGATGGTTCATCTGATTTAACAAATTCCACCCTTTCTCAAATCTGGAATGAAATGTTGTTTTTTTTCATTATTTGGGCAATATCAAATTTAATTTATAATGTTTGGACCATGCAAATAAAAAAAATGTAGGCACGTAAAATTCAGTATCACTTTATTATGACAATGTGCTACCCGGCCTCCCAGCACCCTGCACCAGCCATGAATATTTTAGTAAGCAAGGAGGAGCAGCGTGAGCTGCAAGCATAATAATCACATCTTCTAGGGCTGGCGCGGGAGGATGGCTCTGCTCACTGGAGCAGAGCCTGAGAGGGCACCCATGGGATGAAGCGATGGGGGATGCACCAGGAGCCCCTTCCCAGGGGTTGGGGTCCCCAGCGTGGCTCTGGTGGATTATGGGGGCACCCTGGCCTGGGACCAGGGATGGAGAGATCATAGAATCATAGAATTGTTAAGGTTGGAAAGACCTAAAAGATCATCAAGTCCAACCATAGACCCAATGCCACCATGCCCGCTAAACCATGTCCTGAAAAGCCACATGTAAATGTTTTTTGAACACCTCCAGAGATGGTGACTCCACCACCTCCCTGGGCAGCCTGTTCCAATGCCTAATGACTCTTTCAGTGAAGAAATTCTTCCTAAGGTCCAGCCTGAACCTCCCCTGGTGTAACTTGAGGCCGTTTCCTCTCGTCCTATCGCTGGTTACCCGGGAGAAGAGACAGACCCCCACCTCACCACAACCTCCTTTCACGTAGTTGTAGAGGGTGAGAAGGTCTCCCCTCAGCCTCCTCTTCTGCAAACTAAGCAACCCCAGTTCCCTCAGCTGCATGGTGGCCCTCCCACCACAAACTGCTCTGGCCTAGGTCTCTTTCCAGATCTTGCACTGAGGTGGAATTTCCCCCCAAAAACCTAGAAGAGATTGTTTTGCCTCCCCTAAGACACTGTTCTGTGGACATGGTGTGACACGCTACAGCCACCAGCTTTGGTCACTACCCATACCAGGGTGCTGCCACCACCTTTGTAACCCACAGTTGTCCCCTGCTCCAGTGTCCATGCAGAGCCACCAAGAGCAGAGCATGTCCCCTCCTCGTATGGGCACGACCAAGGTGGGCACCCAGGAGCTTGTGGGACAGAGGAACAGTTCTCCTTCCCAGGAGAACTCAGAGAACCTGAGTTCTCAGGTGCTTAAAGCTAAGCACATGCTGAACTGGAGCCCAAGGAGTCAACAGCTTGTGGGAGAAGGTCATGAGATGAGCTATAGAATTAGATGCCTTTGATCAGTGTATAAATACACACATTTAACTTTCCAGCTCACCAAGTTCCATTAAAAAAGAAAGCCTGAGTAAGTAGAAACAATTTTGTCTTGCTGCTAATGAAATTGGATTAAGAAAACAGGGTCTTGTCTGAATCATTACACAGTTCATGTGCAATGTTGTTTTCACCATTTCATTATTCAAAACTCTGCATATTTGCCGTATTCATTAAAAAAGAGGGCACGAGACAACAGAATCACAGAATCAATGAGGTTGGAAGAGCCCTCTGGGATCATCGAGTCCAACCATTGCCCTGACACCACCATGGCAACTAGACCATGGCACTAAGTGCCATGGCCAGGCTTTTCTTCAACCCCTCCAGAGATGGGGACTCCACCACCTCCCTGGGCAGCCCCTTCCAATGGCTAATGACCCTTGCTGAGAAGAAATGCTTCCTAATGGCCAACCTGAACCTCCCCTGGCCAAGCTTGAGGCTGTGTCCTCTTGTCCTATCACTATTGCCTGGGAGAAGAGGCCGACTCCCACTGCGCTACAACCTCCCTTCAGGTAGTTGGAGACTGCACTAAGGTCACCTCTGAGCCTCCTCTTCTCCAGGCTAAACACCCCCAGCTCCCTCAGCCGTTCCTCGTAGCTCAGACCCTCCAGACCCTTCACCAGCTTGGTCGCCCTCCTCTGCACTCGCTCCACCACCTCAACATCTTTCTTGAAGTGCGGGGCCCAGAAATGGACCTTAACCTTAGCACTGAAAAGAAAATAAAGCTTGTTGTGAAGAGAGATATTTTTGTATTGTAAGAATTGTTTCCCTTTGTACTTGGGAGCCACGAGATACAGTTGGAAAAATTGATTTATTGGGTCTAGAAACGACTCTTTCTTAACTCTTCCCGTCTCAAGCAGACACAGGTGAAACCCCACAGGCATGTGAGACTGCTCGAATTAGCCACCTGGCAACACAGACAGGCTCTCTCCTGGAGAGCCAGAAATAGTACTTAAAAAAGAAAAATATTCCACATAAAGGTCGACAGTAGTTAATTGTCACACAGGAAAATCAAGGATTCAAACCCTGCTCCTAGGGTTGTTATCCCTGTTCCTGTCGGCTGCTCCCGTTTCCTCAGATGCTGAAGCACTTTTCAAGCAGAGCAAATATTATTATAGTTTTGATGGTATTCCCTTTCCCAATTAAAAAACTTTTAATTTAATTTAACTTAATTAAGCTAAAAACGTAGTTTAAGAAAAAATAATTAAAATCTTTAAAAAGTTAAATTTAATTAGTTACATCTAATTGGAAAGCTTCTGACAGTTGGGAAAAAAGAAATCAGTTCTCAAAGACTGGGCTAATATTCAGCCAGCAAAGGCAGCGGTGGCATGACTTGTCCCCACAGGCAGCACCAAGAGCTCTGGCACCAAACCTCCTCTCTCTTCTTTTACTGAAAGACAGAGGAGGCTGAAAAATGCCAACACCATGATAATGACTGGGGGAGGCTGGAAATAGTAATTTTCTGTGCTTTAAAATTCACTTTTTTCTTAATTTTTTGAAAAAGAGGATCAGAAGGACTACAGTCCATTAGTACTGCAACCTAACCCAACTGCCAGTGAGTCTCACCTCTGTGCCTGGCAAGATCATGGAGCAGATCCTCCTGGAAACTAGTGAGGCACATGGAAGTCAAGGAGGTGATTGGTGACAGTCAATGTGGCTTCACTACAACTACCTGAAGGGAGGTTGTAGTGAAGTGGGAGTCAGCCTCTTCTCCCAGGCAACTAGTGACAGGACAAGAGGACACAGCCTCAAGCTTGGCCAGGGGAGGTTCAGGTTGGCCATTAGGAAGCATTTCTTCTCAACAAGGGTCATTAGCCATTGGAAGGGGCTGCCCAGGGAGGTGGTGGAGTCCCCATCTCTGGAGGGGTTTAAGAAAAGCCTGGACATGGCACTTAGTGCCATGGGCTAGTTGCCATGGTGGTGTCAGGGCAACGGTTGGACTCGATGATTCCAGAGGTCTCTTCCAACCTGGTAGATTCTGTGATGAAAAGCCTTTCTGCTGTGCACCTGAGAGGACCAGTTAACCTTTACCTGCACAACTCAAACCAAAGAAACGGGTGGTCACAGCCACTTGGAAATGCACATTCAAAATGGTCAGACATGTCACCACTTTAAAATTCAAGGAAGGTGTTGGTAATGATTTTGCTTTTCTTAAAAGCTTTCCACTTGTCGCCTTGCATTTTCAATTTCCTATCAGTCAACTTCCCCCAGTAAAGAGTTAACCTTAGCCTCTTCTGGAAATGGTTTTGGTTGGACTTCTGCCACGTTTCCTCCTGCTATATTGGTTCAGTTTCTGCAGTGTTTGGAAGCAGCTGTACATTTCATGGCCAATCTAAAAAAAAAAACCACACAGATTGAAAAAGTGCTGAGTAACGTGCAGGTTTTTGCCAGGGCTCTTAAATACCAGGTGGATGATGAGACTATTGGAGGGTCTTGTTCTGTTACACTGTTTTGGGGTCTTGCTCTAGTTGATTCTCTTCTCTTCTTTCTCTTCTCTTCTCTTCTCTTCTCTTCTCTTCTCTTCTCTTCTCTTCTCTTCTCTTCTCTTCTCTTCTCTTCTCTTTCTTCTTCTGTTTTATTCATTCTGGTACCTGAGAGTTAAATTTATCCCACCTCATGTACTAGGTCACATAGGCTCTAGTAAATATACAGGTAGGCATCTTCAGGTGGGAATGAATCCTGTTTTAATTGTCCTTTGAAAGAACCTGTGTTGATGGGAGGAACTTATTAGACAGGGAAAGGGTTATCAGACATTGGAATGGGCTGCCCAGGGAGGTGGTGGAGTCACCATCTCTGGAGGGGTTGAAGAAAAGCCTGGACATGGCACTTAGTGCCATGGTCTAGTTGCCATGGTGGTATCAGGGCCATGGCTGGACTGAATGATCCCAGAGGGCTCTTCCAACCTCATTGATTCTGTGATTCTGTGAACTCTTGGTTTAAGATAGACCTCTAACACCTGTCACTGAGGTTCTGCAGGCAAATAATGAAAAAGCTAATACAGTCCAAGGCTTTTGTTCTCCATATTTGCTGAGAAGCCCGTTCCACCAGTAGAGACTTGCATGCATTTGTTAAAGAAACCATTTCATGCACTTCTTCATCTGGAATCTCAGTGCTTTAGAAACAGCAACCTTTCAGAGGGTGAACTTCTGGCTACTCTGTAGTTGGCTAAAGAGAGGTGCAGACCCGAGGAAGGTCAGGAGCAGAGCCACCAGCTGAAGCTGGGACCTCCTTTGCTAGCTGCTGGATTCCCCCACACCACTTTCCTGAGCCACCCTTGTTACCCAGCACCAAGTAAGCATGATGTTGGAGCCTTTAAAGTCTGAGTGCACTGAAAATGATGCTTTCTAATGATTGGTTTGTTTTCAATCAGTCAGGTTGGAAGAGAGCTCTGGGATCATCGAGTCCAACCATTGCCCTGACACCACCATGGCAACTAGACCATGGCACTAAGTGCCATGGCCAGGCTTTTCTTAAACCCCTCCAGAGATGGGGACTCCACCACCTCCCTGGGCAGCCCCTTCCAATGGCTAATGACCCTTGCTGAGAAGAAATGCTTCCTAATGGCCAACCTGAACCTCCCCTGGCCAAGCTTGAGGCTGTGTCCTCTTGTCCTATCGCTGGTTGCCTGGGAGAAGAGGCCAACTCCCGCTCTGCTACAACCTCCCTTCAGGTAGTTGTAGACTGCACTAAGGTCACCTCTGAGCCTCCTCTTCTCCAGGCTAAACACCCCCAGCTCCCTCAGCCATTCCTCGTAGCTCAGACCCTCCAGACCCTTCACCA
The DNA here is from genome assembly GCF_013368605.1 of Nyctibius grandis. NCBI lineage: Eukaryota > Metazoa > Chordata > Aves > Nyctibiiformes > Nyctibiidae > Nyctibius > Nyctibius grandis. Next base: position 5,688,039 of record NW_027167473.1, read on the forward strand.
GCTTGGTCGCCCTCCTCTGCACTCGCTCCAACACCTCAACATCTCTCTTGAAGTGCGGGGCCCACAACTGGACACAGGATTCAAGGTGCGGCCTCACCAGTGCCCAGTACAGAGGGACGATGAGCAGGTAAACATCTGCCATGTCTGACAGCAACCGAGAAGACATCCATGTGGTGCTTAGGGACATGGTTTAGTGGTGGACTTGGTAGTTTTAGGTTAATGGTTGGACTTGATCTTAAAGGTCCTTTCCAACTGAAACAATTCTATGTCTCTTCTGTCTTCAAACCTCACAGGGCAAAGCTGAGCAGTGGGCACATGCCAGGACACACACAGCCCTCCTTCAACGGGAGGGAGAGGGCCTGTGCTCTGCTCCTCCAAAACCACGTGAACTTTCTATTATCAATAATTTCTATTATCAATAACTAGAGTTATTGGTTTTGTTTTAAATTAGCTCTAGCAACTGCAATACATTAACGTCCAGCTAAAGGAATGCCTAATGCAAGCATGAATTTTCTGAAATATTTATAGCTAACATGTCTCAACGTGTCCTGTATTTATAGGCAGAGCATTTAAATGAATATCTGATAAGCAAAAAGACTATTAAGTTGAGAAAAATCTTCCCTTCCCAGCAGGGCTACAATGAGTATTTGAGCAGCTAAATGAATAAATCTGCTTGGCACTAATATATCAATGCTGCATGTTCTATAAACTTTCCATGCAGGAGAATATAAATATCTGACAAAGAAATAATCCTATTAAAGAAGAAAATTGACTGCAACTCCGAGCCGTATGGATAACAGGTCTTTGCAGTATTATCTGCTGGGTCTTTGATTCTCTGGCTTTACTAACTCCCCCGCCTCAGCCTTAGGGAATCTTTTTTAAAGACATCTCCATTTAAAGGAAAGTAGCCAGAAAATCTTTCACAGTTCTAGAAAGGATTCTCTAGCCAAGGAAGGATTTCACACAGCTTTAAGGGCTGAAGGGATTATTTTAGACGTGTCGTTTGACTTTCTATGTTGCACTGATGGGTGCCTTTGCGTCGCACCACGGGAGCGGGCACCCGAGCTGCCACTTCAGGTAGCCCAGATTTCCAGGAATGTGTTTGAAGTCGAAGCGACAGCTCAGTTTTAGTCACACACAAAGGATGGGACTGTTCGTGGTCTTCTGGGTTTTGTTTTCGTAACATTTCATGACTTCAAGTGTGACAAAACATGTAGCGCTTTCATAAGCCTTGTAAAGCAATTTCTTGTCTTCAGGCAAAAGGTTTCCACTGTTAAATAAACAGCCCCCCTCTTTGCCAGGGATTCACGTGCACTGGTGTACGAGTCCAGGTATCACAGCATCACAGAATCTACCAGGTTGGAAGAGCCCTCTGGGCTCATCGAGTCCAACCATTGCCCTGACACCACCATGGCAACTAGACCAGGGCACTAAGTGCCATGGCCAGGCTTTTCTTAAACACATCCAGAGATGGGGACTCCACCACCTCCCTGGGCAGCCCCTTCCAATGGCTAATGACCCTTGCTGAGAAGAAATGCTTCCTAATGTCCAACCTGACCCTCCCCTGGCCAAGCTTGAAGCTGTGTCCTCTTCTCCTATCACTAGTTGCCCGGGAGAAGAGGCCAACTCCCACTTCACACTCCCTTCAGGTAGTTGTACACTGCACTAAGGTCACCTCTGAGCCTCCTCTTCTCCAGGCTAAACACCCCCAGCTCCCTCAGCCGTTCCTCGGAGCTCAGACCCTCCAGACCCTTCACCAGCTTGGTCGCCCTCCTCTGCACTCGCTCCAACACCTCAACATCTTTCTTGAAGTGCGGGGCCCACAACTGGACACAGGATTCAAGGTGCGGCCTCACCAGTGCCCAGTACAGAGGGACCATCACTTCCCCAGACCGGCTGGCTACACTAGTCCTAAGAGAGGCCAGGATGCCATTGGCCTTCTTGGCCACCTGGGCACACTGCTGGCTCATGTTTAGCCGCCTGTCCATCAGCACCCCCAGGGCTCTTTCCGCCGGGCCGCTTTCTAACCACTCTTCCCCCAGCCTGGAGCACTGCAGGGGGTTGTTGTGGCCCAAGTGTAAGACCCGGCACTTGTTCTTGTTGAACCTCACGCCGTTGGTCTCGGCCCATCTATCCAACCTGTCCAGACCCCTCTGTAGGGCCTTCCTACCCTCCAGCAGATCGACACTCCCACCCAGCTTGGTGTCATCTGCAAATTTACTGAGGGTGCACTTAATCCCTAAATCATCTTAAATCAACTTCAATCAACTCAATCAACTTAAATCAACTCAATCAACTTAAATCATCTCTTTCACATGTCATTCAAGATTCATCTTGAAAGTAGCTGATCTTTCTTTTACCTTTATGGCAAAACTGTTTGAAAATTTCATTGCTTGCAAAAGAATAAACAAAAGGATTCATTTCAATCTATATCCCTTCAAGGCCACCTGGCTTTTTAGAAGGGACACAAACTCTCACATTTCAGGACAAAGCTTCTCGGTGATCTAGATATTGCCTTTATATAGGTTATCTCACATTCTGCTGGTTTCTTTTACATTGATCACAGAGGAAAGCAAATAGCAAACTGCGTGACTCCTAATCTGAATCAATAAATACAAGAATGGATGGAGACACCTTTGCCATCTGCAACCTGGGCTTAGACCCGAACTGGTTCATTTATTAAATTAAATTATATTTTAAAAATACCTATTTAAATTTTCCTCCGAGCTTGCTCAGAGAAGATAGTGTACATGACCAGGCAATTACAATGCCAAGCATGAGAAATTATATAAATTAGAAAAAGACACGTGAGGCACGTAGAACAAAGGGCTCAGAGGACAATTGTCTCCTGAAACCCAGAGGGAAGAAAATAATTCCTAGGAAAAGCTCAGTGAATTAATTATAATTGATAAAGGAGACCATAGAGAAGGGTAAAGATAACACAGAAAGAACAAGGAACACTGGAAGTTGAGCAGAGGGATGTCATGCCCCACTCCTGCAATTTGGTATGTGCAGCTAAACTCTTCTTCCCTATGGGATCTGCCATGTGATTATAAAATAATTAAAAAAAAAGAACTAAAATTTGGTCTGTCAAAAATACCACTGAGGTTTTAAATAAGTCCAAGTGTTTGCTCTCATGCAGCTACTCGCAGGATCAGGCACTGGTATTACACAAAAATAGGACAAAATAGAGAAGCTCTGGTAAGAAATTATGGGGTTTACATACATCTTATGGGTCCACACATAAAATCCGTTGGGTAGGAAACAATCCTTAGAAAATCTAGATGTCCATGCCTCAAAAGGAAGATAAATGTTCACCCAAATTTGTGAGATCACCATCTCTGGAGGTGTTTAAGACAAGACTGGACATGGCGCTTAGTGCCATGGTCTAGTTGCCATGGTGGTGTCAGGGCAACGGTTGGACTCGATGATCCCAGAGGGCTCTTCCAACCTGGTTGATTCTGTGATTCTGTGAGATGAGGAAGAAAACTGATGGCTGCTTGATCAAGGGAACCTTTTTTTTTACAGCATTATCCACTGAATTAATTTTATTTGCAGCATTAGGTTTATTTCTTCACTGGAAAGTTTTCCACATGACTTGCAGTGCTTTCTCATTTGTCTGTATGTCTTGTCAGGATCAGACTTAATTACTTTTCCTTTCAACGTTCTAAAAACTAACCTGCCCTCCAGTCTTGCATGAAAGTTGTGTTGGCATGGTTACCCAACCCATTACTTCATGAGTATTGATTGTATTACTCCTGTGGCTTGAAAGCCATAAATTCACTAACTATCTCTTGAATTGAGACTTGGAATTATAGCATAAGGAATAGATTCAAACTCTAGAAATCCTGTCCAAAAATGAGAATATCCTCCCTCCAGAACTAAAAGTTTAGTAAACGGTACCATCCTTCAAGCTAGAAAAGACGCACAGAATCACAGAATCAACCAGGTTGGAAGAGCCCTCTGGGATCATCGAGTCCAACCATTGCCCTGACACCACCATGGCAACTAGACCAGGGCACTAAGTGCCATGTCCAGGCTTTTCTTAAACACATCCAGAGATGGTGACTCCACCACCTCCCTGGGCAGCCCCTTCCAATGGCTAATGACCCTTGCTGAGAAGAAATTCTTCCTATGCAGTGCTGTGGAGCAGACAGTCCGTGAACATCTTCCCACAGCGCTACAAGGCTGTGCTCACCTAAAGTAGTCCCACTACGCCCAACTCTTTCCTCTTGAGGTGCAAATAACAGCTGCTGGCTGCTTCCTCTCTGCTTCTTGCTTTTGTTTTCCACACTAGCACCTCATCAAACAACCTCCTGAAGGGTGAAAGGTTAACGTTCTCATCACATCCCCACGTGTCATCTCACAGTAAGAAGCTACGGTGGAATTAACCCTCTGGTAAGACAGTTTCCATGCGCAACAGCCTTTGCTGCATAATCATTCTTGATTGCTATTTAGTGGTTGGAACAGAAAGCTGCTAATTAGGACTCCTGGGTACTATTTTCAGCTCTGTCAGTCACTTCATCTGTGACCTTGAGCAAGCCATTACTCTCCCTGTCTATGCCTCATCTTACCTAGCTGGAAGACAGCAATAGCACTTAAAAAAAGTTGCCGGGGAAGTTGTGAGACTGACCCATAAAGGTCTCTAACACGTAAGAATCTGCCATCTGCAACCACCCCTGTGTCCCCAGTTTACTTCAGCCCCATACTGCCCACTCCATGACCTTTGTGAAACTGTGAGGACAGACTGCTGCGTTGCAGAGTCCCTCGTGCGTGGTCAGAGGCAGCAGACCATGCCGTGCCCAGAGGGGTGGTACTGGGTGGCCTCTGGAAGCCTTGGTCCCTTCCAGTATACTCTCCAGGCAGGTTGCTGCAGTACTTTCCAGTGCCAAAATACCCAGAGACATAGATGCATTTCTTCACTGGGCGTCTTCAGGCCTCTTGGCTTCCTTTTCCCTTGTAAATATGTCATGCAAAGCTTCTAAGTACATCTCATCCCTCCCCACATCTCAGCCTCACAGAACAGCTGCATGTGCAACACGCTCTAGGTGATCCTGCTTTGGCAAGGGGTTGGACTAGATGATCTCCAGAGGTCCCTTCCAACCCTTAACCATTCTGTGAGCTCCACACAGGTCCGTACAGCTAACAGCAAATTCAATCCAGCATTCCCCACTCAAAACACAGCTACTGCCCCACCTTGAAGGACCTCTGTCCTGAGCCCTACAGGGTCCTCTTCGGAGGGGTCCAGCCAACCAGCATCAGATTTTATGTTCTTCACAGAATTTAGCACCCTACTTTGGAGGCCAAATCTGTCACTGGATGTGGATCCCTGAATGTCTCCTCTCTTTTCCATTCCCATAACAGATCAGGGGCAATCTGGAACAAACGTAGAGGCTTTGTCTTGCTTCTCAGCTTGGCTGCGTAGTGTTTGCTCAGAAACTTTAAATTTGTGATGCTGGAAACTTAATGATGTGGTTTAAGGCTATAAATTGTCATGTTTCGAACGCATGTTTGTTTTAAATATTTATCCCTTTGGCAACTTGGAAATGATTAACTGAAACAAATGTATTGACCAAGAGGCCAGGGCTCTTGCTCGTATCAGAAGCAGCCAGAACACCTGATTCACTGAAACATTTTTGATAAGGCAAGAGCTACTGCAGTGAAATTATAATGACTAGATAAAGACTGCAGTATACCATGGTAACTAAACAGCAGCAATTTATTATATTGTCAAATACTTCATTTTTCAGGAAACTTGTGGAACTTCTATTTTACAATATATTTCCCTTCCATCGTGCATCCTCCTTAGCACACATTTCCTAAGTGAAAGTCTTTATGAGTAACTTCCCTTGAAGTTTCATGACCTGGTGATGCCCTTATGGGGCTCATTGAAGACCTCTTTGTGGAAATAAGCAGTAAAAGGTTTCATGAGCAACTCCGTGGCCCAACTTTTTGTCTCACCATCTTCTGCAATATCTGACATCTGGGAAACGAGAGGATAGTTTTGCAAAGGAGCAGCTGAGTGATGTAAAAGCCAGCTGCAGTCAAAAGCTGAGGCCAATTTGCAATACACTTTTAAAATGAATTTTCTTTCAAGGAAATAGCAATTATACGCTTTCCTCCTCATGGGAGTACCTGATTATCTTCTGCTGATGATGCCTATGTCATTGCATCATCTCCTCAAGAGGGAATAAAGGGTAAGAAACTTTATTTAATGGAACATGAAGTGCTGGTGAAGTTCATTTCTAAACTGTAGGCACTAGCTGGTATTGGCATGATGGCAGGCAGGTCAAAGAAGTACACTTCATGCTTGGAGCACAAACCAATGAGGTTGGAGTGGTTTCTTCCCGCTGAATATCATCCCTGAGTTTCTATCAGCCCTCAGAAAGGAAGGTCTCCTGCAGAGATGACCTTTACCCTTCTTGCAGAAAGCTGTACTGGTCTGAGAAATCAATAATCATTCTCAGCCTTCATCCAGGAACTTCAGCAGATATTTTAGTACCTTGGACCCAGACCATTATGAAAGTTGAAGAAGAAACTGAGATCTTGCACTTGATTCAGTACACTCCAGATGTGTATTGAAGCACCCAGTGGAGGGCAGGCTGCCATATTTTATTTATTGTTATCTTGCATGGAAGCTCTTCCTTATTAATCAGTTTCTGGGTGACTGACAGCTTGAACATCCCATTGCTGAAGCGCAGCAAAGAGGTGAAAATGTATGTAAGAGATGGTGAAAAAGGTATGTGAAAGACGAGGTGACATTTCCTTGGCAAATGGAGAGGCCAGAAGTCATTTCAGATTTTTAGATGAGAGCTTGTAATCAGAACAGAAAACAAAGGATGGTTCTTGGACTGAACTGACCAACAGTCAGTTTGTACCTTCACCCAAGCTACACGACATCAGAACATCATACTCTCTGTTTGCTTCTTTAATGAGGTCCACTTTGGCTCCAATTGGATCCAAGCTATCTTCACACAGATAGATGTTGAACAGGGCAAGAGAGAACGTGACCTTCATGGGCTTCAGAGATGAGAGGCATAATGCTGAAGATGTCTTTTCCCATCCCTGTTCTTTGAGGGTGTGCCTTGTGGAGGAACAGCAGCTATTCCTACAGCTTCTCTGGCACTTTCTCAAGTGGGAGGTAATATCTCATGGCTGACAACGTGAAGGGCTGCAGGGAGGTCTAAAATAATGAAAATGTTTACTAACAAGAGGAAAACATCCATCATTGCCACTAGAGCTGTTCAGGTCTGAATTCCAGATGGAATGTGCCAAGTCCTAGATATTAGGCTCAGTGAGATGAATTTGTATTTAATCTTTTGACAGATCCTGCACAGATTTTGCACAGGAATGGCAGGTGTGGCTCTGGAGCAACCATAGGGAAGAGCTGACGTACCAAGGTTAATTCCTTCAGTACTGACCATGAACAAAAGGGAAAGAAAAGATTATTTTGTTAAATAAGCCACTGCATTTTCTGGTCAGGAGTGACAGCAGCTGCTCGTGGCTGTCTGCATCAGCTGGGAAAAACAGGGTATTAATCACTTGTGTTGGGTCAAGAATCCTCTGGTCCGTCCAGGGCTTTTTGATATTTTTTTGACCTCAGAAACCCTGGCTGTTTGATAAGATGCTGTGGGCACCATGAGGGTTACAGCATTTTGCCAAACACTTAGGAGGAAAGCAAGGAGACAGCCATCACTGGGGTTTTTTTTTTAGGAGCAAATCATGTCAAACAAATCTAATTTCCTTCCATGACAGGGTCATGGCCTTGGAGCTGAGGAAGAAGCAGATGACGACTACAAAAACACTTAGAAAGGCTTTTAGCACTCCATCACCTGCCGTTCTTAGAAGAAAGGGAGGCAGAACGGTCTCGCCTGGGCTCTGCCTCGTGTCAGAAATTCAGGGAGAAGACTTAGAGAGTGATAATATTTTAGTTCAGTGCACTTTTATCTAAAATGCCTATGCTTGAGAGAACTTGAACTGCAGGTGTTGCCTTCCTGGTGCGTAGCACAGCCGTACGTTGGCTTACACTTGTACTGCAGCCCTTTGTTATTTCAGCTGGAGAAATTAGGAAGCATTTCTTCTCAGCAAGGGTCATTAGCCATTGGAAGGGGCTGCCCAGGGAGGTGGTGGAGTCACCATCTCTGGAGGGGTTGAAGAAAAGCCTGGCCATGGCACTTAGTGCCATGGTCTAGTTGCCACGGTGGTGTCAGGGCAATGGTTGGACTCGATGAGCCCAGAGGGCTCTTCCAACCTGATTGATTCTGTGGATTCTGTGATTCTGTGACTCATTCAAGGTGTTGCAAATCAGGTTAGAGCTCCTACTCTGGGCTCCCCCGGTCTGGCTCCAGCTTTCACCATGAAACATCCCATCATGAAGACTTCCAGCACTGATTTTAACCTGATATTGCACTCTCCAGGGTTTGATCACAACGTGCCATCCAAGCAACAAATCCTCTATCAAATCGTGAAATTTGTTTTATGACTGCGAGGACAAAGTTCCTCAATATTTTTTCCAACCGCCTGGAAATGACATTATTTTTTCTGTGGCTATAAAGTTTGTTTTATTTCCTGGGATAGCGACATATACAGTTCATGGGGTTTTATGTATTCTTTTATGAAATGTTTTGTGCTCTGAACCAGCTAATGCATTATATTTTTGTCCCTCTTTTAGGAAAAAAAAGACAGAAAAAGTTAACAGTATGGAAAGATGATTTTCCTATGTAATGATGACTTTTTTTACCAAAGTTTCTAATATTTAATAGAGCTGTTTACTAGCCAAATCTAGGCCTTCAGCAAGGTGGATGTCATTTTCTCAATCCAAGTTTTAAAAGTGCTTGGATTTTTTTTCATGTTTGGATCCGAGATTACACTTGGATAAATAGATTAGATAAATCAGAGTATACTTTCAATACTGAAGAATGATAAAAAGCATTCTTGAATTTCCTTTAAAATATTTCACTCAGACTTAAATTCAATTAGCTTAGAGAACCTCATAGCAATATATTTAGATCTACCAGGCTTTTGTTACTGCAGCTTCTGACCATCCCATAAATTTTTAACGAGAGAGAGACAGAAATAGAAAAGAGGTAAAATAGGAAGAAAAAAAAGGAGAAAATGGAGATACTTTGTAGCCTACTTTAAGGTTTATAACTTTGGATTGTGGTCTTTTCTTCCAGAACTTTTTAGTTGTGTTAAACGCACAAGGATAAGATACAGTCAAACCACAATGCACTTGCAGCACGTTTTGAATTTGAATAAATATCTTTTTCTTAGACAATCGATGGCCAGACAACCAAGACTCCTCAGATCTCAGCTTATCATGGGCAATCTCTTAGAACTCATCTGTGGCTATGTCTACACTGGCCAGTTGTGTTGTCCAGTTGAAGAACATCTGCAGAGCACAATGGCTGGTGCTGAGGATCTGATGCCCCAATGCATTTCCAAGGGGTTTCGGTTCAGCCTCGTGCTGCTCCAGTCCCATGGGCTGATTGCCACTTGCGGTGGGAGAGCATGAGCTGTGCTCCAGGATCTTGGTTCCATCTGGAGAGATCCCAGCTCCTGGGCTTCAGGACTCCTCCTCAGCCTGCCAAAGCATGGCAAGAGGAAAGGCTCAGCTCTCAAGCTGGCTTGTGAGCCACACAAACCAGCCACCAGGACTCATCTTCTATGAATCTCTGCACACTAGCTGTGCACGCAAAGCCAGAGCTAGACATGACTGGGCAAAGAGTGCGTGTATAATCACAGAATCACAGAATCAATGAGGTTTGAAGAGACCTCTGGGATCACCAAGTCCAACCATTGCCCTGACACCACCATGGCAACTAGACCAGGGCACTAAGTGCCATGTCCAGGCTTTTCTTCAACCCCTCCAGAGATGGTGACTCCACCACCTCCCTGGGCAGCCCCTTCCAATGGCTAATGACCCTTGCTGAGAAGAAATGCTTCCTAATGTCCAACCTGAACCTCCCCTGGCCAAGCTTGAGGCTGTGTCCTCTTGTCCTATTGCTAGTTGCCTGGGAGAAGAGGCATAATATACATACCAAGGCTGACACCAGGACAATAAAAGAATAGTCTGGATTTAGACACAGGTTTTGAGCTAAATTGCATTCATGGAATCCAGCCTAGTGCCATTGATATCAAACAGCTGCTGCAACTCTTACTTGTTGTAATGCTCATATTAAATCGAGCCTCAGTTATGTCAATTAACCCACCTGTAATAAACAATTACCCTTCTTGAAAAATGTAGTGTGAACAGCAGAAAGAAGTGTTCTTTCTTGCTGAAACATTTGTCAGCCATCCTGAGATGCCCTTGGCACAGCAAGCCTTCGTAGGCTTCAATATTGATAATATTCACGGCTTCAGCTAGGCAAACACCATCAGGTCGTTAACCTGATGATAAAAACAATAACAGCAAGTGCTCTTCCAAGCTCCGACTCAAAAATGAATGCTCAAAGATGATTATTTCCCACTTGGCTTAATAAACAAGCTAGAAAAAGCTTTTTGATCTTTTCTAACCTGATTTAATAGACAAACACCTTCGTTTTGTTTAACCAGGGTGCAGAACGCAGATTGTTTTATTTATGCTCTTGTCCTTAACAAAAACATCTTGTTCTGAATAACATTAGAGTTATGGCTTCATCCTAAAATGTGAGATAACAACATGAATGAAAATAATTCTTCAACTATGTATCACAGTTAGACCTAAATCTATATTTATTTCCTCTAGCGACCTAAATAGGCATTTAACGGGGCTAGAAGCCTAATTGCTCTGCTACCTGCTCAGTTAATTGAGAGAAAGAGAGATATTTTTCTCTCTGGCCATGAGTCAGAACCAAGAGTGACTAAATAACCCCATGAAGGTCCCTTCATTGACTGCAGTGGAAGTTGGATGGGTCAAAGCAAAGCTTTAGTTCAATATTGTCTACTGGCATTGACTATATTGACTAAGAATCATTTATATTGGCAGAGAATCATTTTAGTTATTTCTATATCTTATTCCTCTTCTCCACTTGTCAGTCTTGCCCCAGATGAGTACTTGTCTCCCTATTCCTGAGTCAGGTACTGCTGGAGCTCAGCAATGCTTCATTATCTGCTGGGGCTAATTCACAGACAGTGATGGGATGCTTTGTGAGTAAAAGGGGCTTTTGGAGGCTTGCTAGAGTAAAAAGATTGTTTTAAGGGAAAAAAAAAAGAAAATTAATGCTGATAGTCCCAGGCAAATACATGTTTATCTCATATCCTACATCAGAGAAAATGTTCAAGAGCAGCTCATGTTTCTTTCTGAACTGGCGCTGGGAATAATGCACCCAAGAGAAAGCTGCTTGCAGGCAAGCTCAAACGAACTGATTTTTAACTTATTTATTTTTCATTTTTTGACTCAGTCATTCAGTAGGCTAATTTGAGACCATTCTTCCTCCTTTCCCAAACTCCCTCTTAAAAATCTGTGCACATAGTCATTATGTAAGGGGCTTATATTTCAATGCTTGATTATAAAAATACCTAGAGGTAATTCCGGTTTGAAACAAGTTCACAGAACTGTTTTCTACCATTCAACCAAAATGAAAATTAAATGTGCATGAGCATTAGGCATCAGTTCCCTTAAACTGCCATTTTATGACTGTGTATTTTAATTGGACATTGCAGATAAATCCTTTTAAAAAGCTTAAAACCAACATTTTCATCAGCCTAGAGCAGCTCGTGTTTTCTTCCAAACAGCTGAACAAACACACAGGGTTTCTTCTTCCTCAAAGATTTTTAAACCCTGCTTCACTCCTAAGCAGAGCAGACACATTACATGCATGAATTAGGCAAAGCAGATTCATGTAAATTGTGTATTGACTGAAATGGTGTATATATAATTTCTTGCAGAACGGAACAGATAGATAAAATACGTTTTATTTGTTCAGGAAAAAATAAATCAATCCCTTTTCTGTTGCTGAAGGCCCACAATGTTAAAAAGCTTGCATTATATATAACAGCAATCTTCCACCTCTTCAGTTGAATCAAGGAATCCTAACAATTTTTACCTGCACCTCAGGACTGACCACCACGAAGAGGCATTTGCTGGGCAAGGGAAACAAATCAAATACGTGGAGACACCCAGCTTGGGTTTGAAGAGACTGCTGCAGTTAGTGTCATAAAACAGGGGAAGAGACTTTCTGCATCCCTGAGGCCAGATCCAGCTGTCATAGGCAACTACAACATTATAAACTTAGTGATGTCCATCTCACGAGAGGGTTGGGGTGGAGGGTTCCCCGTGGCTGCTTCTCCTCCCACATCCCTCTTCCAGAACCTCACTGCACTGATGTGTTTCTCTGGGCACTGCATGCAACATATCAAGCTTGATTTATTTTCCTTCCTGCACCCTCTTTTATTAATTATCCAATACTGATACAATATTGAGGATTTATTTGTGTCTTTTTTCCTCTATGCATTTCAAGCAAAACGAAGGAGCTTTAATGAAAATATGTTATTTATATTCAGTGCTCCTGAATATAACTTACTTCATTTTAATCAGCTACCGTGAAAACATCGTTATCTGCATTGGTTGTGTGGTGTTCTGCAATGGCAATAGAAATCTTATGCTGGAAATAACTATTTCTCTTCACTGGAAAGTCATCTCGACAGCTAGTTCCTAACTGGACATACCCTACTCTTGTGATTCTCCACCCTCCCTCCTTCCAAACCAGTCCAAACTTAAACCATCTCAAAAAGTTGAGAGTCTTGAAGGAAACAGGAATACCCATTTTCAGCCAGCCTAGACTCTAGGAACTGGAAGTTTTAAAAATAACCCCCCCATCCCAGTGCTTAGTAACTCACTAGTTGTATGTAAGATGCACAACTTGCGTCCCGGTCTACAGAAAACTCTAGATTTGCAATATTGCATTTTTCACTCATTTTTTTAGACAACTAGGCACAGAAAAGAATCAAAAACTCAGGCTTTCTATATGAATTACAGATCAGTTTGGAGCTATACACTAACCAGCAAAATGAATAGAAAATCACATAAGTTATTCAGTAGGAAACGTCGAAATTCGTAGCTTCTTACAGACATGAGCTTCTTGCTCAAGGCTGGAGAGAAATTTTCATATGGTTAAAAATCTAGTCTTGCACACTTCAAGGGTGTTTAAAAATAGATTAGTCAAAGTGGTTTTAAATGGACCTGACTACAAAATAGTACTTCTGTTTCCACAGAAATGTCCTGTATTTCTACATTTGATTTTTTTTTTCCAAAATTGAAATGAGATTGTCAGAATGTAAATTGCAAAATATCAGGATACAGAGCACTGCAACCAAAGAACGAAAATTAGATTCCTCTGTGAAATCAACACATTCATTTTTACAAGGTCAGTTGAGTAACAAAAGACAGAATGAAAAACAGAAAGAGAAAGTCTAATAAAACTATTTCAGTTTTGCATATTTTCAAAACTAAGGGGTTTTTTTTTCCTCCAAATAGGTGTATCCATATGGAACATTTCAATTTAATGAACGGTGGTTTTGTCCTTTTTCTTGACCAGCCTTGACCAGCCTTGACCAGCCTTGACCAGGCAGGCAGATTAGATGACCTAGTAGGATTTTTTTTAATGTCTAAGTTTGATAATCCATGAGCGATGACTATGTGAATTTGGCAGTTAGAGGGTTATCCTTCCATGATATCAGTCTGTTCATCCCCTCACTTTCAATCAAACGATCGATAACTCATTAGCCAACACCTATTTAACTTCAGAGCAGCGAGGAATTGATGTCACCAGTAAGGAAGCATATAGGCACATTCAGTAATGGTTGCAGACCTTTAAACAACAAAAAAAATTAAAGACATCATTAAATTTTAATTTTACATGACAATTTACCTGCTGTTTGATGTCGCACCACCTTCCTACCAAAGAATTTTCTTCAGTGAGTTATACAGCGAGTTACAATGCTTGATTTAAGCATTTTGAAACTCCCAGAAGCTGATGCTAAGTGATCGTTCTTACTTGTGACACTTCATTCCACTCCAAACCAACACGATCCCTTTACCACCTCTTCGCGTATTTTTCTCAAGCACTTCTCACTGATGAGAAGCACTTAGATTCCTATACCCTTTTTTTAACTGCAGCAGTGAACTTGACTGACTTAGAGGATCTAAATTCTGATTTGTTTTTTCCTAATTACACGATAAGCTTTTCCTCTATCATCATTTCCATAGGGAAGACCTATCTATGTAAGCATATGCACCTCTTCAGAAGAGCTTGCTATATTTGCAGAGGGTAATCTAAAATACATATATCATTTAAGAGGCATCTATTTTTCAATTCTACCAGTCATCTGATCAAAGCCAGCAGCGTTAGGACGTGCAGATACAACAGTACAGATTTTATTTCAATTCTGTTGGCTCTACCTGCCCTCTTTCTGGGGAATTATTACCTTTTGGAGACATTTTCTCCCCAAGAGGTGGAACAAACAGCAGCTCAAGTGAAAGGGTTGTATATGTGTATTTGTTTTTGAGACAAAATTCACATATTGCTCCATTTTCAGTAAGTCACACTTTCAGGCTGTAGTTCTGCAGCATATTGTGCAATTCCTCCGACTCTCTCATGCGCTGGTCTAGGTGGTGCTGGATATTTGAGAACTAAATGGGCCATTTCAGAATGACTCCCAGAAGGTTTGCTCCAATTGTTGGTAGCAGTCACAGCGAACCAGCCCCATCCCAGCAGATATCTAGCAATAAAGCTTTGATTCAAAAAAAAAACCAAACCCAAATCAAAAGATTTGCAGGTTGTTTTACAGGGAACTAATGAATCTCACAGTGGCCCCAGGGTACTGGTACATCCAACTCAACACTGTCCGCAGCTCCTGTTCTTATTGATGAAAAATTCAGTGATGGAAAAGCCTGTAACATCAAGGTGTAGAAGTATGAGAGTTACATGCACACGCTAGAAACCACTACATCCTTATCTTTTTATGTTTCCCAGTACCAAGCAGAGAGTGTTTAGAGAGTGAACAGGTAGGAATCAGATGTATTTTTGTGCAGACAATCTTGTAGGAACATTAATTTTCTTCTCCTTAGTCACAACAGTTTGATTGCTCGTTTCATGTGAAATTTAAAGAGTTCAGCATGATAAAAGAAGTAAATGATCGTATAACATTAAAAATATTTAACAAGATTTTTAACAACATTTTTAAACATTTTTAACAACTTTAATAACAAACTTTAACCAGAAATAAATCATTATATTGGAAATTTCCTTATTGGAGGCTTTCTGCAAGCTCATCCTTTTTTTATCCCTATAGAAAACTTCTGGCATACATATTTCCTTAGCAGAACACCAGCCTGAATCCTCTTCCTTCGGAGAGGCACTTGGCACGACCACCTCTTGGATCTATTTTTTTTTGTCACAAGTGTTCCCATTGACACTCGGCAGCAGTAGTGCCCTTGAATCATCTTGAAGCTGCCTGAGTACTTGAGAGATGAGGTTTTTCGGTTAATTAGATTTTGCTGCCTAAACTGTGAACTTTTTCATCATTTTCCCCTACTGTCTTGGCTTCCAACTTAACAAAATTTGCAGAGGTTCTAATTTCCTTTTCCTTTGGGAGGTGGTAACGTAGAGAGTGCCTTGCTCAGCATTAATTTACAACAGCTTTCCTCCAACTAAGGGTGCAGCCTGAGTAACACAACTGGAAGTGTATGCTGTTGTGAAAACCCTAAAGTCTAATGATCAATTTAATTCTTCTTGTAGCTGGCTATATTTGGCAGTTCATTTTTACTGCCTTGAAAATATTTCATTTCACTGGCAGAAGCAGGGCTACAGTTAACGGATTTGAACATTCCACCCAAAATTTCTGCACTTGGGTGGGAAAAAATAGAAAAATAGGAAAGCCAGAGCTCAAAGAAGATGATGCTGGAATATCTTTGCCCCTCTCACCTTCATTTTTTCCACTCCTTCTCTGCAGATATGGAAAATCCATAGAAGCACACTTAGTGTGAGAAATAAAAGCATAATTCTCTGCAACTAACTACCTAATGTTTTCAAAACTAGATGTTGCATTAAATAAATAAGAAGAAAACATGTGTCACTCATTTGCTTGTGGACTGTCCACAGGATCGTGATGAAGAACAAAGCTCCTGATAAATGGCAGCTATCTTGTGAACTTTAACAAGTGAGTTTGCACCAGCGATGAACAATGAGGTGCAGCTCTATTTAAATCAAACGGAGGGAGACAGTTGCTGAAAGACCAATACTGAGCTTCCAGCAAGTGTCGGAAAAATTGCCAAGGACAGAACACCAAGTCTAATGGTAGGTTAGGAAAAACTATTTCAAAAGCAAATTGTGTACGTGGAAGTGTTTTTTGAAATTTTTTTTGTTTGTTTTAACTTTTACTAAATTCATACTTTCTCGTTTCTCCCATGAAACTCATAACGAGTCCAGAGGAGGGCGACCAAGCTGGTGAAGGGTCTGGAGGGTCTGACCTACGAGGAACGGCTGAGGGAGCTGGGGGTGTTTAGCCTGGAGAAGAGGAGGCTCAGAGGTGACCTTAGTGCAGTCTACAACTACCTGAAGGGAGGTTGTAGCGCAGTGGGAGTCGGCCTCTTCTCCCAGGCAACTAGCGCTAGGACAAGAGGACACAGCCTCAAGCTTGGCCAGGGGAGGTTCAGGTTGGACATTAGGAAGCATTTCTTCTCAGAAGGGTCATTAGCCATTGGAAGGGGCTGCCCAGGGAAGTGGTGGAGTCACCATCTCTGGAGGTGTTTAAGAAAAGCCTGGACATGGCACTTAGTGCCATGGTCTAGTTGCCATGGTGGTGTCAGGGCAATGGTTGGACTCGACGATCCCAGAGGGCTCTTCCAACCTGATTGATTCTGTGATTCTGTAACCCAAAACTTCTAGCACACAAAAGGAGTATCCTCCAGTGGAATTTATGTCTCTCTATAAAACTGCAGCTTGCCTTCTGGAATTATTAGCACCTATTTTACGCTACTGCTCGTAGGGACCACGGGTGCTTCCACACCCCTACGTGTCAAGTTTGGTGCATCTTAGCCAACAATGCTTTTCTGTTAACTAACTAAGGTAGTATACGTTATGTATGGGGTAATGACAGCTCTTTTTATAATGTTTTTTATTGCTGGGATCCAAACGCTCAATAACAGAGATCAGTATCGTTATTGTTGTTATTCCAGTTTCCACATGAAAAAATGAGGGCCAGAGAGGTGGAATTACTTAGCCAATAACACTTGGCAAACCAGCTATAGGGTCAGAAATCAAACCCAGACCTCCTGAAAGCACTGCTTCACCTGGGAAGGAAGCCAACCCTATATCCCCTCACTACAGGAACCCAGAAGAGTCTATATATTGATTACGAGGTCGCTGAGTAAAAGTATTCACTTCTGCACTTTACTACAGTCAGCATTTGCAGGAGCTAATCACAAATTTCCTGTAGTAACCTCACCGTTTGGTTTGTGTCTTTAAAGAGTTTGATTACCCGATTAATTGGCTTCGGAACAAGTGTTACACGTTCAAGACAAACCCTGCTCCCATAAAAACCTTGTACCCTTGAATTTACTCCTGTGTGAAGGCAGAGTCTAGCTCCACCACTTTCTCCAGGAAGATGTATCTGTGGGGCAGGACATGAAGTTAGACGTACGTTACAGACTCACTGCTTTCATTTTTACACGGCCTTGCCCAATTGCAACGGTGCTCGTGTGAGAGAGTCTGAAGTCTGCACAGAATCAAAAATTTCATCGACTCCACCATCACTGTGCTGAGTCATGAGCAGGGAAATCGTTTTAATGCTTGAGTTAATTCCCATTAAGCATATTGGCTTCTCTCCTCAGACAGTGTAAAAGAGACATTGATTCCTTGGCTTGAAGAATATGTGGATTCGTGGCCAATTGGAATTCTAGTTAACATCAAGGCTAAATATGTAAAATTTAGTACTGTGTAAGCTTTTTAAAGAAGTCTTCTTAAAGTCTCCTTCCTTTTTGAGGAAGTCTTGTTTTGTCCCAAAGTCATACATGAGTACAAACAACAGAAAAATTGATTTATTTTTTTTTTAGCTGTAATCAGCAGAATGAATGAATTTAGTCTCAGTTCTAGGATTTATTCTCTGCATTCATTTTTTTTTTGTAAAGAAGATGAAATTGAGCAATCTGTCTGAATAATGTTAAGGTTTCTCAGCTAAATCTTAAACTCGGAGTAGTAAAGAATAATAATCAGAGCAATACAAGGGAATGCATAACAGTCCATAACATCCCCTACTGCAAAACACAGCACAGAAATGTGAGTTTTCATGCAATATTAAATGCCCTGCAATGATAATTTCCCCTGTTAACTGTCCTGTTGTCATAGTTGTTTACTATACGTGTGCGCAGCTGAGTATGAAGGGACACAAGAGGTTTTCTGCAGAGAATGGTTCCTTCACCTCGTGTCTCCATGGACCTCCAGCTGCAAAACCGTTAGGGCCAGAAACAATAAAAGATCTTTTAATAACTTTGAAATGCTCGACCCCTTGAGTAGAAACCAAATCCTGTGGTAGGCAACTAAGCTTCCTACACAATACGCAAGGAAAGCTGGGAGCCTCCGAACAGAAACACAAACCAGATCTAGGCTGCTCTGAGGGGGACATCACTTCTATCTCATCTTGAAAGTCAGCCCCTTACACAGGAAAAAATTAAAGGCTCTTGAGCCTGGCAGAGAGCACAAAGGAAGATATCCTTGGTTTTCAGCTCAGGTTTGTCTGAGGTGAGGCTAGACCTTTCTCCAGCGATTGACTCCTGGCAAACACAACAGAAGAAGGACATGGAGCTGTTGGAGCGAGTCCAGAGAATGCCACAAAGATGCTCAGAGGGCTGGAGAACCTCTGCTCTGGAGACAGGCTGAGAGAGTTGGGGCTGTTCAACCTGGAGAAGAGAAGGCTCTGGGGAGACCTTCTAGCACCTTCCAGTACCTGAAGGGGCTACACGAAAGCGGGAGAGGGACTTTTTACAAGGGCATGGAGTGATAGGACGAGGGGGAATGGTTTTAAACTGAAAGAGGGGAGATTGAGATGAGATATTAGGAAGAAATTCTTTGCTGTGAGGGTGGTGAGACCCTGGCCCAGGTTGCCCAGAGAAGCTGTGGCTGCCCCCTCCTTGGCAGTGTTCAAGGCCGGTTGGATGGGGCTTGGAGCAACGTGGTCTAGTGGAAGGTGTCCCTGCCCATGGCAGGGGGTTGGAATTAGATGATCTTTAAGGTCCCTTCCAACCCAGACCAGTCTGTGATTCTGTGATTCTATAAGCCTGAAGGAAGAAACCAGATGCCAGGAATCCTTTTTTTGAGGTGTTTTAACTTTTAGGCAACAAGTTATAGTTCTTTCCTTACCCCATGCTGGAGTGGCCTCCTGCTACATGATGAAGAGGAGGGGCTCAAGTTATGCTCCCACCCACCACATACCTGCATCAGTACCCTTTTCTGATGGTCTGAATTTCTCCCAGGAGGAGCTAGCTGTAAAAAAGGTGAACTGGGATTTTGAATTGGGAGGTGTCTTCCCCCACCTCCTGTGATGGTAAGTTAAGTCTCCATGAAAAGAGGGTTTGCATCCTTTTACGTGGGGGTTACAACCTTTTGGTTCCTCCTATGCAGTATCTGAGAAGCCTGACATCCTGCACCCCCACCTGGGGACTTGGGATAAAGCCCAGTTATTTCCCAGTGCGTAGGCAGAGGTTGAACGTGTTCACAGCTTTGGGAACACACAGAAACTGGGAGAAGACTTCAGACAAGAAAAAGGTAAAGCAGCACTTGGTCACCTACAGGGAGTGGCAGCAACTTTTCTAGCACTGTTTGGGATATAGTATGACTAAAATGCTGCCCGAGTCCTTTATCAGACTTATCCTGACTTCCATTTTGTGTGGAGATTTGCCATGAGGCCATTCTTTCATCCAGCAGGGCCTTTGAAAGCTGAGGTGCTGCCAGAGCCCACAACAACACAGAAGTTTTGTTCTGCCTTGAACTCCAAAACACTGTTTTTAAATATAGCAACTATTATTTAAAGCTTTGTTTTGTTGCCCAACAACTTGTCTGTAATGAAGGATGTACTGCTAGCGGGCTTCCTTGCCGATGGAAGCCTGAGCATCAGTCAAAGCGGCATCCAGTTGGGTGGCCAAGGCAATGATGAATTACATGCCAAGCTGGTTTGTTACGTTTAACACCAACGAAGTCAGCAGTGGTAGACTGAAAGCCTAGATATTTCTGTTCACAAGAAACATCTTTTCTGTTTTTCAGCAAGGTTCCAGTCCAAATTTTAGACTAAGTCCAAATCTATCAAAAAAAAATTATCTACAATCTAAACGAGAAATTCAAGATAAAAAGTTATGGGAAATATAAAAACATCATATTTCACAGAATCACAGAATCAGACAGGTTGGAAGAGACTTCTGGGATCAACATCATATTTCACAGAATCACAGAATCAGACAGGTTGGAAGAGACTTCTGGGATCATTGAGTCCAACCATTGCCCTGACGCCACCATGGCAACTAGACCAGGGCACTAAGTGCCACGTCCAGGCTTTTCTTAAACCCCTCCAGAGATGGGGACTCCACCACCTCCCTGGGCAGCCCCTTCCAATGGCTAATGACCCTGGCTGAGAAGAAATGCTTCCTAATGACCAACCTGAACCTCCCCTGGCCAAGCTTGAGGCTGTGTCCTCTTGTCCTATTGCTAGTTGCCTGGGAGAAGAGGCCAAACCAAAAGATCCTTTACATACATCGCTGTGCTTAATACCTGAATGACAGCTTCACTCTTCAGCTTATATTTCTTTTTAAATCCAAGAATGTGGATAATTTCCAGCCTTGAGGTCAATCAAACTCATCTTTCTTATGAGAGATGCTCCAATCATCTTCCTACACTTCATCTTGCAGTAGAGGAGGACTTTCATTGTGAGGATTTCTAAAACAGAATCCTAGAGCACGTTGGGCTGGAAGGAGCACCTGGAGGTCATGCAGTCCTGCTCAGGGCCATGTCCCACCCAGCCTTAAACACCTCCAAAGGTGGAGATTCCAGGTAAAAAACATCTTGGCACTGGTGATATTGCTACCAAGGCAGCAGCTAGTAAGCCTAAGCCAATTGGAATGTGATTTCTTCTTTTCTATTTTATTTACAAAGTCACAACTTATTTTTCCTAAGCTGGTTTAAAAATAAGAACAATTGCAGGTGAATAAAAATTTCATTTTAGACAGGTCTGTGAGGGAAACAGCGTATCAATCACTAAACCTCTATGTCAATAATGTCTGTTTGCTAAAAGTTCACGTTGGCTGTGAGAAATGTGACATTTACCACACAAATTTTATTACTTTCTCCTCATTCACCTCTTGCAATAATATTTTTTTCCCCTATAAATCATCTCTAATTTGAGCCTAAAAACTCAGTTCTAACAAGCTGAGATTTCAAAATAACACATTCCACTGTTCCTCTTGCAAAAATAATATGCCGTTCCTACAGAGCAGCCTCATATGTAACATCCCTTCTCTGTCACTAAGTTGTTGCCATCAGGCACAGCCTGAGACAGCAATTTCCTTCTAAGCACCTCTCATGTGGCAGTTACAGCTTGTGAAAATTATTCTTTAGGCCACAATTCCTCATGTCTCTAAAGCTGCATTCAATATTTCTGGGGACTTGAGCAGGAGAACAGCCCCAATTATTTGATGCTCATCAGCATCTACACAGTGCTGTTTTGTGATCACGCTGGCAATGCCCTGGCAAAATTCACAACCAGGTAGACTATTTTACATGCTTTTTTCTAAGCCACGTGCAGTGTAACTGCACAGCAGAAAGCTGCAGTCTGTTGAAAGCCTGTCTGCAGCACGGCGAGGAGTGCATGGAGCTGCACAGAAGGCATCTGCCTTACAGCAGCCCTATTTATTATGCTTTCTGCAAGAGGACCTGGAGTGAACAAAGAACTTCAAGAAAGCTGTTGAGGTGTTGGAGCAAGTCCAGAGGAGGGCGACCAAGCTGGTGAAGGGTCTGGAGGGTCTGAGCTACGAGGAACGGTTGAGGGAGCTGGGGGTGTTTAGCCTGGAGAAGAGGAGGCTCAGAGGTGACCTTAGTGCAGTCTACAACTACCTGAAGGGAGGTTGTAGCAGAGTGGGAGTCGGCCTCTTCTCCCAGGCAACTAGCGATAGGACAAGAGGACACAGCGTCAAGCTTGGCCAGGGGAGGTTCAGGTTGGACATCAGGAAGCATTTCTTCTCAGCAAGGGTCATTAGCCATTGGAAGGGGCTGCCCAGGGAGATGGTGGAGTCCCCATCTCTGGAGGGGTTTAAGAAAAGCCTGGACATGGCACTTAGTGCCATGGTCTAGTTGCCATGGTGGTGTCAGGGCAATGGTTGGACTCGATGATCCCAGAGGTCTCTTCCAACCTGATTGAGTCTGTGATTCCGTGATTCTGTGATTCATAGCTCTAAAAAGAAAGGGAAAAAAACCCACACTAGGTATGCACAACTCTATCTGTAATATGCAAGTAAAAAGTGCTCCAAGATCCTTCAGTGAAGAGCTGTCACACCACACAGCATCGCTGCCTTCATCTAGCTACGTATGAATCTCTCTGCTTCTTTATCTATGTATGACCCAAGTGGTAGCACCGTACCCTGTTTAATCTATTTTTTTGGAAAAAAGTCTTATCAAAACCAGTCACTCACCTCCATAGTCTATCATAGCTGCATGGAATAATTCATAATTATGATTCTATGATCTGTAAGTAGTGGGTCTTACTTTGAAATACTACTCAAAACAATTAATATTTTGACTTGTTAGAGAACCAACTCATGGAGGAAAGAATTTAGAAGAAGACCAGAGGAATGCAAGAGAAATCAAGTTAAGAAAGACTCTTTGGATTACCTCAAGACAACTTCAACAGAAATGTAGGTGGAAAGTCCTCATCACTGCAGCATATTCAGAGCAATCCCCTCTTTACTGCACGGGTTCTGCACTCTTCCACTTGGGACCACCTCAGAGCATCCCTAGGACTGTAAACTTCTGGAGGGCAATGAAACATTATCCTAATTCTATAATGAACACAGACAAAGTTAATTCAGCTGTGTGAGATTCATCCCATCAGAACTGGTGAGGTTTTCAGCAGAACCCCATGTGCTTTTTTTTGGTAGACTTCAGAACTGCTTTGCTTTTTAAAAAAATTAATGTGTGCATCTCTCCAGCTGTAAAACATGCCCATATAAATGTGTTATCTATTAGTTCTCTAAGTGAAAAATGTATTGGAATCTCTGATTAAAAGGGACAAAGATATCCCTCATTAATTCTGACAGGTTGGAAACTGCCAAGCAGTATCTTCCCCTCCCCTGCCAGCAGAACAGCTATTATGAAACCAAGACACACTCTCAGCAATGGATGGGCTGCACTATATTTTAGCTTTTTTTGTTCTATTTTTTTATTCCTCTATGAGTGAGCATCAGTATGTCCTGGCCCTCCTCTTACTTTACCCTAGTGCAACCAAATTCAGGTGTAAACTCCAGTGTCCCATCTCTAAAGGGTCAATTCTCTGCTGCAAGTACTGCTTTCCTAGCAAGGGGGACATGTTCTTCCTTAAGTCAGAATCAACCAGGTTGGAAGAGACCTCAGGGATCATCGAGTCCAACCGTTGCCCTGACACCACCATGTCAACTAGATCATGGCACTAAGTGCCATGGCCAGGCTTTTCTTCAACCCCTCCAGAGATGGTGACTCCACCACCTCCCTGGGCAGCCCATTCCAATGTCTAATAACCCTTTCTGAGAAGAAATGCTTCCTAATGTCCAACCTGAACCTCCCCTGGCAAAGCTAAGGGGACCTTCTTCCACAGGTCTAGATGGCTCTGGAGTCATACTGCTGCATAAAGGGCTTTAAATACCTAGTGTGTGAGTTACCCAGTTTAATAAAAGACAGTTATTAGTCAACATCATCCAATGAAAAAGCTGAATTAGAAAATTTCACCTGGATTGACAATGCTTTAAGTTCCCCCATGACAGGCAAACATGTAAAGCACCAGGCGTTCAGTGTGCCCGTCCACCTCAGGGGTGAAGCAGGGTAACGGGGATGCAATCAGCTTTCCAGCCCTTGGCTGTTGTCCGACAAGTGCGAGTTTTGTTTAGGAAGACAGAAAGGAAACCAAAGTCTCCGTTTTCTACTTCACCTCCCAGCACCTTGGCAGATGGCGTAAATGGGCTGCTTGGCTATTGTGTGAGAAACAAGCTGTAACAACTCAAATGGGCTGTAACAACTCCAACAAACCCAAGTCAGAAGAATTCAAGGTTTTCTTTCAAAGCTTTCACACTCATTTTAAATTCCCTGAGCTGGGAACTAGCTCGCTGCCATCTAAGAGTGCATTGTTCACTAAATGAGGTTTCAAGCTGCCACGGGGTTTTCATTAGCAATCTCATGATTAGGACCATCCTATTCATCGCTAAAAAGTTTGTGCCAGCATCTTTTTCAAAAGCCTCTCTGGAATTACGTTCCTCCTGACCATAAACACATTCCTGTCATTTTGTTCCATGTTGTCTTTGTGAGGTTTTTTGAGGAAAACCTGTAAAAAGAGTGCTTTTCTAAAAGTTTATGGATAACAGAGACTAGTGCCTTGTAAAAACTGGACTTAAACTAATAGGGACCCAGCTCTGATTCTAAATCATTTAACTGAGGATGGTCCAGCACGTGGAACAAAAGACAGACCTGAAGTGACATGTATTTTGTAACTCAATTTACAGCTATAATTTAATCACAATTTATTACACAGAATCACAGAATGGTTAAGGGTTGGAAGGAACCTCTGGAGATCATCCAGTCCAACCCCCTGCCAAAGCAGGTTCACCCACAGCACATTGCACAGGGTCACGTCCAGGTGGGTTTTGAATATCTCCAGAGAAGGAGACTCCCCACCCTCCCTGGGCAGCCTGTGCCAGGGCTCTGCCACCCTCAAAGGAA
This sequence comes from Nyctibius grandis, assembly GCF_013368605.1. Lineage (NCBI taxonomy): Eukaryota > Metazoa > Chordata > Aves > Nyctibiiformes > Nyctibiidae > Nyctibius > Nyctibius grandis. The sequence continues at coordinate 5,712,962 of NW_027167473.1, forward strand.
AGAAGTTCCTCCTCATATTCAGATGGAACTTCCCATGTTCCAGCTTGTGCCCATTGCCCTTTCCGAGATATCCTCCAACAAGATCAGATCCTTTCACTGTCACTAACATTGCGCAGGAAGAGAAGTCTCTAGAGACAAGAACAGCACTTTAGGAAGGGGAAAATACTAGCTTAGGGAAAGGAGAAAACAAATGTTTACCTAGGAGACAAGGTCAGTCAAATGATATAAACCAGAAGGAGCTGTCCTTGTCATCCAGCCTGAATAGACCATTTGGAGACTTTCACTGTGTCTTTTTGGGACCTTCAGAAACCAGCTGGAACGTGTCATCCTCTCAGGTGATGGCTCATGCTGCTCCGTGCTCAATGCCAAACTGTTCCTGGATGCAGCAGGTACCTGTCCAGCTGCCTGGCTCCAAGGGACTGTCAGGCAGTGGAGCATCCACATCACGTAACAACATTTATAAAACATCAAAGTCCAGCTTGTGTCTCCTGCCTTTATTCTACTTCCAGAAAGCCTTTCCCAACGTTTACCCCATCAACGGTTGGCAACCTTCTCCTAATTTCCACACTAGATTTGCTCACGACTGATGTTACCGCTGTGTGATTCTCTAAATTGCCCTCCAGCTTCAAGAGCTCTACAGCTAAACAAGTTTTTGTTGTTCTACGTTATTCCTCCCGATGAATTTAATACTCCCATATGTAACCAACACACCTCTCGGGTAGCTGAACTTAAACTAAAGAGAATAAAGCAGAATTACTCCAACAGTGTGTTGAGAAAACTAAATGGAGCTAATTAAATTTGGATTTAAAATTGATTTAAAACCAATCCTCCTTAGAATTCAATGACAAAATTGCAATAATCTTCAGTGGGATCAGAATTTTATATCACAATATACCGTGGGGAGCACTTAATGCATACTGCCAAACAAACTTCTACTCAAATCTTTTCCGTTCCTCTTACTTACCTGCAAAAATCCATCAAAAAGTGTCTTCTGCAGAGTGCCCAGAAGTCATATATTTTATTTTTTTTTGACTAGGGATAGGAAGAGAATCCCAGAGTCCTAACAACCAGGACCTGACTTAAACATCTCTGACGACGACAGATATGACAGGGAGCTACGAAGAGCAAGCTGACATTTTCTTTAGTTTCAAATGCCACCGAAACATTGACAGAAACACTGACGAAGTGATGGCTGATAGACTGTTTCTGATACCTCCTTCCTTGTTTTTCCAGATTGGGCTGGAAAAATGTCATCTCCATCTTTCTTTACGTGAGTCAAGGTGTGCACAGCGGCAGCTCAGCGGTAGGATTGGGGCAGGGACAGTCACAGAATCACAGATTCAATGAGGTTGGAAGAGCCCTCTGGGATCATCGAGTCCAACCATTGCCCTGACACCACCACCATGGCAACTAGACCATGGCACTAAGTGCCATGTCCAGGCTTTTCTTCAACCCCTCCAGAGATGGGGACTCCACCACCTCCCTGGGCAGCCCCTTCCAATGGCTAATGACCCTTGCTGAGAAGAAATGCTTCCTAATGGCCAACCTGAACCTCCCCTGGTGAAGCTTGAGGCTGTGTCCTCTTGTCCTCGCGCTAGTTGCCTGGGAGAAGAGGCCGTACTTCTCTTTGAGAGAGGAATGAGACAGCTAGTTACAGAAGAGCTCATTTTCTAACACAAATGTGAGCTGAGGTGGAGTTGTTCAAAGCCTTGAAATTGAAGCTGGTTAATTTAGAGATGACAGTAGGAGAGTTTAGAGGGAGAAGGTTGAAACACAGGGATAATGGAGGACTTGCAAGATGCCCTGCCTTTGTTCTGCACACAAGAGGGTTATCGGGTATCACGGTGCAGGGATGTGGAATTACTCAACCTTTAGACTCCATCTGAAAATTGCCTTTAATATCTCTGTACAATGGAGGGATTTTTCCCTTTTTCTTTCTTCCTGTTGCAATATCCTTGCAGATGAGCTCACTAATCCTTACGGCCGCTTTCTTAGCATTGTCTTAATGGCTGTGAGTTTGTTATAATAAAGGCAAAAAAAAAATCTTCTGAGCAAAAGATAACAGTGGGATTTAGCAAAAAATAGAGATGAAATCTGTGCTTGCACAGACAACAATAAAACCTCTCACACGTGCACCGCTGAAATCCTTTTCCTGTGACACTCTACGCCCATTGCACAAAACACAAGGGCTTTGTACAGAGCCTCGTTAAAGGGGCCCTGAGCTGCTGCTGTAACACAAAGAGAAGATAACCGTGTTGTTTAAGCTCTGTGCAAACCTTCTCCTCCGGAATGAATTTCCCCTCAGATGGATTTGCAGAAGCAGCGTGAACAAGAGCTGTATTGATCAAGAGTCGGAGCTGTGGCTCTACAATTGTTGCTCCTAGATTAAAACCTTCAACATGCTGGAAAGGGCAGTGATGGGGGTAAAGCTTATCCCAGCAAAACAGCCTGCGAATGTGGGACTGACATCTCCATCTCCTTGCTGCCAATTCTGGCCTGAAAGCAGAAAGGTAGGATTGGGTTACTCTTGGGAGAGGCATCTGAGTGTTGAAACCTTTAATGTCATACTTCTGTCATAACCTCTTGTGACACCTGATAACGAAGGGAAGCTGCGTGATCTATAGGATGCTGCTACAAGCGAGGTGGCCCATAAATAAATCGCCTATCTGATAATACTGTCCACTGCTGGAGATAAGTGGAAGGGTGAAGTGTTTGTGACGAGGAACATCCCATCAAAAGCAGCTAGATTTCTCACAAGCTGTGCCTATCAATAAGTCACTCTTTCTACAGCTCCGAAAAATAGCAGGCTGTAGTAAAGAAGATGGAAAAGGAGTGAATGTCATGGAAAACCTGCAGGGTGAGATTGCCAAGTGCTCCTGGTGAGCAGTGTTTGTCAGGATGACTGAGAGTCTTCACAAATAACAAAGACTCCAAGGGGTGATGCGGCCTTTTGGCAGCTTCACTGGGAGAAAATGACTTTCAAAGAGAAGAAGTCTACCCACCCATCCCACGTACGCAGCCTTGGCAGACCAGATTGTCTCAGAAAACGTGCACAAGATGCAAGGTGTAAGAGTACTTAGTGTCCTCTGCTCACCCCTGTTTGGTGAGAACCAGCGCTCCCATTACAGAGAGAAGTTGCATACTGGGAAGGATGTCTGTCAGGGCAACGGTTGGACTTGATGATCCCTGAGGTCTCTTCCAACCTGGTTGATTCTGATTTCAGCGACTCAACTGCTCTCATCACGCTACAAAGAGCATCCTCAGCGCCTGTCCTCCTCCCAGCAGTCTCAATTCAGCCATGAAGCATCTCCATGAACGCCACGGAGCCAAGAAATACCCAAGGACACCTAAAACTGGGTTCAGCCTCAGACCAGAAACGGTCAGATTTGAGTTGAGTGCCAAGCCCTGGGATTTCTGTGGTGCTTTCTGCTTCGTTTGACCCCATCCCTGGCCAACAAGCTCCAATATCCACGTCCCTGTGTGCTCATAATTTTCCCTTTTTGGAACAGTTTATACTGGCAAACGAATTATTCTTATGTTATTTGTTAAGGACAAGGGATAGAATTATTGTCCAGGATGGGAGACAAGACTATTACCTCCTTCACTGCAGTAATGTTCATTATTCTTGGTTTTAAAAGAATGACCACAGTCTTTTCAGGTTATTAACTTTTGTTTTCTTTTTCCTATAGGACTAACAAAGAAAAGAGTTTGAAGATTAAAAAAAAAATAAACTCTCCTGGAAGGGAAGTTTAACTTTAACAGCAACTCACGTATTTGTTTGCATTTCTTGATAAAATTTAATTATAAAACCTTCATAGAAGTAGCTTAAAAATAGACATCTCATGTAGCAGCAATAATGATGCTGGTAATCTCTTCTTTTTTTCCCCCCTTTTAAGAGATTGGAGTCTGACAAGGACTGGGATAACAAAAAAGCAATTGGTTACAGTTAATTTTAATACAGCGAGGCAGAAAAGAACAGCAGATAAATCTTTCAATACAGGAAACCCCAAAGCTTTCTTTGATTTCTATGCAGATATAACTGAATTGAGAACCTTGTTCATTAATAAATGTAATATCAGATATTTTCACTGAATTAATCCTGACCAGATATTTTCCTTATTTTTTTTTAAACCACTTTTCCTTCATTTTATTTTAGCACTGAAAAGGAACTAAGAAAAACCAGGGCAAACCCTTAAAAGAGTGGCTCAATAAAATCTTTGATTATTCACATGGTACCCACCAATAGAGTTGATCCCCATGTCTCAAGGACAGCAAACATCCCCATCTCCTATAACTTCTTCTAATAGATTGGGAGGGAGATGCTTGTGGATTTTCACACTTCTTGAGCAGATCAAAGGAAAACCAAGGACAGATGCACAATTCAGTGACCTAAACTCTTAACCCATGTTCAGTCAATGGCTAAATGCATCTGCCAAGTGCTTTGAAAAGTCTCAGAAAATGAAACAAACAGGGGACTAGTCCACACAAAATAGTGATAAAATGGACTTTTGTGGGATTTCTGCTCTCGTTTAGGACTTGCTATAAGTGACCGCTGTCAGTTGGGGAAGAGAAGCCAAACAGTACAGCTGAGGGCTTCATCACCAGCCATCCCAGGCAACCAGCGATAGGACAAGAGGACATGGCCTCAAGTTTTGCCAGGGGAGGTGCAGGTTGGCCATTAGGAAGCATTTCTTCTCAGCAAGGGTCATTAGCCATTGGAAGGGGCTGCCCAGGGAGGTGGTGGAGTCACCATCTCTGTATGTGTTTAAGAAAAGCCTGGCCATGGCACTTAGTGCCCTGGGCTAGTTGCCATGGTGGTGTCAGGGCAATGGTTGGACTCGATGATCCCAGAGGGCTCTTCCAACCTGATTGAATCTGTGAGTCTGTGATTCTGTACCCCTTATCCTGCGGCACTAATAAAACCATCTCAGCGAAGCAAACAGCACAGTCAACAGACTGTTTTAAATTCAAGCCACAGCTTAGTCAAAAAGCTGTTGAAGGATCAAAATTCAAGTGTGAGCTAACGGGCTGCGATGAGCCATTCCGTGCCTCGGCATTATTCACATGCTGTCGGATAAAAACTCCCACTTCAAAAAAGTGGAAGACAGGGTAGCCTGGGACAGACACCTTGTGATCACACCAGCTTGGGGAAAATGGCATGCAGGCTTTATTTAAAGATTAGGTTCTTAATAAGGCTGAAAAATAGTAATTAAAGAAAAACACCACCAAAAAACTTCCACCAATTTAATGTATGCAAATCAAGAGCAAGCCCTGCTATTTTCTCACACTCACATTAATGCCATACAGAACAGAATACACCACACAGGTTTTTTTTTAACTGGAGAGCTTTATCACCTGCAGCAAGTTATGTATTACAGCAGCACAAGGAGAAGGCTGGGGGAGCGATCAAGAAGAGCAATAGCCCACTCCAGAAGCCCACAGCCTTTCAGCAGAGCATTTTCTCTGTTCAAAGGTGCCATTTTAACAAAATTCATGTGTTCTCACAGAAGGCACACACATCTTTTGCTGGAAAGCAAGCATCGAGTCCCCCACTTGCTGCCAGCCTTCATCGGGAACATGCTCCTGGTCTACAGCAGAGATTGGAGCAGCACAGCCAGCACCTGGTGGGGGGGAACTAGCTGGAAACCTCAGGGATTTGGGATCTCCAGACCCATTTTACCAAAATACCTGACTTGAATACTGTGTCCAGTTCTGGGCCCTGCACTTCAAGAAAGATGTTGAGGTGTTGGAGTGAGTGCAGAGGAGGGCGACCAAGCTGGTGAAGGGTCTGGAGAGTCCGAGCTATGAGGAACAGCTGAGGGAGCTGGGGGTGTTTAGCCTGGAGAAGAGGAGGCTCAGAGGTGACCTTAGTGCAGTCTACAACTACCTGAAGGGAGGTTGTAGCAGAGTGGGAGTCGGCCTCTTCTCCCAGGCAACTAGCGATAGGACAAGAGGGCATAGGCTCAGGCTTCACCAGGGGAGGTTCAGGTTGGCCATTAGGAAGCATTTCTTCTCAGCAAGGGTCATTAGCCATTGGAAGGGGCTGCCCAGGGAGGTGGTGGAGTCCCCATCTCTGGAGGGGTTTAAGAAAAGCCTGGACATGGCACTTAGTGCCATGGTCTAGTTGCCATGGTGGTGTCAGGGCAATGGTTGGACTCGATGATCCCAGAGGTCTCTTCTAACCTGATTGATTCTGTGATTCTGTAGCTTGCAGCAGAGGAGCCCTAATAAGTTCCTCCAGGCTCAAGAGAAACTCCCCATGGTGGTGTCTCCTCCGAGACAGCCCGTCTGAGCAGCCGGCCATAGCACCTCTGCCCCAGCCCCTTTATTTAAAGCTAACTCAGGTGCCTGTAGCACAAACTACTAGTTTGCTCCTGCATTTGCAAGCATTAAGTTATCAGGGATGAGGAGGATTTAGCAAGTTTTCATCCCTTTTCCCATCCCTCCTGCTGAAGGCATGAAGGAGGCAATGTCATGTACAGGAGGAAATCTTTTATGCCCTTGAAGGGAATTTCTTGTCTGATAGAATTCAACTAATATTTATATATGTTTATCCTGTTCACTGTTTGCCTGCATCCCTTTAAGAAAAGAAAGCAAAAGACAAGCAGCTCTTTTCTCCTCAGGCTCACAAAATAATATTCAGGGAAAAAAAACAACAATAAATGGGAAAGCAAAGCATTTTGCACCCAGATTTACAGGATTTTATCGTCTGGACAGAGACAATAATGATTTTAGATGACATAGGGAGGGATCCTGACAGAAGCGTGATGAATGTAAACCAAGAGTTAGAATTCACAGGACTGTCAGGGTTATTGTTTACTCTTAATTTGCTGTTTATCTTAGAATAATGCATTACCTTTCCTCTGCCTCCCTACTCAGACCCGGAGTTGATACACTCATTTCGATAGCATCACAGTGTAAATGAAACTAGCCTGAGGACCAGAGTATCTCATGGTATGAAATGTGTTTTAATGTGATTAACTTTGCTGAGAGAAAGATCTCTAATACCAGCTCAGAAAGATTTTTTTTAATAATTGAGCACAGCACGTGTAAAAATGTTGAACATTTTCCGACTCGCAGGTACAGAGGAACAAGTTTTAATGTTGCAGAATTGATCTGTCCTGCACCGTGGGCAGTGCTTGTCTCCTTTTCCCCAGCAGCACGCAGTTGGACTGGAGAAGGACCATCGCTGAGGCAAGCTGGAGACACCAGCTGTGAGGAGGCAGACATGACTCCAACTGGTGCATCCCTGCAGTGTTACGAAACATTCTAACTGATTAAACCTTAAACATTATTAAACAGATTAGGCCAAGAAGGGCAAACCCAAGAAACACCTCCTTCTAGGATTAGTTAATGTGTAAGGGTTGGAGTGAGTCCAGAGGAGGGCGACCAAGCTGGTGAAGGGTCTGGAGGGTCTGACCTACGAGGAATGGCTGAGGGAGCTGGGGGTGTTTAGCCTGGAGAAGAGGAGGCTCAGAGGTGACCTTAGTGCAGTCTACAACTACCTGAAGGGAGGTTGTAGCACAGTGGGAGTTGGCCTCTTCTCCCAGGCAACTAGCGATAGGACAAGAGGACATAGTCTCAGGCTTCACCAGGGGAGGTTCAGGTTGGACATTAGGAAGCATTTCTTCTCAGCAAGGGTCATTAGCCTTTGGAAGGGGCTGCCCAGGGAGGTGGTGGAGTCCCCATCTCTGGAGGGGTTTAAGAAAAGCCTGGACATGGCACTTAGTGCCCTGGTCTAGTTGCCGTGGTGGTGTCAGGGCAATGGTTGGACTCGATGAGCCCAGAGGGCTCTTCCAACCTGGTTGATTCTGTGATCTATTAGGCATTATCTGGTAACTGTTCAGGCAAAGAGGGGCCCCCTCATTTTGCCCAGCAGAAATAAAGCTTTTCTTGGCTTTGAAACAAGACACACAATGTGATGAACAGCCTCATTCCAAAGCTGCTCAGACTAAACTAGTTCACTCCAGCTTAGTTTAGGCTAAACTGCTAAGCTAAACTGTTAGGTGCAATTAGCTGCGTAGTGGTAGAGCCTTCCAGTGTAAGTTATTGCTTCATTTAGACAGAGAAGTCAATTATCTAGTCTTTTATTAAAACAAAACCAACAAAACCAATGATAGCTCCCCAGTGGGTTTTATTTAACACTACTGCCAGGGGATTTCAAGATATGTCAACTTTTCCACCCTTTGCTCAGAAGTTCAGATTTTTGCCAGTCTGTTTCTTTTTCCCATTTGTTCCTCAAAAATCATAGAATCATAGAATGGTTTGGGTTGGAAGGGACCTTAAAGATCATCTAGTTCCAACGCCGCTGCCATGGGCAGGGACACCTTCCACTAGAACTGGTTGCTCCAAACCCCATCCAGCCTGGCCTTGAACACTGCCAGGGAGGGGGCAGCCACAGCTTCTCTGGGCAACCTGTTCAAGTTGACTAAGTTCAAGTTGACTAAGTTGACTAAATCAAGTGACTAAGTGCCTAACCACCAGCCAAGGGAGGAGCAGATGAGAAGGTGGCAGACTATATTTAAACAGGGAAACTGGACGGATGAACAGAGGCTTTATCAACGGGGTCTGCTCCAAAGGAATGCCAGGAGTAATGTGTTAGTTAAAAATACACGAGCCCTCACTCCCATCTTCTGGCCGTTGTGGCAAATACTCATTCCCCAGCTCCACACAAAGTAGTTTCTGAGAGTTATGTTCATGCTGGGCAAACTAAATGGTATCAACAAGTAAAATCCAGGTGGCACTCCCTGAATTGTTCCAGTGAGGAGCTGGGTGATGGGATTGGGGTCTGGAGGCAGAACAGCAGGCTGTGCCTCGGCTGGTGCTGGCAAGGATCACCCCAGTAAGGTACTGGAAGTCTGCTGGTGTGCAGCAATGTGTCAGCAACAGGGGATCTGGGCCCTGGGCTTTCAAAAGATGGAATAAAGAGCTGTGAAGGTGTGATCAGTGCTGCTCCTGCTAGTTCAGCACCCAGAGTGGAGAGGCAATTCATATTTCACTTTCAAATGTGGGTGGAATCCTCTCCACAGTGTTCAAACGCCGCCGTTCCCTTCCGTGACAGCTTGCGAAAGTCAACACTCTCCCGCAACGGCTTTGACCTTTTCAGCGTTGGCTGATTTGATTAGCTGACTGTTCATGTTCTGCTCTTTCACAACCTTGATATCTTCTTGGAGAGCAGAAGGGGAGAGGGAGGAAAGCGCAGCATGGGCAGCTCATTAAACACACAGAGAAAAGTCAGAGCAAGTCACGCTGCCGAACTTGGGATGGCTGCCTGGAAGACAGTCTTTAACGGGCTGCCCAGGGAGGTGGTGGAGTCCCCATCTCTGGAGGTGTGAGAAAAGCCTGGACATGGCACTTAGTGCCATGGTCTAGTTGCCATGGTGGTGTCAGGGCAACGGTTGGACTCGATGATCCCAGAGGGCTCTTCCAACCTCATTGATTCTGTGATTTCAGGCTCAGATCTTGGCAACTACTTAGCAACTGATCTATTTTGCTTTTAAATGGTTCTTACAGCCAAGACTTTTTCCCCCTCTCCAAGGAGTGACACGCACAGTAATTGCTGGTTTATTGCAGTTTGGTCATTGCAGGGTTCAGCTTCCTTGAAGATATCCAAATGAATTTAGGATTTCTCATATATTATACATGTATGTGCATATAATTTGGGTCCAGTCTTGCCATTTATTTGGACTAAAGCACATTGCACTTAATTCTACAGACAGCCTGATATGGTAAATCTCTCCTTGCCTATAAAGTATCATCAATATAGTCACTGGTAATATATCGGTATAAAAGGTCACACAAGTAACAAGTCATTTATTATGAGAATTTACAACGAGACTCTACATAGAAAGTGTTAAAATAATCAGGCAGTAGCCATACCAAGAAAGCTGTGAGCAAAACTGTCATTAAAGAGATCTCCCAAGGAGCAGTTCATTGAAGTTCATTTGGTCTCAGTTCACAACACCAAAGTTCAAGTACCTAGAGCCTTGTTTCAGAGTGCAGTCATGTTGTACAATAAATAGAGAGAACTGATGCTTCCACAGACCAACTCAGACCTTAGGTGGCCTGGATTGCTCCTTGAAAGTACCTGCCCCTAACAAATTTCAGTGTACAGATGAAGATAGCTGTAGTCCTAGCTCTGATGCTCATCAACGTGCTGGAAGCTACGTGAGGTGGAGCTAGACCTCAACATTGCAGAAATCTTGCACGGGTGGGTAGTTTTTCTGGCTGGAACAGGAGTTCTTACCTCCATGGCAAAGACCCATTAAATGCAGGGAGGGGTCTGGAAGCCTTGGTGTACCTGCTGCCATCACAACTAGGAGGAAGACTTTGCCTGCAAGCCATGGGTAGGGATGTCCTACCCCTGAGAGTGGATTACCTCCAAGCAGTCAAGTGAGCTGGTCGAAAAGCAGCCGGTTCCCACAGGCTCCTGCCTGTGAATTAGTGAAGGTTCCATCAAAACTGCTGCATTTTCTGCAAAATGTTTTCATTTCAATGAATCAGCATTTCCTGATGAACTAAGGTCAAGCAACTCGAGTCCATATTCCATCTTCACAAGTCTCTGTAAAAGGATTATTTTCAAAAGTCATATCCACCTGCTTTGGAGGTCTTCTAGGTTAGGGAATAATTGAGAGCTGGAGCAACGTCTACACTGAGCCAAGCTAAAAGCTGACAGCTGAACACATCTTTCAACTCTCAATCTTAGTTCATGGATGGATTGCCTGAAGAGATCAAGTGGAAAAAAATCAATGCAAGATGTGACAGAGCAGCCCCTGTATCTAGTGTTTATCTGCTATACGCCCATCAAATATCATATTAATCTACAAAATTGAGTCAATATCAACAAGAATTTTACCTGCACATGTGAGAGGAATACAGACTTTGGTCTAGTCAAACACTGTAGTCAGGAACGTACGGAGGTTTAAGGTCCTGAGTGTAGCATAAATCGTTGGCAGCTGAGTTCCAAAATACACAAGAGTCTGAAGATGACTTTCATTAGTAACCTCAGCTTTTGCAAAGACCCTGCCTAGTCTTCCAACAAACTTTTAGCATTAGTCATCCAACAAGCTCATGTCCTGCCTCTCTTCAGATTCCGGTGACAGCTAAAGAAACCACTCTAAGAGATTTCCTAGGGAAATGGTAGATTATCCAGCATTAGAAGAAGCTTTAAGAACAGATCAAATATTAGTCAGGAATAATATAGGTGTAACAAAAAATAATTTTGTCCTATTTAGCCTCTGAATCTCACATTTTAGTAAAGGGCAAAACCAAAACATTGTCCATTCTAGGTGGCCTCTTGTCTAAACCACATGAATTTTGAGCTGGTTTAGTTCAGTCAGGTTTGTTTTGGTTCATTTAGGTATTCATCAAGTTATCATCTTTTTATTTCCTCATCAAACTAGAGATATCTTTTTCTTCTTAGCTCAGAGAATTTGGAACAGGGTCCGACCAACAGAGTAATCGCAAATCTTTGTCGCTTTCTAGAACTCATTTTTCACTATCAAAATAAATGAATATTCCAGTCTTTTTGAAATGACACATATTAGAGATAATGCGCTTCATAAAATGCGGCATGTACCTAACCCGTTATCACTGAATGCACAAGAACTTTATTTTCCTTTCCAACACAAACAAGAACTGCTCCTCAAGGGATTTGCTAATAAGGTTCTGTGTTGAAAGGAGTTGATTAGGCACAAAGATAGAGCAGAGCAATGAATTCCTCTCTCTATTGATAAAGAGAGTTTCAAATGAAACTCTTTCTTGAGTAACAGCTATATAAATACATTTGAGATTAATACTTAGGGATGGAGGGATCAGTTAGGATAATATAATAACCATAAAAATATCTTTCACTTATCAAAATAAACTTTTTTTTTGCACATGAAGGAACTTCAATTTTTTTTCTGACCTTCCCCTGTCACCAAGTGTCTATTCCATTGCAGTGCCATGGCGAGACCTTTCCCTTGGTAACTCCATAGTAAACTGCTCAGGGCCATGGTCAGCGCCAGGGTGGGGTACCCGTGTGCTCACCTCACCTGGAGAAAGCTCTTTCTGGGGCAGAGAGACTGAAATCAGTTTTGATTGAGGAGAACTTGAATCAAACCAATCACCACAGAGGAAGTGGTTATATAAAAATAAGTGACTAATTCTAGGCATTCAAAAAGTTGCATTTTATCAGGGCAATGGTTGGACTCGATGATCCCAGAGGTCTCTTCCAACCTGATTGATTCTGTGATTCTGTGTACACCCCTTGATTATATTGATTGCTAAACATCACAGTCTTCTCCTTGAGTAAAATCCTCAGCATTCATTGGCACTGTTCATACTGCAAACACTTACTGAAGTGATATGGATAGGTCCTTTCGTGGTGGATTGCACCACCACCACCCAAGAGCGTTGCTCCCTCCATGTTGTGTGAAACCAGCCTGATATGAAGACTGTAATTATCCAACAACTGGATAATTATTGCTGAGGAAGGTTGAGAGTAAACTTGTTGTATGAATTGCTTTCTGTACGTAGTCTTTATTTCTCTCAGCACTGAAAAGACATTCCTGCCTTGAGGCTACCGAATAGTATCTTCATCTCGAAGAACATTTTGCTGTCTCTACTGATTTGTTAGTTTCTCTTCAGAGGTATCTCATGTTCTGTGATTCTTGGAGTGAGGTGGTGTCAGGACTTCCAACCTGCCTACAAAGATTATAATGGTGTGGCTTGAGGGTTTATGAACCTTCTCTCTATAGAAGAGATGACAGCACTTCCTTACCTGGAACGGTTTGTGAGGAGAAAGGATTGGTGTCTGCCTGAGACAGCCTACCCAGTATCTCACACTGCCTGTTCCATGGATGGTTTCCAGAGCAGATCTGGTGACTGGAAACCATCAGCAGAGCTGGCTGACTTGGAGCCTGGTTAACAGGAAGAGATGCCCTTCAACCGCTTGTGTACCTCCAAGAAATGAGGACTAGTTTCAAGATGTCATGATGAATGATGAAATTTCTCTGCTCTGCTTGTTTGTCTTCCCTCTCCATCCCCTTGCATCTATGAACTGAAGTTACCTGGTTCCCTAAAAAGGTAAGAACTGACACCAGCAAGACAAGCAGGGGGAACAAGGGGGACAAGAAAAAGGGGGAAACATAAATTAAATATTGAAAAGACTTTAAACTAGGCTATTTTTTTTTCTTGTTGAAATTCAAACACCTGATTTCGTTCCATTCCAGTAGTAATATTTAAAAACAGCGGTTCTGCATTCTGCTCCAGTCCCATGACTGCAGAGGTACTAACCTTCTGTGGCTGCACCGCTTAATCTTTATTCAGGAGCCATAAAAGACGCTGTAATCTCTGGTGTTTTTCCGTGATCCCAGTCTTCTTTTGAATATATACAATATGTCCTATGACAATACAAGCCATGACCTTCTCTGGTGACATATTGAGAAGGACTGAACAAATACAGGTCAAGACAACAGCAGCAGCGTCGCATTGGGGAATTCTTTTGCTAGGGGAGGGACAGCGGGGATTGCTTGGCATGCCAGTCAGGTCTAGAGACTCCAAATCGACTTGGACAAAGTAAGAATGAAATATGAATCTCTACGCACATTCTAGTGCAAAGCCATCGCTGAGAAAGAAACAGAAATCACAGAATCAATGAGGTTGGAAGAGCCCTCTGGGATCATCGAGTCCAACCATTGCCCTGACACCACCATGGCAACTAGACCATGACACTAAGTGCCATGTCCAGTCTTTTCGTAGCTCAGACCCTCCAGACCCTTCACCAGCTTGGTTGCCCTCCTCTGGACTCACTCCAACACCTCAACATCTTTCTTACCCCCGCACTGAAATCCTGAGATGCCTCAGAGGATGTTTCTCACCAAGAAGGAAAATGCAAGTAGGGCTGGGGTCCCTCCAGGTCATAACTAGGAAATTTTTCACCTGTATTCTACCTTTGACTGTATCTCTTTTGGATTTGGTTGACTCTAACACCTAATATCAAGCTATTGTGTGTTTGGGTAAGTGTGTACAAGAGGAAGGATCCATAGCTTCAGACCAGCTCCTTCAAAACTGATTTACACCTGCTGAAGTCCGACCTGGGAAATTTATTCTTGGGAGCATCATCCTTGCCAACCTTAAAGAACAGCTTTTTAAGGCTGTTCAGGAAACAAGGGGGAAAAAACCATCTGATTTTGAGAACTTTTCAGATTGTTTTGCTTATAACTCCATTTATCAAGAAGTAATCTGTGCTGTCAGGGGGGCAGCGTGTCCAATCCTATATGATGCTGAGCCACCTCAAAGAAGCGCTGAGCACCTTCTGTTGAGAGGCTAAACTATTCCAGAAAGCCATTAGTGCCCACGCACCAAAGAGGGGTGGCTAACAATATCGACACTATCGATTCCTTCCCCTTGAAGACAAACTGTTTTGATTATAAATGATTAATTGAAATGAATGTCCCTCAGCAAATTTTGCTGAACAACAGTCTTCAAGAGTAAATAATTCAGGAGACTCATCCACTACTGAGGTATAAAACTTCCTGAAATTTCTTGCTGTTACTTTTTTCAACTTTTCTAAAGACCCTGTAGGATCTGCACTGGCAGATGTCTGATTTAATTGTAACTTTACAGGTCAAAATCAAATTGCAACCTAGTTCTGGGTAGATGAGTCAAAGATGAGTCTTGTGTAAGTTAAAGGGGATGAGAGTGGAGCAGAGGACTAGAACCCAAGTGGCACTAAGTTGTTTTTTTTTTACGATATACACACTTTCAACTCTTACCTACCATAGGCAGAAACAATGGGTTTACAAAACATAGTACTTTATTTGAATAAATCTCTTTACCCATGTCACAAATTAAATCTTAACTTCTTAGTATTGAAAAAACTTTACAACGTGTTTACTCTGCTTATTTTTTAACTCAGCATTTATGCTGGTTTCTTCTCCTTCAGTATTTTCCTTAGCTTGGACAATAGAGATACGTTACCTTTTCCCTTATCGTTATCTTCCAGGCAGCTGTACTTTGTGTGCTAACAACATGCTGCAACGTTTGGATCACAGAATCACAGAATCAATGAGGTTGGAAGAGCCCTCTGGGATCATCAAGTCCAACCATTGCCCTGACACCACCATGTCAACTAGACCATGGCACTAAGTGCTGTGTCCAGGCTTGTCTTCAACCCCTCCAGAGATGGGGACTCCACCACCTCCCTGGGCAGCCCCTTCCAATGGCTAATGACCCTTGCTGAGAAGAAATGCTTCCTAATGGCCAACCTGAACCTCCTCTGGCCAAGCTTGAGGCTATGTCTTCTTGTCCTATCACTAGTTGCCTGGGAGAAGAGGCTGACTCCCAATCCACTACAACCTCCCTTCAGGTAGTTGGAGACTGCAATAAGGTCAGGATCATTCTATCCACTTGCAGAAAATGAGAAAATTATTTGGTGAAGTTTTTTGGCCAGTATTTTCTAAACAGTTAGTCCAGGAGCTGATCCCTATGGTCCTTTCAAGCCTTAAAGCCTGTAAATAAAACGATGAATAGAAGATATGTATTTAAAAGCCTCTCATACACACTCAGGCACTCCAGCATTTACAGACAGACAGATCCATTTCCACTGTAATTAAAATATGCCCACAGGAGCCTTTCTAGTGATCTTAGAATAAAAGCTGATATTTTCTGAATATCAAGGTAGGGACAAAGTTAACCTGACATTTGTATTTGACAAGTAAGTTAATGCTGTGCTAATCCCCTTTGGGATGCAGCAATTTTCACCTGTCAGAGATGTTGCAGTCCAAAGGGAATATCACTCCTATCCCTTTCTGCTCTATTTGAACTGAAGAAGAAGGGGGTGGGAAGAAAAAAAACGCTCATTATCCTGCAGATGCAAAGGAAAATGGTAAGCTTGCGTCTAAAGGAGCCAGGGAAGGTGAGCATAGGTGTTTACATGGCTACGTGACAGCCACAAGGACTCAGATGTGGGGGCTGAATATCCAGCTGGTACCTAGGTGATTTTCTGGATGCAAAAATAAATAAAAATGCTCTTACCGTCTACTATCCATGATTTAGGATACACATCTATTGGGAAAAGGGACTGTGGAAGGATTTGGACGTCCCAATGGATACCTGGAAAGGAGAAAATACCTGACTATAGGGAAGTGCCCTGGTCTAGTTGCCATGGTGGTGTCAGGGCAATGGTTGGTCTCGATGGTCCCAGAGGTCTCTTCCAACATGGTTGATTCTGTGATTCTGTGAAGGTGGAAACCTGCAGAAGCTACAGACAATTTTGCCTCTCCAAAACTGGGGAGGTGGGGGATTGGGATATATATATATTTTTTTTTTTTTTTAACACAGATATAAATAAGTTTCACTTGAGACTTAATTGTTAATTAGTCCACTTTAAAACTAGATATGTTAAATTCATTACAGCTCTAACCCGGTTGGAAATGCATTAGTATTCATCTTCCATGCTTAATCACTACAGCAGTCATTTAAAATTCTTTCAGTAATCTAGTCTGCAAAATTTCGAGTTGCTGTAAATGTCAAAAGGGAAAGACAGAACTGTCTAATTAGCTAAGTACCTCGGTCGTTGCTATTTCTTGGCAAATAATAAGTGAACTTACACAATGTTTGCTGCAAGTGGGTGCAGGATTTGGTGGGAGTCTCTGAAGGAAGCGAAGAGTAGCTTGTGGTGACCGATTGCCTTTGTGTGCCTGTAGGCATTGTTTGTCTAGTGGGAAGGAACAGATAACCTCATACAGCTCATTCCTATGGAATCACAGAACCAATCAGGTTGGAAGAGCCCTCTGGGATCATCGAGTCCAACCATTGCCCTGACACCACCATGGCAACTAGACCAGGGCACTAAGTGCCATGTCCAGTGTTTTCTTCAACCCCTCCAGAGATGGTGACTCCACCACCTCCCTGGGCAGCCCCTTCCAATGTCTAATGGAGCTTCTATTAATCACATATCTGTTTGTGAGGATGGGTTTTCCATCCTCAGGCATTTTAAGAACTCAGCTGGACAAGCTCCAGAGCAATATGATTAATTTTAAGCTGGCTCTGCTCTGAGCAGGGCATTGGACCAGATGATGTCCAAGGGTCTCTTCCAACCAAAGTTATTCTAAGATTAGGATCAGCGTTATACTCAAAGTAGGGCCTCGTAGCAGCCTTCCAGTACCTGAAGGGGCTACAGGAAAATGGGAGAGGGGCTTTTTACAAGGGCATGGAGTGACAGGATGAGGGGGAATGGTTTTAAACTGAAAGAGGGTAGATTTAGGTTAGATATTCGGAAGAAATTCTTTGCTGTGAGGGTGGTGAGACCCTGGCCCAGGTTGCCCAGAGAAGCTGTGGCTGCCCCCTCCCTGGCAGTGTTCAAGGCCAGGTTGGATGGGGCTTGGAGCAACCTGGTCTAGTGGAAGGTGTCCCTGCCCATGGGAGGGGGTTGGAACTGGATGGGCTTTAAGGTCCCTTCCAACCCAAACCAGTCTGTGATTCTATTCTAATTAGTTCAGATTGCTCAGGGCCTCATCCAGGAGAGTTTTAGTGGTCTCCAAAGAGAAACATCCCACTACCTCTCTGGTCCCTCTTCCAGTATCTGTTTCTTAGATTCTGGTGTTATCTGTCTCCTACACTTAGACCATCCATGGAAAAAAAAAAAATCTGAATTTTTATTTCAGATTCCTCAAAAAAATAACATGGGGTTTTTTTTTTAAACACATTTTTAACTGATTCAAGCTCCTTTATTTTTCTTTAATGAAACTACTAACCAAACATGCTGGAGAAAGAAAATTCATGACCTCATTAAGTGAGAGCCATAGACCTTTCCTATTTTCGTTTTTGTTTTGTCTGAAATTATGATGCCTGCCATTAAAATGTCAACATTCACCACCAGCTACAACAGCACAGAATGCAAGATGCTGCAATTATTTCCTCCTCTTGATCTAAGAAGTGCTGAAGAAGTTTTAGATGCCAGTGGAAATGATTTTTTAATGGTGACTACTGTGCATCAGGGTAACATCAAATATCTGCCAGCAGTGATATAATGCCAGCAGGGGTAGGAAAAAATGTTTGTGGTCTAATTTCACATTCCTAGAAGCACAAAGGAGTTTGAAGGATTGAGTCCCCGTTGCCATCAGGTGGGTTCTCATTCTGCTAGGAAAAGGCTCAATGTTGAGCAAAGATATTAGAGTGGAAAATGATGAATAAAAAAAAAAAAGTAGAAAATGAGAAAAAGGGTAAAGGATAATGAAAAGCTAAACAAGAAACATGCATTGGCCAAGAGATATTACTGGTTTTGGCTTGAAATAGCTTACCTGGGACTTGTTTTTCAAAGGCTGTATGGAATCTTTCTCTTGACTTTCAGAGTCACTCAGGGCTGAGAAGAGAATGCAACCCCAAATTGCCAGTCACTCTTGTAAAGAGCTTGTTGGCCAGACTGCAAAGTGTGTCTGTGGGTGGAAAAGGGTCTTCCATGCCCTGTTTCCATTTTACCTTGATGGATCCCTTGAGCCGCCTCCTGCTTTTACAATCCTTTCATATCTCATGTTTCTCCTGCTATTGTGATCTCTATTTCATATCTGAACTAGCAAACAAATCCATGGGGAAGTTCCCTAATGGTGTGGTGACCTGCTGTAGTCTCAGGGCCTTAGATTGAAAGCTGTTAAGGACACTGAACACACCAGTGATGCCATAGAGATGTAATAACAAACGTACAGAGCATGGTTCTGTCCTTTGCTAAAGAAAAAAAAATCATACCAGGTTTGATTTTAAAAAAAGTTTTTTGGAAAATAAAACAGGGTAAAAATCTCATTTGGCACAAACTTACTCAGCCCCAAGGACTTCAGCAGTTCTACTGAATTAAGTGAAGAGACTTCACAAAATTTGAAACTCTCCGAGATTCATCGGATCAGATTAATCAGGAGGTTCAGGTTGGCCATTAGGAAGCATTTCTTCTCAGCAAAGGTCATTAGCCATTGGAAGGGGCTGCCCAGGGAGGTGGTGGAGTCACCATCTCTGGAGGGGTTTAAGAAAAGCCTGGCCATGGCACTTAGTACCATGGTCTAGTTGACCTGGTGGTGTCAGGGCAATGGTTGGACTCGATGATCCCAGAGGGCTCTTCCAACCTGATTGATTCTGTGAATCAAGTTCTACTGCACTTACATTGCAACTCTGTGTATGTGGTGATGGGTTTATTATATCATCGAATTAAAATTCAATGGTAGCATTTAAAATCTACTACATCGATCTCTACATCAAGTGCCTCACTGTAAGTCACGTTTAAATAGTACTTTGTTAATTAAAAAAAAAAAGTAAGAAGTTTTGCGTTTCAGCAACATTCCTTGGGAAGAGTTCTGTAAAAGCAAAAGAATCAAGAAAGCAAAGGTAATGTGCATAACATGAAGAATTGCTCAGGGTAAAATGAGAAAGGAAAAAGTAATTCTGTACTATGAGAAGTAGGAATACAGTGCCACAAGCAGAGAAAGTTAAATCATTCACGATATTTAAATAAATACCTCTAGCATAAGCTTAGAAACAAAAAGACCATCTCTGCGATCCCAACTGTGGCAAAATTCTTGTTGATTCCGAGGGAAATAGTTCCTCAACTGAAGACATGAATCACTGCGAATGGCACTTAGAGGAAGACTCCATGGAAGAGAAACAAGCTGTTCAGTCGAAACTGCTGATTAATGAGTGATAACGAAACACATGAATAAAATTTGCGTGCATTTAAATGTCAGCTGGGGGATAGGTAGGGAGAAAGGGGAAATAACTAAGATGCAGTGAACAGGAAAGACATCTTCACCAAATTCACTATTGAAAGGAAAAGGTGGCTAAAGTTTGACTTCTGAAAAAGGGAACAATCTGAGGTGAAATAAAATATTTTTTAAGCTTTTTCTATTTCTTAAAAGAACAGAAAATTGCAGCTGTAGGCAGGCGGTTTTGATTTTTCCCTTAAATGCTCTCTTTCTATCCTCCCCCCTTGTCCCCTGAAGGACTACCACCTCCCAGACTCAATCTCATGACAAAGGGTGAGCCAGCTTGTCAGAAAGCAGGATTGGATCTCTTTGGAGAGGTGATGAACCACAGCTAAAGGGCTCCAGCTACTGTCCTCCCTTGGCATTGTGTGGCAGCACTTACAGAAGCTTTAGGGAAGTAGAAACGTGAAACGCTTCCAGCTGAGGTTGTACACATTTAGGAAGCTGAAAAAATAGACAGTTTAGTAGGAAAGGGTCATTTTCTTCTCAGAAAGGGTCATTAAACACTCGAATGGGCTGCCCAGGGAGGTGGTGGAGTCACCATCTCTGGAGGGGTTTAAGAAAAGCCCGGACATGGCACTTAGTGCCCTGGTCTAGTTGCCATGGTGGTGTCAGGGCAATGGTTAGACTCCATGATCCCAGAGGGCTCTTCCAACCTCCTTGATTGATTGATTGATTCCCATTTCCACCTGAGGACAGTAGAGGAGGCGAGAGAAAGAGGGAACGTGTGGCACTGTGCTCAGAATGTTTCTCGGCCCAATTTGCTGAGATTTACGAGCGCATAACAACAGAATTTATCAATTTTTGGCACAGTCACCAAATAAGCCGATGTGACATTCCATCTGCTTTGTTTTATGGAGCTTTTTATAGAATAACACCATACCCGCACAGATGCATGCATCTGTTCACTCCTCATGCTGCAGCACCAGCAAGACAAACCAAGTTCAGAATGCAGAAGATTTACAGTTAGGCTGAATAACAAATATTTAAATTAAAAGAAAACGCACTTTTTCAAAACACTAGACTAAAAAATATTGTGGTTGTTAGGCTACTGGTGTGTTGAGATCACAAAATTAATGAGGTTGGAAGAGCCCTCTGGGATCACCGAGTCCAACCATTGCCCTGACACCACCATGGCAACTAGACCCTGGCACTAAGTGCCATGGCCAGGCTTTTCTTAAACCCCTCCAGAGATGGGGACTCCACCACCTCCCTGGGCAGCCCCTTCCAATGGCTAATGACCCTTGCTGAGAAGAAATGCTTCCTAATGGCCAAGCTGAACCTCCCCTGGCCAAGCTTGAGGCTGTGTCCTCTTGTCCTATCACTAGTTGCCTAGGAGAAGAGGCCGACTCCCACTGCGCTACAACCTCCCTTCAGGTAGTTGTAGACTGCACTAAGGTCACCTCTGAGCCTCCTCTTCTCCAGGCTAAACACCCCCAGCTCCCTCAGCCATTACAAGAGCCATCTCTTGTAACAACACAAAGCTAAACCTTTCCAAACCAGAAGAAAAATGTAATTGTATTTGTATTTCCTCTCCAGTATTTTTACTGTGGTTAATATTTGAAGAAGCTAATCAATGTTGAGCCCATAACATCTTAACATCACTGTCATTTTTGTCATTGAGCTGCTGGAGCGTGTCCAAAGAAGGGCAACAAAGCTGGTGAAGTCTGGAACACAAGTCTTATGAGGAGCAGCTGAGGGAACTGGGGTTGTTTAGTTTGCAGAAGAGGAGGCTGAGGGGAGACCTTCTCACCCTCTACAACTACCTGAAAGGAGGTTGTCGTGAGGTGGGGGGTCTGTCTCTTCTCCTGGGTAACCAGCGATAGGACGAGAGGAAATGGCCTCAAGTTACACCAGGGGAGGTTCAGGCTGGATCTGAGGAAGAATTTCTTCAGTGAAAGTCATTAGGCATTGGAACAGGCTGCCCAGGGAGGTGGTGGAGTCACCATCCCTGGAGATGTTCAAAAAACATCTAGATGTGGCGCTTCAGGACATGGTTTAGCGGGCATGGTGGCATTGGGTCGATGGTTGGACTTGATCTTTTAGGTCTTTTCCAACCTTAACAATTCTATGATTTAGCAGAAAGGCTGTTCTCTTATTTATCCTGTCCAGTAGCCTGAGCCAGCAATCAAATATTTTTTAAGCCACTAAATATTGCCAAAAAAATCCCCCCTGTAATTCTCCAGGGCTCAGAATGGCACTGTTTACAAATAATATTATCCTCAGATTCAATAACCTTGTAATTGGTTGGACTCGATGATCCCTGAGGTCTCTTCCAACTTGGTTGATTCTGTGATTCTGTGAATTTGTCCCCATGTGCAGAATGGCATTGTCATTTACATGAAAAAGAAATAATGATATTCTGGTTATTTCTTTAGTTCCTGATTTTCTTTCCTTTTTTTTTTTTCTTCCCCAGTGTAGAACACACTTGAGGGAAGTAAGTAGAAGTTGCTTTATTTATCTACTGTTGATATTCGCAGGAGTAACAACTATACTGCAGTAGTCAAATATTTTTGTATTTTCAAGTGCACTAATTGACTCTTATTTGCTTCTTGATATACACGTCTGAGCCTGGTCTATGTAGAAATCTATCTGTGCATTCCTTCAAGTCTCACGTGCTCTCTCTCCTCAGAACGAGGGAAAAATTGTTTGTGAAACATCTTTTCCCCATTCTTTATGTGATGTGTTGGACATAATGTGCTGCTGTAACAGTTTGCACATCTGTAGAAGAAAATCTAACCTGATATCCACATTCATAGGTACACATCTGTGTATTCATTTCATAGAATCACAGAATGTTGGGGTTGGAAGGGAGCTCTGGAGATCGTCGAGTCCAACCCCCTGCCAGAGCAGGACCAATCTAGGGCAGGTCACACAGGAACGCATCCAGATGGGGCTGGAAAGTCTCCAGAGAAGGAGACTCCACAACCTCTCTGGGGAGCCTGTTCCAGTGCTCTGTGACCCTCACAGTAAAGAAGTTCTTCCTCATGTTGAGGTTGAACTTCCTGTGCTCCAGCTTGCATCCATTGCCCCTTGGCCTATCGCAGGGCACAATGAAAAGAGGTTGCCCCTTTCCTCTTGACACCCAGCCGTCATCTATTTATACCCATTAATCAGATCCCCTCTCAGTCTTCTCCAGACTAAAAAGCCCCATAAGATCTGTTAAAATCCATACTCATTTGGGGGACAAACATCTAGATTTTTCTACATTTTGGCCAATACCATAATCTATGCTAGGAATCAAGTCCCTGGATTTTCGCTATGATAAAAATATTGTACATACATTTAGGTTATTTTTACATCTACTTGTAAGTCATTAAACAGACAGAGCTCATAGTGTTACTCATTAAATTTCAACTGTAGGGCGCATAAACTGTTCTCCCAGGTGTTCTTCCCTGTCCTGATATTATCTAAGAGTTACATTTTGCATTCCTGCATGAAAGTGAGAAGCAGAATATTAAAGCACAAAAGAATGAAAGGAGGTTGATGAGTTCCAAGACTATGGCAGAAATTTACCACCTTTCTGTACTAGAACTTTGAAGGAATTGTCTTTTTCGCCTCAAAAATACCTACGAAAATAAAATACATGCAAAGTGATGTCGAGATTGTTTCTTGTTTGGGCTGCCACTATTTGAAAATTAATTTTCCCAGCTTCTACTTCCTTTTTTTTTTCCCTCCAGCAGCCTGAGAAGAATGGCATCATCAAACAGCCCAGTTCACAACACTGTATAAAAAGGCTCATTAAAATGCAGCCTCATTAATTACTTTGGAAATTAAGTTATACTGGCTATCACTATCTCAGCGCTTCACGTTCTTCAGGCATACATAAAAGTTATTATCTCACCTCTAGAAAGTATTTAAAGAGCAGTAACAGCAAGAGACTAATACCAAATCCTATGAGACGTAACGTGACGCAGAATCCGTACGTATATTTCTTGAATAAGTCCCACCTCATTTGCTATCTTAGTAACACAAAGTCTTATCCCACCGGTCAAGCTTCAGGTTCTGGCAAGAAAAATTTAACTGCAGAAAAGGGGTGTTGAGCTTTACGCAGGGATAGTGTCCAAACTGATTGCTTGGGCTCCTGGTGGTCTTGTAGCTGATGATGGTTCCCTCCCAAGAACCATGAATTTTCCAAAATTTATCTTCCAAACCATGAATTTTCCAAAACTCATGAACCAAACCATGAATTTTCCAAAACTCATGATCCAAAACACTAAGTGCCATGTCCAGGCTTTTCTTAAACACCTCCAGACATGGTGACTCCACCACCTCCCTGGGCAGCCCCTTCCAATGGCTAATGACCCTTGCTGAGAAGAAATGCTTCCTAATGTCCAACCTGAACCTCCCCTGGCCAAGCTTGAGGCTGTGTCCTCTTGACATGGTGGTGTCAGGGCAATGGTTGGACTCGATGATCCCAGAGCGCTCTTCCAACCTGACTGATTCTGTGATTCTGAGATAGAGCTACAAGAGCCACCAAACACAGCTGCTACGTGGTGATAGTCCACTCACTGTTTAATGCAGTTGTACTTCGGATGAACACTGCTGGTGGGGTTTCCTCAGATTGTTTTAGAGATACGCAGGATACATTTTCCTTAGGCAGGAAATTTAAGTTGTCTCAATTGTTTCCACTAAATGTATTCAGGCATATCATCATGAATTTCTCATTGAAAAAAAAACCAAACAACTAAATGTGAAGTGCTTTACAATTACCAAAATGTATTATTTGATTTTCTATCAATAATTTAACCTGTAGTTTTAATTTCACACACTGTCAGGTTCTCTTGCAACACACAGAATCTGCGTCTTAATATATTACATGTAAGAAAAAAATGCTGTAAAATTATGTTTATACAATTATATGAATTGTTTAAGACCATTCTGCTCTGCTTACTGTTGTGTTAATTTTTTATTTCTGACATTTTCTCTACAAAAAAAAAGTGAAATACCTTTACACGCTTAACTCTGGCCTTAATTAAATCTCAGTGCTGTGTAATGAGCTAACTTCCTAGTGGGCACGGAGACCCAGCACATCAGCAGGAAGCTGCTGCAGCTCTCAGGAGTGAAAGCTGCTCCCACGGGAGATGGGTAGGACGTCTGATTGGTTTAGTATCTTTCTAGTACATGTGTTTTTATAGCCTGAGAATCTATCTGAGCATTTTGTCCTGTTATGGAAGAGCTGAATGACCCCCATTGATTTTGATGGTCACCAGATCAGGACTGAAAGCCAAGTTCTTCTGCTTACTAAGGCAAACTGTTACAGAAGATGCCTTCTCATCGCTTTCTGCCCCCATCTGAGGTCAGCCAAAACCTGTTTTTCCCTCTCTACTGATGGAAAACTCATTGATTTGCTTCTGTGTTTCTCCATCTCCCATCTGAAAGCAGCTGAAGGTTCTCAGTTTGCACCAAAGCTAGAGAGAATCACTTAGCTAACCTTACCCCCGTCAGTATTATTTTGAAGGCCATACATCTTTAGATACAAATCATCTCCCCTGACCCAGGTACATTTTCATGATAGCAAGAGAAGAATGATGAAAGAGATAATTATTCATGTCCACGTTCTTATTTGAACAATAATCAGGAAAACAAATCACTGCCATAATATTAGAATGCCAGGGCTTCATCATGTACTGAACCTTATGCAAATGTGGTGCTCTCAAAAAAAAAAGAAAATCAATGATCCTAAGTATCATTTGCCTGTGCTGGCCAAATTCCAGCTAAGGGAGACTAGTTTGGCATTGTAAAATGCACCAGGTCTGTAGAACAACTGTAAGGCCATGAGTGATCAATGCAGAATGTGACCTTGGGCAGTAAGAGCTTTCCAGGCCGATGAAAACCACCACAGATATAGGCAGAGCTCCAGCAGACATGTCAGGAGCAATAGTGAAGGCCCACATAAAACATAGCTGGTGATGAAAAATACATCAGAATTGTGATTTTCTTTCCCAATAAAATCCATAAAAATCACAGAATCACAGAATCAACCAGGTTGGAAGAGCCCTCTGGGATCATCGAGTCCAACCGTTGCCCTGACACCACCATGGCAACTAGACCATGGCACTAATAAGGGTTCAAATACTAAAGCTGCTCAAAGGTGTTAGTACAAGTGTCAGCTGTCTACTATCAGGTTAAATGGAGGGGAAATACATTTTTCAATCAAAAAAAAAAGCAAACGTAAACTACTGATTGTCCAGCCTTGTAGAAGTGACAAGGGATTATCTGGAAGGATATTTTGGCACTTGACCCTTCGTTGGAGTAACACAACCCTCTCAGCAGTAGCATGACATGCAAAGCTGGTCCAATATATATTAAAAACATGGTATTCAGGCACACTGCTTCATATTTCTCTTGGTTATTCTTTTATATCATATTCTGTTCTTTTTTATTTGCCATTTGTGAACGTGTGCATACGAACGAAAGTTAATTTGCAGAGATCTTTGAGAATGGCTGCTCCCCATTTGGAACACATCAGGACTAATTCCCATGCAAGCCTAGGTGTTCAAAGAATTCCCATTATTATTCATCAATCACTATTTGTCATTTATCTTCTTGTTTAAAAATGTTTTCCTTATTTATTCAGAAAGAAAAAAACTTCATGCGAGTGGTGACACCTCATAAAACATAAATAATGAATAGCTCTGCAAACCACCCCAGGCAGAAAATGCAGCTTTAGTAGGTCTGTAACACAAACATTCAGCTGAAGATTGGTACAAATTCTTCAAGGCTTTGCAGAGGGGCAGGTTTTACAGCAAATAATTTTCCCAGTCGCCTCAAATTTGGGCGTGCAAAAGGAAGGCTTCCCTCCTATGCACAGCTTCCACTTGGGTTAGAGATACTAAACCAGCTTTGGTCATAATTTTTCAAGAGTCCCCATATTAGTCACAAAAAACCAAATTAAAGGATATTTAGATGAACCTGAATTCTTTCTCCATCCCTTACATGGCAAAGGGATTAACTTCACTGAAAAGATTAACGAGGTACAAAATGAACTGATGGTACCCAGACTTCATGTTAGGACATCAGAGTTGAGGATGATAAGTTGCCACTGACAGGTTCATAGAAGATGGAGAGCTTTAAGGGGTCATCGAGTCCAACCATTGCCCTGACACCAGCATGGCAACTAGACCATGGCACTAAGTGCCATGGCCAGGCTTTTCTTAAACACCTCCAGAGATGGTGACTCCACCACCTCCCTGGGCAGCCCCTTCCAATGGCTAATGACCCTTGCTGAGAAGAAATGCTTCCTAATGTCCAACCTGAACCTCCCCTGGCCAAGCTTGAGGCTGTGTCCTCTTGTCCTATCGCTAGTTGCCTGGGAGAAGAGGTCAACTCCCACTTCACTACAACCTCCCTTCAGGTAGTTGTAGACTGCACTAAGGTCACCTCTGAGCCTCCTCTTCTCCAGGCTAAACACCCCCAGCTCCCTCAGACGTTCCTCGGAGCTCAGACCCTCCAGACCCTTCACCAGCTTGGTCGCCCTCCTCTGCACTCGCTCCAACACCTCAACATCCTTCTTGAAGTGCGGGGCCCACAACTGGACACAGGATTCAAGCTGCAGCCTCACCACCAGTCAACATAGTTCTAACTCTTAGCCTGATGTTAAATCAAAGTGTAAGTTACGCTCCTTTTACAATCAATGGGAAGAAATTGGTACTGCCAGAGGGCCGGTGGGGTGGACATTTGTAGGTGACTCACCCTCCTCACACGCCTGTTTTCTTACACTGACTGTAAAACACGCATAGCGTGATGAGATAAGACATACACCCAATATGTCTGGAGTCAGATTAAGTGAGATCCATCTTAAATCCTAAGAAGTTATTCAGGAGTTATTCCATTATTTCGCTGTGCACACGAGTCTCTTGCTTTTAAAGCATTGCTGTCGCCACTCGCGACTTGACAATACTAAAATTGTCAGGATCATAAATACAAAGTTCTGCTTCTTCACTGCGTACGCCTTCACCCGAATTATCTGGAGCTCAAAACAGTGTAAAAAGGAGAGCAAAGATGGAGTGACACGGGCTGCTTATAATTCCGTGGGCATCCCCTCGCAATTCAGTATAGATAACGGCAGATGGACGTAGCAATTACAAAGGCTCGCTAACACGTATAAATTCTCACTGAAGAAGGATTTTACAACATTTTCCAAGCGCTCCATGTCTAAATGTAGGTAATTCTGTTGCAAAAGAGAGTTGTGGCTAGTCCAAAGCCATATGTACACGAACCCAAAACATCGTACCTTCTGGTTACTACCAATAAGTACCTTAATTCTTTGTCTGCATAAGGTAGGTGGATACGTATCAAATTCAGTTTTCCATCTGCACATAGATGCTTTCTACCCTCCATCCTCCCACTGAGAGGCTCAGCAGTGACAAGCAATGGACACAGTCCCTGCTTTTTCTAAAATACCTTTTTGTTCTCATTAACAGAAGACCCCAAACCGTTCCAATCTTCTTACATTTTTGCATAAACATCTGTTACCTCACACAGCTGCACGGGAAAGCTTTTTACTCTCTGTTTAACCCTTGAGTACAAAGAAGGTGTCTTAAATACTACAGGTAAAGACAGAATCACTGAATAGCTGAGGTGGGAAGAGACCTATGGAGATCATCTGGTTGAACCTCCTTGGCTCCCCCAGCTCAAAGGAAGGTCAACCACAGCAGATTGCTCAGAGCTTCCTGGCTCATGTTTTTCATCCTGAGGCTTGCACACCCGAAGAACATGTGAATCACAGAATCCCAGAATGGTTAAGGGTTGGAAGGGACCTCTGGAGATCATCTAGTCCAACCCGCTGCCAAAGCAGGGTCACACAGAGCATGTTGCACAGGGTCGAGTCCAGGCAGGTTTGAATATCTCCAGAGAAGGAGACTCCCCACCCTCCCTGGGCAGCCTGTGCCAGGGCTCTGGCTCCCTCAATCACTTAATTATTGCTCCTCCAAGATGGTCCAAGATGGTTAAGAAAGACAAAGTCACAGCTGCCAGACATCAGTGTATATTTATGCTATTTCTGAAGGTGTTTATGCCTGGAAAATGTCTAGGTGTTCACAAATCAAGAAGGCTTTCAGTCCTCTGATGTGGATGGAGAGATCTTTACTAACTCTTGTCAACCAGAAGCTGCATTGACTGCAGTTTTCCAGTTACTTGAGTAAGAACCACAGAAGAACAGGTCACAACATATCCTGTACTCATTGCTACCGCATGGGCTACAGCAGAGAAAGCAGCCATGAACTGCCCATCAAATGTTTATCCTACAAGAGAAAATACAATGATTCCCTGGGAAGCACATTTGGGTAAAAACCTTGTTTTCTTCTAGTTCAGAAGTAGATGAAATCATTGGCATGTTCCACCACTACCATCAATGGACCAGCAAGGGACAATGGACCATTTGAAGCCATTTGGACAACCTGATTCTAACTCAGCCCATAAGCTATCCAGGAAAAAAATATTGATATTTTATTAGAAAGTGAACTAAGTAGAGATGTGTAGTAATCTACACACAATTAATTTCACCACCTTTCTTAGTAGCCTCATAGAATCACAGAATCACAGAAACAATCAGGTTGGAAGAGACTTCTGGGATCATCAAGTCCAACCGTTGCCCTGACAACACCATGGCAACCAGACCAGGGCACTCAGTGCCATGGCCAGGCTTTTCTTAAACACCTCCAGAGATGGGGACTCCACCACCTCCCTGGGCAGCCCCTTCCAATGGCTAATGACCCTTGCTGAGAAGAAATGCTTCCTAATGTCCAACCTGACCCTCCCCTGGCCAAGCTTGAGGCTGTGTCCTCTTGTCCTATCACTAGCTGCCTGGGAGAAGAGGCCGACCCCCACTCCACTACAACCTCCCTTCAGGTAGTTGGAGACCGCACTAAGGTCACCTCTGAGCCTCCTCTTCTCCAGGCTAAACACCCCCAGCTCCCTCAGCCGTTCCTTGTAGCTCAGACCCTCCAGACCCTTCACCAGCTTGGTTGCCCTCTTCTGGACTTGCTCCAACACCTCAACACCTTTCTTGAAGTGTGTCTATATACAGACACATATACAAATATGCACACACACAGAGTAGAAACCCCTACGAATGCATTATAAAATAAAATTTGATTTCTATTATCATCAGTGTCTCTGCAACAGAAAGAACTGTGCAAATAAGCATCTGCGCTTCTGGATAATTAGTAATATTTCCCAGACCTCTCTGCTTCGGTGCATGCTAACAGAGGGTTACTGGAATCTGTTGAACTCCCTGTGTCTGTGTCTATTCCAGGAAATGAAATGTCTCCAGGCACAGGAACTTAATTGCCCATATGGTTAGCTGTTGGCACGGTCCCTGGCTCAGCTCTAGCACGGGCCAACTACGACTTTTCCCGAAAGTTTCCAGACATAATCAGGGAGTTCGCATCAGCCAAGGACCATTCCTGACATACAGCTTGCGTGAAGCTGCCTTGTTTTGCAGGCCAGCGAGTTTCACCCCATGGATGTGTGCTGTTCCACAGACCAGGACCAGAGAGGGGTTTCAAGCACTTCTAGTTTCCTAGTGTAGACAGGATCACAGAATCCATCAGGTTGGAAGAGCCCTCTGGGATCATCGAGTCCAACCATTGCCCTGACACCACCATGGCAACTAGACCAGGGCACTAAGTGCCATGGCCAGGCTTTTCTTAAACACCTCCAGAGATGGGGACTCCACCACCTCCCTGGGCAGCCCCTTCCAATGGCTAATGACCCTTGCTGAGAAGAAATGCTTCCTAATGGCCAACCTGAACCTCCCCTGGCCAAGCCTGAGGATGTGTCCTCTTGTCCTATTGCTCGTTGCCTGGGAGAAGAGGCCGACTCCCACTGCGCTACAACCTCCCTTCAGGTAGTTGTAGACTGCACTAAGGTCACCTCTGAGCCTCCTCTTCTCCAGGCTAAACACCCCCAGCTCCCTCAGCCATTCCTCGTAGGTCATACGTAAGACGTAACGTGGACTTCTGACCATTTAGCTCTACAATTTAGTTGTGCAAGTTGGGGTGAGAGATGGCTCCTCCAGGCTTTCTTAGTTGTCTGAGACTACTGAAAGTAGATCTCCTATGGAAATCTGGACTGGCAATTGAGGTTTGTGGCATGAACATCTCCTTGGTGTGCAAGGAAACGAGGCAGACCCATGGAGAAGCGGCAGACCAAGTAAACAGTGGACACAGCAGAATCTAACCCAGGTCAGAGGAAAATAGTGTTATTTCTGAAACAACAGAGTCAGTATGGTCCTAAATTCATAAATATGTCACAAAGATATAATCATTCCTAGCATAACACACAAGCTAGCTGATGGCTTACCTACCTGGAAGAACCTCTTGCCTGTTTTTCCACAAAAACATTTACAAATCTTTGACCTCTCTTCAAAAAATGAACTTGAATGTACGTTATTAATTTATAATTTTAATTTAGAATAAAGCCATACATAGCCACAAAAAAAAAATCTCTTCTAATTAATGCAATGTTTTTACATACCCCTTCTTATATTTAAGAACTTTGTCTTTAGTACAGAAAGGAAGGTAAATTACAAGAGCTTTGCACAAACCGAATGCAAAGCACAAAACTGGCAAAACCCCTTTATTACAATGTGACATCACCAGAAGAGGATTAGCATAATTTGCAACGGTAGTTAATTATTTTCTTTATCAAAACAGCATTGTTTTCTTGCCACAGAGTGCATAGCAGCAGGCTGAAGCTGTGCATAAACGGCATAAAAGAATTCCTCTACTGGAGTTTACATCTCAGTGTGATGCACAGACCGTTTGGGGAACTGGGATGGGGCAGCCAGGGGGGTTTATTAAGAATTAAATGACATTTTAGCATAGTAAAATACTACTATTAACCCTGCCTGACACCTGAAGGTGAAAGCCTGCATGAAACAATTTTCCCATGAAGGGTTGGTGTAGGAAAGCTGCTTGGATGAAGCCAGAAGGAAGTCCTGCTGGTTTGGTGGGGTGACCCCATGCAGAGCTGCAGGGACCACCCCTATGCTCTGCAAATTAATCTCCTAGATCTCAGGAAGAAGTTCAAGCTGGTATAATTTTAAAAAATTTAGTAGAAGCCTGCAGTTACCAGGGATGACACTTATTTTTTATTCATAACAAGTGTCTGAAAATTTAAATATTATTAAATAATGAATGGCAAAATATTTAGGCATAGGAATATTGGGATTTTTGGTTTCTTCAATTAAAAACACTGAGAAAGCAAATCCCTCCTGGTGTACTTTTACTGAAATCAATTCTTCCATTCAAAAAACATAGAAAACCATCAAGCAACCTTATTAGAATGACAGAATCACAGAATCAATCAGGTTGGAAGAGCCCTCTGGGATCATCGAGTCCGACCATTGCCCTGACACCACCATGGCAACTAGACCAGGGCACTAAGTGCCATGTCCAGGCTTTTCTTCAACCCCTCCAGAGATGAACATTTCCCCACGAGCTCAAAATAAAGCAGTTTATTCCTTTGACACAGCAGAGCCACTTTTCCTCATTCTCATTTTCCAACCTCAGCGAGATCAAAGAGATGTGTGTAGGCTGAGCAAAAACTTGGAGCAGAAGTACTTGACACAAAGTTGAGCCCGTAGAACTTCAGAGGCTGCTGGCACCACTGGAATTGGTGCGACACTGGCCCAGGTTGCCCAGAGAAGCTGTGGCTGCCCCCTCCCTGGTAGTGTTCAGGCCAGGTTGGATGGGGCTTTGACGTCTAGTGGAAGGTGTCCCTACCTGTGGCAAGGGGGTTGGAACTAGATGGTCTTTAAACTCCTCTCCAACCCAAACCATTCTATGATTCCATGAAGTGACATTAGCATTAGGACTTATGGAAATGTTCAGTTTAAGTGTCAGCTTTCTCCCTGCGTATATTTTTGCTACAAGAAGATGTATCATGTGAGTTTCATAGATATCTCAACATATTTTATGCTTAATGTTGAAAAATATATTCAGGCATTTTTAGCACTGCATTTCCTTCTTGGGGAGGGATAATTAATACACAAGATTTAACAACCGATATGGAAGAGACCCAGAGACAGCAGTAATTCTTGGGGTTCAGCTGCCACTTGTGAACCTCTTGAGCTCAGCTGCTTTCATGGTTTGTGACACGTGCAGAACCACTTGAGGGAATTAATAACCCACTGCCTGTCTGGAATGAGACTTCTTCTTTCTTCAATCTAAATATAACATCTGCCCATCTCTCCTTTCTACCTCTTCCAACCATTTTTCCTTCTGTGTGATTGGGGGCCTGGATGATGGGGTTTTTTTATAATTTTAATCAGGAGAAGAGAAATCAAAGAGTACTTGAAAATTAATCCTAATAACAATCTAATTATGGGCTCTTGAGTTCTGTTTTGGAATGAAATTCAAAATTGACTGACACGGGACGACCAAGGGCGACCAAGCTGATGAAGGGTCTGGAGGGTCTGAGCTACGAGGAACGGCTGAGGGAGCTGGGGTTGTTTAGCCTGGAGAAGAGGAGGCTCAGAGGTGACCTTAGTGCAGTCTACAACTACCTGAAGGGAGGTTGTAGTGGAGTGGGAGTCGGCCTCTTCTCCCAGGCAACCAGCGATAGGACAAGAGGACACAGCCTCAAGCTTGGCCAGAGGAGGTTCAGGTTGGACATTAGGAAGCATTTCTTCTCAGCAAGGGTCATTAGCCATTGGAAGGGGCTGCCCAGGGAGGTGGGGGAGTCCCCATCTCTGGAGGTGTTGAAGAAAAGCCTGGCCATGGCACTTAGTGCCATGGTCTAGTTGACGTGGTGGTGTCAGGGCAACGGTTGGACTCGATGAGCCCAGAGGGCTCTTCCAACCTCATTGATTCTGTGATTCTGTGTGAGAACAATCCTGTTTAAAGGCAAAGAGACAGATTCTGCGTAAACACAACTGGACTGATCGTCACTCTTCCAAGGCAATGAGCCAGCAGGTTTTACCATACGGTTGCATGATGTAGTACTAGGCATGATTTAGGGGTCCTACAGGAAAGCAGGAGAGGGGCTTTTTACAAGGGCAAGTAGTGACAGGACGAGGGGGAACGGTTTTAAACTGAAAGAGGGGAGATTGAGATGAGATATTGGGAAGAAATTCTTTGCTGTGAGGGTGGTGAGACACTGGCCCAGGTTGCCCAGAGAAGCTGTGGCTGCCCCCTCCCTGGCAGTGTTCAAGGCCAGGTTGGATGGTGCTTGGAGCAACCTGGTCTGGTGGAAGGTGTGGGTTGGAACTAGATGATCTTTAAGGTCCCTTCCAACCCAAACCATTCTATGAATCTATGATTTGTCCTTATCCAAATTAAGAGTGGCACTTAACACCCCCCTCATCTTCTTAACAAATACAGGTAACATAGTCCAAACCCTGGAGAGGTGCACTCAGGTGTTAAGGCATTCTGAATATTTCTAGTAATAACATTCCTCAGACTGAATTCAAAGCAGCAAGAACCACTAATGCTTCTCCCAGCTCCTCAACTGTCTTATTTTTCTTTTACAATCGGTTGCTAAAGCTGGTGCTCGTCTCTAGGCGCTGCAACCAATGAATCAAATATAATGAGTCTGACATGTCACCTAGCAAAACACCGAGCAGCTTTAGCAAAAACACCCTTGGTTCCATGCCATCGCCTCCCTTAGCTTCAGAGTTCAGGTTTTATTGTTTCGTTGCTATAGACTTCACAGCTGAATAGCCACATCGCTGCCAATAAATGCCTTTCTTCATGCCTTGCTCATCTCCACTTGCTGACACAGAAGATACTCCGAGGGGATGCAAAGAGCTAGTAGAAGCAAGGAGTTTGGGAAACGGGATTAGTTCAGCATGCTTGCTATATGTATGGGTGTGAGTTAACACGCAATATGACTATGTTCATATCAAACATATGTAAATGAGTTAAAAACGAACAAAGTGTGAGCAACTGTCGTGCATTTGAAAGGCTGCTGGGCAGATTCCACCACGTGAAAATGTAGTTTTCCTCTTCCCAGTGGGGATGGCTCATCTGGTCGCTGGAGAACCCTACCCTTCCAAGCTCTGAGGTCACACACCTTTGCTTTGGACACCCTCTGTTTGCCCAGACCAGCTGCATGGCCCCTTAGGAGCAGGGGCAAACGCAATCACTTATAGAATCATAGAATGGTTTGGGTTGGAAGGGACCGTAAAGCCCATCTAGTTCCAACCCCCTGCCACGGGCAGGGACACCTTCCACCAGACCAGGTTCCTCCAAGCACCATCCAACCTGGCCTTGAACACTGCCAGGGAGGGGGCAGCCACAGCTTCTCTGGGCAACCTGGGCCAGGGTCTCACCACCATCACAGTCAACAATTTCTACCTAACATCTAATCTCAATCTCCCCTCTTTCAGTTTAAAACCGTTCCCCCTCGTTCTGTCACTCCATGCCCTTGTAAAAAGTCCCTCTCCAGCTTTCCTGTAGCTCCTTCAGGTACTGGAAGGTGCTAGAAGGTCTAAAGTAGAGGAATCTGCTGGAAGTTTTAACAGGAATCAGCTCAAACCCAAGAATCAGCCCAGGCCAGAATCAGAAAAGCTTTGAAGTGTCTTAGACCAAATCATTGACTACCACCTTACACTACCTTGGCTGTCATGGGGAATCTAAGTGTAGAAGAAGACTGGAAATGCTAAATGGACACGGCGACTCTGCTGCCCAGCTCCACCGCTGCACTCTAGAAGTAGTTTTCCAGATGTGCACCTCTAAAAGCTCTGTGGAAAGAGTTTTGGCAGAGTACAAAACCCACGAGTCACAACCTGGTTTTTATTTCTCGCCATCCAAGTGGTTTCCCTACAGCAGAAACTGTCTGTGGTGTTGAACTCCCTTCAAGTCCGTGTTCTGCTGTGAGACACGGCAAGAGATACTGAGAAGAGCTACACCGCAACCAAGAAAATCATTGCCTTCATTACTACTGGATTAAAGCACCTCGCTACTAATAGAAGCAATTATAAGCCTGTTGTTTCTGCAAGCTTGCTAAAAGAGCTCTTTACTCCTGTTAGCACGGAGGGCTGCACATCAGTCACATTCTATTTGCTACCAATTTCAGAATTAAAGAATAGCTACTTTGGTTCTATTTAACTAATTAAGATTTATTCAAGAACCTAAATCCCAGCATATGGTGTTACTCAGTATTTAGGATGCATAATCATTGTGTTCTTCTATAGTTCCTTACAGCATCCCAGTAAAGAGAAAGTAAGTAGAAGAGTATCAACTGCTATTTTACACATATCACAGAACCACAGAATCAACCAGGCTGGAAGAGAGCTGGGATCATCAAGTCCAACCGTTGCCCTGACACCACCCTGTCAACTAGACCATGGCACTAAGTGCCATGTCCAGGCTTTTCTTCAACACCTCCAGAGATGGGGACTCCACCACCTCCCTGGGCAGCCCTTTCCAATGGCTAATGACCCTTGCTGAGAAGAAATGCTTCCTAATGTCCAACCTGAACCTCCCCTGGCCAAGCTTGACGCTGTGTCCTCTTCTCCTATCGCTAGTTGCCTGGGAGAAGAGGCCGACTCCCACTCCACTACAACCTCCCTTCAGCTAGTTGTAGACTGCACACTCATGTAGACTGATTACTCATGTCGAACTCAAACTTACCAGATGACACAGCTGGCCATCAATCCATTTTAGCAATAATACTTTTATTATTTCATGAGTAGGTATAACCCTGTAGATGATATATATCACCCTGTCCACTTGAGTAAACACACTGGCTTTTGTGCACTTAAATTCTCCAGCACAACCTTGTAGTAATGTACTGGGCTGCCCGGTGGGGTTTTTTTTAATGGAACAATATTTTAAAGTGATTTATTTCCTACGTACAGGATGCAGATACAATAACGCTGTAAATATTGTAATGTGTAGAGGACAGCAACTCAGAAAGGTTCAGTCATCTACGTAAACAAGACATACTTTATTACTGCCTTTGCCGAGAATTTCGTGCCCAGATGCCAAAGCACATTTCCAGGTTTGTTGTGTTGTTAATGGATGGATTGGGTTCCCTCGGTGAGATTTATTTCAGCAGGTACCTGGTGTTTGACCCGTGGTTGGACAATTCTTCACAAGTCCCACATAGCGTTCAGAAATGTCACACTATTAATATTTCATGTACATTGATGGTCCAAATATAACATCATGGTTCACGTCTTTACCTGGTAGGAACTAGTTTATCATTCTGCTGGCAGTCGTGCAGCTGAGTAAATCATTTGTAACAAAGAAGTTCTTTGAAGGAGAACAGGTTTTTTTCTGTATGGGAGGATGTGGCAATTTTCTCTCAAGAACTTGCTGTGAAGGATTATCTACACACACACAATTTGACGGAAAATTAAGTATCCTGCATGTTGGAAAGAAGTTACATCCAGCCTTTCTGCAAAGAGTATCCATGGGGTTGATACTCATCCCTTGCACTAATGATTCTTGACGTCAAGGTGCCATGTGTTAACTGTTAAAAAAAAAAAGAAAGAGGAATAATGAATTTGGGTTCTTAAGAGGAAATACAGAGTAAAGCAAAAATTATAATAAATTAGCTGGGAAAATACATTTTTAGTTA
Organism: Nyctibius grandis; assembly: GCF_013368605.1. NCBI lineage: Eukaryota > Metazoa > Chordata > Aves > Nyctibiiformes > Nyctibiidae > Nyctibius > Nyctibius grandis. The sequence goes on from NW_027167473.1 coordinate 5,750,227, forward strand.
TTTATCTGGTTTATTTTATGAACGTGGCAAGAACAATAATTTTCTTTAACTCTGGATAAAAAAATAAGTTGTCAAAAATAATAGACCCCAACATTTTCAACATACTCACCACAATATTTTAAACATCCCCTCCCATTAAAATTCTTTCTTCAAAGGACTTCTTTCCAAGGAACTTTATTAGTTATTAAAAGATGCAATTTTTTAGTGGGGTTTTAAATTAGATTTCTAAATGTCCAGCTGAAAAAGAAAAAGAAATATTTAATTACAAAAATTGGATCTCCGGCAGTCCTTTCTCTTAGAATAAAGATTGCAGGACAAAGGGTTGTTGTGTAGGAAAAAATCTGAAACAAATTATTTCATTTTCACTTTTCCATATTAATCGTATTCATTCACATATCTGGAAGTAATTACAGGCAAAGAAGAGGAATCAAGAATTCAAATAATAACTATTAACTTTTTCACTAGGTACATTAATTTTATGACAAGTCATTTGCTTATGATAATTAGTTTGGTGATACTGATGTACTTTCTTAATATATCATACAAAATAAATGGACTTGAAAGTTACATTATTTGAAATTAGAAATAAGGTTTATATGTAAATGGTGAAAAATGGTGACTTCTGCCAGACCGATGGGAATGAGGACAGTAGAAAACATTAACAGGGAGAGTTTTAGACTGTTCTTCGAGGGTCTCAGTCTGACATTAAGTTTTGGGAGAAAATGGAGAAGTCTTCACATGGCCTTGCTCAACGGAAACCATCTTCTCCAAGCTTCCACAGTTACAGAATCACAGAATCAATGAGGTTGGAAGAGCCCTCTGGGCTCATCAAGTCCAACCATTGCCCTGACACCACCATGGCAACTAGACCATGGCACTAAGTCCCATGTCCAGTCTTCTTAAACACCTCCAGAGATGGGGACTCCACCACCTCCCTGGGCAGCCCCTTCCAATGGCTAATGACCCTTGCTGAGAAGAAATGCTTCCTAATGGCCAACCTGACCCTCCCCTGGCCAAGCTTGAGGCTGTGTCCTCTTGTCCTATCGCTGGTTGCCTGGGAGAAGAGGCCGACTCCCACTGCGCTACAACCTCCCTTCAGGTAGTTGTAGACTGCACTAAGGTCACCTCTGAGCCTCCTCTTCTCCAGGCTAAACACCCCCAGCTCCCTCAGCCGTTCCTCGTAGCTCAGACCCTCCAGACCCTTCACCAGCTTGGTCGCCCTCCTCTGGACTTGCTCCAACACCTCAACATCTCTCTTGAAGTGTGGGGCCCACAACTGGATACGGAGAATCAAACTACATTGATACACAGCCCAGGGAGTATTAAAGAAAGCTCGAAAAAACTAAACAAGATAAAAAGCTTTGGAATTTTTGTTCTCACTTTGGCAGCCGTGCCCTTTGCAACATCCTCCTTGCCTCTCACTGTACACGCTGCAGAGAAAAGGAATTGAAGATTGCTCCAGCACAAGCATGCAGCACGAGGAGAGGTGTCAGTCAGGGGGAAAATACCAGGTACTCAAAAGAAAGGCTGGGGAGAGCTCTAATTTGCAGCAGACGTTGCTGAAGGTGCACAAGGGAAGATGGAAATCAACATATTGATTTGTTGACTGGGGCATCAATTTTTACAGCTCAGAGCACAGCATCCAGCGTAGCACAAAGAAGGATGGAACAAGAAGTGCAGGTGAAGAGTATGATGTACCGGTGAGTTTACAAGTAATGCATTTTCACCGAGTCTGAACATGATTTGTAAAGTCACGTCTGGCTTAGGAACTCAAACTGAAATAGATATTTTTCTTTTTTTAAACACTAACCTTAGTGCTGAATTTAGGCTCGACAACTATAAGCTATGGAGAAGCTTGGAACTGCATCATTTTTTAAAACAACAGACTGCTCGGAAGTTATTAATATAAAGCAAATACAAGTCAAAGTATAAATGATCAGAACAATATATTGAGTAATACACTGTGCAAACCAGGTGTTGAGTAAGCAACGTAAATCATTTTGTTTTCAAAGCCCTAGGATTGAACATTAACACGTGACAGGAATAGAACAGGCAATACGAGGGCGACACTGCAGTAAATCCATCTCATGAAAGAAGCACCTTGAAGTACTTTAATGTCATGGGTTGGTGGGGGTAGAAGAGTTATTTTCTTTGAGGGGGGACATTGTTTTTTAAGAGAATTTATGATAAGGTTTTAAAAAGAGTAAAGACAAATAAGAGCAGGGCTCCCTTTGCATGAGGAGAGTTAGGTTGGAAGAGCCCTCTGGGATCATCGAGTCCAACCATTGCCCTGACACCACGATGGCAACTAGACCATGGCACTAAGTGCCATGACCAGTCTTAAACACCTCCAGAGATGGTGACTCCACCACCTTTCCTGCAGTCAGACCGTGGTGGTTAGATTCCTGACGTGGACTAAAAGCATTAATTTGCAGAACTGGCTCATTGTGAAATACTACACTCCTCTGTGCTAAGGAGACTTTGCTAATCATTGCTCTTCAATACCAGAACAATTAAGAAGCCTTGAGGAAGCCACAAAAACACAGGGGATATGAAGTGAATTACTGTGACTACGTCTCACGCCTTTCATTTATTGTTTAGGCTTGTCTTTAAGTAGAAATTATTGAAAATATCTTCTATTAATGATCCTTGCCCCAGTTCTTACTTGCACTGTAGTTCTGTAATCCCAGAGCATCCTCACGAAGTTGCACGTCTTAATGAAGGAAAGTTCCTGAAGCGTGTAAGAGGTACTTAGCTCCCACTGCCTTCATGGGAGTGAACAAATGTAATTAAACTGAATATTCCACATCTCGCCCCAAGCCCCTCAGATGCTCCCCTGTGATCGCTGTCGAATCTGTGTCCACTTAGAAAGGATAAAATCATTATAAAATCATGCTATATATGAAGCCAATTCAAGGCTGCTGTTAAATGCTACCAAGTCATTTGTCACAGATGATCTAGACGTAGGGATTGAGTGCACCCTCAGCAAATTTGCAGATGACCCCAAGCTGGGTGGGAGTGTCGATCTGCTGGAGGGTAGGAAGGCCCTACAGAGGGATTTGGACAGGTTGGATAGATGGGCCGAGACCAACGGCGTGAGGTTCAACAAGAACAAGTGCCGGGTCTTACACTTGGGCCACAACAACCCCCTGCAGCGCTCCAGGCTGGGGGAAGAGTGGTTGGAAAGCGGCCCGGTGGAAAGAGCCCTGGGGGTGCTGATGGACAGGCGGCTGAACATGAGCCAGCAGTGTGCCCAGGTGGCCAAGAAGGCCAATGGCATCCTGGCCTCTCTTAGGAATAGTGTAGCCAGCCGGTCTGGGGAAGTGGTGGTCCCTCTGTACTGGGCACTGGTGAGGCCGCACCTTGAATCCTGTGTCCAGTTGTGGGCCCCGAACTTCCAGAGAGATGTTGAGGTGTTGGAGCAAGTCCAGAGGAGGGCGACCAAGCTGGTGAAGGGTCTGGAGGGTCTGACCCACAAGGAACAGCTGAGGGAGCTGGGGGTGTTTAGCCTGGAGAAGAGGAGGCTCAGAGGTGACCTTAGTGCAGCCTTTGCCCAAGCTGATCATCGTCACTTCAAAGACAGCCAATCACCATCAGGGGCCTTCACAAATCTCTGCTTTGCACTGCCCACAGCTCCTCCTTTTCGACATGAAGTTTGCTTTGTGCTTCCAGGTATTTCTTCTAATCCTTACACACACGCCTCTGCTTTTGTTTCCTACTTCTTTTTTTCTCCTTCTCATTTTTTTCCGTTTCTTCTTGGTAAGGCTTCTCATTCAAAAAAAATCCCTTATCCTAGTTTAGCTCAAATCTTCCTTCTCCCCAGGCTTGTTTTCTGGGGAAGAAAACGCATCTCTCTCCCTCTAACTGCAAATTGTGCTGCTCATCATTTTATAACTCGTGTCTTTTGAAAATAAGTGCTTGGCTGTCCATCAAAATATCATCTAAGTCTGGAAGCTGCAGCATAAACTGCTTTTGCTGGTAGGAAAAATATTTCAAACCCAGTCACACAAATAACAAGAACAAATGGATATAAATAAATCATTCAAAGCAAGGTTTTCCTCCGTTGCTGACAATAGTGAACGTTAACAGCGAAAGGAATATATTTGAGCTGGTGAAAAGAAGAACAGATGTACAAGAAGTCAGAATTTCCACATCAGCAGCTGGGGCAGCTGACCTGGGTCACAATTTGCAAGAACAAGTGACTATTTTGAGAGTCGATTGAATGGTGTGAAGGGTCTGGAGGGTCTGAGCTACGAGGAACGGCTGAGGGAGCTGGGGGTGTTTAGCCTGGAGAAGAGGAGGCTCAGAGGTGACCTTAGTGCAGTCTACAACTACCTGAAGGGAGGTTGTAGTGGAGTGGGAGTCGGCCTCTTCTCCCAGGCAACTAGCGATAGGACAAGAGGACACAGCATCAAGTTTGGCCAGGGGAGGTTCAGGTTGCCCATTAGGAAGCATTTCTTCTCAGCAAGGGTCATTAGCCATTGGAAGGGGCTGCCCAGGGAGGTGGTGGAGTCACCATCTCTGAAGGTGATTAAGAAAAGCCTGGCCATGGCACTTAGTGCCGTGGTCTAGTTGCCATGGTGGTGTCAGGGCAATGGTTGGACTCGATGATGCCAGAGGTCTCTTCCAACCTGGTTGATTCTGTGATTCTGTGACCCTCCAGACCCTTCACCAGCTTGGTTGCCCTCCAACCAACATTTGAGGGAAACTAAACACTCGCACAGTTCCCTTTGAAGCCACTAAAGTATCAGAGCAGGATCAGGCACCAAAACACATTGCCCAAAGTCTTTTTTTTTTTTAGCACTGATCAAAACTGAATGGGTCCGTTCCCCATGGTGAACAGGGATCCATTTCAGAGATGGATCGCAAGGAAAGGCTGCCAGCAACAGAAGGAAAGTTGGCAAACGCTAGTACGGAAATCAAACATGACAAATTCGGTAACGTGGTCTGATGGCACACGGAGGACTCAAGAGGAATCCAGGAACTGGGAGTGAAGGTTGTGGTGAGAAAAGTCTAAAGCATTTAGCTGTTACAAATGGGGGTGAAGTAAGAGAACAGACACTTGGGCTATACTTAGAGGGCAAAGTTTCTCATGGATGTATGTGATTATGAATAATTGCTTGAAGAGGAGTAGATATAAGAGTGGTGGGGTGGGGTATTCTAACAGGGCTGGATGTAGCTCTAAAATACAATAGAGGACTCAATCCTATAAATCAGACGATGGCCTGACAGCCTGCCATCTCTACGGGCTTTTCATTACAAACGACTTTAACATCCAGCTGGATGATGTCCAAGATCCCACTGCAGGAGCAGCAGAACATCCATAGGCAAAGGAGATGAGAAAGGGACTAATCTTGTTCCCCTTCCAGACACCACCTTTGCTCTCTGTTTCTCTTCTTTCTTTTCTCTTTAAACAGCTGGGACATGCCCAGCTCTTCAGTTAGACACTCGTGTTTCTGTAAAGAAACTTTTTCCATTCCCTTCTTTCCTTTTATGAAAGGGTAAAACTTTCAGGAAAGTTCTAAAGCACTTTAACGCCTACAATCTTATAAAGTTATAAGGTTCTCCTGTCCCTAAGCTATACCGTAAAACAAGTCCACTGCACAAGCTCGTTTCACTTTTAATAAATCCATAGTTATTGCCCCATAACTTCCCTGGTCATGAACTCCAGGCATAAAATTGCAAAGAACAAGAAATCTGAAGACTCGTTAATAAAATGCTCTCACACTTCTTCACACTCCCTCATTTAGGGACAGCTTCACCCCTTGGATGGCTGTGAAGAGACTGTCAGCGAATGGCACTGTGGATATTGCTGCTGGATTTGACCTCAGAAAACTCAAGGTGAGATGGCACTGCGGGAAAGTGTTACTTTTAAGAGGATGTAAGAACGCAGATGCCTCACACACACACGCACGGGTCCACTCTGGAAAATGCATCAAAGGGTAAAATCAGGCTGTGAGTGCTGGAGGAATAAGATGTTGTCATTGTCAGGAAAAAAAAAGAGCGCCATGTCCAGTCTTTTCTTAAACACCTCCAGAGATGGGGACTCCCCCACCTCCCTGGGCAGCCCCTTCCAATGGCTAATGACCCTTGCTGAGAAGAAATGCTTCCTAATGGCCAACCTGAACCTCCCCTGGCCAAGCTTGAGGCTGTGTCCTCTTGTCCTGTCACTGGTTGCCTGGGAGAAGAGGCCAACTCCCACTCTGCTACAACCTCCCTTCAGGTAGTTGTAGACTGCACTAAGGTCACCTCTGAGCCTCCTCTTCTCCAGGCTAAACACCCCCAGCTCCCTCAGCCGTTCCTCGTAGCTCAGACCCTCCAGACCCTTCACCAGTGACCGTACTTATTCTCTGTGAATGAGGCTTAAAACAGAAGTATTCATTCCTGTGTCGGGACAGATTTTAGTCTCTGAATGATTGTATTGACATTCATCTCAGGGGGAAATCTGAGCACTTGCCTCCTCCTGTCAATGGTGACCCCTTCTCAAAGGTTTCCAGAGGAGGCAGCGTGCAGGAAAGCTCCTCAGATTTACATCCTCAAATCCAGGGATCGGCAGTTCGAGGGATGATTGAGCATCACACTGTTTTCATAAAGATTCCAAATCTCTGGCACTTTTATGGTCCCCAATTCCACGTGTCACAACGCAGAAACTCTGGCAGCTTCTGCTAAATGGCAAGAGTTATCAGCTTAGCAAGAACTAGTCTTATGGTGCCTTCTTGCTTCCTGGCATCTCTTAACCTGTCTCATATCACCACAGTGGCCCATAACTGTCTTTTCTGGTTATTTAATTGTTTTAGAATCATAGAATCATAGAATGGTTTGGGTTGGAAGGGACCTTAAAGATCATCCAGTTCCAACTCCCTGCCACGCGCAGGGACACCTTCCACTAGACCAGGTTGCTCCAAGCACCATCCAACCTGGCCTTGAACACTGCCAGGGAGGGGGCAGCCACAGCTTCTCTGGGCAACCTGGGCCAGGGTCTCACCACCCTCACAGCAAAGAGTTTCTTCCCAATATCTCATCTCAATCTCCCCTCTTTCAGTTTAAAACCGTTTCCCCTCGTCCTGTCACTCCATGACCTTGTAAAAAGCCCCTCTCCAGCTTTCCTGTAGCCTCTTCAGGCACTGGAAGGTGCTAGAAGGTCTCCCTGGAGCCTTCTCTTCTCCAGGCTGAACAGCCCCAGCTCTCTCAGCCTGTCTCCAGAGCAGAGGTGCTCCAGCCCTCTGAGCATCTTCGTGGCCTCCTCTGGACTCGCTCCAACAGCTCCATCATCCAACAGAGACATCTGGGCAAACCTACCAGCCCTTTTGGGTACCACCAGCCTGCGGCCGTGTTGTGCCCCTGACTGGCGTGGTGCTTGGCAAAGAAATTCAATAACACCCTAGAAAGACTTGGCTGTGCTTGTGATGGACTAATTATTCCCAAAAAGTTATTCCAGCAGAATTTTTATCACCACACTTAAAATTAATCAATATTGTCAATGTTTTACATTTCCAAGGACAATAACTTTTTCCAATATCTCTCATTCTAGGAGTTTCAAGCAAGATGTAATTAATATAATAAATTATCTTTGGTATGAACCTGATGTTTGTTTGCTCAGTGCTCAGTTATGCTCATGTCATTAGACACTCTTTGTTGCCAGCACAGAGTAATGTGAAACATTTATTTGGAGGGGAAAATCCTATAGAGTTTTTATAATCTATAGTTGCTTTTATAGTTGCTTAATCAATAAGAGTGAATGCAATTTTTGTAGGATTATGATGTAAAATATAATTTTGAAAATGACACGTTTATGTGTGTGCAGAAACATTTTTTTTTCATCAAACCCCTGGAAACCTTTCAGAAGACTCTTTATTATTTTTAATTTATAAAACAGATGAAGAAAACCTGAGATTAATAAAGGTTATTTGCTGAGCTGCACATGAATCAGAAATTTGTTTTATATCATTTTACACTGCAGGAAACATTATTCCATCTGCAGGATAGAGCGTGGGAACAAATTCCTCATTCCTCAGGTCGTTGGAAGAAGGTGCACAGCATTTCTGGCTAAGCTGGGCTTGACACAGAATCACATAATCAACCAGGTTGGAAGAGCCCTCTGGGCTCATCGAGTCCAACCATTGCCCTGACACCACCATGGCAACTAGACCAGGGCACTAAGTGCCATCTCCAGGCTTTTCTTAAACCCCTCCAGAGATGGTGACCCCACCACCATCCTGGGCAGCCCTTTCCAACGTCTAATGACCCTTGCTGAGAAGAAATGCTTCCTAATGTCCAACCTGAACCTCCCCTGGAGAAACATCAGGCTTTGTCCTCTTGTCCTATCGCTAGTTGCCTGGGAGAAGGAGTGTGGGTGCAGGAAGGAGCAGGGTGTGGGGACAGGGGAGCAGGCAAACACCCTTTTAAATTCTTTTCAGCACTCCGACCTTCTCAGAGGCATCGAAACCTGCAAAACATCAGCGGGATCTCGCCGTTTAACGTGGGTAATGCGATAGGGTTTTCTACCTCAAATAATCTCCCGCTGCAGCCATCCAAGCGAATGCATATTGCTGCCTAATCCCAAACTGATTGAGTTCCCATATTTCTAACAGCCTTATCTATACCTGAGGAATTTGCTGGTATTATCTCTGCTCAGTGCAGTCATCTTTTTAAAAAGAGCATTTTACTAGAGTGGAACGAATATCAGGGAGCAGGCGAAGGCTTTTCTTGGGCAGCGTGAGCAGTGCTGGGATGAAGGCAAGGGGAGGATGTGAAGGCAGAGGCAGGACAGATGGACACCGCGGAGCAAAGCACCTACAGAATGTGTCTGACCTATGAGGAACGGCTGAGGGAGCTGGGGGTGTTTAGCCTGGAGAAGAGGAGGCTCAGAGGTGACCTTAGTGCAGTCTACAACTACCTGAAGGGAGGTTGTAGTGGAGTGGGAGTCGGCCTCTTCTCCCAGGCAACCAGCGATAGGACAAGAGGACATAGCCTCAAGCTTGGCCAGGGGAGGTTCAGGTTGGACATCAGGAAGCATTTCTTCTCAGCAAGGGTCATTAGCCATTGGAAGGGGCTGCCCAGGGAGGTGGTGGAGTCCCCATCTCTGGAGGGGTTTAAGAAAAGACTGGACATGGCACTTAGTGCCCTGGTCTAGTTGCCATGGTGGTGTGAGGGCAATGGTTGGACTCGATGAGCCCAGAGGGCTCTTCCAACTTGGTTGATTCTGTGATTCTGTGAATGAGTTCATAACGTTTGTGGGAAGGCAAAGAGGTAATTGCTGCTGGAAGTTTTATGTAAGGTTAAGCACCGTAAAATTAAAACAGAATAATGGAACAGAAAATAGTACTTTTAAACAGGAAAAAAAAGCCCCCAATATTTCTAGAGTAGAAATCTTTTGTTTATGAGAAACCATCACCAGAAGCACAGAAAGTCATTTAGGTACTGGAAAAAAAAACAAACCAGAAGAGTCTTTCACATGCAGGTTTAGGGTGACGGAATCTGTGAATGTGATTAGAATGGGATAAATATCATTGGGTAAAAGAGAAGAGAAATTTGGAGATACTGCATAATTCATTGTGATATTTTTAACCAAATATTCTAAATCTTCATTCAGAAGAGATTTCATCTTTTAATTTAGCTTGGTTAAACTTTGTAAAGAGCAAAACCACCTGGAAACAAAATGTTTTGGAGCAGAACGTTTAATTTTTCAAGCAAGAAAAATATGTTTTCATTGTGGGTCTACTAATTTTTCAGTTTATCCACTGAGCAGGTAAATCTCTTTGAAGAATCACAGAATCAATGAGGTTGGAAGAGCCCTCTGGGATCATCGAGTCCAACCATTGCCCTGACACCACCATGGCAACTAGACCAGGGCACTAAGTGCCATGGCCAGGCTTTTCTTAAACACATCCAGAGATGGGGACTCCACCACCACCTCCCTGGGCAGCCCCTTCCAATGGCTAATGAGCCTTGCTGAGAAGAAATGCTTCCTAATGGCCAACCTGAACCTCCCCTGGCCAAGCTTGAGGCTGTGTCCTCTTGTCCTATCACTAGTTGCCTGGGAGAAGAGGCCAACTCCCACTGCGCTACAACTTCCCTTCAGGTAGTTGTAGACTGCACTAAGGTCACCTCTGAGCCTCCTCTTCTCCAGGCTAAACACCCCCAGCTCCCTCAGCTGTTCCTCATAGGTCATGAAGACTTTGGGCAGCAGTAAATATTATGCACCTACCCTTGAAAATACAGCGAGTGTCAGACACTGCACCAGTTACTTGGGTGTTGTCGGCTCAGGTGCAGCCGAGCTCCTGAAAACCTCAGCAGATCATTGAATATTGACTGGCAGGACCCTCAGATTCCTGCAGCTCCCTGCAAAGTAAAAAGCCGAAGTAAAAACAACCCCTGCAGAAGCACAGATGTGTTGTAGGGGCGAAGGAGCCGACGAAAGGATCAAACTCTGCCCAAATCCCACCCGTCCTGTTCCATATTCATGGCGTAAGTCGCCAGGCAGTTGCATGAGCAGGCTCTGGGTTTGAATGCTAATTGTTCCATTTTATTAGTATTATAGTTAGGGTTTAATGTGCAAATAATGACATGTTTATGGCTGTTTGCATCGGCCTCCTCTGTCCCTGGCTAGCAGGGAGCCCTGGGAAGGAAGGAGAGGCCGTGCGAGGTGCGGGATGCAGCTCGATTTAAAACTTTAAAGCCTTATATTTCTCCAAACATTTCTATTTTTAGACCTCAATGTACTTTGCATCAAATTCTCCGAAAGGCCAAGTGGAATTTCAGCAGAATAGGGAGATTTAAGCCCAGAGTTGAAGCCTTTGGCACATCTGACCATCTACTCACCATCCTCCCTCCCTCCTGTATGGGATGCCGGGATGTGGGCAGGGATGTGGGGATGCAGGCAGGGGTGCAGGCAGGGATGTGGGGATGCAGGCAGGGATGCAGGGATGCAGGCAGGGATGCAGAGAGCAGCCAAGCCCATCACTTGAGCTGCACCGACCTCTAGAGGCTCCGGCCCCAATTGCTGCCACCGGCAGCGCCCGGTGCAGCGGGTTCCCCGGTGAAGGGAAGGGATTGAGGGGGATGGAGAGGGGGAAGATGCCCCTTTGCACCTTCTGCTGCCCCTCGCCTGCTGCCCAGCCTCTCTCCCCCACTGAGGCTTCGGGCAGTGGGTCTGGGAGCCTGGGACAGCGCAGGCAGGGTGGTACTTGTGCCTTTTGGGGCACAAATGGGAAATGTGTAAGGGACAGTCATCTTCTCCTGGGCAACTAGCACTAGGACAAGAGGACACAGCCTCAAGCTTGGCCAGGGGAGGGTCAGGTTGGACATTAGGAAGCATTTCTTCTCAGCAAGGGTCATTAGCCATTGGAAGGGGCTGCTCAGGGAGGTGGTGGAGTCACCATCTCTGGAGGTGTTGAAGAAAAGCCTGGACATGGCACTTAGTGCCCTGGTCTAGTTGCCATGGTGGTGTCAGGGCAATGGTTGGACTCGATGAGCCCAGAGGGCTCTTCCAACCTGGTTGATTCTGTGAATTGATTTCAGGACTAACACACGAGTGTGGATTTTAACAGCGACGCTGGAGCTCTCATCCAAAGCTGCATGAAGTACCTGAACAAAGTTACTAACGCTGGAAGCGCACTGAAGATGCAACCAGCGACGCATCAATGAAGCGAGCTCAGCTTTAGTGGAGAAGTCATTAAACTTTGGACATAAAAGCTAGGAAAAAGCCAATCTTTCCGGTGTAGATATAAAAATGAAAGCGTGCACCTAGGTTCTTCTCAAGTCAGTGAAAACACAGCTGCTCGTTTCATTGAGGTGTATTTTAGCAGAGAATTTTAGCACCCCCAAAAGACCGTTGCGTTATTTTTAAGCACTGCCTCAAAAGATAACACGATGTGAAAGACGATGCGTACTCACACGTCAAAACATCTCCTGCATCCCTTTGTAACGATCCTGCTGCTGCTCCAAGGGGTCCGCAGGGGCACACAGCATCAGTGGCATTTGCTCCACCAACCCAGCGCATCTTGCTCCTAGAAGGTGGTGATGCATTCTGCACCACGGCTTCTCTCAAGTTGACTTTTGGGCTTCATCTCCAGCCAAATCACAGAGGAAGGAGAAGGGAGAAGTGAGCATTTTGCTGCCTGAGAAATAATTCTACCTGAGAACGCAAAGAACTACTTACACAATATATCTGATTTTGTTTTGGTTGTATAAGAGAGGCTGCTTCAGATTTAAAGGTGACCTTAATGTCTCTTTAGGTGTGCCCAGTGAATCAATATGGTCTGCTCCTGGCAAACAGGGGTTCTGGGGTTGTTTAGCCTGGAGAACAGGAGGCTCAGAGGTGACCTTAGTGCAGTCTACAACTACCTGAAGGGAGGTTGTAGTGGAGTGGGAGTCGGCCTCTTCTCCCAGGCAACCAGCGATAGGACAAGAGGACACAGCCTCAGGCTTCACCAGGAGAGGTTCAGGTTGGACATTAGGAAGCATTTCTTCTCAGCAAGGCTCATTAGCCATTGGAAGGGGCTGCCCAGGGAGGTGGTGGAGTCACCATCTCTGGAGGTGTTTAGGAAAAGCCTGGACATGGCACTTAGTGCCCTGGTCTAGTTGCCATGGTGGTGTCAGGGCAATGGTTGGACTCGATGAGCCCAGAGGGCTCTTCCAACCTGGTTGATTCTGGGATTCTGTGATGGTTTACTTTACAAAGCCGTCCTTGATGAGGACCAGGGAAGAGACAGGAGGAGGAATCCCACTGACTAAGGCAACTGACTCATCTTTTAAGGAACTGGAGCAACCAAATAACATACATGATTTGCAAATCATATTTATCACCAAAAAATTCAACATAAAGCAGCACGTGAACACATCCCTGCCGGAAAGCAAATCAGAAATGGGTGTTGTGATGTGTATGCAGCAGGTGTAATGCTCTGGGAGGAAAACTCTGCTTGCACAGAGATGCAATCACTCACGTGCCAAGGGCTGGCAGAAGTTTGCGGGTAGCCTGATCACTTCTTTCCTTTCTGGGCGTTGTGGCAGAGAGGTAGGGAGAGCTCGACATGGAGACCTCGGGGTAGGGACAGAAAACTTGCAGAGTTCTTCAAATCAGAACAAATCCTTCCAGCAGGAACTGAATCAGTCGTGTTTTCTTGACACCTGCTTCTAGATGAAAAAGCACACTCAGAGCTTTACACAACTGCAGCTTATAGATCACTTGTCAAACTTATTTGTGCCCGTATAAAGCTAAACTAGAGTACTAAAACAGCAGCCAAAATTATTAATAAGCTACTTTTTCAAGGGTATAAGAGAATGATGAAGGTTGTTAATGACAAATTCAAGTTCAGTTGGACTATGGTGAGGCACTCTACCAGGGAGGTAGGGAAACCAGCTTGCTGGCAGCAGCAGGGAGGTGGACAAGGCACCTGAAAAGCCTTGTCCCATCCTCTCTCCTGCAGTGACAGACTGCTGGAGTTAGCACAGCAGGCAGAACAGGTCCAATCACTACTTTTTCAGAGGTAAATGCCTTTAACTCAAGTTTTTTCTAGAGTTATTTCTCTCTCTCCCAGGAAACAAGATGAAAAATTAATATCCATCTTTTTAGTACCAAAATACCATCTTACTGTGAAAGAAAGGTGAAAGGCAGGCTTCCATCAGAACCACGTTTGACACAAAGGTGATAAAAGCATTCGTGGAAATTCTTCTGTCAAACTTGAGTCCAAACTTTGGAAACTTCTCGGGTTTTAATACAAAGCTTTCTCGTTTTGACGGAGAACATCTTTTCATTAAAAGAGAGAAGCATTTTCTTCGCCCAAGGCTTTTCAGCTACATTTAGGATTGGTGGTTACTCACTGAAAAAGTGCTAAGAGACATCAGCAATAAATAAAACAACACGTTAGATAGTGCAGCAACATTTCATAGGAGCTACAGGTCGGTGTGACCAGGCAGGAGAAGACCAGATCCATTATTCTCTTTTATTCTGCCCAATTAGACACTGAAGGAACCTACTTCTGAAATAATTTGCCTTGATTCCCAGTCTGCACCTACCCCAGGAAATCCTGTAGTAGATCACTCCGCTCTCCCGCTGGTCATCAGTACTGTGTGGGCAGAAGAGGGATGCTGCAGGTGATAGAAAACCTCTCCCACCATGGTCTGCAGAGCAGTACGACGTCTACTAGTCATGGAGAAGCAGATGTTATTCCAACCTTGGAACTACTCTGACCTGCCAGGTGATTTAGTCTTTAAGTCTCCAAGGAATTTAAGCAAACTTGCTCAGTTTTTTGATTATTTCTGAGTTTTCTTAACTCTACAAGAGCCAACTCACCTCATAAAGATCTTTGCAGTGCTGTAGGCCATCCCGATGTCCTAACTGCTTTGGAGAAACAAGCCCCAGTTTTGGCACCCGCTGCATTCTGCACTGAAGACACTTTACAGTCTCACTTTGACCTCTGTAAAGTCATCCTGGCTACTTATTTTTAGCAGTCGTCTTTCTCAGAGGAAACATGCAATTGTGCTTCACCTAGGCTGGAAAATCCACAGCTGCTCCCCAGTTCAGACAGATTTCCTGAGGCAGTGCTCTGGGCAAAGACTTGTTGATACACACCTTGCCCAGTCTACCCAGTATCTGGCCAAGGGAACGCTGAAATATAAGAATATATTCTTTGCTTACTCTATCCACAACACAACAAGTTTTCAGCTGCTTGGAATATAATCATTTATTTCTCTTTACAGTGATGACGGAAGAATGTGCAGGTGGTTTCACCCATAGGTATAAAAATCTGTTTATATACAGAGTCACAATAATTTTTTCATTGGGAAATCATTCTGTTCTCCTGATCCATCCTTACTAAAAACCACAGGAAAAAAACAAATATTTAGTACAGGCAATATAATTCCAGTAGGTTTGCAACCTGGCATCAAAAGCTCAGCTTTAGATTAAGGGTAAACGTTCGATACTTAAAAAAGGACTTTTTAAGTCATAGGACACAAAATAAAGTTGCTTTTCAAATAAGATATATACATCAAAAATAGGAGTCTAAAAAAGGCATTGGTTTTAATGCTATTAGAAAGCTATATAAATGTGCATGGGTCCATTTCTTCTTATCACGAAAGACCGAAGGAGAAAAGTGCCTCTGTCTTTTAGGAAGTTCCTCCTGGGACAAGTCAGTTAAAAGTACCTGTAGAAGAGAAAGAAAAAAACCCTTTTGGCAAAGCGAAGGCTGATGGTTGCACCAATGAGAATGACTTTGGTGGGGCAGTTACAGCTGTGTTTCAGGTCCACATTAAGAGCAAATCAATCACTTTCTGAATGATTGTTTTTTAAATAATGCGTACATAAAAAGTTTCTCAATATAAAAAGATCACACTGGAACATTAGTCTGGATAAAGGAAAAAAAATCTTGCATTTTCAACCTATTTTATATTAACTAATCCAACTTGCTCATGGCAGAAAGAGCCCTGGGGGTGCTGATGGACAGATGGCTAAACATAAGCCAGCAGTGTGCCCAGGTGGCCAAGAAGGCCAATGGCATCCTGGCCTCTCTTAGGAACAGTGTAGCCAGCCGGTCTGGGGAAGTGATGGTCCCTCTGTACTGGGCACTGGTGAGGCCACACCTGGAATCCTGTGTCCAGTTGTGGGCCCCGCACTTCAAGAAAGATGTTGAGGTGTTGGAGCGAGTGCAGAGGAGGGCGACCAAGCTGGTGAAGGGTCTGGAGGGTCTGAGCTACGAGGAACGGCTGAGGGAGCTGGGGTTGTTTAGCCTGGAGAAGAGGAGGCTCAGAGGTGACCTTAGTGCAGTCTACAACTACCTGATGGGAGGTTGTAGTGAAGTGGGAGGCGGCCTCTTCTCCCAGGCAACTAGCGATAGGACAAGAGGACACAGCCTCAAGCTTGGCCAGGGGAGGTTCAGGTTGGACATGAGGAAGCATTTCTGCTCAGCAAGGGTCATTAGCCATTGGAAGGGGCTGCCCAGGGAGGTGGTGGAGTCACCATCTCTGGAGGTGTTGAAGAAAAGCCTGGACATGGCACTTAGTGCCCTGGTCTAGTTGCCATGGTGGTGTCAGGGCAATGGTTGGACTTGATGAGCCCAGAGGGCTCTTCCAACCTCATTGATTCTGTGATTGCTTTACCCCAGTTTCAGATCAAGTGCCAGAAAATGTATCTGCAATGGTTTCTAGAGACTGGATCTTCGCCATAAAGGATTAAAACCACCGTTTTTTCCTCCCTGGTGATCTGTGTAGAATTTAATGTGAGGGTCATCATGTCTATATATGCAAAACCATCCAGTGTTCTGTTGCTACAGTGCATGTCTGCTAACATATGTGCAGGGAGAAAGCAGGACCGCTTGTGCGTGATATGCTACCGTCCACTGGATGACCACTGAGTGCCAGCTGCTGAGAGAGGTAAATCTCAGAGCGTGCCTCCAGGAGATCTGACTCACCTGATTTCTTTTTATGCTTCATCTCCATTATCCATTTCTACATCTATATCTTTTGTCGTATCGGCCGCTCGCGACAAAATGTCTGCCATTAGTGCTTCCTCCAGTTTTTTACGCACTTGTTGCACTCGCTCTTCTTGTTTCCTGAAGGGAGAGAAGGGAAGAAGAGGCAGAAATGTCAATCCTTCAAGTAGACAAGTAGGCTGGAAGCATAACACTTGCATAAACAATGATTCAGGACTGGTTTCTCAACTCCTATTTTAACTTAGAACAGAATATGATAGAATAGTTCCAGTTGGAAGGGACCTACAATGATTAGTAGTCCAACTACCTGACTCCTCCAGGGCTTAGTAAAAGTTAAGGCATGTTTTTAAGGGCATTGTCCAAATGTCTCTCAAACACTGACAGGCTTGGGGCATCGACTGCCTCTCTAAACCCTTATTGACTAGTTCATTACCTCGGCACATACACAGCCAGGGCTTGGCACTAAAACTGAGAGCACTGAGCCAGAAACCTCTCTGGTTTAGTGCGCACAGTTTACTTGCCCTCATACCGAGACGGATTGAATGTGACATATGAACTTCCACTCTCAGATTAGATACTTGAAAAGAGCAACCAGAAACTTAATGGAGCAGTATCCCACTGGACTATCTCTGTCAACCTAGTGGTGTTCCCCAGGGCTCAGTTCTGGGGCCGGTGCTGTTCTATATCCTTATAGATGATCTAGACGTAGGGATTGAGTGCACCCTCAGTGAATTTGCAGATGACACCAAGCTGGGTGGGAGTGTCGATCTGCTGGAGGGTAGGAAGGCCCTACAGAGGGATCTGGACAGGTTGGATAGATGGGCCGAGACCAACGGCATGAGGTTCAACAAGAACAAGTGCCGGGTCTTACACTTGGGCCACAACAACCCCCTGCAGCGCTACAGGCTGGGGGAAGAGTGGTTAGAAAGCGGCCCGGCGGAAAGAGACCTGGGGGTGCTGATGGACAGGCGGCTAAACATGAGCCAGCAGTGTGCCCAGGTGGCCAAGAAGGCCAATGGCATCCTGGCCTCTCTTAGGAATAGTGTAGCCAGCCGGTCTGGGGAAGTGATGGTCCCTCTGTACTCGGCACTGGTGAGGCCGCACCTTGAATCCTGTGTCCAGTTGTGGACCCCGCACTTCAAGGAAGATGTTGAGGTGTTGGAGCAAGTCCAGAGGAGGGCGACCAAGCTGGGGAAGGGTCTGGAGGGTCTGAGCTACGAGGAACGGCTGAGGGAGCTGGGGGTGTTTAGCCTGGAGAAGAGGAGGCTCAGAGGTGACCTTAGTGCAGTCTACAACTACCTGAAGGGAGGTTGTAGCGCAGTGGGAGTCAGCCTCTTCTCCCAGGCAACTAGCAATAGGATAAGAGGACACAGCCTCAAGCTTGGTCAGGGGAGGTTCAGGTTGGACATTAGGAAGCATTTCTTCTCAGCAAGGGTCATTAGCCATTGGAAGGGGTTGCTCAGGGAGGTGGTGGAGTCACCATCTGTGGATGTGTTTAAGAAAAGCCTGGCCATGGCACTTAGTGCCCTGGTCTAGTTGCCATGGTGGTGTCAGGGCAATGGTTGGACTCGATGATCCCAGAGGGCTCTTCCAACCTGGTTGATTCTGTGATTCTACTTCAATTGAATTTGCTTTTCATTTTTTTCAAAGACTTTATACAACTTACCTAATGTCATCATCTGTGACTATGAAAGCTTTGCAGAGGGGTTGAGATGTATTAAGCCAGACGGCCGGGTTCTTCTCAACGGCTGCAGAGAGCTGCCCCGTGATAGGTGCCGAACTGGTGTGCAAAGCACTAGCAACAGCTGATAACAGGGTATCGTCGTTGTTTCCTGGGCCAACTCCTAAAAGAAAGATAACTCAATAGTTACTACTCACATTTCATATGCAACTTCCAGGGGCAGAGCTCTTCTCAGTTGGTAACTCCCAGGCAACTAGCGCTAGGACAAGAGGACACAGCCTCAGGCTTGGCCAGGGGAGGGTCAGGTTGGCCATTAGGAAGCATTTCTTCTCAGCAAGGGTCATTAGGCATTGGAAGGGGCTGCCCAGGGAGGCGGGGGAGTCACCATCTCTGAAGGGGTTTAAGAAAAGGCTGGACATGGCACTTAGTGCCATGGTCTAGTTGCCATGGTGGTGTCAGGGCAATGGTTGGACTTGATGAGCCCAGAGGGCTCTTCCAACCTCATTGATTCTGTGATTCTGTGATTCTGTGTCTGTTTTAAGCACAAATAACTTGGTGGATCTGAAGCAACTGCAGGAAGTGAACACAATACCTTGAAGACCTTTAGGTAGCTCCATGGATTTTATGATTTGTTCGCTGACATCCGACGCGCTGAGGCCTTGTAGCCTCTTCTCCCAGAAAAGCTGAAAAAGAGAAAACAAAGATTGCTCATTAGAAATAATGAAAAAAAGATTTTTTGGGTAATGATACAGATTTCCCTACTCACTCCTATCCTACTGCTCTGAAGATTCATCCTGGAGTTCTGGGCTGCAGATTGGCCACACCTACTCTTTAAAATCGGCCTTTTCTATTTAGCAAGATGGTGATGAAAGCTAGTTAAAAAGTTGATTTCCATTCCACGGGAAGCTACATTTAACAAATAATAAGATAAGAACATAGTAAGCACATAAGTAAGAACATAATAAGATCATAGCTATGCAATTTCATGTGGAAGGAGCATCCAGAAATAGTTCTATTCTTCCACAGAATAATGGGGAGGGAAAAAACAAATCTATTTCTTTTCCTGCCTCCAAAACCTGAGACAAAAAACCCTAGATGAACACTTATTCTCACTCCTAGGAAATTCTTTGTTGCAACTGGGTGCCCCAAAGCCTCAGTTTAAGACAGGGCTTTCGGATGTCACATTCTGGTCTGAAACTGGAAGTGAAACAAGTAGAGCATCCTCTTTCATCTTCTGGAGAACCTGCTAGTTACACTGCATCATAACTGCAGCACTTTACACCAGTGACTCTTATTCAGAAAAAAAACCCACATTTTTTCAGTTGCAGAGGTAGTAATGGCAAAGAAAAAAGCAATAAAGAACATGTACCTTAGCATTGAGTATACTACTGATTGGAAATAAAACCTGTAGTTATGCTAAGCAAAATGCAATAGTCTCCACAACACGTCCTACAGCTGTATAAATCAGTAGGTTGAATGATACTTGTGTTACCTGAGAGATTTTATAAAGATCTACTTTTTAAGTGCTCTCCTCTGGACCACAGGACATATTTGTCACCTAAGCAGCTTAGAAAGCCCACACAGATCACCTAAGCTCTTCAACTTCTTTGCAAACCATGTTCTTGACAGCTTTTTAAAAATACCTGTTGCCACTTGTGTCTCATTTTACTAGAACCACTTAAAAACTTCAAATGCTTCCTGTAAACTGACTCCTGGCTCCTTTTCAACATCTCAACCTTGGTTTGAGCTACGTTGTTAGTTGACTTTCAAGCACCTCTTTTATCTTGTTAAATGTTAAATATTTAGTACCTCCAGTCATTCACTCCTAAGCCCCCACCCCAGGAAAGCACTCTGGATGTCTTGTAGCAGTCCACCAGTACTCACTCAGCTCTTTAAGCACTAATTTCGAATGCAGGAAATAGTCTATACAACTGTCAACACCTCAACTGACTTTGGCATCAATGTCAGGTAGAAAAAGCACTTGGCACTTAGACCCACCTGTGAAAACAAGACTGAAGCGAAGCAGATTCCTAGCAGAAAGCTTCCAGCACCATTATATATAATTATTTGCAAACTACAATGATTGTGCTCCAAATTTTCATCTCCCCAGATCTCCTTTGAGACTGCACGAGTCACTATTTTTTGCTCTTCATGAGAAATGAATCACATTCCTAGAGTTTTATCACAAAGTTTGTTCTCCAACCCTTTATGGGTTCTTACAAGTTCACTCTGAACCTCTGTGTCTTTTCCTGGGACTTACAGAAGATTCTGAGCTGGACCAGACCCGCACTTCAAGAAAGATGTTGAGGTGTTGGAGCGAGTCCAGAGGAGGGCAACCAAGCTGGTGAAGGGTCTGGAGGGTCTGAGCTATGAGGAACAGCTGAGGGAGCTGGGGGTGTTTAGCCTGGAGAAGAGGAGGCTCAGAGGTGACCTTAGTGCAGTCTACAACTACCTGAAGGGAGGTTGTAGCGCAGTGGGAGTCGGCTTCTTCTCCCAGGCAACTAGCACTAGGACAAGAGGACACAGCCTCAAGCTTGGCCAGGGGAGGTTCAGGTTGGACATCAGGAAGCATTTCTTCTCAGCAAGGGTCATTAGCCATTGGAAGGGGCTGCCCAGGGAGGTGGTGGAGTCACCATCTCTGGAGGGGCTTAAGAAAAGCCTGGACATGGCACTTAGTGCCATGGTCTAGTTGCCATGGTGGTGTCAGGGCAATGGTTGGACTCGATGATCCCAGAGGGCTCTTCCAACCTCATTGATTTTGTGATTCTGTGAGTGAGTACCCTGGAGAGTACCATAATCCCTGAAGCACAGGGCATGCTGATACAGCCCAATCTTCATTCCTCCTGCTGAGAACGCACCGGTACAGCCAGAAAAGCAAGATTCATGCCTCCAGGAATGAAACATTTGCAAACATGAGACCCTGTTATTCAGCAACGAGAATCCTGATGGGACCAGGATAGGAAGGAAAGAGAGAAGAACCAGATTTCAAGATTCATCATTGTTATGATGTGAAATTTCATTACTCATGCAAAATGAATAATCATTCTGAGGATTCATCAGTAGTTATGGGTATTCATCCTGCTGGAGGATGGAAAATGGCTTTATTTCAGTTTTGCTTGAAGTAGTGGTTAGGAAACACACGCTGAAAAGAGCCTAAAACCTGGATCCTTCATTTACAGATGTTTGAGTGTTCTGGCTTCAGAGAGGCCCAGCAGCCAAGTGCTCCATTTCCTAGGAAATTAATCAATATGCATTATGCCAAAAGTGATCTCTTACACAATAACCTCCTGCTGAGCAAGAAATGTGTCCCTTATCACTCAAACTTACTATCCTAAGGGCAACCCTGTTTTTTTCCTGTGAGAGAGGAGGCAGCACAGGAACGCAATGCCAAGGTCCGCAGGGTGGAGCAGAATTTTCACTTCCTTGTTGTTCTGAAACTCCATAAGGGCAGAGCTGTACTACAGCTGTGTTTCTCAAGTTCTTTGTTTGGAGAATTATAAAATATTGCTTCCTCCACAATTGTTTCTTGTCCAAGAAAAGCTATTTGTGACTAATGGTGAACCATAATCTAACCCGTAATCTCTGGAAAAGCACAATCTCCTCAGCAACTCTTATTTCTCATTCAGACAACAAAGAAATGATAGATTAGCCTCTCTATTGCAAGAACCACCAACTACAAACATATTGTGAGCTGTTGCCTTCCCTCAGATAAATAAAAGTCTATTTGCAGTTGCTCAAGCAATGGAAGCCCAGAGGAAATTTTTGCTAGAAAGGAATCCATTCCAGTTCTATTATTTTTAAAAGAAAAGGAGGCGGTGGAGTCACCATCTCTGGAGGTGTTGAAGAAAAGCCTGGCCATGGCACTTAGTGCCGTGGTCTAGTTGCCATGGTGGTGTCAGGGCAATGGTTGGACTCGATGAGCCCAGAGGGCTCTTCCAACCTGATTGGTTCTGTGATTCTGTGAAAAGCACATATGCCCTTAGCATTCAAAAGTTCTTGGAGGGTGACTGATTTATACATAAATGAATCCATCAAGAACCTCCAATTGCATCTGCCATTTACTGTTTACAGAGTATTGAAAATACTGGAGGTGTCAACAGAATGATGTACTTGACTGGACACACAGAAGAAAGGACAATGATTCTGGCACTGGTGAGGCCGCACCTTGAACCCTGTGTCCAGTTGTGGGCCCAGCACTTCAAGAGAGATGTTGAGGTGTTGGAGCGAGTGCAGAGGAGGGCGACCAAGCTGGGGAAGGGTCTGGAGGGTCTGAGCTACGAGGAACGGTTGAGGGAGATGGGGTTGTTTAGGCTGGAGAAGAGGAGGCTCAGAGGTGACCTTAATGCAGTCTACAACTACCTGAAGGGAGGTTGTAGCGCAGTGGGAGTCGGCCTCTTCTCCCAGGCAACTAGCGATAGGACAAGAGGACACAGCCTCAAGCTTGGCCAGGGGAGGTTCAGGTTGGATATTAGGAAGCATTTCTTCTCAGCAAGGGTCATTAGCCATTGGAAGGGGCTGCCCAGGGAGGTGGTGGAGTCACCATCTCTGGAGGGGTTTAAGAAAAGCCTGGACATGGCACTTAGTGCCATGGTCTAGTTGCCATGGTGGTGTGAGGGCAATGGTTGGACTCGATGATCCCAGAGGTCTCTTCCAACCTGAGTGATTCTGTGATTCTGTGGTGTTGGCGAGTTCAGAGATTTGTTTACCGAGGTGGTTTCTACTTAGACAGCTACACACATCTGCTCTTAACTCGCACCAGTAGTCAGAAAAGGCTACCAGCTAATTCAGAAGTGTGATGGACACACCAAGTTTAACAGCACAGTCCCAATTCCAGGCAGCTGCTTTGGCATCTTCCCAGCTCTCTGGAACCACATCTGTTTCCACGCTGCTTGCAGATGCATTATAACCTGGTATGCAAGCTGATTAAAAGTTACTCATGTCTACACAAAATACAACCAACATATCTGTACTGTTGACACAGCCAGCCTGCTACTTGGTTAGGGTTTAAAATCTGTTTTAAAGGTTAAGTGAGACCAGAATGCACCCAGTTACCAGTTGGAAAACTGCTCAACTGATTGACATGGCAGGCAGTTAAATGAGGAAATATGATTTAGGAGAGGTCTTTTCAAAGTCTCCATGGAAGAATTTAAAAGGAATGAGAATTTCTGCAGAAAACTGGAAAAACTTCTTTCTTCTTTTTATAGCCAACGAGTTACTCAGCTCTGCTGCATCCATAACTGCCAACCAAAATTTCAGTGGTCCTTTAGTTGCCTGGAAGAGGGAGATGAAACTTAACAAGCTCATTGGGTTTCTTCCATCCTTCTTTTTGATAACTCTAATAGATATTCACCAAGAGGCTTACGTTTTCCAACCCCATCTAATTTTAGATTCCAATCCTTTAAGTTGATCCACGGGAAATAAAATCACATTTATTTGACAAAATACAAAGTGCTAAGAGCTAAATACGTCTTTCTTGTTAAGAACTGTTCACAAGAAGACATATATAAAATGACATCCTGCGATTTTTCTTGTAAATTAGGCTTTTTAGACCACTAAAAAATGACTATGGTCAGATTTAGTTTGTCATATATAATTCTATTCAATAATCCATTACAATACAAACCACTGCAAATATATATATGACAGTAAGTAAAAGAGTTTCAAACGAATTTTAAAGAGTACTTCTGGCCTCAGGTACCACATGTTTGGGGCACGGGGGTAAATGAGTGAGCTTCATATTTACCCTAAAAAAGGTCAATAAGTGTGTAACAGTGTGAAGCTTATTGAGGTGACCTTATTGCAGTCCACAACTACCTGAAGGGAGGTTGTAGTGAAGTGGGAGTCGGCCTCTTCTCCCAGGCAACTAGAGATAGGACAAGAGGACACAGCCTCAAGCTTGGCCAGGGGAGGTTCAGGTTGGCCATTAGGAAGCATTTCTTCTCAGCAAGGGTCATTAGCCATTGGAAGGGGCTGCCCAGGGAGGTGGTGGAGTCACCATCTCTGGAGGGGTTTAAGAAAAGCCTGGCCATGGCTCTTAGTGCCTGGTCTAGTTGCCATGGTGGTGTCAGGGCAATGGTTGGACTCGATGAGCCCAGAGGGCTCTTCCAACCTGGTTGATTCTGTGATTCTGTAACCAAGAAGCTCTAACACAGGGAGAGGAGGACAAGTGCTCTACATAGGACACAGCGCCAGACCTTTTGGAGGCACCAAGTGAACGTAGGTACAAAGGCCAGTGATCCATAAGAAAGAAAGAAATTTGATTGGCAGCACCATTCTGTTTGATCCAGTTAGGTACAGAACACTTGACAGGCAAGTAACTCAATTTTAATTGATTAAAAGATTTACTACCTATAACGTTTTCAAATACTTACGGGACTTCCTCTGCTTCACATTCACTCCTCTCTGAGGAATACTCAACTCCAGATCACAAGTGGAGCATTAATGTGACCTGAAGTCCTACTACCTCTAGTGGCTGTTTTGCTAAATAGGAAGGAGGCAGAAAAAAACTGATTTTAAGACAGTACTCAATGCCACCTATGAAGATGATGGGTATAGTTGCATGACTTTTTGATTCATCAGTAATTCCAGTTTCAATTTCAGCAATGCTCATCTAAAATCCAAACCATTACTCTCAAATTCATCAGGAGTGTATCGTATCTTATCAAAACTTACTGACAGTGGAGAGGAGGCTAAAACAAGGGGGTTTGGGTTTTTTTTTTTCCTCCTTTCCTTGCACAGCCCACTAGCAATCTTTCAGGGTTCCTTTTCTTACACTGGTTTATCAGTGAGGGGAAAAAACCCCAAACCCACAAAAACAGTAAGAAGTCTAAAGCTTATGGAGAGTCAAAATATTCTGAGCAGGTTGATGCTTCAGAAAGAGATGTTAAAGCACGTTGAAGAAAACTTCAATTGAGGCCATTAGATTTGGTATTTAGGAACTTACAGATACTCCTATCATTTGGTTAGACATGAGGAATTTGAGAAATCTCCATGGATTGACTGGTATTGGTATTCAAACAAAAGGCACTTAGAGGAAGAAGATTGATAGTCAAGAGGAGAGAAGCCTAGTGAGTACCAGAAGACCCTTCAGAGCATGTTCTGACACTACCTACTTCCAGGATTCTCCAGAACATTTCCATTTTTTTCCTTGGGTAAAGTTCTTCTCTCTTGATAATCAGTAATCTACAAAACCTTTAAGAATGGCTTTGAAAGCTTGAAGATGCTGGTTTGCAGAGGTGTTGCTTGAAAAAGGCTTAGACAATCTCATGACATTTCTTGTGTGCAATGAACTAGCATGGTGAATATCTGGAAGCAGCAGTTGCCACACAGACCTGTTGCTCTAATTGACATTTAATTGACGAGTCCAGAGGAGGGCGACCAAGCTGGTGAAGGGTCTGGAGGGTCTGAGCTACAAGGAACGGCTGAGGGAGCTGGGGGTGTTTAGCCTGGAGAAGAGGAGGCTCAGAGGTGACCTTATTGCAGTCTACAGCTACCTGAAGGGAGGTTGTAGTGAAGTGGGAGTCAGCCTCTTCTCCCAGGCAACTAGTGATAGGACAAGAGGACACAGCCTCAAGCTTCACCAGGGGAGGTTCAGGTTGGACATCAGGAAGAATTTCTTCTCAGCAAGGGTCATTAGCCATTGGAAGGGGCTGCCCAGGGAGGTGGTGGAGTCACCATCTCTGGAGGGGTTTAAGAATAGCCTGGACATGGCACTTAGTGCCATGGTCTAGTTGCCATGGTGGTGTCAGGGCAATGGTTGGACTCGATGAGCCCAGAGGGCTCTTCCAACCTCATTGATTCTGTGATTTACCTGTACGAAGATCATAGGCAAGCTGTTATGAGTTTATCTTTCCAAGAACTACCACAGGGTTTACTGCTTAAAGAACTGCTGCCAAATATCTTCCCTGCCAACACCAATAAGCTTCTCACTCTCAGGTCATGAAAAAACAAAAATACTGACTGCCAAAGGAACTACAGCACTCATTTAATATGATCTCTACGTAAGGAGGACAGCCAAAGAGATTTTTGTGGGAATTCTGGTTAGAGTGTCTTTTGAAAAAGGAGATAGACTAGATATAAGTGGATAAAGCTTTCAGAGATGGATATCTAGAACTACAGAAGCAAGACTTCGGGCCAAGGATTGAAGTAACAGGGAGGAATGACACTGGAAGTGGTAACTGATGAAGCTGTAGATACAAATAGGCAGTAGAGTCAGTGTTTCAGCATTCACTCGAATATATTTCACAGTCTATGTACAGGAAAGTTTGCACACCTGAGTATGAGAGAAGGAGAAGACAGTGGCACACGTAGGGATTATTTACGTAACGAAAAAATAAGCTTTATCTGGAGAGGAAGAGAATTCAAAGACATTTGCACGCATGATCAATGACTGGAGTTCCTCCATACTTTTGCTTACTAATACTAAAGAAATATTGATAATTGTCTGATGGAAATCTGTGTGTAAAGAAACCAGATCACTGGAAATTGTTCATGAAAGCTGTCAATTTGCTTAAGATTCAGCATACTACCTACATTAAATTGCTTTGTTCCAGATTTTTAATGAAAATTTTACTGAAAACTCACTGAAATGTTACATAAAAACAACTGTAACAATCTTCTCCCTTCCCCAAGTCTCCCCTATGTCAATCATCACTACTCAGCAGCATGACAAACCCAAAACCAGCTCAAGGCAGCATTCTAGCTTGGAGAAAAGCAAGAGTAAGACACACCAAGATTTGCTTTGTTATCAGATATCTAGGATTAACTATTAACAGAGCTAGCATTTCTTCCAAATGAAGTATGACAACACAGAATAAGAATAGTGTTTAAAGTATCCTCTTCCAAAGATGCACTGTTGCAAGCAAGAAGAAAGGAATTTGATCGAAAAAGAATGCTGACACAGTGATGAGCAATGATTTCTTGAAGATCTTGCTATAGCTTAATCCGTTTGAATCTATCTTAAGGAGGCAAAGATTTAACTTGGGTAGGTTTGAAAATAGCCTGATTCTGCAAATCTTTACTGGAGAATCATTCTCAAAAGACAAGGGATGCATTCCCAAAGATTTCAGTCACTATGGATTTGAAGAGAAGATTCTGGAAGAAAGAAAACAAGGAGGAAATGGGCAAGCATGAAAGGGTTTGGAATCCATCAAGATATGGATTGCCAGACATCCATTTCTCTTTCCACCAAGGTGCCATACCTTCCATATGCTTTGGTGATTATTACTGGTTCAGCAGCCACGACCAAAAGGAAATTCCTGACACACAGAGTGTAGTAGTTCAAAAGGACAACCCCAAACAACGTGAAGAGAATCAACAGCCACATGCAATTATGCATCTTTTAGTTCTGAACATGATACACTTACATGGCCCCTGTTGAACTTCATGGGACCAACAGTGAGGTTAGCTGAGGCCTTCAAATCTTGCTAAAAGACATCTCAACAAGATGATCCAATACGGCTCGATATCTCTTCTTTTTCTTTCTCACCTGAATTTAGAGGATGCAGAGTCTAAATTCCTGATGTTATTTCTCACAAGAACAGCATTCAAGGTGTTCAAACACTAGAGACAGCTCGAGTTTCAAAGGAAACGTTGTCACAAGTTAGTCACATAGGAGTAGAAAAATCTGAACATGCCTCTGCATTTTCTTCTCATCCCTGCACTCCTACGATAGAATAAGGTGTTGCAATTTGATGGTAGCAACTCAAAAAATACAAGTCAGACTTAAAAACAATACCTCCATCCAATACACTACATTACTTAGCTGATCTTTCCTTCATTAACTACATTTCTGTTCCTTCTCAGCTCCCTCCTCCCCATAAAAACCAAAACCAAACCAGTATCGTGTGAACAGGCGATCTGGCATCGATATAAAGAGAAGCAGCTAAAGGAGAACTTGGGTAAGATGAGTTTGTGTTACTGTGGTTCGTATTTATAGTCGCAGTAGAGTGAGAGGGATTTAAAATACAAATTTTTATCGCTTTTGCACAAAGTTCTATAGAAAAGAGAGAGATTAATTCTTGATGAGAACCATGTATTTTATAGAAACTTCTATTAAGAAGCTGCACATGAAATTGTTTTTATATTTGATGTCCAATTGTGACAGTACAGCATAGATCTGAATTTCAAGAGGAATCCAGTAATCAAATTTGGATTAAGAAAAATTAATCTCCATATGAAGTGTTATTACTGTATTTTTTTTTAAATTCTAGGTATTACCTTTCTATAAGTAACCTTCAAGAAAGGAATTCTCATCTGTAATTGAAGCACAGCTGAAAACAAACACATTTTCAGCTTGTTTCAACTTTCTGAGCAGTCACATGCAAACAGATTAATTCTTACCTGTCGTGGCTGCTCCGTCACTCGCTGTGGATCAGATCTCACTTTGTTACTGGGATGATTGGTAACTTTGGTGACTGGTTGTTTGAAAATCGATGCAGTTTGCCTGATTGGTAAAGTTGTGTTTAAGTCTGGTTTTCCCTGTTAAAAAAAAAAGACAAAAAGTGAATTAACAAAAATTATACAGAAAATTTACACAAATTAACGTCGGCTTCACCCTTTTCTACTGATGGGCAAAAGGAGGAGTCTTTCTGGAGTAAAGATTTGCCTTAAATGCTGTGCTTAACTAACCTTTGCAGTCATCCATTTTAAAGGGAAAAAAAATGTAACACTTAACAGGTTCCACACATTTTCACCTTCTCAGGAAGAATCAAACTGCTTGAAAGTCCGTGTTTTCTTTTATTAAAATATATATGTTAATTATGCACGTGATTTACATTCTGAAAAGAGACAGCTTCACCATCAGATGTCAAAATGAAACCTCCAAAGCTTCATGAAAATATGTTTGTAGGCAACTTTATAGAGTTCCAAGTCTTAATGAACAGCAGCTTCCTACATAACATTGGTCCCAAATTGCCTAAGTAATTCCTACATCAAACAATCCTTAATTAAGTGCTGTAATTTATTCTGGAATGAAGACAGACACTGAAAAGAAATATCCCATGATACGTATTTTCCCAATGAACGTGTATCACAAAGCATGGTCTCTATTTGCAGGACAGTGCTAAGCACTTCAACACCTTAATAGTTTCTGACAATGGTTAAATTTTTTCTTTTTAGAAGTTTAGTGCTACTCATTCAACAGAAAGAAAAATAAGTTTTATGAAATATTTCAGATCACAGAAGTTTTCTAATTGGCTGTGAGATCATTGCTCAAAAGTTACACAATGAACATCGATATCAAACTCCATCCACGGATCATGTCAAAAGAGTTTTTCATTAGGATTTCCTTAGACTCCTGATTTTGTGACACCCATTTATAAGTCAGCCCTGCAGCATTTGGGGAATCCTTACTTAATACTGATTTACTCACCCTCTCCTAAGAGCCAAAACAGTTTGACAGCCCAACAGAAGAAATACGCTAGAACGTTCAAGTGAATTCTGAAAGAGTTCTAGAAATCTTTTCAATGGAAGCAATTCTGATCACTCTATTCCTACCACTCCTTTAAATATACCTTATTTTATAGGTCTCCTTTCTTCACCATTTCCAGGTAGAGATGAACTCATTAAAATATAATAAGGGTAAACCCACAAATTCCAATGGAAGTTTTCCTCAGAAATTCAGGCTCCCATTATTTTTGGTTTAAAAATTTACATCCAGAAACTAAAGAGTCTCCACGTCTTCCAATATTCCATGGGAAAAGCAGAATATCTTCAGAGACCTCCAGCTCCATCCCTAAGACACTGTTGATTCTTGTCTAACTGGGACCAGGGTTTCCATGGCCAGCGCAAAGGGCAACAGAGCACAAGCACTTCTGCCTGATTACACTTAATAGTTTTAACCAAACAGCTAAATTACCATTCAATTAGGATCTTATACAAAGCAAAAGTGAGAATCTAAGCTTACAAATAAAGCCAGACATCAGTCTTCTCCTAATGGTTCACCCAGGTAGTCCCAGTCCACTAGAAAAACACTTACAAATACTTTGGTCATTGGTTGTAACATGTGCTTTGCGTGGTGGATACTGGTTATGGGCTCTACTTTTTTCCCCCCACTGATGATGAAAATAGTAAGTCTAATGTTAGACCTTTTCATATATATATTTATACATAATTAAAGCATCTCTGATGAACACAGAATTACCAACCAAAGCCAGAGAGTAATCACATGCACTTAGATTTGCACAAAGTATTTTGACGATGAACTTTCCTCACACCAGAACCTTGACAGACCTTGCCTATCCTACAAGCTTCTCACTCCCTGATCTTGTGACATCAAGTTCAAAGTAGCATTTGGTGCTTTGAAGTCCCTGCCTTCGGGGTACTCTCTGCAGCAGAATTAGTGGTAAAATAGCTATTAAAACTGACAAACCCAATGATATTGCAGAGCCATCTGCCATATGGGGGATCGCTCTGGTTTAGCAAACACTTCTAGAACAAAGGTCTTCGTTTCAAGTTCATGAAAAATATTTACAGGTTCCTTTTGGCCTGTAAAGTCACTTAAAGAGAAGTTAAAAAATAAATCCATTAAATGTAGAAAAATAAAAAAGATTCCTTCAGGCAGTGTGAGAACTTAAGAAAATTCAGCTACACTAACGAGATGGCCCAGGGCTAAATGTCCCATATACTTTTTATCAAGGCTACAGACTAGAAAATGGCCATTAGGATAAACTGTTTCAATTAAGAACAGATCAATTCCTAAGTACTGGAATTATAATTTTACTACTTTCCTACTATTTCCTTTCTAATCATAGTCACATCTGGGCTTTCTGATCTCATTCTAAATAAACAGTCTCTCTGTTCAGCCTGGAAAAGGCTCCGGGGAGACCTTCTAGCACCTTCCAGTGCCTGAAGGAGCTACAGGAAAGCTGGAGAGGGACTTTTTACAAGGGCATGGAGTGATAGGATGAGGGGGAATGGTTTTAAACTGAAAGAGGGGAGATTTAGATGAGATATTAGGAAGAAATTCTTTGCTGTGAGGGTGGTGAGACACTGGCCCAGGTTGCCCAGAGAAGCTGTGGCTGCCCCCTCCCTGGCAGTGTTCCAAGGCCAGGTTGGATGGGGCTTGGAGCAACCTGGTCTGGTGGAAGGTGTCCCTGCCCATGGCAGGGGGGTTGGAACTAGATGGGCTTTAAGGTCCCTTCCAACCCAACCCATTCTGTGTGATTCTGTGATTCATTTGTGACACTGAATTTTGAACACCAGAATGAAACTCTTTAGGACAGAAACTTGTGAAGCTCACCCATCCCCAGCACCTGCAGATCTTCGTATGTACAGGGGAAAAAAAATTATCACATGTTAACAGGAAGCAACTGATATTCAGAGAAACTCTTTTTCACAACAAATCATAAACCAGCCATACATAGGATTTATTCACGAAGAAGGAAGAGCTTCCAGTACGTCCTAACAGAAATAAGTAACCAAGATCCCTACAACCACCACTTCTCCTGAAGAACAGAAAGCTCCTTTGAGCTTTCCAGACAGAAGACACTACCTACATATTTCAAATGGTCAGACACAGATTGCTTCATTTCAGATCAATTCACAGAATCAGCATCAATCAATGAGGTTGGAAGAGCCCTCTGGGCTCATCGAGTCCAACCATTGCCCTGACACCACCATGGCAACTAGACCAGGGCACTAAGAGCCATGGCCAGGCTTTTCTTAAACACCTCCAGAGATGGGGACTCCACCACCTCCTTGGGCAGCCCCTTCCAATGGCTAATGACCCTTGCTGAGAAGAAATGCTTCCTAATGGCCAACCTGAACCTCCCCTGGCCAAGCTTGAGGCTGTGTCCTCTTGTCCTATCGCTAGTTGCCCGGGAGAAGAGGCCGACTCCCACTTCACTACAACCTCCCTTCAGGTAGTTGGAGACTGCACTAAGGTCACCTCTGAGCCTCCTCTTCTCCAGGCTAAACACCCCCAGCTCCCTCAGCCGTTCCTCGTAGCTCAGACCCTCCAGACCCTTCCCCAGCTTGGTCGCCCTCCTCTGCACTCGCTCCAACACCTCAAAAATAAAATAACTCAATTTGCAAGTGAAATGGAAAAATGGTTACACAGAAAACAACGGCAAGATTAGTATAGGCTGAAGGAAAACTCTGCAGCTCTACCATAAATAAACCTATCCAAGATATATCTGCCTTTACTGCCAATACTGGAAGGTCAGTAAGAATGCACAACGCAACGATTGGAGAGAAGTATTTTGCCAGAAGAATATTTCCATGTCATTCACACTGTTGTACATTAAGATCACAAAATGAAGAGCATTCATTAGCATATATTATCCTTCATTTTAAGGCAGGTGGCATTAGGATGTCAATCTTGACGTTGAGTACTAGTCTGCTAACGATGACAAGCTCAAAAGTTATGGCAAGACAGCACTTCCATCCACCAGCTGCATCAATCTAACTGCCTAGACACGTCGGAGAAAGAAGACTCAAGCAGATGTTGATATTCCTTCTTGAAACATAAGGGGAGCCAAAGAATTTAGAAACATTTGTGGTAAATTGTTTGTACAAAAACAAACAACCCGGAAAATATGAGCAAGTTGATACACAAACTTGCCTGTGCAAGTCTGTCTTTTGTGGCCCCCCCCAAGGCGAACTAGAAGACGACCACAACCAAGCTCTTGCAGTGTCTGTGGAAGAAAACATGAACTTCAGGAATAAGCTGAGGTCTCATTTTTAACTATCCCAGGAATACTGCAGAAACATCTGGAGTACTGTGGGCAATTCTGGGCCCCCCAGTTCAAGAAAGATAAGGAATTACTGGAGAGAGTCCAGTGAAGGGCTACAGAGATGATCAAAGGACTGGAGCATCTCTCTTATGAGGAGAGGCTGAGGGAGCTGGGGCTGTTCAGCCTGGAGAAGAGCAGACTGAGGGGGGATCTTATCAATGCTTCCAGATACCTTAGGGGTGGGTGTCAAGAGGAGGGGGCCAGACTCTTCTCAGTGGTGCCCAGTGACAGGACAAGGGGCAACGGGCACAAACTGAAACATGGGAAGTTCCATCTGAATATGAGGAGGAACTTCTTTGCTGTGAGGGTGGCAGAGCCCTGGCACAGGCTGCCCAGGGAGGGTGGGGAGTCTCCTTCTCTGGAGATATTCAAACCCACCTGGACGTGACCCTGTGCAATGTGCTCTGGGTGAACCTGCTTTGGCAGGAGGTTGGACTGGATGATCTCCAGAGGTCCCTTCCAACCCTTAACCATTCTGGGATTCTGTGAAATTCTGAATAAGTTACAGATTCAGTCACTTAGAAATAATTAATGTTATTTACCTAAAAAAAACCATTTTTTTCTAATCTTGCATTTAGCAGAGCTACTGTGAGCAACACTCAAATACTCTAAGATCAGAGGAATACAAAGTGAGCCCAGACTCATCGAGATTTTCTCTACCAAATCTTGTAATTTCTGCTCATGCAAAAAGCCTAACTAAAACCTCTCCTTGGACTACCCCCAGATGTTGTATTCTCTGCAAGCCTCATGTCTGCAGGAAGAAAATATTAAGTAATTTGAACACATGCTTTAAATAAAAAGAAATCAGCATGAAATGTGTGCTTCACGCAGTACAAACGGCAGATGACAAAAACCATCAGGGCACAAGACAAAGCTATAACTCCTTAGGTATTTTCATACACTAAGTTATGAAATCCTGCAGAATAAAACACTTTAAAAAGAAAACATCGCAGGCCGTTACGGAACTCCTTCCAAACTCTTGTATGAGGTTTCTGAAGTTTGTCCAGGAATATATTATGGGAGAGTCAGCTGAATTTTGACATGTCCCTATGTGCTACAGCAGTTATTTCACTTCTGCATGCTTCAGCCTTCTATTTTTAATCTACTAGACACATTTTCTTCACTATTTAAAAGGACACACTTGTTCAAAAAGAAATAGACAATAAGAGAACGATCAGATCAGTTGAGAAAGGCCCTTATTAAGCTCCGTAGCTGGACACAGACATCCAGATTTGGACAGATAAATGCATTTGCCTCAGAAAACAAGCTTCCTGGCACGTATTGCACACGTTAAAAATGTGAACTGTTTCATCTCAGAACAGGAAGATGAATTTGGAGAATCTCTTGGTGTCACCAGTCCTACCTTTTCCCATTCAGAATAATATCGTTCAGGTAGATGACTAGCACTGCGGTTCTTAGTCCCAAGCCAACTCCTGAATTACTCAAACTCTTGCTTCATACTTAACCTCACCTTGATATTTTCTTGGTAGTAGCAGAGTATTCCTTCTATTTATAAATTTACACCTCCACCACTACTAAATATTAAACATACACGTACATCTTAGAAGCGGACTGCTTTAAGCAGAAAAGCAATTGCTAAATGAACTACAGGAAAAGGGAATTCTTAGGATATCCTTAAACACAGTATTTACTAACAAACCTTATTTTGATTGAGAGAATCATTCCTTAGTTTCTGTTTGTTCTTCTGCAATTTACTGGGCATCATCTTTCCCGTTCTGAAGTCAAAACTGCTGAGATCAACAGTGTTTCCCAGGTATCTTGCCAACTGAGGCTTGCTTCTGAACTTCTTACCACTTGGACTAAAAAGAAGAAAACACTTTAGTATGTTTTGTTGTACAAGAGGATACAACCTTGACTTCTTACAACAGGTTTTATACCTTGGTCAACATCTAAAAAGTTTCCATTATCTTTATTCCATGTGGCATGTTCATTGATGGGTTGACTGGTGATGGTAGAGCTGCCCAACCTCTGCATGTCCACTCCCATCCTTTGCACAGGATTTAAGGTTTACCTCAGGCTAAGATCTACTACACCTTGAGAAGCTGGCTTAGCAGGACAGCTAAACCAAACTCCAGGATGAGAAGTTTAAATGTCAGACTGTGGCCAAGTGTGGGACCCTCTCTGCACAAATATAAAGGCCGTATGCAACGTTTAAACCTGATTGCTAGCTAAGGTCAACCTAGACTCAACAGCAACCCTTCTCGGCTCTCACGCAGCCAGATGCGCAGAACTAGGGCTTGAGGTGACATCTCGTAGCTAGTCAGTCCCTAAGACTGGTGAGCAAAGCCAGATTAAGTAGCTGAGCAACAGGCAAGCAAGCAGCAAGCGAGGTGATGCAGAACATGAGACAGGCCCAAAGCTGCAGTTGTGTCTACAGAGCCCACCATAACAAATGAAATCAGTTGTAAATAACTTCCCTACATCATCTTCATTTGGAATTATGGATTTCTTATTACCCCAAATTCCCAGCTGATGCTTTTGAGTAACATCAGCAAACACCCAATTTCCACTTATCCTAAGGAAGTGGTAATTCTGCCCATCTTTACATGACAGAACTTTCTAACCCCTCATCTCTACTTCGTTCTCAAGCATCCAAAACACAGTCACACACATTGTGCACACACCGTCTGCACTAAATATACATTTAATCCATATATTTTCACTGACCTCACTGGGGCTTCCTATAGACTTACAGAATCACAGAATCAACCAGGTTGGAAGAGACCTCAGGGATCATCGAGTCCAACCGTTGCCCTGACACCACCATGGCAACTACACCATGGCACTAAGTTTTCTGCAGAAAACTACTGAAGAGTTTTGTTTTCTTCATTTTTCCAAACTGTTTTTTTTTTTTTAACTTAAAAATACCTTGAGGCAAGAACTTCCCCACCAGAAGAATATGTATTGAATTCTGGGAAAAATAGCTAATTAAGCCAAACCTTTTTCAAAGCCATTTAAATGAATCGAGAAATATGGAAAGCCATAATTAAGAAGAGGTAAAGGGTGGGAGAAAAAAGACTTAAAACAGATCACAATCTGAGGCTAACCCCCTCAAGGATGGGTGTGGGAGGGGAAAAAAAAACCCACCACACATACGTACACACACCCCCCACCACAAAAGTCTTTTCTACTTCTCGTAAACCAAGAATTGAAGCCGTGCTAGAAGCCAAACTAAACACACCACCAGTTTTATTTTAGATAGTGAAGATTAACACCCTGGCTTGTTAACAGGAAGAAAAATTCTGCACTTAAGGTCAGACACAGAGCAAGTTTTTTTTGTGGGGCAAGTAGGTTTGCTGTTAAAATAATCTGACCCATTGTCTTTCATTCCTATTCAGGCACCGGTAAGAAAAGTTCAGGATAAAACCTTGGGAAGGGCTGAATTTACTGAATAAAGCCTCCTGTTACAGAATCAACCAACCGACCAGGTTGGAAGAGCCCTCTGGGCTCATCGAGTCCAACCATTGCCCTGACACCACCATGGCAACTAGACCAGGGCACTAAGTGCCATGGCCAGGCTTTTCTTAAACACCTCCAGAGATGGGGACTCCACCACCTCCCTGGGCAGCCCCTTCCAATGGCTAATGACCCTTGCTGAGAAGAAATGCTTCCTAATGGCCAACCTGAACCTCCCCCGGCCAAGCTTGAGGCTGTGTCCTCTTGTCCTAGCGCTGGTTGCCTGGGAGAAGAGGCCGACTCCCACTGCGCTACAACCTCCCTTCAGGTAGTTGGAGACTGCAATAAGGTCACCTCTGAGCCTCCTCTTCTCCAGGCTAAACACCCCCAGCTCCCTCAGCCGTTCCTCAGAGCTCAGACCCTCCAGACCCTTCACCAGCTTGGTCGCCCTCCTCTGCACTCGCTCCAACACCTCAACATCTCTCTTGAGGTGCGGGGCCCACAACTGGACACAGGATTCAAGGTGCGGCCTCACCAGTGCCCAGTACAGAGGGACGATCCCTTCCCTAGACTGGCTGGCTACACTATTCCTAAGAGAGGCCAGGATGCCATTGGCCTTCTTGGCCACCTGGGCACACTGCTGGCTCATGTTTAGCCATCTGTCCATCAGCACCCCCAGGTCTTTTTCCACCGGGCCGCTCTCTAACCACTCTTCCCCCAGCCTGGAGCGCTGCAGGGGGTTGTTGTGGCCCAAGTGTAAGACCCGGCACTTGTTCTTGTTGAACCTCATGCTGTTGGTCTCGGCCCATCTATCCAACCTGTCCAGATCCCTCTGTAGGGCCTTCCTACCCTCCAGCAGATCGACACTCCCACCCAGCTTGGTGTCATCTGCAAGTTTGCTGAGGGTGCACTCAATCCCTATGTCTAGATCATCTATAAAGATACTGAACAGCACCGGCCCCAGAACTGAGCCCTGGGGAACACCGCTAGTGACCGGCCGCCAGTTGGACTTTGCCCCATTCCCCACCACTCTCTGGGCTCGGCCATCCAAATCTATCGATTAAGTGAACGGTGAAGCTCTTAGCAGGGACAGACTGCAATCCATCACGCATACATAGCCCACATCACTTGTGCATCCAACTTAAGAGATACTAACAACAGATTGGTTCCAAGAACATCGTCCACTCAACTCCATTAGCAGCTTACGGCAACCAAGAAGCTCTCGTTTTACAACCTACTATTGTCTCCTCTTCACCCCACACCTTCATCATTTTACAAAACCAGTAGTACTTCCCATTCTCCACCTTCAACGAAATCTAAAACACACAACTGAAAGTGGAGTTCACTGAAGACCAACAGATTGAGAAGCATTCCTTCTGCTTACTTCAGAACATTATGTTGGCACAAACTCTAAAATCTAGTGAATTCTACTACGAAACTACATTTAATTTGATCCCATTTTCCACAAACGCCCCGATCTTTAATTGTTCTTCATTTCAGAGTTGCAACAAGTTCATATGATGTCAAAACACTGGAGAAATGCTCTGTAAGCCACCTGGTTCGACCTCAGTAGCTGGCAAACAAAATACCCCCTTGACTTTTTTTCTAATGCCATCCAGACTCATCATTTCACGTGTCAGACCTTGCCCCTGTTCTAAGAGGGAGATGAATCCATGAGCTGGAAGGATTTGAAGAAACTCAACACTTTATTTCCACCCCACCCATCTTAGTTTTCACATATATTCATTTTTTTTACTGCCAGTCCTAGAGTTGTTTCCATTCGCTACTCGGAATGTGTAGGCTGACAAACCACCAAAATAATGCTTCGATTTCTGAATGATTCCCAGATTATCTTCATTCACTAACCTACTCCTGCTGCAAAGCTTTCTCTTACCTGCAGAGAAAGCTCCAGGAGGTAAAAGTCAAATAAAAGGCCTATTTGCCAAGGCTTTATTTGAACATCTATTAAATAATTAGTATGCACTAATGGAAAAGAGTGAGGTTATAGAACCTATTTAAACCACGTCTACATAAATCCTGCTACTCACACATCTTGGTTGAAACTAAGAAACAGTGTGGTTTTTTTCCCCCATAAAGGTGTTAAAACCAAGTTTAAGTTCAAACTTGGTTTTGAGTAGAAAACCAAGGTGGAAGGAGAGGTATGAAGCTTTCTTCTCTCTGAGAACGCACTCTGCAGGATACTCTGGAGTCATCTTAAGTCCCACTGAAATGGACACAGAAGAAAGCTCAGACTTTGAAGCCACACTTGCTGCAGAAGTTTTTTAAAATACATTGCTCTGAGGTCATACACTTCAAAATTTCAACTGCTACAGAAGTCAGAAGCACGGACCTCTACATTATTTTAAGGAAACATTACAAAGATATGGAAGAAACCAGTAAAATTCCCCCTGATCCACATGCTCTGGACATTCATGACTTTTACACTGACTCCTTTCATGCAACAAGAAGCAAGTGAAAGCGTTCTTTCAGGGCGCTGTGTCCTAGCAGGGCCTCTGGCCTGCCTAAACTGCAGCATGACCCAACGTTGAGACAATTTAGAATTGAAAGATCAACGTGGGATCATGGAGGAACATCTCCACGTAGAATTTCCAACAAGAGATTGTTGTAAGACTTACTTTTATAAGCATTAACTAAAAAAGTTGTGATTATTTAGTCCTACCTAAAGACAGTTCATTTTCTATAGCTTTTAAAACAATTTGTTCACTCCAATTAGAAGTTTCTGGGGTTTTTTTCCCAAATAGAGATTTGGGAGACTTAATTCTACCATAGCTCACATGAATACCAGCACTTAAACCTTGATCTTCTCAAATTAAACACTGTACAACGTTTCCAACATAACAATTAACAAACCCCAGCACACCTCAAAAGAGGTGATGTGCAACACCACCTCAAAACTATTCTTTCAATGAAATTATCAAGGTTTAAATCACTTTCTACGAGATTACACGAAGAACACAACCCTTCACCTCCAGCAAATTCACATACTATTCAAACTGAAGCTCTTAGTGGGCTGAAGGTGATTAAGTTATATAACGAGCTTGCAAGGAACTTGATTAAAAAAGACAGTTTTCAGATGTTTCCTGTGAAGCAGTAGAGCAGCTAATTAACGTAGAAGCAAGTTACCTTGAATTTTATCGTACAGCAAAATAATGATTTGATCCTACTTGATCCTAGCCTAGCTGGCCCCCTCCCCAGTTCAAAATGCACACCAAGTTTACAGGCAAGATAGTAGTGTGGCTTATTAAAACAATAACCTTGATGTTGGCAGATGTTTCTGGCCTTGGTTGCTTTCAAAAAAATTTTGAGAAACTTCCTTTTTTCTTTTTTATTTTGAGTTTTTGCTTGTTGGCCCTCCCCATCAAACTGATTTTGGAGGAAAATTTCAACCACAGCAAGCTAGATGCTCCAACAGCAGATGAAAACAGGGAAAACACGCTGTGTTCTCCAAGTTTCAAATGTCTTGCTTTTCAAAACAGCTCTAGCTTCACGGTTTTGCAGCAGTGACTCAAGTGATAAGAAACTGAAGAAATGTTGAGGTGTTGGAGTGAGTCCAGACGAGGGTGACCAAGCTGGTGAAGGGTCTGGAGGGTCTGAGCTACGAGGAACGGCTGAGGGAGCTGGGGGTGTTTAGCCTGGAGAAGAGGAGGCTCAGAGGTGACCTTAGTGCAGTCTACAACTACCTGAAGGGAGGTTGTAGTGAAGTGGGAGTCGGCCTCTTCTCCCAGGCAACCAGCGATAGGACAAGAGGACACAGCCTCAAGCTTGGCCAGGGGAGGGTCAGGTTGGACATTAGGAAGCATTTCTTCTCAGCAAGGGTCATTAGCCATTGGAAGGGGCTGCCCAGGGAGGTGGTGGAGTCCCCATCTCTGGAGGGGTTTAAGAAAAGCCTGGACATGGCACTTAGTGCCCTGGTCTAGTTGCCATGGTGGTGTCAGGGCAATGGTTGGACTCGATGATCCCTGAGGTCTCTTCCAACCTGATTCATTCTGTGTGTGAAAGACAAGGTGTGATCTCACGGCTATTAAAACTACAATTCACTCCCTTAATTTAGTATTTACACCCTCTACCACAGCACCGCAGGGACGGTCTAAACAAATCAGTCCCACCACCTGTCCCAAGGAGGCCGACAGTTGCACAGTTCCTGTTTTCTCAGGCTCCCATCTGGCAGGCTGCAGTCGGACCTAGAGCCGCACACCAATGAAGAGGAAGAAAAATGCTAAACGCTTTTGAAAAGGCAATGCAGATTAAAGACATCTTCATTGGGCTACCTACAAGAGGTAGAGCAAGGCAAAGTATTTCTACCAATGACTCACACAGAATCACAGAATCAATGAGGTTGGAAGAGCCCTCTGGGCTCATCGAGTCCAACCATTGCCCTGACACCACCATGGCAACTAGACCAGGGCACTAATTGCCATGGCCAGGCTTTTCTTAAACCCCTACAGAGACTTTCAGAAGAGATGAGAAGAAGATGATGGCAACTGAAAATTCTCCTCAATGAAGGCCAGCCCCTGCAGAAAAAAAACACAGTAGGAGCAGCACTAAGAAATTAACAAGTAGCCATTTTTTTCTTGCACAGAAGGTGAAGCACATTCTCGAAATTTAGACCTCACTAGAAGGACTTGTTCTATGCTCTAATTACCTTTGGAAACAAAAAAAATCCTAATAAGCCTATGTATAACATAAGCACAATTAAGCATAACTCAGGAAGCCATGAGTTGCTTTTAAAGACAAAGGTAAAAGTCTCCTAAAAAAAAATGTAAAAAAAATAAAAAAAAAGTAAAAAAAAAAGTAAAAGTAAAAAAAAAAGTAAAAAAAAAGTAAAAAAAAGGTGTAAAAAAGGTGTAAAAAAGGTGTAAAAAAGGTGTAAAAAAGGTGTAAAAAAGGTGTAAAAAAGGTGTAAAAAAGGTGTAAAAAAGGTGTAAAAAAGGTGTAAAAAAGGTGTAAAAAAGGTGTAAAAAAGGTGTAAAAAAGGTGTAAAAAAAGGTAAAAAAAAGGTAAAAAAAAGGTAAAAAAAAGGTAAAAAAAAGGTGTAAAAAAAAGGTGTAAAAAAAGGTGTAAAAAAAAGGTGTAAAAAAAAGGTGTAAAAAAAAGGTAATAAAAGGTAAAAAAAGGTAAAAAAAAGGTAAAAAAAGGTAAAAAACAAGGTAAAAAACAGGTAAAAACAGGTAAAAAACAGGTAAAAAAAGGTAAAAAAAGGTAAAAAAAGTAAAAAAAGTAAAAAAAAGTAAAAAAAGTAAAAAAAGTAAAAAATGTAAAAAATGTAAAAAATGTAAAAAATGTAAAAAATGTAAAAAATGTAAAAAATGTAAAAAATGTAAAAAATGTAAAAAAATGTAAAAAAAGGTAAAAAAATTTAAAAAAGGTAAAAAAGGTAAAAAAAGGTAAAAAAAGGTAAAAAAAGGTAAAAAAAGGTAAAAAAAGGTAAAAAAAGGTAAAAAAAGTAAAAAAAGTAAAAAAAGTAAAAAAAGTAAAAAAAAAGGTAAAAAAAGTAAAAAAAGGTAAAAAAAGTAAAAAAAGTAAGAAAAAAGTAAAAAAAGTAAGAAAAAAGGTAAAAAAAAGTAAAAAAAACGTAAAAAAATGTAAAAAAAAACTAAAAAAAGTAAAAGAAAATCTAAAAAATGTAAAAAAAGTAAAAAAATGTAAAAAAGTAAAAAAAATGTAAAAAAGTAAAAAAAATGTAAAAAAAAGTAAAAAAAGTAAAAAAAAGTAAAAGTAAAAAAAGTAAAAAAAAGTAAAAAAAAGTAAAAGAAAATGTAAAAAGAAAATGTAAAAAGAAAATGTAAAAAGAAAATGTAAAAAGAAAATGTAAAAAGAAAATGTAAAAAGAAAATGTAAAAAGAAAATGTAAAAAAAGTGTAAAAAAAGTGTAAAAAAAGTGTAAAAAAAGTGTAAAAAAAGTGTAAAAAAAGTGTAAAAAAAGTGTAAAAAAAAGTGTAAAAAAAGTGTAAAAAAAAGTGTTAAAAAAGTGTAAAAAAAAGTGAAAAAAAGTGAAAAAAAAGTGTAAAAAAAAGTGTAAAAAAAAGTGTAAAAAAAGTGTAAAAAAAGTGTAAAAAAAGTGTAAAAAAAAGTGTTAAAAAAAGTGTTAAAAAAAGTGTTAAAAAAGTGTAAAAAAAAGTGAAAAAAAGTGAAAAAAAAGTGTAAAAAAAAGTGTAAAAAAAAGTGTAAAAAAAAGTGTAAAAAAAAGTGTAAAAAAAAGTGTAAAAAAATGTAAAAAAAATGTAAAAAAAAAAAGCACAGCACTAAACTAATCCTACCGTCACTGGAAACTCTCCGGCATTTATCTTCCTGTCAAACCACAAACCAAGCTTCAAAGGGATGTCTGTTTGCCCCATGGGTACACCTAGACTGGGAAAGCTTTTGTAGTTAAACTTAACAACCCATTAGAATCCGTTGGAAGCTGTGTCTACTACTTGGCTTTTTAAATCTCAACTAGAAAAAAAATTAGAGTAGTTTTTGCTTGCTTTTTTCCCACGAAGAACAGATGCATCAAACCAGAACATTAACTTGCTGCTGCTGTGAAAGAAGTAATTTCATGCCAGAGTTTGAGGAATATTTTTCAACAGGTAAATGCTCTGGGGGGTTATACACACTAAAGGGATTTTAGAGACAAAAAGAAGGGGTAAAGGATGCTGAGATACCCAGGATCCAAGTTCCAGAGTTTTGCAGGACTTTGGAAGCGTGACTGAGTCTTTTGGCAGGACAGCAGCACCCCCTACCTCCCAGTCCACTGAATAAATCATCCTGAAAAACAAATCATGTCAATTTACTACAGCGTTAGGCCTGACAGCAATAGGTTACTAGGAGGAGAGTCGCTTAAAAAATGCTCTTTGTGGACGTACAGTTTCTCAGATAACTTTGATTACGAGAAGATAATTAAAGCTATGACAAATTGGAACTGTACTCGCTACAATACACACTCGAGCTACAGGCACAGAATCACAGAATCAATGAGGTTGGAAGAGCCCTCTGGGATCATCGAGGCCAACCATTGCCCTGACACCACCATGGCAACTAGACCAGGGCACTAAGTGCCATGGCCAGGCTTTTCTTGAACCCCTCCAGAGATGGGGACTCCCCCACCTCCCTGGGCAGCCCCTTCCAATGGCTAATGACCCTTGCTGAGAAGAAATGCTTCCTGATGGCCAACCTGAACCTCCCCTGGCCAAG
The DNA here is from genome assembly GCF_013368605.1 of Nyctibius grandis. NCBI lineage: Eukaryota > Metazoa > Chordata > Aves > Nyctibiiformes > Nyctibiidae > Nyctibius > Nyctibius grandis. The sequence goes on from NW_027167473.1 coordinate 5,793,681, forward strand.
CTTGAGGCTGTGTCCTCTTGTCCTAGCGCTGGTTGCCTGGGAGAAGAGGCCGACTCCCACTCAACTACAACCTCCCTTCAGGTAGTTGGAGACTGCACTAAGGTCACCTCTGAGCCTCCTCTTCTCCAGGCTAAACACCCCCAGCTCCCTCAGCCGTTCCTCGTAGCTCAGACCCTCCAGATCCTTCACCAGCTTGGTCGCCCTCCTCTACACTCGCTCCAACACCTCAACATCTCTCTTGAAGTGCAGGGCCCACAACTGGACACAGGATTCAAGGTGCGGCCTCACCAGTGCCCAGTACAGAGGGACCATCACTTCCCCAGACCGGCTGGCTACACTATTCCTAAGAGAGGCCAGGATGCCGTTGGCCTTCTTGGCCACCTGGGCAATCCTCTCCTCTCTCAAACTCAGCTCCAGAAGAATTACATTGCTCTCCATCACCATTAACGAGGATTCTTCAAGCCAAGCCCACCCAGGCCTCTGGTGTCACCCGTGCAAGCCTACTATCCTCAAATCAAGACACACGTGGAAATCTGTTTCTTCTGATTCACTGTATAAAATTAAGCAACTGGAAGTTTAATTGAATTATTCTAATTAGTCTGTACAAGGCACACAAAGCAAAACCCACTTCATACCCAACTACATATTTTAACAACGTAACGTTTATTCACTTTTTTTTTATCCCCCCAGCAGAGCTAGAGTGACATAACTCTTCTGAATGTATTTGGCCTGCTCTGCTTACTGGATCAAAACAGATTTTAATTTGTTTTAAATATAGCAGTGCTGAAATCTGCCTCGTAGCTATAACAGAATGAAAAAGAAAAAAGAAGATAAATTTCCTACACCAGTCCTGCCCGCAGCCATAAAAACATTTTGTATTTGTTTCACTTTGGTTGTGTAGAAGTAGTCCTGGTACTGAACAGAAGTTATTTCTCTAGACATAAATGCCTACTTATTTTTCCAAACCTGTAATCTGGAGTGAAATCAACAAACTCTAAGCTATGAGTTGTCTGGTAAGTTTTTAGTTTCAATTTTGTGGTTGCTTGGCAGAAGATCTGCATCACTGCTAACCATGCTGGAAGGCATCCGAAACTTTGAAACGTTTATTCCTACCACTTTCCCACATGAAAAAAAAAGAATTCTCGAGTCAGTGATGAACAGATTACAGTCTTGCATCTTCAACAAAATCGTGTTAAAGCGTTTCTTAAGAGGGTTTTAGGCAACAGCAGGATCTGAAGGATGAAGGCTCAGATCGTTATGCAGAAGGGGGTGACCTCAAAGGCTGCGTTTTGATCTGGTATTTGTGAAGTATTTCCACCACACCCCTCTTTTAACAGCTTTTTTCATGATAAAGGTCAGAAGACTTATGGATATACATGAAGAGGGGCAAAAAAAATCCTACCAGAAACTCCTGGAAGTGGTTTATTTTACCTGAGCAACTGGTCTTCCTAAAGCACAACTACATAAAGCAGCCCCGAAACAAGCAAGTTTCCAAATGCAAATCAGGTAGATTGCAACACGTATTAATCTTGCAAGAGTTGTACTTAATTACTAGTATTATTTAGACCTTCACAGCAAATGCAGCTTTGTCCAATCCCTTTTGGGTTTTTTGCTAGCCTTAGGAAATCATAAAAACATAAACCTCAGGTTTTTAGTCAGCTAAGTAAGGCGCCTTAACGAACTTAATGAGGTTACGTATCACTCTTTGCAAAGCAAAAACGAAAACCTGGGAAGACTAGAACTTACTGCATGTTTTCATAGTTTAATTAAGTAATACGTAAAACACTGACACCCTACATTCTGATGGGATAAACACGTGGCTAAACTCAAGTTTAAAAGTTGAAACTCAAGTTTAAACTCACGTTTTAGCCACAACTTCACTTTAGTGAAGTTACTTGGGCCTTCTAGGTTAAATACACGCCAACATAGTCAGCAGCGAGGGTCTGGCTGGAGAAAAGTCTGGCATTTAATTCTGGAAAGAGTAATCCTACGCAGAAAGTTGTTTAGCAAACTGGAGAAAACCAGAGAAGAGGATTCAAATCGTAGACTCGAGCGCGATCTTTCAGACAGGCTTCCCCAAGCAGCACCGCAGCAAGGCAAGGCAGATGCAAAGAGATAAGCCAGCGATGCCAGATGCCACCCAATCACCTGCCGCGATATTGGGAGCGCGAGTCAAAGGTGGTAAGACAAAACCAGGACTTGTTTAAAAAAGAAGTTTTCAATCAGATTCATTCAAAAAGCTCATGAAAAATCAACGTTCCTCTTCCACATTTAATCAACCTTTTGTCAGACGTTTCGTTTTGTTGAGCAGCAACACGTGATGGGTCAAATGATGCCACATTCCCCACTGACAGAAACCATTAGGTGGTGTCTGAGGGGGAGCAAACACGACTTCTCCAGCCTGGCAGCAGAAAAACCGAGTCCATTCACTGCGACAAAAAGATCTTGCTCAGAAAGAGCATGTTAGGGAGAGGTTTCAGGTGTGGTTCATCAGAGGCATCTAGAGCTATAAATAGAGGTGCTGTGGGTAAGAGGTTAGCCGTTGCAGAAGACAGCTTCCTCTGCTGTGCAGCAGGCCGGACTTACAGAAGCATGGCCTAAGAGCAAGACTTGAGAAGTTCTTTGGTTTCTGCCTCGAGAAAAGAACTAGCTTTTCAGTTTCTGAAAGCAAGCAGGAGGGTGAAACAAAATCAGGTTGCTGTTGCTTCTCTTAGGTTTACTATAACCTGTGCAGTAATAATGAGAACACTGAGCAGTGGTTTCACGTGCTTTTAACTTTGCTAAAATTTCAACTCAATGGCAAGCTTCCTAACAGTGTGGCGTGTGTGTCCTCCTCCAGTGACCTACCTATTTTGGTAGGACATCTTCGGTACAGATGATGGCACCGCTGACTTAGTTTAAGTGGCGCTGGGTGTTCTCCTGAGGCTAATGCTGCTCTGCTGAAAAGCGAGCCTGCGGAGGGTTGTCACGGGCCAGCGTGCAGCAGCACTAAGCACTCCTGTCCCAAAGGAAAACCGGGCCGAGGGGCTCCTTACAAGCCCTGCTGGCTCCGCGGCTGCCCAGCACTGTCTGCCCGCCCTGCCCTGGCACGGAACCACGGAGCATCGCTGCAGACAGCCGCCGGCTCCGCCCGAGCCAGGGGCACGGCTGCCTGCCCGGGGCTCCCGCACCCGCGGCGGGAGGAGCTCCGGCGGGGACAGGGAGGGGGGGGGCCTGGCCTCCAGCCCGCCCTGCGGGCGCCTCTCCCCGGGGCCCCCCACCGCTGCCGGCGGCCGCCCCGCTCTCCTCCGCCCACGGCCCCCCGCAGGCGCCGGCCAAGCGATCCCCAGCGCCGCCGCCGCCGCCAGCGGGGCTGGGCTGCCTCGGGGCGCTGCCCGAGGACAGACGCCCGTCCGCCCCCTCCTCTCCCGGTACCGGCGCTCTCCTCAGCGAGGCCGGCAGGGCCGCCCCCGCCAATGGCCTCTGTCAGGCGGGCGGCGGCGGGGGGGCACCGGCCTCACCCCCCCTGACAGGGGAGCCACGGCGGGGGGGCACCGGCCCTCTGACAGCCGGGAGCGGACCGAGCCCCTCAGCCGCCCCCCCGGCAGCCGAGCCGCGGCGCCTCCGTGACAGGCCGGCGACAGGAGGGGACCGGCCCTCTGACAGGCGGCAGGGGAACGGGACTCCCCGCAGCCCCTGACAGACCGGCGGCGGGAGGGGACCGGGACCGGCGCCGACCCTCCCCGCCGCCCCTGACAGGGGGGAGCTCGGGGAGCAGGTGGCGGCGCCGGGGTCCGGGGCCGTGAAGCGGGGGGGGGAGCGGAAGAGCGCTGGCACCGGTCCCTGTCCGGGCCGGCCCCGTCCCGCCGGGGGAACGGACTGTCACGGACCGGACGGCCCCGCCGACACGTACCTGAAGTAGTAGACATCGCTCTTGCCGGCGCTGAGGCCCGATTTGCGGATCACCTCTTCCTTCTTCCAGCCCGGGGGCAGCGCGGGGCAGTCCATCCTGCCCTGCTTCTCCATGCACCGGGCGCCGGGCCCGAGGCGGCGGCGGCGGCGGAGGACGAGGAGGAAGAGGAGGAGGAGGAGGGACAAGCGGGGAAGGGGCTCGCCCGGCGCCCAGCCCCCGGTGCTCGCAACAAGAGCTTTATTGTTCCCGGACGCGGCCGGGGCCGGGACCCCCTGGCGATGGCGGCCGCGGCGCGCTGCTCGGCGCCAGGAGCGCGGGTTGCGCGCGCAGCCGGCGGAGCCCTCGCCCGGCGCCCGCTTCCGCGGCCGAGCCCCGGAATCGGTGTCAGCGGCGCGGCCTAGAGGGGCCAGAGCGGCCAACCCCCGCCGACCATAGAGAGCGCCGTAGGCGGGACAGAGCGGCCGCGGAGCGGGCCGGCCCACGGGGCTGCCATCGCCGGCGGCTGCGGGCGCGCTGCGAGAGGCAGCGGCACCGGGAGGGCTCCGGCTCGGCGGCGGCGGCGGCTGGCGGAACCCCCGAGCGGAACCGCGTCGGCAGGGGGTGGGCGGGAGGAAACCGTCCGCCGCGACCCCCTTGTCCCCCGGCGCGGGGCAGAGCGGTGCCGGTGCGGGGACGTGCCGCGGCGTTAGCGCCCACCGGCACAGGGACGCCGACAGACCCGCGCTGCCATCAACCTGAATTCACCCATTTTCTCCTCCAGAACACGCTTCCCCGGGACCCCCACGCTCAGTTTATTCGCGTCCTCCACACGCCGACCACCGGGCTGACAGCCCTCGGCGCTCCGCTGCCCCCCCGCACCCACCGGCTCTGCCCAGCTCGGGCCGGTTTCCCGTACCACCAACTCCCCCGTCGCACCCCCGGCAGCCCGGTAACGCACCCACCGCTTCTCGGCGGCCCCGCAAAGCCCGCACCGCCCACCCCAAGGGCTGCGTCCCCACGTCCCTCCTCCCGCGACCCCCGCGCCGCCCGCCTCAGGGCGCCGGGACCGCGCTCGGCGGCCGGCGCAGGCCCCGGTTTTCCCCCCCGCCGCGGCGCTAGGACCTGCGCGGCGCGGCCGCCTCCTCCGCGGGGCGGGGGCTGCGCGAAGGGAGCTGCGACCCGGCGGCGGGTGGAGGGAGCGGCCGTGCGGTGGCGGCGGCTGAGTCAGCCCTGCGGCGGCATGGAGCCCTTCCCGCCGCCCACGGAGGAGGAGGACGAGGACTGGCTTCGCCCGCAGCCGGGCGGCGGGGCCGCTCCGCCCGCCCCGTGTGAGCGCGGGCCGCGGGGTGGGGAGCGATGGCGGCGGGTGCTGAGGGGAGCGCGGCCCGCTCCGCTGCGGAGAGCCGCGATCAGCCCCGGGCGGGGGCTCCGCGGCTCGGGAACACGCGTGGGGCGAGGAGGGCGGGGGGCGGCCGAGCCCGAACCGCGGCCGTGCCCCCGGGGACAACAAACGCGAGCTCGTCCGTGAGGAGGGGAGAGCCTCTCCTCGGCAGCCATAACCCCGCCGCCTCTTTATTTTCTAATTATTTTTGTCATCCTGCTGATAATCGCTTTGCTTCTCCCCTTAGAACACGAGACCTCAGCAGACATTCAAACCACCGCCCCCAAACAGCACAGACAAACAGCCCAGGGTTTCATTTGGGCTATAACAACTCATTGTGGTTATTTTCAGCTTAGAGAAATAAAAGCTTTTTTTTTTTTTTCATTTTATTTTGCTTTTTTTTTAACTTAGCAAGCTTGTTTTCATGTCAGGGTTTGCTGTTTGTTGGATGGTGATTTGCCACCTTCATTGGCCGCCCCTGGGAAAGGCAAATCTCTCATAGAATCGCAGAATCAACCAGGTTGGAAGAGACCTCTGGGCTCATCGAGTCCAACCGTTGCCCTGACACCACCCTGGCAACTAGAGCCATTTTAGTGGAGTTAAAGACAGGTTATTTTACAGAAATACATTAAAAAGAAGTTTCAGTGTTCCCCTGTGAAAGGATATTGTAGCACTAAAGTGATGTTTTCAAATGGTGAAAAATACAACAGACCCTCCCAAAATGGGACTGTTTAGAGTTGTTATGGATGACTTACACTCAGAAGTAATCCTAGAATTAATGCAGCGCTAGAATTAGTATAAATCTTATAAATTTTATATTCTTCTTGTAATATCTATCTATTAGCATGGATTAATTTAAAAAGAATTGTTACCTCACATGCAAGGCGCCTAGTAATTTTTAATCTGTTCATTTTAATCTTGCAGCAGGCCACAGCAAGTCCGCATCGGCCAGGAGCAGAGTGATTGTGCACGTCGACTTGGACTGCTTTTATGCACAAGTAGAAATGATCCGTAATCCTGCATTAAGAGACAAGCCTTTAGGTACGAGTTACTTTGCTGTTAATTTGGGGATTATGTGGAGAAGAATGTCTTAGTTTCTTCTAAGGACATGAATACTAAGGACGTGCCTGGGTGGTGAGATACAAGCAATCACAGTGGACATCCCAAGTGAGCAAGGTGCAGTTTAGACTCCATGTAGCCATGACTAAAATTAATAAATTAATTAATCACAGAATCACAGAATCACAGAATGTTAGGGATTGGAAGGGACCTCGAAAGATCATCTAGTCCAATCCCCCTGCCGGGGCAGGATTGCCTAGACCATATCACACAGGAACGCGTCCAGGCGGGTTTTGAATGTCTCCAGAGAAGGAGACTCCACAACCTCTCTGGGCAGCCTGTTCCAGTGTTCAGTCACCCTTACAGTAAAGAAGTTTTTCCTCAAATTTAAGTGGAACCTCCTGTGCTCCAGCTTGCACCCATTGCCCCTTGTCCTGTCAAGGGATGTCACTGAGAAGAGCCTGGCTCCATCCTCGTCACACTTGCCCTTTACATATTTATAAACATTAATGAGGTCACCCCTCAGTCTCCTCTTCTCTAAGCTAAAGAGACCCAGCTCCCTCAGCCTCTCCTCATAAGGGAGATGTTCCACTCCCTTAATCATCTTCGTGGCTCTGCGCTGGACTCTCTCTAGCAGTTCCCTGTCCTTCTTGAACTGAGGGGCCCAGAACTGGACACAATACTCCAGATGCGGCCTCACCAGGGCAGAGTAGAGGGGGAGGAGAACCTCTCTTGACCTGCTGACCACACCCCTTCTAATACACCCCAGGATGCCATTGGCCTTCTTGGCCACAAGGGCACACTGCTGGCTCATGGTCACCCTGTTGTCCACTAGGACCCCCAGGTCCCTTTCCCCTACGCTGGTATCCAACAGCTCTGCCCCCAACTTGTACTGGTACATGGGGTTGTTCTTGCCCAGATGCAGGACTCTACACTTGCCCTTGTTATATTTCATTAAATTTCTCCCCGCCCAACTCTCCAGCCTGTCCAGGTCTCTCTGAATGGCTGCGCAGCCTTCCGGCGTGTCAGCCACTCCTCCCAGTTTTGTGTCATCAGCGAACTTGCTGACAGCGCACTCTAATCCCTCATCCAAGTCATTAATGAATATATTGAATAGAACTGGTCCCAGTACCGACCCTTGCGGGACTCCGCTAGACACAGGCCTCCAACTGGACTCTGTCCCGCTGACCACTACTCTCTGGCTTCTTTCCTTCAGCCAGTTTACAATCCACCTCACTACCCGATCATCCAGACCACACTTCCCCAGTTTAGCTGCGAGGATGCTGTGGGAGACCGTGTCAAACGCTTTACTGAAATCGAGATAGACCACATCCACAGCTTTACCATCATCTATCCACCGGGTAACATCCTCATAAAAGGCTATCAAGTTGGTTGAGCAAGACTTCCCGTTGGTGAAGCCATGCTGAGTGCCCCTAATGATCCCCCTATCCTTGATGTGCCTAGAGACAGCACCAAGAACAAGTTAAATTAACTTGTTAAAGTTAATTAATAAATTAATAAATCCTCTGGAGCACAAGTACAGGCACTTGCCAAACATGTCTGCAGTCAGTGGAGAAAGTACGTTGTAAAATGACTATTACATCAAGAGCACTTTGATTGCCTGAAAAGGCCCCGAATTAAGAGCGATATTACAATGGGGAAAAAATATCTATAAGGTTTTAAAATGTTCTTACCATCCAGTAATCTAAATCAACTCATCTGTCCTCATAGTCTTGTGAAATAAGACTCTTGTGCTGGTTTCTTTGCTTGTTCTGTGGCGGCGTGTTCTTATCAAAGCATATGCTTTGCAGTGGCATGAAAGCACTGTGGTCTTCTGTGAAGGACCAAGACACACCTAAATTAAAAAAAAAAAAACATTTAACCTTTATTTTTAGGTGTGCAACAGAAGTCCATCGTCGTTACCTGTAACTATGAAGCCAGAAAACTTGGAGTTAAGAAATTGATGTCTGTCAAGGATGCTAAAGAGAAGTGTCCTCAGCTGATCCTGGTGAATGGAGAAGATCTAACTCCATACAGGGAAATGTCATACAAGGTTACAGGTACAAAATTAATTTTTCAGCAGGGGACAAACACTTTCTGTTAAACTCTGTGTGCACATGCCACAGGAAAATGGCATTTTCCTGCTCTAAAAGTTATTAAAATGAGCCTCATACCATGGCATGAGCCTCTCCTCATAAGGAAGATGTTCCACCCCCTTAATCATCTTCGTGGCTCTGCGCTGGACTCTCTCCAGCAGTTCCCTTCTTGAACTGAGGGCCCAGAACTGGACACAATATTCCAGATGCGGCCTCACCAGGGCAGAGTAGAGGGGGAGGAAAGAAGAGATGTGGGGAGGAGAAAAGCAGGTGACAGAGGTAGTTGTGGGATGAAGAAATATTCCTCCTCTTCACCTTATTAGTTGTGTGCATGTTATCCTTGGGTATCTTTTCCTCCTAGAGTTGTTGGGGGAATTTGGTCCCCTGGTGGAAAGGCTTGGATTTGATGAAAATTTTGTGGATATCACCGAGATTGTAGAGAAAAGACTAAACCAGCTGCAGCAAAGTTCCAGAGTGTGTGTGTCTGGCCACGTGTACAACAACCAAGGTGAGGTAAAAATACTCTTCATGTTGAAAAATATGGTTAATGTTGGTGAAGTTCAGTACAAAGTATCTGTCTGCTTCTAAGTATTGTCCAAAACCGAACAGTTGGAAACGTTTTTTTACTGTAGTAAGAGAAATTTGCTTCAGCTTGAATGTTGTCAGTTGGCAAAATTGAATTAATTTGAACGAATAAAACCCCAAAAACAGAGTAATTTTTTGCTGTAGCCACTAGGTCAGGACTAGCCTTAGCTGAGACTGAAGTAGCTGATACTCGCTTCATGCACTAGGAAGGAAAGCAGTTGTTTTTTCCTGGACTTTGAGCTACTGCGATGGCTTTGAATATGGTTTGGAGAGGAGGGAAATGCCCCAATAGTCCCTTTCCTCATTTGGCATTTGCATGTGAGCAATAAAGGCTTAGCCCTCTAAATTAAAGATTCATAAATCTTTGGTTACATTGGTACAAGAATCTGTGATATTTAACTTTGACATCTCTTTAATACATTGTATTTTATATTTAAAATACTCCCTGAACATATGCTTCCTGGACAGTATGCCTCTGGTTTTGGAGAGCAGCCAAGGGTTTTGGGGAGATAGGAGTGAGGGTAAACTTGGCTACAGAAGCCATGGCAATATCACACAGAATCACACAGAATCAACGAGGTTGGAAGAGCCCTCTGGGATCATCGAGTCCAACCATTGCCCTGACACCACCATGGCAACTAGACCATGGCACTAAGTGCCATCTCCAGGCTTTTCTTCAACCCCTCCAGAGATGGGGACTCCACCACCTCCCTGGGCAGCCCCTTCCAATGGCTAATGACCCTTGCTGAGAAGAAATGCTTCCTAATGTCCAACCTGAACCTCCCCTGGCCAAGCTTGAGGCTGTGTCCTCTTGTTCTGTCACTAGTTGCCTGGGAGAAGAGGCCGACTCCCACTTCACTACAACCTCCCTTCAGGTAGTTGTAGACTGCACTAAGGTCACCTCTGAGCCTCCTCTTCTCCAGGCTAAACACCCCCAGCTCCCTCAGCCGTTCCTCAGAGGTCAGACCCTCCAGACCCTTCAGCAGCTTGGTCGCCCTCCTCTGCACTCGCTCCAACACCTCAACATCTCTCTTGAAGTGCGGGGCCCACAACTGGGCACAGGATTCAAGGTGCAGCCTCACCAGTGCCAAGCACAGAGGGACCCATGAGACCACACTTTCTTGTACCGCTTTAATGCAATGTAAAAAATCTCTAAATCTAGAGAATTAGCTAACGAGGTGACTGTTTACATACTGAACACTGCTTGCTTTTATTTTGCAGATCTCAATTTGCATGATACAACGCATCTAAGACTAATTATTGGATCTCAGGTTGCAGAAGAGTTCAGGGAAGCCATACACACGAGACTGGGCCTCACAGGCTGTGCAGGAGTGGCCTCTAACAAGCTGCTGTCTAAACTGGTATCTGGGACCTTTAAACCAAATCAGCAAACGGTTCTTCTGCCTGAAAGCTGTCACGATCTAATACGCAGCCTCGATCACATCCAAAAAGTGCCTGGTAAGTGTGGTGCTTTCAGCATAGGTGGAGAGCAGATTGACAGCTCTTAAGATGATCAGAATAAATACTGAAAAATGACAGCTGAAATAATTTTAATATCTAGTCCTCACAAGCAGGATGTGCAGGTGTGTGTTTAGGGTGCTTTGTTTTTTTTTCATAAGCTGTTTGAGTTTTGTTTAGCAGGAGGAATGAAAAGACTTGAGTTTTCTTAATTTTTTTTCTTAATTTTCTGGTGTGACGTGAATGTGTTGCAGCACTTTACAAGATACCTTCAAAAATACTAAAATCTCAGTTTATTTTTATTGAGGCTCAAACGTTGTGGTTGATACTAGGTTTTAAACACAAACTTTTTTAAACTTGCTGATTGGAAACCTGTTGACAATTATTTAAACAGTCTCTTGGAGCCTGATAGGATACTCTGAGGAAGGACTTTTCCTAATTATTCTCCACTGACACTGTGCTGTTGGCCAGGAAGCGTTGATGGAGACTACAGCCACGGGCAGACCTTTGCTGGGTCCCACTATGGCTTTTCTACTGGCAGATTCTAAAACTCGAATGGAAACTCACCAAAAATGTTGCTGAAAAGCCCACATTGCAGTAGTGAAAATAATTGTCAGTACTACGTGGGTGGGCATTTTATATATATATATGTATCTATATATTTTCACTTTTTAATACACATTTTATTTAGGCATTGGCTACAAAACTGCCAAACGTCTTGAAACGCTGGGTGTGAGGAACGTGTGTGATCTCCAAGCGTTTCCATCTGCTGTGTTAGAGAAGGAACTAGGTGTTTCTGTTGCTCAGCGTATCCAAAAGCTCAGCTACGGAGAAGATGACTCCCCTGTGACTCCGTCAGGCCCTCCTCAGGTACAAGTATTGCTCTGAAGTACTTTATAAAGAGCAAAAAAATCGCTTTTAGTTATAAACAGCTTTGCTAGACTAACCAAAATGATGAATTCTTGTATGTATTCTCTAGCACAACTCAAATTAATGTATAATTCTCCTGAAATTCAGTTGAGCTCTGAGTGTCTAAAGATACCTTGGTGTTAATTCTACACACTTAATCATAATACTTTTTTCCCTCTTCAGAATTTTGAAGTAAATATAAAATTGAAAGGACTAATGTGGTTTGTTTTTTTAGTCCTTTAGTGATGAAGATTCCTTTAAGAAATGTTCATCAGAAGTGGAAGTTAAAGAGAAAATTGAAGAACTGCTTCTTAACCTATTAGACAGGTGACTGTCCTCAGTAGCTCTTTTTTGGTGACTGAAATTGTGACCTGAAGGCACTTGGAGCCTGTGTTAGGTTTGTCTCATACTCTACACTTCTTCTCTCAGCAAAATGCATTTCTAGGGACAGCACCTGCCTCTCCACCTTCCCCTTTGGTCTTTTTTTTCCTCAATTCATGGATTCTGCTGTATTGCCCCTCTTGCCTCTAGGCTGGCTGCCAGCTCATACACAGCTTCTCTGATAAAGATCTTTCCATATTCCATTTGCTGATCCTTCACTGTTGCTTTGGTTGTGCACCACGGTATTTAGTGCATCCTGTGACTCTCTTTAATTAAATTAATGAAAAGCAGTAATATTCTAGCAGCACTGAACTGTGTTTACTACCATGCTTCAGCTTCTTCTGATTTGTGAAACCCTCTTTGCATCACCCTGAACAGCCTTTGTGTCCTCCATTAGTTCTTGATTTCTATTTTTTCTCTAAATATTTTGCCTCTCCAAGCCTTAAAATAATCTGCAAGTCTTAATTAAGTCTTAAATTAAGATCTGTATAATGTATATCCCACAGAATACACAAAGATGGAAGACAACCCCACACAGTAAGGCTGACCATACGCCAGTTCTCCTCACCTGATAAATGGTTTAATCGGGAAAGTCGTCAGTGTCCTATTCCACCTCATCTCATTCAGAAATTTGGAAAAGGTAAATGAGAATTTTCCAAAGTACCAACTTTGTGCTGCTACCAGCTGACTTCTCTGGAAAATTCCATTATTAATTTCATAATATTCCCTACATTTGGAAACTTTTCCATTACTTGTAATGGATTAAAAACATATCGAACTTCACTGCAGGAATAACTTCTATGTTGTTACCATGTTTTAAATTCTGGCTGGATTCCTGACAGTAAATTTCTTGGTGGGGTGGGGAAGAGGGACTGGGGGCTGCTTCCCAGATTAATAAAGGGATTTGAATTATGTTCTGGTTTATTATGTAATGTCTTTTTGATGTACCCCTGAAAATTAATATAAAGGCTCTCATCCTTCTCAGACTTAAGCTTTCCAACCAGCAATTGCAATTCATTTGACACTTCATTCACATTGGGGTGAGGAAATAAATCTGAGTCACTGCTGTATCAGCACACAGAATCACTGTTCCCTGACTTCAATTCCTGAATTACTTCTCCCAGTCCTAGAGAAGCTGTTGGAAATCTGTGTAGCTTCTCAGTTCAAAATTACTACTGGACTTCCACACTGGAGGAGACTAACAATTACTGTCAGCTCATATAGTCACACTCCATGTTGTTATAGCAATGTTGGGGTAATGTCATATACCTACATGGCCCTATAAAGGCCCTTTTTGGTAGGATTAGATCATTTTTCGTATCTGTTCAGCTTGGCTTGTATTCTGTAATTCTTTTCTAACCTATATTGACAGATTATTTTGGAAGCTTTTAGCAGTGTTTGGTTTGTACTTTGCTATTTCAATCAATCTTGATTATATAAATTGCTTTTTTCCAACCTTTTTTAGAAAGCAGCAACGTTATATCCCCGTTGGTTGATCTACTAATGAAACTCTTTCGAAAGATGATAGATGTAGAACTACCATTTCATCTTACCCTTTTGAATGTCTGCTTCTCCAACCTCAAAGATCTTCCTAGCAGCAAGAAAGGATCCATTGGTTTCTATCTAAAGCAGATGTCACCACCATCAGGCTCTGGTAAACATGGCCGGGTAAGCTGAAAGATACTGAAAAGTAGCTGCAGATAAGAAATTTCTGAGATATTTCTGTCTTTATTTTATAGATTTAAACCTTAACTGCTTTGGAATTTTTAGGATCATAAGTTTTATTCACCTGGTAAAAGTGAAGATTTATTTGGAGTCTTCTGAGCTCCACAAACTCATTAGATAGACTGCTTTGAAAGAGATTTAATACTGTCTGGAACGGGACAGCCAGCTAGGTTATCAAGTCCCTTAACTGAAGAGAACAGAATTCACTCAGGGAGAAATCCAGACTCATGTCTTCTAAAAAATAATTGCCAAATTTAGCTGTTTGTTCCAGGAAGATCTGCCCTTTGTGTAGCATTTGTGAAACAGCAGGCCACTTACTCAGATAGTGTCATACTGAAGCACCTTAGACTAAAATCTCCTTAACAAAAACTTAGTAACTTCAAAATTACACTGTGTAATGAATAATTACACTGTGTAAAAAATACTGTCTGTTAAGGAATAATTTGAAGAACTTGCTGTTAGTAAAAGAGTGCTTGGTCACTAGTAGGTTACATAGAGCATACTTATGCTTTTATATACATTTTTTGCCCCAGGAAGTGGGAGAGGTCTCACAAGGTGATGGAAGTGCTTCTTGGAACCAGAACTACAACACAACTGGAACTATAAAAACCAGGAAACTTTCAGAGGGCAAGAAAAGGTGTATAAAAAAAGCAGGAATTCCTGACTTCCCATTTCATTTGTTTCCTGGTGAGATTGACCAGGAAGTCTTCAGGGAACTTCCAGAAGATATTCAAAAAGAAATTATTTCTGAAAAAACAGAAGCAATCCCTACTGAGAATGTTTTGGGTCAGCCATCAGGTTTTGCAGAAGAGGTGCACAGCACTTCTCCAAATTCTAAGGCACTAAACAGGGATGTGTGCTCTGCAGGATGCAGTACACACCTCACATCAGCTGATGAACCTGTAATTTTGGCACACAGCTCCAGGGCCAGTTGTTCTGAGTGTCCCAGGAGTGCACTGACAAGCAGCAGTGGGGAAAAACAACTTACTGACTCTCTGAACTTCAGAGGGGGAGATCTGTCATCTCTGGAAGCTGGAGCCAGCCAAACTGTTCTGCATGTCCCTGTCTTGGGTAAAGATAAGCAGGCCTTTGAAACAACTTCTGAGGCTAAAACTTGTAGTAGGCAAGCAGGAATTGTGTTTCCTCCTTATGTTGACACAAAGACTTTTTACGAGCTCCCTGCAGATGTGCAAGAGGAACTACTGGCTGAGTGGAAGAATCCCAGGACTTCGATGGAGAAACCCCCTGAAAAGCCTAAAACAAATAAAGGAAGAAGGAATACAGCACCATGTTCATCCCAGTCTAACAGTTTGCTAAGATACTTTAAACCCCAGTGAAACATTTTTCATAATAGTGGCACTATGAAGGCACTTTAGTTAGGAAAAGTTGACTGTAAATTGTAAAGATGCGAATATTACAAATATATTTTGACAACTTTTGACATAAAACCTGTTGGTGACTCTGTTTTTTTTACTGTTTACTCTGTTTAAGTAGTAATTAGTCTGTCTTATTTTTCTTTCTTCTAAATTGACATTTATCTGATGAATCTTTAGTTGTCCCAAAAATATTATAGTATGCAAAAGTATTTTGTAATACCTTAACACGCTGACTGGGGGAATGGAAGTGGCTATTCACGTGGCTATCACTATTTCCTCCAGTTTACTCATTAACTAGAGGTACTAGAAATACTCAGGGGTAATGGGAAAAATTACTTCCAAATGAATCATATCACCAGCTTGTTCCTGGAAATGAGTCAGCATATAAAAATGGTTTAGGTTTGGTGCTCAGGCTTCAGAAAATGACAAACAACTCTGTGTATAAAGAGCAGTTTTAATGAGGTGCTGTATACAAATTCATCAGGGTTTTCTTCAAATACTTAATTCTCAAACAGTGAAATAGTTGCTAATTACACTTGCACATTTATAGTTAATAAATATGTTTAAAGTACACAAGATGTTTGCTTGGTTCAGTCAAGGGTACATAATTGAGGTCAGAATTTATCAAAGTGTGTTTAAAGCTATGGCAAAATATTTGACTATTGTATTTTAACATTGCTATAATTTATATCACCTCATGATATAAATTTACATAAACCACAATTAAAATAAACTTCATCATTACTTTAAAAATTAATCCAAGATGCGTGGGACTTAAGACCTTATTATTTTCCACTTACATTTAATTATGGTCTTCCAAGCTTTTCAGTCCAGCTCTTGTTTCAGTGATTAAGTTTACGAGAGTAGTAGGTAATGCTGTCTCTACTACAGAACAGGGAAGCATTCCTCCTAGTTCTGGCTGAATAAATACAACTAGCTTAGAATGCTCTGGATTCCTGCAATGAAAGGAGCAAAATCCTTCAGTTAACACTTGTCACTCTTGCTCTGAAACTTATTGGGATGTACAAATGTTTACTCCATCTCTGTTGAAATTACTAATATAAAAAAGTGGAAGATGTAGAAAAGTTTGAGTTGTTTCAAAGGATAAGTCTGAGTAAACTGATGTGCACAAATACTTCAAATACTCACTCAGGCAAAGGTGAACACACGTAGCCACAGGGATTGTTATAGCCTCGGACACACGAGGGAGCTGGAGGGCAGCTGGAATATTCCACGCTGACAGCTGGGAGTCACCACACAGGAAAAAAAGCAAAATCAAATTGATTATATATGTCAATACCTTTTAAAAACAACTTCAACTGCTACAGGATAGTCCAAGATCTCGCAATAGGGTCACTGATGTGTTTGGCAATTCCATTCTGCACCCAAAGGACATTAAATATTTGTGCAAGTAATTCAATGCTTGTAAAAGTTTCTATAGGTGTTTGGGCAGGTGTACTCAAAGTATTATCCTTGAGATGTGATTACACGTACCTAAGCGTTGAGGTGTGGCTTAGTTCTGGACAAAGAAGTCAGCAGATGGCATTAATTAGTAAACCAATTGCAGAGAAGATGAGGAAACTGCTGCACACATGCACAGTAGTAGTTAGGAGGGGTTGTTTTGTTTAGTTATCCAGTACTTTTGCATAATAAAGTATTGTAAGAGTATGGCTTGCAAAGTTTCTGTCAGTAAAGTTGCTGCCATGTACTAAAATTCACACCCAGGAAAAAGATCAGCACAGAAATGAAGTAGCAGTGAGATATTTTCCTGGTTGGCCATAGAGTTGTAATATTAATTATTTTATAGTTTCAGGATTAAAACCAAACCAACTTTGGTTTTGGAATAAACAAGACTGTTAACCTCAGTAAGACCACGCACAGAGCAAGGTACTCTACACTGTGATTAGGCTGCAGAACTTACTCCACCAGCCATTCACCTTAGGATTGCCAGAACGCAGCCAAACTATGAAACCATGCAGTGGTTACGTGCAACTTACAGTTAGTTGTAAGGATACCACCAGGATATGGCTTAACATGCAGCAGGTCAACAAAATCTCGTGATGAAATCAGTCCCATACCATAACTGTGGGTTACACTGTGGTATATACCAGTGTCCTACAAGTAAGTAAAAGTAATTTTGGGAATTAGTATGTAAGAAGGTAAGTTTTATTTAATTGGCAAAGCAGCATTACATGTTGAATAATGAAAATGTGGCAAAAATGCCTTTAACTCTGGTGATTTTTTAAATTTGTGTAAAATCTGCTCACCGAGAGGGGAGCTTTCCCTATATCGTGTTGTCATTGTGTCTCACCCTACTCTTGATCTGTTGTCTTCCATGGACTGAATTCTTGGCATGCTTGAGAATATTTATTTCATAATAAATATTTAAATTTACCCTGATTTTTAAATAACCCTAAATATTTAACTCCTAAGGGAAGGGACATATTTCATACTCATTTCACATAAGCAGCAGGTTTAGAAGTCTTTACAACCCAGGATGTATTTTGTAGTGAGAGCTTGCTTTGTCCCAGTAAAGCTCTTTTTAGTCACCATAATTCATGCAAAAAGAGTTAAAATAAAACCTTAGTATTAAATTATCATATTACCTGGTCAATCCTTTCTAACAGCTTGTAGGATTGTAATGCTTTGTCCCATTTGTTTCGATATTCAGGAAGATACATAAAAGGAATAACTTTACTAGGGACTTCCTTAATTATCCCTTCTCCACGGTATCTAGATGACATAAAAAACAGATATTGAAGTCACATTTATGAGCTGGAAAAATAAGTTATACAATGACAAGGCTATAATGAGGTAAAGCACATGAATGTGATTGCACTTGACAGACTGATTAAAATTCAAGCAGTAATAAAAATTATTATTCTGTAACTGATTTTTGAGACCATGACATTCTTGACACCACACATTTTAAATGCATTGCTTGTGAGCTATTAGATGGGAACCTGTTAATTTAAATATATGCAATTCACCTATTAATTTCTGTTTTTCTCTATAGATACTTTCCATTTTGACACTGATTGCAAATCTTCTCACTATTTATGAACAAGCACGTTCTGGCACTTGTCCAACTTGTGTTCATTGAGGAGTTCAAGGGAAAGTTCACAGAGGGGAAGAGGGGCCTTTCCCAAGGAAATAGGAAACTCCTGTAATGCTGGGAACTGCTCACTACTACTGATAGTTTCTGCAGGAACTAGGTGTGAGAACTGTGAATCACTACAGTAGGCACTCACGGAGAGCAATTAAATGCAAAGGTGAAGGATGCTGCGTGACAAGGGACGAGCTCAAAGGAGACTGTGCTTGTGAACAGTTTAAGAAACATGAAATCACATTTACAGGCCGTGAGGAGTAAGTCAGGAGTGCAGGAGTGTAAGTCAGAAAGAGCAGAGAGCCAAGTTCAAACCCAAACACAGAGGCCCTGTAAAATCTGGAGTCACCCTCTCTGGAGGGGTTCAAGAAAAGCCTGGACGTGGCACTTAGTGCCATGGTCTAGTTGCCACGGTGGTGTCAGGGCAATGGTTGGACTTGATGAGCCCAGAGGGCTCTTCCAACCTCATTGATTCTGTGATTCTGTGATCATGGATCTGTTTCTTCACTCTGCACCAACTCTTGTCCCCACTTACTGCCGTGGTGGAGTGAGCGCAGTGTGACTACTCCAGAAACTAACTTCTCCACTAACTACAGCAGGTCCGATGGTGATGGAAAACATTTTAATGCCTACTCAAAAATAGGAATATAAGCTGTAGCAGGACAAGTTAAAACCAGGATATTAATATTTGGATACACCCTTTATTTCCATATAACTCCCATGAACTTCTCTTTACCATCTACCAGGATGCTCTCGCCTGCATCCTGTAATATCTTCTCTCCTCAACTCAGTGTGAGTTGTTAATCAGGAGGACTTCTAGGCAAGGCTTCTGAAAGACACAGTTGCTAGAATAAAAGAAAGGGCAGACTTGTGAAAAACCTCAATTTCCAGTTTTTACAGTGGATTACTGAGAACACTGGAAAAAGAGGAAGCAAGCCGGGTAAAGACTGCTTGGATGCTTCTGTGATACTAGTAATAAAGCATTGTCTTCTGTACTTAACACCTTCTTTGCTCAAGAAAGCTCAGAAATCAGAAAACCAAGCAAGACTCTTGGATTTAGAACACCACCAATCACAAACATCTCATCATATCGAGAACAAAACAGAATCAGATGCAAATTGTCTCTACTGGTTAACTTTTCCATTTCAATCTTGGGTGTCACTGTTCAAAAAAGATGTTGTTATTCATTACAATGACAAAAAAAATGTAAATACTTACATATTTCCTGCATACTCTTTTGAAGGCTTTGAAGAAACTGTAACATTTTTCTCAAAGTAGAAAAAAGGAAAAATAAAAACTTAGCAGCTGATAAAGAGTTGTCAACTAGTTTTTAAAGGACAACAGTTTTAAACACGTTTTGCAACAAAATGTACTTAACAAAAATAAATTCATAAACAATATTAACTTGTATTTTCTTACTGAAACTTTTATCACTCTCCATCCTGAAGTATCTTGACTGTATGAGAAAATCTTTTCTGAAACTTCCTCCGCAATTTTCTTATAGTCCATTTATCTGTAAAGATTTAAAAGTAGTTTCTTGGTATATGATAAAAGCATTTCCTAAAGAGCAAAAACCATATGTTAAGTGAGTATTTTTATCAAATAAACTTCTTATTCATCACATGCAATTTCAGAAAAAGATTGTCATTATTTAAACAAAATTCTATCATTGACTTCTAGTCTTGGCTACTGAGAAGTAGCCGTTGGTGTGTATGTTGAGAATGAATTACAGCACCTAGTGAGACACACTGTTCATACTAAATCCATTACTCCACATCAAAACTTCCCCTCCTTATAGTTTATCCCCTGAGATTCTGATTCTGTCATGATTTCCTAACTCATTAGACTAGTTGCCAACTTGGGTAGTTAAAACACACGAAGCTCAAACAACTGAAGAGAGATTTTTGCAGTCTACAACTACCTGAAGGGAGGGTGTAGCAGAGTGGGAGTCGGCCTCTTCTCCCAGGCAACTAGCGCTAGGACAAGAGGACACAGCCTCAAGCTTGGCCAGGGGAGGGTCAGGTTGGCCATTAGGAAGCATTTCTTCTCAGCAAGGGTCATTAGCCATTGGAAGGGGCTGCCCAGGGAGGTGGTGGAGTCACCATCTCTGGAGGGGTTGAAGAAAAGCCTGGACATGGCACTTAATGCCATGGTCTAGTTGACATGGTGGTGTCAGGGCAATGGTTGGACTGATGATCTCAGAGGGCTCCTCCAACCTGATTGATTCTGTACTCTATGATTTTTCTTACATCAGAGCTTTATGCAACCATAATTATAGGCTGTGCTATTGCAGAAACTCTTTGGCAAGCGAGAGGCCTGGCTCTAGCAACAGTGAAGCAGCAAGGTTGTAGGAGCCACCCTCCACCCAGCCCTTTCCAAGGCTGTCACCTCCTGCGTGCAGTATCTCTCAGGCAGCTCTTTCTCACAAGCTCTACTGCGGTTCTCAGACCGGTAACGTTGAACATTTTTGCACCGATCTCTCACACAAAGTTAATTTCACACCTGAACCTTTCCGGGGCTGTCCCGTGTCACGGCTTGCACAGACCCTTCCAGAGCTACCTCAGGGACAGCCTGTGGGATTCACCCCCGCAGCACCTCCGGCGAGGTGATGCGATGGCCGGGCCCACCAGCCGCCGCTCGGGGAGCACCGACAGGCGGAACCGAACGCTGAGACCGCGCCGGAGCCGAAGGCCGGCGGGACCCCCGTCCTCCGCGGAGGCGGCCCTGAGGCGCGGCGCCCACCGCCGCGAGGGGCGGCGGACAACCCACCCGGCAGCTCCCCCGGGCGAGGCGGCGGGCGGGCTGCCCCACCGGCGGGGGCTCAGGGTAGGGGGAGAGGGGGCGACTGGGGCGGCTCGCACTCACCTCAGTGGCACGGCACGGCACGGCACGGCAAGCCCTGAACCCAGCCCCGATCCCGGCCCGGCCCCGGCCCGCCTTCCCGCCCTCCCGCCGCGGGGCACGCCGGGAGTTGTAGTCCCCGGTAGCGCGGCGCCTCCCGCGGGCCCGCGCGGCCTCACTGCGCATGCGCCTGCGCCTGCGCGCCGCCATGGCGCCCAGGGCCGCGGGCCCTTCAAACCCGCTGCGCGGGCAGAGCGCGGAGGAGCGGCCGCTGCGGGGTGGGGACGCCCGGGGCTGGGTCGCGGAGGGCGGGCGCACCCTCACGGCGTTGCGGAGGGGCTGTGCTGCTCTGGGCGCTTCTCTTCCCCCGCGCTGATCCTTTCTTGTGAGGGAAGGCGGGGCGGGGGTGCTCGCCGGGGCCTGCCCTGCCTCTCCCGGGTGCCGTGTGGGGCTGGGCCCCGGGCGGTCCCTGTGCCGGTGCCTAGCCCGGCTCCTCGGCTTTCGGGGAAAAGCGCCTCAGCCTCGGAAGAGCGGGTTCCCTTTGTGCTTTTCTCATACAAATCTTTACGCTGCTGTTGCATGATGATCCGTGTTATTGGATATAACAACGTTACTAACCTTTGTTCCTTGTTACGGCACCTATTTCCTTAACACCTTAATAGATTTTTTTCAATCTCCAGGGATAAAACGAGCTGTTAGGTTTCTGGCAGTGGCCATGACCATCCTGATTACAGCATTTGGAACAAGCCTGCACTTCAATTTACACTTTGTGGGGTTACAAAGGCAGCCTGGATTGGGTTGACTAAATTGCATAGATAGGACGATTCTAAGTGCTCCCATGCGGCTTGTAAAATTTTTTTGCTGTGTATACACATGCTTATTGCATAAAAATATCTGTAAGGGTAATCACTTTCTACTCTTACATTGAGTTGATAGTTTTTCACGCTATCTGAGCTACATTCCCTTCTGGTTTTGTCCGTGAACACTACTCTTTTGTGCTGGTTCTTTAATCAAAAGATACAATACTTTGGTGTGTCTCTGCTGAATTGTATTTTGGTGACAAGTTTCAGGAATTCTTACATTAATCCTTGCAAAAGCAGGATACTGATGTTCCTCTAGTAGTGAGGAGCTGGATTTTCTTGCTCTGTTGTTATATTTTTTTTTTTCCCACTACTAAAGTTTCAATATATAAGAAGTTTTCCCTATTATTATCTCTTTTTCCAGAGCCTTTCTTTTCTGCCTTTTGCTTTTCTGGGGGTGGCACATATATATGACAAACTTATTTAAAAAGCAGCAAGTTGAATAGCTAAATAGTATTTTTTAGGAAAATAATAAAATTATATAACAAAAGTAAATCCTAGATAAATTACAGTTTATAAGAAGACATTTTAGTGCAGTATGATCACTTGCACTTTTGTTTCTTTTTCCATTTAGGTTGATTAAAAAGATGAGTGAAGATCCTAACAGAAACCTGGATAAAAACCATGACAAGCTCAATAAAAGAAAGCAGTGTCTGCTCTCCTGGTTCAACAGTATCTTCTCTTTTAACAAGCTGTAGCACTGACAGCAATAATCCCTACTCAAACAGTTTGATTTGCTACAAGGACAAGCTTTACAGCTCTGCATCTGAGGCTTTGGAGGCTTATATTGAAGATTTTGATTTAAGTCTCACATCTTCAGAAAGAAGCACTGGAAAAATCTCCATATGTCAAAGCACTCCCAAACAAGTGAAGTTTTCAAAGCATCATGCCAAAAAAAAACACGGTACGTCTGCTGCAAATATGCCTTTTGATAAGTTCTGGTGTTTCCAGAGTAAGTAACATTATAATCTAATTAATTAAGGAGTTCCTTTAAGCACTGCTTTGTATTAGAACAAAATTTGCCTCTTATCCATTGATTTTGATGGAATGTGCTTTTGGGTCTGAAGTCTAACCCAACTGGGTGATGTATGTGGGTTTGAATTGGTTTTTGTCATTATTAGTTAGCTTGAATAAATAACTATTTAATTGATTATATGAACTTTTATGAAAGACCTAGAGTAGGTAACTGTGCTTGAGCTAATTCATATTGCAAATGTTTTGTTCATTACATATAAAAATAACTTTTCCTTCACCTATAACCTTTCTTTAGCTTCACACCTTTCATTTTTTCTATTATTAAGACATCTATTTTTTAGCTGTGTTTAGCTTTTGGTTTATATTTTTCTAATACAAACCACCTACTTAGGTTTAAGCATTCTGATTATCACTAAAAATGAGAAACTCTTCTATGAAAGATGTCATCTCATATTTTACTCTGAAATTTCTCTGTTGCTGTTCTTTGCAGAAATCTCATTAGCTCCATTCACATATTAACTAGTCTGCAGGTATATTTTTTATAATAATAATAATCAGATTTCACTTACTGATATTAAAGAGAAAATGAGAAAAAAATAACTTCCAGGTACTAGCTGAGGAAAATCTATTTTCATCAATCAAAGTGCTTCATAGTTGCAGTAAAAAAAGGGATTTAATGCTTTAATTCTTCCCTGAAAAATGGCCAAGTCAAATCTTACACAGCGTGTAGAGTCACAAAAAGGGTCTATAGACCCATTATGTGGCTACTTGCCTTGCAAGATATTGCTTTGAGCCATCTTATTCTCTAGTAAAAGTGGACTGTAGAATGTTGATTTCTTGTTTCTCTTCAATAAAATGCTAAAAAATATTCAAAAGTGTAAATGTGTATTGTGAAAGGAGGGGATAACTTTTGACTGGTAAGGTTTTTAATCAAGATTCTGCTTAGAAACAGAACCACTTTTGCAAGAACTATAATTCAGTCCCCTCTGGTAAATAATATATTTCAGCTTTATTATTACATCATGTCAGATCTTAATGTGTCATTCTGGTATAGCAATTCATGAAAAATATCTTTGTTTTTCAGCACTGGATGATTTTAATCAGCACATAGGGCTGGGTTCTCTTGCTTCACCCTGCAGAAGGCAGGTCGAGTGTGACCCAGACTTGATGAGTCTCGCAACGGATGATCTGTTAGCATTTCCAGCAGATGGATCACTGCCCTGTGTCCAGCATAAATCGAGGCATCAAAGTAGTGAGTGGGACAGATGGTCACTTAAAACATCTTGCTGCCCTTGCCAAACCTCCTCACTCAATACTCAAAGCCGTTTCAGTCCCCAGCAGAATGGGAAAGCTGTTGGTCACCAGAAGCCCCACAAACACTTCAGCAAAAAGAAACACAATGTGTATCCACCTGATAGGTGTGATTCTGCCTCCTCTAAAGGAAGCCCAAGACCCTTGTCTTTTGAAGAGAGCTCTAACACTTTTGCTTTTAAGAATTATCCAAGGTGGCTCACCAGTCACAAGCCTGACTTAAGTGTGTCAGGGATAAGTAGTATTCCCAATTTTCACTATCCAGTCTGGCTTAAGAGTTACAACCTTTTTTCTGATTCAGCTAAAGAAAGTGATGGTCAACATTTTAATATACAAAGCAAAGCTTCCTCTCTGCAAGCTTTTGATATCCGCAAAAAAAGACACTCTGCAGATCAAGACAGTTCTAATTTTTTGGAACAAAAGGGTTGCCTGGATCTGAGAGGTGATAACAAAGTAGAAGAAACTTGCAGCTATGCCAGTCCAGGTGCATGCTTCCCATTTGATAATTTGTTTTCAAGACACACCAAAAAGCCATTCAGAGGTAACTATATTTCATATAATTTGGTTTTTAATGTTGAAGGTATGTGTATAAAAATGTACATGTTTTTAGGCCAACACTTTAGCTATGTTAGTCTGCACTGTACAGTAGATTTATTCACTTCCATCTTTGACAAATAACTCAAAGCACTGACTAGTAGTTGACCAAGTTAAACAGCTTTTATACTGCAAGTTTTCATATATAAATCAGTATTTAACTATTCCTTTTACAGCAAAGTATTTATTACAGTGGCATCTTTAGTACCTTACTGCAAGATAATGACAGTAATTCCATAAATATTTTAATAGAATTTCAAGCATTAAATTAAATTCCATCAAGTGTAACCTTGGGGGGAGAGAGATTCCTAAACATAGCGTAAATGAAGCTGTCAAATTGGTAAGAAATGCCATTTATCACGCAGTCTTCTCTCTACTTCACCCAGTCAGCAGGAGATATTTGTAACCTGTATCCTTAAGTTATCCAGTGCCTTTGGTTTATGTCAAGACTTTCCTTGGGAATTTCTCCTGTATCTACTCTTTGCAGCAGGCCATCACCCTTCAGAAGTAGGGAGCTGGTGAAGTACCATCTTTATATTACAAAATATCAGCAAGATTTCCTTTGATATGAGAGATTAACATTTCAAAGTGTTAATTACCTTCACTTCTGCCTAAGTTTATACACTTAAAAAGAAAATGCAAAGTATAAATATTGATCCCCTCCCTTTTTCCAAGAGGTTATGTACATAAACTAAGTTAAAGTGTTATGTTGTGCATTGAAAATGATAAAATGCTGAATATACAAATGTCTGCAAATACCTTTCTGATGTGTGTGCATGATGAACTTTAAATACAGGGTTATATCTCTTCTCACACAGAAAATTTTACCAGTCATGAACATAAAAACATTAAATAATCTTGAATATTACAGGGGCTATACTCCCTGTAAAATATTTCCAGTGCTAATTAATCTGGAGTAATTTTCTTTAAGTATTACATAAAATTAAAAGTAATGTGGAAATTAAAAGGAATGTGATCCCAGAGGTCTCTCCCAAACTGATTGATTCTGTGAAATAATGTTCTTGAAGAGGGTTGGACACATTGTATCCTTGTTTTTTTAGAAGACCAGTTTGAGCTCCTTACCTTGAAGGCTGACAGAGGGCTGGAGAGTTCAGCTGAAAATTTGTCAATTAATCTGGAAAATGATGGCAGTCCCTCTACAACAGATATCCTAGGAGCAGAAAGATCCTGGGAATATGCTCCAGGTGCTCTGTAAGTAATATATTTGGACTAATTTGGTCATGAAAATGCATAATGTATTTAATTGCTTTTGTATATAGATTGTAGTAATGGTGAGGTGGCGTGTACATAAAGAAAGGATTTGCTATTAGATTTGTTGCTGGTGCTAAATGTTTCAAGGTCAGCATGCTGGTGCACTGCTTTCCCTTTTTCATTGACTTATTGTTGCCTTTTAATAATAATTCTTATATATCATTGCTATACAAAGATATTTATTTCAAGAAAAAATTATTTAATGGAACTTAAGTTGACAGATTTTACTAGTTTATGATTAATAGTTTCTCTCACATACCCCAAAGTGCTGACAGGACTACTCAGTGCTCCCCCCAGTGCTGCAGTCATGCCATATATCTGGTTTCATCACAATATCTATATCCTAAAACAATTCTTTTAATTTATAAACCTGTTGTTATTCTCCATTGCATGTTTAATGTTGGGTTTAGCAAACCACCAGTGCCTGTGTGCTGTGAGGACATGGAGAATGCTCTACCATTCCCCAAGGCAGATATCGTACATAAATTCTTGGAAGACTGTTTACATGACAAAAATAAGGTCAGTAAAATTGAGGATTTATTTCTGAGAGTGCCCAAAATATGTAAGACTCTAAATATTAGAAGGGGGAATACTTGTAAATTGGTTTTTCCTCTTGTATAATAAAGTCTAACTGCAGTAGTTATATTTTGAGCATGATGAATTCATACAGTTATTAAATTCTGTAATCTAACCCTTGGTCACAATTATGATTAAGGAAGCATCTAACTATAAAGCTTTGCTTAGTAATAGTTTGACTTTTACACTTTGTGTTTTGTTTAAATAATAATTATTTAAGGAAGAATTTTTTGTGTTATCGATGTATTAAATACTACTGATTTCCTACCCTGGCTCACTGTTGGGTACCAGTCAAGTTCAAGAGGTAAGTAATATATTTCTTATTATTTATGCTGTTGCACTGGAATTGACTCATGGGTTGAATTTACTCTTTTGATTAGTCATTATTTTATTCCCATTCTCCCACATTAATCACCTTCTTCACAGTCTTAATATTATTCAGTTTTTCATTGGGATTATATGAACCCTTTATCCTTTTCTCAGCTAAGGAGATGAGCACTGAACCCAGCTAGTTGTTAATTTATGTGCTGATACATTTCCTTGACTTTGTGCCCTGTTGTCCTTCAATCTTAACTTCTCTAAGCTTCTATTTTCCCATCCTGTAGTAAACAGAGCATTACCCTTTAAGTTTTCCCACTGTGACGCATACTTCTCTTTCTCTAAGGAGTTAATTGACACAAAACCTAACAATGTGCATGAGTAATGAAAATTATTTGGTCTAATGAACGTTGCTTTGCTGTATTTCATCCTTCATGTTTCCCATTCTCTTGGTAGATCATCAGACATTTCCACCCATAAGTATTTCTAGATTATCCACAAATTTCTGAATTAATTTACTTTTTTGATTATAGAATGAGCAGATATCATCGAGCTGCTAATTCTATGACTAATAAATCGATGTTTATCATTAAGGAAACTTACTTGCTCTGTCAGTTATGAAATGTTGACACATATCCCAGCACTTCTGTCATAGCATTCCAAGGACTGACAGTCTTAATATTCTTGGATTCCTTTACACAAGCCAGGGCTGATGCCTTTGTGTTGCTTCACATCTTCTTAACAATGTATTTACAGTGATTTCACTGACCATACGGTGGCATAAATGAAGATGAACCAGTGTAGCATCATACATGTACAATTTATAAATTGACCTTTAATGGGGAGAGTGAAACACTCGTAGAAATGAGCCTGTCACTTGTTTCAGGGAAACTTCAAAAGTTGGTTGGTTTGGTTTGGTTTATGTGCTCTGCAACACCAACAAATCCTTTGGGTTTTGGTTTAGGAAAATACTTTTTATGGAGCTCATCACCACAGACCCCTGGAAGTTCTGAAGTTGATTTTGTTTGAACTTCAAGCAATTCAGGGAAGTTTAAGCCACAATGGAACTACGCAGCAAAAGGAAGAGTTGGAAAAAGTGAGTAGGCAGTTTCGAGGCAGTCTCTCCTCTTTGCAGGGCACTGTGTGGCAAGTCAGCAGCTCCACGGTGGCCTCGGCGTGCTGCAGAAAACCGGAGCTGTGAGCCAGGAGATGGCGACATTGCAGGAGAGAGCAGGCTGGGCTCCTCCACTGCTCTAGCAATAGCTGTGCTCTGGGAAAAGTTGTCTTCTGATAATATCCCCCTTAATTCTAGGCTTTCAGGGGCATGTACCAAATTTTTCACGAGCCAGACATTCTCCAATGCTCTATCCTTGCCTCCTTTGGCATCAGTGAGTTGGTATTTTGTGGCACTTTTGTTTCAAAATGATTTCATAGACTTTATAATCTCTTTTTTACCTTTTTTTTAATAATGTTGCTTCATACAGTTCTTAAACCCTATGTCCTGTACTCAGTAGTGAATGAAATGCTCCATATATATCTGGATAGTGCCATGGTTTAGTTGACAGGGTGGCGTCAGGGCAACGATTGGACTCGATGATCCCTGAGGTCTCTTCCAACCTGGTTGATTCTGTGGATCAGGCAGGCTGGGAGAATGGGCCAACAGGAACCTCATGAAATTCCAACTGAAGAAGAGAAAGTTTTGAGGGACCTAACAGAAGTCTTTGTGCACTTAGGAGGAGGGTATCAAGAAGGTGGAGCCAGGGTCTTCGTAGTGGTGCATGGTGGAAGGATGAGAAATGCCTAAATTGAAACAGGACGTTCACACTGGACATGGGGAGAAACTTTTTAACCCTGAAGACAGCCAAGCACTGGAACAAGTTGTTCAAGGGAGGTTGTGCAGCCTCCATCCTTGGTCCCTCCCTACCTGAATTACTTTATGATGCTATGAAGTTGTTGGCAATACTTTCCGATGCAATGTGCTGTAAAAAGTCCATGTTTTCTGTCATATTCAGCTGCTTTTCCTTCCCTCAGTTAACACTTTTTTTTTTTTAAGCTTTCTGAAAAAGCAGAGGCTGAATTAAAACTGTGTGACAGTGAGAGAATCCTGCTTACTAATTCTATTCAGAAGTAAGTGACTATTGATTTTTCTGAGTTTTCCCTGCTTTCAGAAAATGCAGAACAGGAATGATAAATTAGCTGAGAGACTTGTCATGTGGTCTGAAAACTTTAAGAATTAGCCAGTAGTGAATAATTAAAAACATGCCAGTTAATGAAGCAGAGAAACATCTAGTGAATGGTTGCAGAGATGTACTTTGTAAATAACATTTGTATTTCATCTCTATCAATAGATTAATTATAGCTACACATGGATGGACTTTAAAATAATCAGACTTGGAGAAATTTGTAATATGGGACAAAATATTTACCTATTTTTTTCACTACAGTGGAGCAAATAATCGCTAGAAAACATATTTCATGAATGAAAGCAGCAGAGTCCTACTGAACAGTTATAAGTGACTAAAGAAATAAGAAATTTGAGAAAAGACAGAATGGAAAACAAGGTTTTATTACATAGAACATTTGTTGCAACAAAACTCAGTGTTGCAGTATAGTTTTATACTGTAATGTAAAATTAAATGATTTTTTATTTAAAAAAATACAGTAATTTTCAGTATTGACATGCTATTTTATGAGATGTTTTGCAGTGTTTAACGTCCAGTGTTAAATACCCATTCCTTAATAATTTAATTAATTTATTAATTTAACTGTGTGTTTGTGTGAGCACCTGTATTTGAGAAGATATATTTAGAATTTCAGTTCCAAAAAGTGTTTCATCTTTTAAAAAAAAATCTTAATATATTTTATAATCTCTAAAATATCAGTGGAACAGTTAGAGATGTAAACTCTGTGTAATACTGTCAAGCTGTTTGTAAGAAATCAACATAATTTTGTGTTAAATGTAAACAATAATACATACACTGTTATTAAAATCTTCATTTTTCCTCATCTAGGGCTTTAAACCATTTGTCACATCTTAAAAGTCTCTTTGAAGATAAAAGTAACCAACAAGAGCAGACCAATGATCATGAAGAAGATAAAAAAGAATAATCTGTGAAGCTGATATCGAAGAATATTTTAATATTGTGTAATTTAAATAATTTGGCAGCCTGACCACTGGTCAAAATTGTTTTGACAGCTGAGCCAGTGCATGCTCTCAAAAATGTTGTATTCAGTATTTCTGTACATATTTGTTCTTTTCATTAATTACTTCAAGGCTTAAATGAGTATTAGTGCTTCCAGTAAGATCTAACAATATGTTACAAGAGATACCACTTTTTAAAGAATATTTAATTAAAATAATGTGAACATTTTCCTGGCAGAATCTCTGTGTGTTTATAAAATTTTATGCTGTCAGTAAACAAAATATATATGTCAACATGCCTTTCTAGTGAACTTTTTCCTTTTAATCTGGATATTTATAGGTCCACATGAGAAAGCAGGTACCTGAGCACGTCCTGATTCTGAGAAATGAAATAAAAACCAGAAGAAAAAGTAGAAGGAAGATGAGCTACCTATTTTTTCCTGTTAAGAATTAGTAAGTAGAGAGATAATGATGATGACTTCATTTTATGACTGTCATGGCATCATGAGAACATAGAAAGTAATACGTAATAATGTATTTTGGACAGATTTTATGGGTCTTTCTCAAATGCTGAGAGCTAGATCTGAAATCAGAGTCCAGAAAATGAAATGACTCCTCTAGAAACTTCCTTGTAGAAGCTTTTACAAAGCATTGCATTGCTGAGGCATGAATGTACAACCCAACTGACACCGTGAGTATAACTGTGCTCTGTAGTAAGAGAATATCTGTTTGCCAGAGATCATTTTATCAAAGGAATTCAGATGTGCAAGGCAAGGTGAGAGTTTTTTTTCCCCTGACATCACACATGTCTGCGTGTGGATCACAATGACTTTGCTCTACTTTTGCACTACTCTGGATGCTGTGTGTAGGTAGTTACGCATAGTGTGTGTATGCTGTGTTTGAGCTACTCCACCTCAGACTCAGCACAACTAGTGTGGTACTAAGCTATCATAGCTCTTCCGTTTCTGAAGGGGCTTGTGCCTACGTAGCTCAGAGTAGAAAGGTAGATTTATTCATCTAGGTGTACAGATACTCCTTGGAGTGCTCGTAGCACAAGCAAGGTGGGCTCAAAGCAAGATTTGATGCCCTGAGAGTACGTAGAGTTTATACCACACTCCTCTGGTATCCTGCTTGCAGGGGTGCACAGGACAAATATCAAGCACCCCCTGCTCCCTTAGAACTTCTCTTGGTGTCAGGGCAGAGTTTGTTTGATATTTAGAAAATATTTTTCATTAATTCCCCCTTGGAGAGTCCTCATACCTGTCTGTATTTGTGAGATTCCTCATTCTTTGGAGGTTTTTTTATTAGCCTCCTTCCTTTATCAGTTTAATGTACTTTGATGGAAAATTTCAGCACAAATTTTTGTTTTTATGGCACACAGACCTAGGTAACAACTAAAAGTATTGGTGACAACATTGAATATTCATATTTACTAACTTTATATTGGCCAGGCTTTGATCATGGATAAGGTTTAGTGTGTGAGATACTGTACTGCACAAGGTAAAAGTACCTTAAGCATGTGAAACTAAGCAACAAATGGGTGACACTTTCTAGTTGTAAACCAATAGAAATTCAAATAAGAATAGAATAAAGTTTAAAAAAAAACACTAAAACACCATTAGTGAGTAAGTGGAGACAATTGGTTTAACATAATAATTTTTTTAAATGCTATCAAGATTTTTATGGCCTTTAAAGAGGGATTTGATCCCTTATATATCAATAGAAAAAAGTAACTGTTGGTTATATACACTGGTCAGTTCTCTCAATTAGAGCTGGAATTTAGTTGTCTTATAAGTTAGAAGAAGCTGCCACTCAGGAAAAATAATGGAATATGTAAATCAAGTACTAAACAAAAGTAATTGCCATATCCAAGATGTCAGTGGTGTTGTCCATGAGGCTAGATCAGAGAAAAGGAATTTTATTGAACTACAGTCTGCTGTAGTGACAGTGGGAAAACTGAAAAGGCAGCAGAAAGAGAGCAGGATTTGGAGGAAATACTGAAATAAAATAGCAGGATTTGGAGGAAATACTGGAATAAAATAGCAGGATTTGGAGGAAATACTGGAATAAAATAGCAGGACTAGATAAAAGGGAAGTCACCGTTTCTCACCAAGTTACAACAACTGTTTGCTAAGGATGTCCAGGAGTAGTTGTGATCTTATGTATTTGCATATACAGGAAATCTTTTATGAGAAGGGCACTTCCTGAATTACACTGTGTATATATATCAGTAAAACGGAGCTGAGGGAAGTAGAGGCTTTGATGAAGACAAGTGGTGTGCTCTTAAATCCTGTGAAGATCCTATCTGAGGTAAGACACTGATTTGGCACGGTGGGAGGAAAATAGATGGGATTTTTTTGTCTTGGGGATTTTTGCCCTATAAAGGCTTAATGAGAGAGTCCATTGTGATACTGATCTTGGAATGAGTGTCTGCTGCAGTTATCTTTTCCTCTGTAACAGTCCTTTTGCACGAGCAAATCTCTCTGCATCACTCTACTCTGATACAAAAAGGTTTTGATATAGGAAAACTTAATTTCAGGTTCCAGGAGAAACTTTTCATTAATTGATGTCTAGACTAGTGCAGGCTGTATGGAAACTAAATGGAAGAATGTACAAGGTTTTATACCAAATTGTGATTTAGGCAACGTAATTTGGTGAGGTATTTCATTTGTTAATGAATTAATACAGAAAAAAAAGTGGAGGTGGTTCCTGGAGAAAAGGGGAGGGAAGATACGTTTCTCTATGAATATTTACCTTTGTATTGAAGTCTAGAATATAGAGGGGGATAATCTATTAAAAGTATCTTTGTGATAATAACTGCACTCAGGCTTGTTTTTCCTTTTATGTTGAGGATCTACCATTAAAACCACCAAACCAAGAAGGATAAGATGGAAAGAACATTTTTGTAAACTACTGACAGAATAATTTGCCTTGAGGGATATATTAGTTAACCAAATATTTGTTGAGAAAAAGAAATTGAACCCAGAGTATCCAGGGTACTTTTAGACTAGGATGATGTCAGGTTTTGATACAGAGGTGAAGGTTAATACAAGAACTTTCTTAGAAGATTTTCAAGATTTTTAGAATGGAAAAGGAGAAGAATAGAAAAAAGCAACTACAAGAAATTCAAAGGTCTGTTTGCAAAATCCTGTGAAAAAAGTCTAGGAGAAAGGTGCTCAGGAGTTTGGCAGTTCATAACAATACATATATTTAAGATATAGTTGCAGGATATCCTAATATGGACCAGTGAAAATAAAGGTAATGGAAGGCCATGGTGGTGTCAGGGCAATGGTTGGACTCGATGAGCCCAGAGGTCTCTTCCAACCTGATTGAGTCTGTGTAGTCCTCAGTGTCTTCAAGAAGGAAGCAC
Source organism: Nyctibius grandis (assembly GCF_013368605.1). Taxonomy (NCBI): domain Eukaryota; kingdom Metazoa; phylum Chordata; class Aves; order Nyctibiiformes; family Nyctibiidae; genus Nyctibius; species Nyctibius grandis. Next base: position 5,826,887 of record NW_027167473.1, read on the forward strand.
AAAGGAAATAACTAGAATTGTCCCTAAAGATGAGTCGTCTTGGACTTTTGTGTCCTTTTTGGAAAGTCCAAAGCACAAAAATGAGACACAAGGAGGCAGAGCTGTCAAAGATCATAAAACAACCCAAAAGTTCCTTATTGCTTATGACAGCAAACAATAAAGGATGGCCATGGAAAATTTTCATCTATGACCTCCCTGCAGAGAGTAATAAATCATGTCAGGGAAGGCATAACGTTTACTTCAAACATCAAAGGTGGTGGATAAAGCTCAGCTTATGACAGGAAAAACGTGATTGATAGGTCTTGTGCAAGCTACCTGTGTTCCATGGACTACTCCTACCAGCGTTAACGCTAAGCTCTTGGAGAAACACTTGAAGCTATCTTTGAGTTATCAGCAACGTTTAGAACTCAGTGCAGTCCCATAATGGTCTAGACATGGGATTAGTAGAGTAACTTTTGAACAAAAAGTCATCTAAATGATACCAGAGGATTACAGGGCAATAAGGTTAACCTCAGTTTCCTAGAAGTACCTAATCAAACACGGAATAGATCAAGGAAATGAGGAGGGGGGAAAAAAAAAAGAGAGGTTATTGCAAACACTGTGTATTACGCAAACCTCGTTTCCTTTTTATGGCTGGGAGGCAACATTTAACGCTTGTGTGCCTCCAAACAAGGAATCAGAGTCTATATGATATAGATGAGGCTGCACCTTGAATCCTGTGTCCAGTTGTGGGCCCCGCACTTCAAGAGAGATGTTGAGGTGTTGGAGTGAGTCCAGAGGAGGGCGACCAAGCTGGTGAAGGGTCTGGAGGGTCTGAGCTACGAGGAACGGCTGAGGGAGCTGGGGGTGTTTAGCCTGGAGAAGAGGAGGCTCAGAGGTGACCTTAGTGCAGTCTACAACTACCTGAAGGGAGGTTGTAGTGAAGTGGGAGTCGGCCTCTTCTCCCGGGCAACTAGCGCTAGGACAAGAGGACACAGCCTCAAGCTGGGCCAGGGGAGGTTCAGGTTGGACATCAGGAAGCATTTCTTCTCAGCAAGGGTCATTAGCCATTGGAAGGGGCTGCCCAGGGAGGTGGTGGAGTCACCATCTCTGGAGGGGTTTAAGAAAAGCCTGGAGATGGCACTTAGTGCCATGGTCTCGTTGCCATGGTGGTGTCAGGGCAATGGTTGGACTCGATGAGCCCAGAGGGCTCTTCCAACCTGGTTGATTCTGTGATATTAAACTATTTTTAGGGAATTGTAAAGATGGGTGGGAAACAGTACTTGGAGGGCAATGAACAATGGATTCTATTGCTCTTCTTTCTTTATTTTCATAATGTGGTGGAGTTAGAGAAGATCCAGAAGAGAGTGACTGAAATAATCGTGGAGATAGAAGAGCTGCCTAATAGGGAGAGATACAAAAGGCTCAGACCTTCAGCTTGGAGAGGGGAGCATGTGTTTGATGTTGTTCAAATTCCACAATACAGAAGTGTAGGAGGGCTTACAGGAGCTAGTAGGAGATCTGTTTAGGACTGAGAAGTGGTCTTAGCAGTAAACTTAGGAGATCAGGGATTATCAGCAGGTTCAGAAAAGACTTAGACAAAGTCATGGAGTTTTTCATTGAACATAATCTAAAGAGAAGAGGCTGTTCCCTCTCACAACTCTCATCCAACAGTTCTGTGTGCTTGTGAAGTATGAAAGGTGTCACCTGGAAATAGTAGCCAGGCTATGCCCTCCCTTATTTCCTGAAGTCCTGTCGGAGAAAAAACATTGGGCTGGATGTACTGTTGGTCTCGCCTAGTAGGACATCATGGGAGGGTAAAATGTACCAGTTCTGTTGCAGCAAGAGTGATTTAGGCTTGTGAAAACCTTTTTAACAATCATAGAATCACAGACTGGTTTGGGTTGGAAGGGACCTTAAAGATCATCTAGTTCCAACACCCTGCCATGGGCAGGGACACCTTTCCTCTAGACCAGGTTGCTCCAAGCCCCATCCAACCTGGCCTTGAACACTGCCAGGGAGGGGGCAGCCACAGCTTCTCTGGGCAACCTGGACCAGGGTCTCACCACCCTCACAGCAAAGAATTTCTTCCGAATATCTCATCTAAATCTCCCCTCTTTCAGTTTAAAACCATTTCCCCTCATCCTATCACTCCATGCTCTTGTAAAAAGCCCCTCTTCAGCTTTCCTGTAGCCCCTTCAGGCACTGGAAGGTGCTAGAAGGTCTCCCTGGAGCCTTCTCTTCTCCAGGCTGAACAGTCCCAACTCTCTCAGCCTGTCTTCATAGGAGACATGCTCCAGCCCTCTGGTCATCTTCGTGGCTTCCTCTGGACTCGCTCCAACAGCTCCATGTCCTTCTTATGTTGGGGGCCCCAGAGCTGAACACAGTAGTCCAGTTGGGGTCTCCCGAGAGCGGAGCAGAGGGGCAGAATCCCCTCCCTCGCCCTGCTGGCCACGCTGCTGGGGATGCAGCCCAGGACACGGGTGGCTTTCTGGGCTGCCAGCGCACATTGCCGGCTCATGGTGAGCTTCTCATCACCCATCACCCCCAAGTCCTTCTCCTCAGGGCTGCTCTCAATCCATTCTCCACCCAGCCTGGATTTGTGCTTGGGATTGCCCTGACCCACGTGCAGGACCTTGCACTTGGCCTTGTTGAACTCCATGCAGTTCACACAGGCCCAGCTCTCCAGCCTGTCCAGGTCCCTCTGGATGCCATCCCTTCCCTCCTGTGTGTCACCACACCGCACAGCTCGGTGTCATAATAACATGTAAGCAGGGAAATGGGTTGCCAAAGAAGTTCTGGAACTTCAACCGTTATTGTGGTTGTAAAAGCAGGTTACACAACCAGCCCAAACTGTAAGTGAAACATATTGGGCCTTTAGGTGAAGGAACTAGATGACCTCTGCTTTTTTTTTCCCCAAGTATTTGATGGTTCAGACTCTGTCTCATTGTTGCGTCTTAGGGTTCATGTGATACGTGAATAACGTTAAGTGTGAATGTGGAAATTGTTGTAGTTTAGTGAAGAAGAGTTTTTTGTATTGCATCACATTTCTGCACCGTGGTCCTGCACTAAATACCATTAGTGTTACTGTGCAGAAGATGAGTCACTTCCCTGGACTCTGTACCATAACTGAGCACATATTGGAATTCACATTCTTTTGTTTTAATGTTTTTCTTGTCTTCTGTGGGCTAATTTATTTCAGCTTGACTAAATGGATAACCAGGCGTTTGAAATGTACGGAGAGAGCATGCAAAGTTCTCCAAGAGGAAAAGAGTGGCCAAAGAAAGAGGTACCCGTCATTTTCTTTTCCACTGCTATCAAAACATTCTTAACAGAGTCAGTCTGAAGCTTAAACCCTTATTTTTTAATATGACCTAATTCTATACTATTAAGAAGGTCATGAAGAAAATAAAAGCTCTAAAGGGCTGTGCACCCAGAATCAGGAAAGAGATTTAAAATTTAGGCCAGAGAATCACAGAATCACAGAATCAATGAGGTTGGAAGAGCCCTCTGGGCTCATCGAGTCCAACCATTGCCCTGACACCACCATGGCAACTAGACCATGGCACTAAGTGCCCTGTCCAGGCTTTTCTTAAACCCCTCCAGAGATGGTGACTCCACCACCTCCCTGGGAAGCCCCTTCCAATGGCTAATGACCCTTGCTGAGAAGAAATGCTTCCTAATGTCCAACCTGACCCTCCCCTGGCCAAGCTTGAGGCTGTGTCCTCTTGTCCTATCGCTAGTTGCCTGGGAGAAGAGGGCAACTCCCACTTCACTACAACCTCCCTTCAGGTAGTTGTAGACTGCACTAAGGTCACCTCTGAGCCTCCTCTTCTCCAGGCTAAACCCCCCCAGCTCCCTCAGCCGTTCCTCGTAGGTCAGACCCTCCAGATCCTTCACCAGCTTGGTCGCCCTCCTCTGCACTTGCTCCAACACCTCAACATCAATAGAACACAGTGTCTATTCACCTGAAGCTGCAACTTCAGCAGCAAAAAAGGTGAAGGGACAGGAAACACTGAAAATCCTCACCAAGGTGATACTTCATGATGCCAGAAGTGCCTTGGGCTTCTGTAAAGAACTTGTGTGCTTCTGCATGCCCAGCTGATTCTCCCCTTCAACACCCTCCAGAGGCCTGAATGTCCACAAAGGAAATTTTCACTAAAGAAATAATGGCCAGAGCAGTTAGTACAGATGAAATTTCCCCATTCTGGCTTTTCTTCTCCACTGCCAGGGAGTTGGGCTGTGTGAGATGTGACATAAAGCCAGAGAAGCAGCATTTCTGCCCCAGAGATGAAGGTTTGCCATGAGTTGATGCTACAGGTCTTCAGTGTTTTGTGATCTAGATTAGACTGAAAAAAATCCTTAGGCGTTTGTAAGAGCCCAGTATGATGAAGATGTGCTTTTACTTGATGAAATAATGAAAGGACAGCAACAATCATATTATATATATTATATATAGAACATATTCTATAAGGTTTCCCTGTACAGGGCCCAGTAATTTGGCTCTAGGTGTGTTTCTGTTTTGATGACAAAAGAACCATCACAAACTTTCTCCTGTGTGTTAGATCTAATAAAGCTTTCTTTTTTTTTCTTTTTATTAATTACAGGAAAGAAAGGGCAGCTGGTCCCTCATGAAAGTCTTTCTAGTTTGTCTATTGGCCTGTGTTATCACCACTGCAATAGGAGTGCTGGCCCTGTCCTTGGTCTATGTAAAGAACCCTGCCTTTGTGAGAGAGACAGATGTTAAAGGTGATGGGGGTGCATCTTCCCCAAAACCAGATGAAAAAAGTGTGGATATCAAATTCCAGTTCCTGAATCATCTGGGGAAATCAAAGGTAAATTGTTCATCTCGTGCAATAATATTCTAGCATCATATATAGAAGTTCAATGAATTAATTTCACCTCTTTTTTTTAAGCACTAGGTGATCAGTTTAAACCTGTTACCCAGGATTCTTTTATAATCCATGGGGAGAGACACAAACTTCCTGACAGCGTTTCACTCTAATTCATAACAGAAGTTGGAGGTGGTGTGGATCTCTAGAGTGCCTCTTGGAGAGCTAAATAATTGCTCCAACAAATTGGACTTGCGAGACGAGGCAACCATTTCACGTGTGATTCTGAAATTAGAGAGTATGAAATGCTGAGAAATAAAACTAGAAAGAGCAAATCTTACTCTCCTCTTCTGCAGGCTAAACAACCCCAGCTCCCTCAGCTCCACCTTCTAAATATATCTTTATAGAAAAAATAATTCCTGATTAATATTTGCTGTCAGCAAAAGAGAAATTCAGGAAAATATCTTACTCAGGACATGTTCAAAATGTTTTGAATCTAAAAGTTTAAGAATATATGTAATATTTTTCCCAAATCAAAGTCCAGAATGACATAAAAAGAGGAGGAGCAGATAATTTTGTTCTTGATATCACTATTTATCTCTCGTTTGTGGAAAAAATATTACATCATGACATGAGAAAGTATATAAATGATTGTGAAAAGTGACTAAAATACATACAGAGAGAATCCTCACTGAGAAAAAGAATAGATCCCTTCAGGATTGCCCAGACCAAGAATTTTCTACAATATTTTTGGAACATTCATTCACCACTGTCCACAATTAATACAATTCTCCATAACTTTACAGGTACACAACTACCCAGGTGGTGAAATTCAGTGGGCAAGATACAGGAACGACGTAAATGAATATCAAAGTGATGAAGAAATGGAATTTGGAAAAAGTATCAATAACCATCGCTCCCAAATGACTTTTGGAACCTTACGGATCAAGAGCAAAGGGCTTCGGGCTCCCCACTGGCATTTTAATGCCAATGAACATGGCTACCTGCTACAGGTATTATCTAATTAGTTCAGCTTTCCTAATTGGTTTTGCAGGTTAAAGCATCATGTATATATAGAAGATGTACATATGTAAATAAGAAACCTACATATGCATTATATACAAATATTAACAGGTAATAAAAGCAGAATTATCATTGATTGATGTATGACCTTAGTTTTCTTGCTTGAAATATCCATATTTTTATTTATTGAAAAAAAAATGCTCATTTCTGCTTGTTTATTTCCATTGGCTGTGGAGACCCTCAGATCATCTTTTTGTCTCACAGCTTTTTATCCATGGAAGAGTGTTTTGTTCCCATAAAGTTTTCTCTTTCCTAGACCAAACACCCCAAATAAATCTTCTTTGAAAATGTTTTCCCTATCTCACCTGAGCATCAAATTTCAAATCTGTATAAATACAGAAAATAAGAGATAAATAGAAACTCAGCATGAGGAACTCAAGATAACATATTAATTTGAAAACAAAATGGTCTTTCTTTGGAAGCATAGCTACTTAGATATATCTCAATCATTAATTTATTTCGAAGAATAATTATTCATATTTTGATCAGCATAGAACTGAACAGCTCCAGCTGGATGGGGGATCATCCTCGGAGTAAGGCATTCCACAAACACCTTCTCTCTCCAGCAGTTTTTGGTCAAAGATGACTCCTTTATAGCTGTTCACAGCCTCTTTAGTAAGAAATGGTTTACGTATGAGCAACGTGTATTTGTCACGTGTTCTTTAAACCTTCTAAAATTTTGTCACTTAAAATGCTATTCTGGATTTAAGTTCAGAAAGGCTTGTTGGAGAGTGCATCAGGGTCTGTTTTCTCCTAACAGCCTTCAGGTTGAGTTGCTGGTTTGCTGCAGATGGATTCGATGAGAAAACTTTCATTACAATTTGTTCAAGTTCTGATTCTGTTACAGGGCACTGCCTGGATTGGAGTAATCGGTGCAGATGACAGCGTGGTTATCACCTACAACGTCACAGCTGGTCAAGTGATCTTCTTCCCTAGAAACACCGTGCATTGGATAAAGAATGTAGGATCAGAAGACTGTGTGTTCTTGCTGTTTTTTACAACACACGAAGAACTTCAGACCTTGGATGTAGATGACGCGTTTTTCTCCACCCCAGAGGACATAGTAGCTAGAGCATTAAAGGTCTGTATCATGGTCTAGTTGACAGGGTGGTGTCAGGGCAACGGTTGGACTCGATGATCCCAGAGGTCTCTTCCAACCTGGTTGATTCTGGGATTCTGTATCATAGGATAGCCAGCCTCTAGCTAGTCTTCTACACATTAACATGGCAGTCCAGGCTCGTCCTCTATTTTTTGGAGAGGATCCTCCCTACTTCAGCTGTCCACTTTAGTCCCATCAGTGTGGAAGGATGTACACATGTCCTTTGTGTAACACTGTGCCACCCTGCGTGTTCCTTTATCCACAGGAGAAATAAACTCTGATGCTCCCTCCCAGAAATGTTTTCTCCTTTTCACATTTATCCCCTACATTCATGTAGGATCCTCCATATTTGATGAATTCTGTGGTATGAGAAGGTCTCATAGGAAACTATAGATAAGTCCAGTTCCTTGTTAAGCTGGATCTTATTTGAACTGACTAGTTGACAATGTCCCTTGAGCAAGAGTATGGCCATAGAGTTTCATCTGAGTCTGAGGAATTTGCATGTTCAAACCACAGAATTGTAATAGACCTTCCCACCCTGAAATAGTTTGATGGGAGACAGAGTTTTCCTTCTGCTCCAAGTCTCTCTGGTGACCGAGAAGGAAGGGCAGAGCAAAGGAGCAAAATAGCATATTGACAGGACAAGGCAATTAAAGAGATGAGGTACATCCATAAGGCAGAATTTGTCCACCACCAGGTACTAAGTTGGGATGTTCAATGCAGCAAAATTGTAATTCCGTAGTTTGCTGTGTGTATGTGTCAACTTAACATGCATTGTGTGTCCTGCAGCCACAAGGTGGAGTTAACTTCATCAGAACCTTCAAGAAACAAGTGGAAGATCAAGCAGTTAACCTCCCACCAAACTTAAATGAGCTTGTACAAAATGCCACCTACGTGCAGTCTCCGGACAACCTCGTCTGGCAGTACTTCTACAATCTCAAAGGTAAACATCTAAGAACTTTGTGTGTAAGAGCTCTCTGTGTTTCTAGAGGGGGAGAAGAGGGGAGAATCCATAAGCAGCAGGGCATGAACTAAATCTGGAGTCACCATCTCTGGAGGGGTTTAAGAAAAGCCTGGACATGGCACTTAGTGCCCTGGTCTAGTTGCTATGGTGGTGTCAGGGCAATGGTTGGACTCGATGATCCCAGAGGGCTCTTCCAACCTCATTGATTCTGTGATCCTGTGTAAATACTTCCCAGCTCAATGTTCTCCACTTATGTATGTAACCATGACTGGTGTGTTCCCTGCCACGGTTAAGTTAAGCAATAACCTAAACCTACATTTTTCATTCAGAAATTAGAATCTAATAAGCCAGGAAGCCCTGCAGAGGATTAGCTGGAGAGTGACTGGTGCTGACCTTGTTAGAATATCTTACATTTGCATATGAAACATCAATGAATAAACACCTTCTCATATACCTAATTAGGTCCTCCCGTTTCTTTTACAAATACAACTTCATAAACGCTATTGAACCATATGCACTGTTTGGTTTATCAACAATTGTCATAAACAACCCTCTGTACAGCCTGGATCTAGTGATTATCACAGAATCAACCAGGTTGGAAGAGCCCTCTGGGATCATCGAGTCCAGCCATTGCCCTGACACCACCATGGCAACTAGACCATGGCACTAAGTGCCATGGCCAGGCTTTTCTTAAACACATCCAGAGATGGTGACTCTACCACCTCCCTGGGCAGCCCCTTCCAATGGCTAATGACCCTTGCTGAGAAGAAATGCTTCCTAATGGCCAACCTGAACCTCCCCTGGCCAAGCTTGAGGCTGTGTCCTCTTGTCCTATCGCAACAGGAGAGATAAGCTAGAGGGCTTTCTTTTTGGTTCCAGAGGCTCCTAAGATTCGAGGCCTCAGGTTTAGTACATAGGAATGACTTCAAGTTGGCCAATACACTAATGCTAAACAGATCTTGTTGGAAATGCTCATCAGCTGTCTTTGTTTCAGGGTCAGCAGAATATCCTTTTCCAGGAGGAGTCTTCCAGTGGGCTCGCTACCGCAGAAATGGCACTGGACTAAATGAAACAGAAAAAATATTTAGTGAGTCGTTGAACAAGGTATGTGCTTTCAATTGGATGCTGTAGCTAATTAAACATCAGGCCTAGTGTGCAATTTGTGTGCGTTCATCACTGCGTTGCCACGTGTAACAGGGATATAACAAACCTGGATGATTTTCTGAACGTTTTTGTTCTGCTTTTCAGCATGAAAACAGCCTTACCTTAGCAACTCTGAGGATATTCAGCAACGGACTGGGGCAGCCTCATTTCCACTTCAATGCTAACGAGATGGGTTATGTCATTAGCGGCTGTGGACAGGTAATTTGTTATATCGGTGAGGGATAAATGAGTGGACTTGTGTCTGTAAAACAATTGGAGAATCCCAGAATCAATGAGGTTGGAAGAGCCCTCTGGGATCATCGAGTCCAACCATTGCCCTGACACCACCATGGCAACTAGACCAGGGCACTAAGTGCCATGGCCAGGCTTTTCTTAAGCCCCTCCAGAGATGGTGACTCCACCACCTCCCTGGGCAGCCCCTTCCAATGGCTAATGACCTTTTCTGAGAAGAAAAATTACAGACCTAATAACTGATTCCCAGCCCTGATTAACAACACTACAATTAGTAGCATTACAAAACTTGCAGTGTCTGCGTTTTCCTTCTCCACACAAGACTTTGATCTCAGTTACATTTGTGGAAGCTTCTCTGCTCAAAGTGGAGTTACCCAAAGAGCAGAATTTGTCCATCTTGTTAAATTTTTCAGCCAAATCACACAGGTTCCTTACAGGAATCACCACTCTCCTGGGAGTACAAAATAAAAAAGCAATACTGAAAATTGTTGCTGCTTTACTTGCAATAGACTGGAGTTATTCTCTCTGGAGTCACTGCCAACTTCAACATTGGCATTGGAGATGTCATATTTTTCCCCGTGGGAACACAACATTATCTCAAGAGCGAATGTGAAGAGGATTTGCTTTTGATTCTAGCCTACAGCACAGGAAACCAGGTGAGAATTCCTATGGGCAAGGGGAGTAAAAAACATGTTCAACCATCCAGAATCTTACGTTTTTCTCATGCACATAAGCTTTATGCTTTGGTGCACACCTTTCAAAAGAAATTCTAAGAGTATTTCTTAAACACCTCCGGAGATGGTGACTCCACCACCTCCCTGGGCAGCCCCTTCCAATGGGGCTTAGAAATTCTAAGTACACTGACAGTGCAGCTTCCCTTCTTTTGACAATATTGTCTTTTTTCTTCATAGCTGGAAACTCTGCGTATGAACGACTACTTCCACGCCACAGCAGATCATATCCTTGCTCAGCTTTTTTTCAAGAAACAGGACGAGTTTAAGAAGTTTCCAAAGGCTACCAAAAAATGAGGCAAATAACTTCTCTTAGCCATTAAAATGGCTCCAAGAACGTTTTCACGATGTTTCTAGCCATACTTTTTGGTACCTTCCTCGCTATTTATCCAGAGATGTTCAGAAGAAAGAAGAATTTGGGGTTATTCATTGTATAAAGCTATTTTCTTTTTGTATTTTATCATGTTTTATTTATAATGCAATGTAATTTGATTGTATATTAAAGCAATTTCTACCTTTCCAATTGCCTTTTGCTCTGATATCTGTTATCCCCCCGTATCTCTTCCCTCACACTACCTACGTTTACATCGATTTTCTGTGGTAGGCACTGGTGCTTCCCGTGCAAAAGAGGGGGAGAGAGAACCCCAAAAATACCAGGGCAAAAAGAAGCAGGCTGGCATCTATGCCATTTTTTGTGACCTGTTCTTCTACTTCCATTCGGGGTCTGACCTACTAGGAACGGCTGAGGGAGCTGGGGGTGTTTAGCCTGGAGAAGAGGAGGCTCAGAGGTGACCTTAGTGCAGTCTACAACTACCTGAAGGGAGGTTGTAGCGCAGTGGGAGTCGGCCTCTTCTCCCAGGCAACCAGCGATAGGACAAGAGGACACAGCCTCAAGTTTCACCAGGGGAGGTTCAGGTTGGACATCAGGAAGCATTTCTTCTCAGCAAGGGTCATTAGCCATTGGAAGGGGCTGCCCAGGGAGGTGGTGGAGTCCCCATCTCTGGAGGGGTTTAAGAAAAGCCTGGCCATGGCACTTAGTGCCCTGGTCTAGTTGCCATGGTGGTGTCAGGGCAATGGTTGGACTCGATGATCCCAGAGGGCTCTTCCAACCTGATTGATTGATTGAAAGTAATAATAAAGGCATAATAAGTGCAATAAAAACCCCAGACAGAAGTGATTAGCTGGTCGTCCTCCATCCTGGCTTGGATGGAGCAGGAGAGATCAATGAGCGGCTGCAGGCGCAGTGTGAATTGCCAGGGGAGGGAGGGCACGGGAGCGCAGCGGGGAAAGGGTGGGAGAAGAGTGAAAATCAATATTAAATGAATGCTGAGCAGCCTGCGAGGGAGGATGAAATCAATTATTAACGCGCGTTTGAGGAAAAGGTTAAACGAGCTCTTAAGTGTGCTGTGAAGGGACTTTTGCGCTGCTCAATAAAGCTCGTCCTCGGTGTGTGCTAGTGAGACCAAGCACCACGGTGGTGGAAGTGAGAGAGAGAATTAAAGGGATGTAATTGATTTAGAGAGACCGTGCGGGGACAGCAGCCCGGGGGCTGCTTCACCCTGGGCATGAGGGAACATCCCCCTATCACAGAATCAATCAGGTTGGAAGAGACCTCTGGGATCATCGAGTCCAACCACGCTCGGGGAACATCTGCCATAGGGGCCGTTTTCTTGGCAGCGGGTGTCCCCAGGTGATCCTCGGAGCAGGCACCACAAAGGCTCCGGGGACTGATGTACATGAGACTGCCTTAACGTGTTTGCACAATGTTGTTAAAGATCCCTGAGCCATCCTAGACGACCTGTCCCAGAGTTTCCCAACACCGTGGATGTGGTCTACCTTGACAAGGCGTTTGACACAGTTTCCCATAACATCCTCATGAGCAAGCTCAGGAAGTGTGAGGTAGAAGAACACAGTGAGATGGATTAAGAACTGGCTACACAATAGAGCCCAAAGAGTGGGAATCAATGGTGCCAAGTCCAGCTGGAGACCTGGAACTAGTGGAGTCCCCCAAGGATCAGTGCTGGGTCCAGTCCTGTTCAACATCTTCATCAACGACCTTGATGAAGGCACAGAGGGTCTTCTCAGCAAGTTTGCTGATGATCCGAAGCTGGGAGGTTTGGCTGATCCACCTGAAGGCTGTGCGGCCATTCAGCATGAGTTGGACAGACTGGAGAGCTGGGCAAAGAGGAACCTAATGAGGTTCAACAAGAATAAGTGCAGAGTCCTGCACCTGGGAAGGAGTAATAAAATGCACCAGTCCAGGTTAGGAGGTGATCTGCTAGAGAGCAGCTCCGTGGAGAAGGACCTTGGAGTCCTGGTGGACAACAAGTTACCCATGGGACAGCAACGTGCCCTTGGGGCCAAGAAGGCCAATGGGATCCTGGGGTGCATTAAGAAGAGTGTGTCCAGCAGATCGAGGGAGGTCCTCCTCCCCCTCTACTCTACCCTGGTCAGACCTCACCTGGAGTATTGCGTTCAGTTCTGGGCTCCCCAGTTCAAGAGGGACAGAGATCTACTGGAGAGAGTCCAACGGAGGGCTACGAGGATGATGAAGGGACTGGAACAGCTGCCTTAGGAGGAAAGGTTGAGAGACCTGGGGCTTTTTAGTGTGGAGAAGAGAAGACTGAGAGGGATCTATTAATGGGTATAAATCTCTGAGGGCTGGTGTCAAGAGGAAAGGGGCAACCTCTTGTCACTTGTGCCCTGCGATAGGCCAAGGGGCAATGGGTGCAAGCTGGAGTACAGGAAGTTCAACCTCAACATGAGGAAGAACTTCTTTACTGTAAGGGTTACAGAGCCCTGGAACAGGCTCCCCAGAGAGGTTGTGGAGTCTCCTTCTCTGGAGACTTTCCAGACCCATCTGGATGCGTTCCTGTGTAACCTGCCCTAGATTGGTCCTGCTCTGGCAGGGGGTTGGACTCGATGATCTCCAGAGGTCCCTTCCAACCCCTAACATTCTGTGATTCTATGATAAGCCTTTCTGTGATCGTTCTCGGTGACTCGATGTGCAGCAGCGGTTTGAAACGCCCTTGTCAACGTTTCTGTGTTTTAATTGACTCGGGAGATGTAGGGCACAAAGTAAATGGCAGGTTTTAAATAATTAAGGTGCCGCTAATCCTCGAGAAATGTCAGACAGCCCCTAAGAGCTACCGCGTGAGATCCTCTTTCTTGTGAATTGGCTAATTAAAGGGATCCTTTTCATTGGAAATAAATAAGCGTGCGAGGCTGTCAGCTCGCCGTGGGGAAAGGAGGGCTGGGGGGAGATTAACCTCTCACTGAAACGCCGGCTTTTCATTCCATAGGTAAAAATATTTGGAGCTCAGTCTCGTTTGCTGGGATGCAAAGGCTGAGCAGCGGAGCTTGCGGTTGAAGGCGCAGGCTGTGCGGTCGGAGATGGACACGAGGAGGTCTCAGAAGCTGCTGGCGACCTGCAGGTGGGTGCAACCCAAGGAAGGGGGGGTTTGGGAGAGCCTCTGTGAAATAAAACCTAATATAAATCTGTTAATGCTGGTGAGATGCCTGCAGGCTGTGGGGCTGGAGCCCCCCCAGGTTTGTATGGCCACAGGTAAAATATCTGGGCTCGGTGGGGTGTAAATCTCCTTTATCTGTGCCCCATCCATCATCATGCCTCCTCCCTTCTACGTTCTGCAGAAGCTGCCTCTGTTTATTGCTAATGCCTAAAAATATTGTTGGGTTTTGAATATTGTGTTCTGTAACATGAGTGGAGAAAGTGGGGTGGGAGCTGACGAGGGGGAAATTTTCCAGCCTGCAGAATTATGGCTCTGAGGCATTTTACTAAACAAAAACCAAGGAGCCGGAGAAAAATACGTTCCCTTTGAGATTAATTTTTCACTGACAGAAACAAAAGGCATTGCTAAGAGAAATCTGATGGCTGTTCTGCCATCAAAGCAAATAAATGCCAGGGAGAAGCAGATTGCAGCCTTCCCTCCAGATACCTTGGGGGAAATCTAGATTACAGAATCACAGAATCACTGAGGTTGGAAGAGCCCTCTGGGATCATCAAGTCCAACCATTGCCCTGACACCACCATGGCAACTAGACCAGGGCACTAAGTGCCATGTCCAGTCTTGTCTTAAACCCCTCCAGAGATGGTGACTCCACCACCTCCCTGGGCAGCCCCTTCCAATGTCTCCCCTGGTGCATTCAGGACCGGCGGCTTTGGGTTCTCGGGAGCCTGTTGCTGGTCTCCAGCTCCATCACTCCAACTCCCTCCTCAGACTGTTCCTTGGGATATTGCTGAATCCTCGCCTCTGACAAACGAGGGGTTATTTTAGGGTGCGCTGGCGTCAGCGACATCCCTTTTCGAAAGAAAAAGACTGAAAATGGTATTTTTGTACCAGTTCTCTCTGTTTTGGTGGAAGATGCTCGCACGTCACGGTGCTATAACTGGAACCCGGATCCGCTCCATCTGCTCCATCCATTGACATTTTGCTTGCAGTTAAAATTGCCTTTAAGCTCTTCCACAACACCTGCACGCCCGTGGGAAGAAACAGCCTGCGGGAGGGTGGACCTGCTGTCGCAGAGCCTGGGCAAAAACCTCTCCTGGAGGTGAGAGCCAAAAAGCCTGTTTAAGGAGAAGGGCAGAAAACACCAGGGACACCATCGTGCCATGTTGGGTGCTTCTGTGTCTCCTGTTTTGCCAGAAAGAAATGGCAAATTTGGGGCACATCCAACACTTGTAATCCATGAGATACCCTGGACACGGGAGCCAGCGGGGCTGCTCCTCCCAGGGCAAAGCAAACTTGGCTTTGGCCCCTGCCCCCAAAATCTGCTTTATTCAACCCGCTCCCCAGCGTGACACCCAGAGACAGGCTCGGGGAGGGAGCGGCACCCAGCTCTCCCAGGCTCCCCGTCGGGTCCCTGGGGCTCTGCATCCATCTGGAGAACAACAAATGGCACTTAGTGCCATGGTCTAGTTGCCATGGTGGTGTCAGGGCAATGCTTGGACTCGATGATCCCAGAGGGCTCTTCCAACCTGAGTGATTCTGTGAAACAGATGAACCTGGGGAAGGAGAGATTTTTTTTCCCTCCTCCCTGCATGTCTCACGCAGGGTTTAAAATCCTCCTGGCAGAAATTCACAGCAGGGTTTGCTCTATCTTCCTCCCAGAAGATGGGAAGATGCCAGAGCCTGTTTAACTCTTCTCTCCCCTAAGCAAATTTATCACGTAGCCACTCGAAACGAGAAATCAGCAGCAACATTTGAAGCGCTGACACAGCATTAACAGGGCAATGCTGCAGGCACTGGCTTGAATATTTTATACAGCTGTAATAAATTATTGCGTAGAAGTTGGAAACCAGCAGAAGGATTACACTTGAGCTAGAGCTCAGGTGAGTTGATTCATTTTGTTTCCTAATGGTATGCTTTAATACTGTGTGTAGTACTTTGGATTAATATGAAGTTTCTTATCTCCATGCACCCGTGTTGCTGCCTCAGGCCACGGAGGGACCCGGCGCAGGGATCCCCGGGGCTGAGATCAGCTCGGCAGGGAGATGCTGCTCTGAACGTTGTGCCGTGCAGCAATTCGTTTAAGACTTAGTCTTCATCTCACAAAAAAAATATATATATATATATTCAGGTTTTTAAACTTTAGGTGATGTTCAGAAGTCCCTTCCAACTTAAATTACCCTGTAAACCTGGGGGTGCTGATGGACAGGTGGCTAAACATGAGCCAGCAGTGTGCCCAGGTGGCCAAGAAGGCCAATGGCATCCTGGCCTCTCTTAGGAATAGTGTAGCCAGCCGGTCTGGGGAAGTGATGGTCCCTCTGTACTGGGCACTGGTGAGGCCGCACCTTGAATCCTGTGTCCAGTTGTGGGCCCTGCACTTCAAGAGAGATGTTGAGGTGTTGGAGCGAGTCCAGAGGACGGTGACCAAGCTGGTGAAGGGTCTGGAGGGTCTGAGCTACGAGGAACGGCTGAGGGAGCTGGGGGTGTTTAGCCTGGAGAAGAGGAGGCTCAGAGGTGACCTTAGTGCAGTCTACAACTACCTGAAGGGAGGTTGTAGTGAAGTGGGAGTTGGCCCCTTCTCCCAGGCAACTAGCGATAGGACAAGAGGACACAGCCTCAAGCTTGGCCAGGGGAGGTTCAGGTTGGACATTAGGAAGCATTTCTTCTCAGCAAGGGTCATTAGCCATTGGAAGGGGCTGCCCAGGGAGGTGGTGGAGTCCCCATCTCTGGAGGGGTTTAAGAAAAGCCTGGCCATGGCACTTAGTGCCCTGGTCTAGTTGCCATGGTGGTGTCAGGGCAATGGTTGGACTCGATGATCCCACAGGTCTCTTCCAACCTGATTGATTCTGTGATTTTGTGATATCCAGTACCTGAAGAGGCTACAGGAAAGCAGGAGAGGGACTTTTTACAAGGGCAAGTAGTGACAGGATGAGGGGGAACAGTTTTAAACTGAACGAGGGGAGATTTAGACTAGATATTAGGAAGAAATTCTTTGCTGTGAGGGTGGTGAGACCCTGGCCCAGGTTGCCCAGAGAAGCTGTGGCTGCCCCCTCCCTGGCAGGGTTCAAGGCCAGGTTGGATGGGGCTTGGAGCAACCTGGTCTGGTGGAGGGTGTGGGTTGGAACTAGATGATCTTTAAGGTCCCTTCCAACCCAACCCATTCTGTGATTCTATGAAAATACAGGGGTACCTCTTGTTTCGGTGTAAATCGTGCTCAGCCTTTGCGGCAGCAATGAAGTTAACCTGCACGGAAACATCGCCGCAGCCACCTCCTCTGCAAAAGCAGGCTGGCAGTTAGTTGCTAAGGCAACATTTTTCCCCAAGCTGGGATCTTCCGTGCAGCTTTTTAGCGTGGCTTCATCAGGATGGATATTTTACAAACCGGGCTTGACCTGTGAAGAGCTCGGCTTTATAGAATCATAGAATGGTCACCTCTGAGCCTCCTCTTCTCCAGGCTAAACACCCCCAGCTCCCTCAGCCGTTCCTCGGAGCTCAGACCCTCCAGACCCTTCACCAGCTTGGTCGCCCTCCTCTGGACTCACTCCAACACCTCAACATCTCTCTTGAAGTGTGGGGCCCACAACTGGACACAGTTCAAAAACCTTTTTATATAAGCGGGGTTATTATCTTTTACAGATTTTAGTGCACACGCTAAATTAAGAAATCAGTAATCGCTCTAATGGCACCAAGTTGTGAAATGCTACCTGGAGTACGCTGCAAAGAGCAGACTGGGGATGCAACCAGGGATTAGCATTTGTATCTAAAAGAATACGGAAGCTCGTTAAATTAAAATAATAGAGTTGTCTAGAAGAAAAGCGATTGTTTCAAACCAAGTTTTCCAGTTCCACCACCTCCACCTCTCACTAGGCAGCTGCTTACAGAGACAGGAGATGAAGGCTGTTGAGCAGACAGCGTAGTCTGCAGCCTCTGATGAACTGTCTGGGACGTTTTTAAATTTGACACATGTGAGAAGAAGTGATTGAACTGTAATGAAACAGAACTGGTTTTGTGCTGCCTCCGCAGTGGCAGGACTGGTGATGCTGC
This sequence comes from Nyctibius grandis, assembly GCF_013368605.1. Taxonomy (NCBI): domain Eukaryota; kingdom Metazoa; phylum Chordata; class Aves; order Nyctibiiformes; family Nyctibiidae; genus Nyctibius; species Nyctibius grandis. Next base: position 5,844,481 of record NW_027167473.1, read on the forward strand.
CCTTGAAGCAGAGAAAAGACAATAATTTGTCAAAAGTATGTCATAAATGTCTATATCAGATGAAGTGTTATTATATATATTAATATATGATATTTTGTAGTCTACAACTACCTGAAGGGAGGTTGTAGTGAAATAGGAGTCAGCCTCTTCTCCCAGGCAACCAGCGATAGGACAAGAGGACACAGCCTCAAGCTTGGCCAGGGGAGGTTCAGGTTGGCCATCAGGAAGCATTTCTTCTCAGCAAGGGTCATTAGCCATTGGAAGGGGCTGCCCAGGGAGGTGGTGGAGTCCCCATCTCTGGAGGGGTTTAAGCAAAGCCTGGACATGGCACTTAGTGCCCTGGTCTAGTTGCCATGGTGGTGTCAGGACAATGGTTGGACTCGATGATCCCAGAGGCTCCCGGGCAGCATCAGGCTCTCCTGCTCCTCCCTCCTAAATCCAGGCCCCCAGCTGCCTTCTCCCCAGGTCCCACAGGTCCATCCTGGCCAGCACATCTCAATGCCTGGCTGCTGGCAGAGGTTACATCTACCCTGTGAAGTAACAGGTCCCCGGGGGAGCATCAGGCAAGAAATATTGATTCCATGAATGATACCTATTTCCTCAGGCAGTTCCTCAGGGGAAGCATGCGAGGTAGCGCTGAGAGATTAGAAACCAGCCTCAATAATTGAAAGAAGCTCTGCAATTAAGTTTGATGCCACTCATTTCGATCAGCTACATTTCCCAAGTTAACCCCATGCGATGCTCCAGGTGACTCCACCATCTCCACCCAGGGAGGTGGTGGAGTCACCATCTCTGGACGTGTTTAAGAAAAGCCTGGACATGGCACTTAGTGCCCTGGTCTAGTTGCCATGGTGGTGTCAGGGCAATGGTTGGACTCGATGAGCCCAGAGGGCTCTTCCAACCTCATTGATTCTGGGATTCTGTGATCCTGGAAAACCCACCCTGCAAACGAGCAGCTTCCCTTCCCGCGGTGCTAATTAACTCGGTGCATGAATCAATAGCAAATCCTGCAGTTAGGACACGGAGTTGTGCCTCAGGAGACTGCAGCTACCACCGTGGGAGAGGAGGAACTGGAAGAAGCTGAGTATTTTCCTTCAGCCTCTTTTTCTGAGTTTATAAAAGGGATTCCACATAATTTTAAAGCAAATCCGCAGCTCGCTCTGTAGTAACGCAGGAGTAGCTTGCTCAAAAGACATGTGGTTTAGGCCTGCGTGAAATATTGTTCTCTTTTGGTGTGTTCTGGTTTTGTAATGTTTCTGTAGATAACAGGAAAATGTCCAGAGGAAACTTAGGGAAAAGGAACCCACGCAGGCTCAGTGTGATAAGCTGATATAAGTTAAGATAATGAGACAGGTCTGTTCAAATTAGAGCATTTTTGTCCTATCACAACAGCCCCAGGTACCGAAAGGAACATTATTACATTTCCAACTGGTCAGCACTTACTAATTGCTGCTTCTGCAGCAAGTGGGAGTCACAGAATCACAGAATCAATGAGGTTGGAAGAGCCCTCTGGGCTCATCGAGTCCAACCATTGCCCTGACACCACCATGGCAACTAGACCAGGGCACTAAGTGCCATGTCCAGGCTTTTCTTAAACCCCTCCAGAGATGGTGACCCCACCACCTCCCTGGGCAGCCCCTTCCAATGGCTAATGACCCTTGCTGAGAAGAAATGCTTCCTGATGTCCAACCTGACCCTCCCCTGGCCAAGCTTGAGGCTGTGTCCTCTTGTCCTATCGCTGGTTGCCCGGGAGAAGAGGTCGACTCCCACTGCGCTACAACCTCCCTTCAGGTAGTTGTAGACTGCACTAAGGTCACCTCTGAGCCTCCTCTTCTCCAGGCTAAACACCCCCAGCTCCCTCAGCCTTTCCTTGTAGGTCAGACCCTCCAGACCTTTCACCAGCTTGGTCGCCCTCCTGGTCATGGGATACCACATCAAAACCAAGGAACCAATGAAGTTCCACACAGGCTTTATTATACAGCTTTCTCCACCACAAATAAATAAATGCAGATACACACAGTTGTTTAGATGCTGATCCTCAGCGTTTGCAACGTCAAAGTGATCCTGGTTTGTTTCTGAACGGTTGGGCACATCAAATATTTAAAACACTATAAGACAGGGAATTAGGAAAAATGGGTGCATTTTGAAGTTAAGCAACAGATCTGATTTGAGAGTGATGCAAATTACTTGCAGATTGAATTTCTGACTAGGCAGAAACGATCAAGGTCATTGATCTGCTGGCCTTGACAGTGTTTTTTTTTCAGGAAAATAACATTTTCTGAGTCTGAAAGAGATCTGGGGCAACCTTCTAGATGACAAATGTATTTTAATCCCAAAAGTTAATTGAAATAAATAACTAAATAATCAGGGCTTTTCTTTTTAACATCATTTTGGGCAGAAGAGGATATTGGTTTCTGACCAACCTTCTTCATTCCTCTTATTCTTAACTAATTAGCCCCTGGCTATCGAATCATGATGAAGAAAATATAAGCATAACCTGCTGAATTATTATTGTTTAGGAAAGATATAATGGATTAAATACCCTGTTGGCATAAATTGATGGAGTTTTGTTGAGCTCAGTGGAGTTACACTGACAAGCACCAAGTGGTCTCTGTCTCTATGTATGAGTGCAGACATAGACTAGACTAGACTAGATTAGACTAGACTAGACCAGAATAAACCAGAATATTTCAGTTAGAAGGGACCTAGAACAATCATCTAGTCCAACACCCAACGAGCACACGAACCAGAGGAAGGGGTGATGGGAGCTCCTGGGGACCTGAACCATTCGTGGATGCCCAGCACAACTGGGAGAGGATGTGGGTGGCAGAGGAGTGGAGGAGGAAGGCGTGAAAGCAGGACAGACGCGTAAGACTTACTCATTAAATCTGCAATACGTGCGTTATCTAATTAACTTGTTGGCCTGATGTAATTAAGCCAACGGTTTGCTCCACATTCATCTTGGTCATACACCTAGTTTCTACGTTCTAATCTAAATAAGCCTTTTACAAATGGCTTATACTACTGCTTGTAAGTTTACTCTGGGTGGGGTTTTTTACACAGAGGGCCAAGAGACCTGCTTGATACTATTTAAAACAGTTTCTCCTCAAAGAATCTTGGCAATTCAGGCACTACTTTGGTCAAGAGCAGGATGAGAAGGAATATGCATTAGCGAGATGAAAAATGATGCTATTAATACTTTGTGAAAAACCACAACTGAGCCACAAGAACTGGTTTAAGACAGCTTAAACGCATACACCAGTTTGGCTAAACACAGTTTAAATGATTTTTTTTTTCCCCCGAGCAGGCCTTAAAGAAAAATTTGAATAAGAAATAACTTTATGGGATAATTAAAGGAAAAACAGGGGAGAGAGAGAGAGCTGGCTGCAACTTCTTCCTCATTGCTGGAGCAGAGTGAAGCTACGCTGAGCTGGGCAGCTGATATTCCTCCCTGGCTCTGGGCACAGGGAGAACAGGGGAGAGAAGGTATTTGCTTTCGTTGTGGTGCAATATCGCAGCTAATGCAAATAGACTTGTCACGGGGAACATACAGACCACATCCTGCTACTACTCCCCGAGCAGATCCAGCCCTCTCTTAAAAAAATAAGTGTACCAGGAAATACCACCCTTTTATTATTAATTCTGTATAATTTTCTCTAATAACGCTGTAAAGTACTTTTTTAGTCACTGCTGCTTCACATGAAGTTTCTCTATGTGGAAAGCACATTTCCTGTCCTTGTGAATAACGCTGAATTTTAATTGTTAGAGGAATAAGCAGGAAACTGAGGTTACTGAGTAAGACGGCCTTTAATTTAAGAGACCCAAAAGAAACACAACCACCATCGCTTCATTTAACATAGAGGAGATAAAGAGAAAACTTATCTAGAAACTGCAAGGGCTTTAGAGAAATGCTTTTGTCTGAAACCTTCCCTCACAGCAAAACATTTCCAGTTATATAAAAAGAGCTGGCAACCAGCAGAGTTACTAATTGCCTGTGTGGCCAAACTGAATCACCGCTGCTCGCAAGCCAATTTGTTGGCTAGTGTGTGGGTGCGAAGTTCTGAGCTGTGAGGCCTCAAAGAAATGTTTGCCAACAGTTTGATCTCCTCTCTCTGCGAGCACTGGGCATTTACCAGCGTGGAAAAGGGCAAACAGAGCAGCGATAACCCGTTTACGGACGTTGCAGCGGCTAACGCTGGCGACCGGTCTGATTGATCTTAAACTGAATGATTGCTGCTCCCAGCTGAGCTGCATGGAAAGTCTTTTGCAAAAAGGAACACAACTGTTGAGAAAAACTCTTTTTCTCATGGTAGTGACAGCACTGGTTTGAAACATGGCCAGTAGCAAAGCCCAGGGAAGGGCAGAAACCATTTAAACAGGCCTCTCAGTGGCACAAGTGCTAGAAAGTGGGACTGGGCGCAGGATCTGCAGCTGGATCGTCCTCCCGGGCTCACAAAAGGTTACCTGCAGCTGTCCCAGTTTTGCAGAACTCTGGACACACAGAAATCAAACTAGAAGAAATAATGGCAGAGGGTTCCTGTATGTTCAAGCAGGGTGGGAAGCTCAACCTCCCATTCTTTGTTCCTCACCCGATGATACGTTCTATCAACCTATTTTATCAGTGTGATACCTCAGCATTCCCCATCACATCTCACCAATGACCTCACAGACAAAAAACTAACACATAAAAGAGGAATTACAAGTTATAACTTCACAGTACGCTGCTGGAACTATGACAAATGCAGGGATTTGAGTGAAATTATCAGGACTCACTCTGAACACGCAGCTCTGCCACCCAAGGGCTTTGCAATGTGCTATAACCTTGCCAAAATAAGTACACAGGGTAACACCAGCCCTTGTTTTTCTGTGCTGTTCTCACTCAGCTCCCTCCCTCTGCTGCCTGTTGTGTCCTTACTTCTAAAGCAGATATTTTGGTGCTACGCTAGTACTGTGTGCCAGTTATCAGCAGCGTAGTGCAAATGTTGTTATTGTTTTCCACATGAATACCAATGCGCAGTACTAGAGAGAGAACGCTTCTCTCCCGGCCCTGGGAGGCTTCTCAAACACTCTACCATGGAGACAACAAATTCATTTCAAGTTAGGGTGAAGAGTTATCCTCATGTAATGACAAGCCTGTAGTAGAAATGATTATAACCGCGCTGTTGGGTTGTACGAGCTCACTGTACTCCAGTCCTAGGATTGTTGTGTGGAAGCGTTCCAGAAAGAGCTACACTTTATCTACAAAATACTACAAAATACTACAAAATACTACTAAATACTACAAAATACTACAAAATACTGTACAAATACACCGCAGGGCGGTGGGGTTGGTTAGCAGTGACTGGATTAGCACTGGATGAACCCTTGCAGCTGCACCGCTCGATCCTCACAGCGTTGGGATGCTGGAATAGCGGCAGGGTTTGACACACAACCCGACCAGCCAACTGCCTCCAGTTGAGTTTTGGGAACTAGGAGATGGATTAAAGGGAAAATGTGAGTTAGCGAGGCTGTGGAAAGAAGCCCTTTAATCTTCTTCCCCTGAGGATTCAGGGGGGTGATAAGTAATAGGTTACAGCTGCTCTTTGCTCTGGACCAGGGTGTTGTGCTCAGCCAGGGCTGCTCCCGAAACCCGAATGTGCATCGAACCGATGGCAGGGCACGAGTTGGGAACGGTGTCCCTGCCTGTGGCAGGGGGTTGGAACTAGATGATCTTTAAGGTCCCTTCCAACCCAAAATATTCTATGATTCTATGATTGGGACTGGCCGGGCTGTGGGCCTCAGGCTCCTGCCCTCCTCCTCCTCCTCCTGCCAGGAAGGCATGGCTGGGCCCGCTCACTGGGTCCTGCTTGGGGCAGGGACTCTCCCTCAGAGCAAAGACACTGCTCAGGCCCCTGATTTCCTCAGGGTGAAAGAAGGAAACCCTCCACTGGAAGAGGGCCGGTTCGCCCGAGGGAAGATCAGGGCAGGGGGTCTAGTGTGAGACCCCTTCCTCCCGCTGAGGGCTTCGGCCTGACCCGCTCCCAGCGGGCTGGCCACCGTCGCCCTGGCTTTCCTTTTCCCTTCCCAGAGGGATCCCCTCCTCGCTACCACAGCGTTCAGCGCCTCCCGAAGAGACGCCTTCCCCGAGGAGAACCCGGCCCCCTTCACGTCCCGTCCCCGCCCCGCCGCCAGCCTCGGCCCCCGGGGCGAGCGGCCACATCCGTGCGTCGGCCCCGGTAAGCGACGCCTCCGCCTCAGCCCAGCCTCGGCGCCGGGCTCCCGCAGAGGGAGGTGCTCCGCGCCTCGTTCGGCCCCCTTATCGCCGCCGAGAGCGAGGAGAGAGGCGCAGGCGCTGCCGGAGAGCAGGTCTGTGCCGGCGGCGGGGAGGGGAAGCCGAGGGGGGGAAGAACCGGGACGAGCCTTTCCCGGTTCGCCGGCCGCTGTGGGCCTCGGCGTTACCCGCGGCCCGGTGAGGAGAGGCGGTGGGGCAGGCCCGGGGCGGGGCGGCTCTGGGAGTCGGTGTGTGGAGGGAGGGTAAAATGGAGCCCGGGGATGGGGTGCAGAGTGCTCTGAGAGCACGGAGCCCGGGCCGCGGGGTGGAGCGGGGCGGGAGTCCCAGTCGCGACATGCACCCGCTATCGCGACCCGCACAACAGCAAGGGGTGGGGGACCGTGCAAATGGTGTCTGGGGTGTACAGATTTCTGGCATACCCCTTGTTTTGAGCTGGCAGATTTGTGGCTGTGAAAGATGTGGCTCCTAGAAAGGGAAGGGCAGTAGAAAAGCATCCAGTGAGTGATGCGTGTGAGCGAACGATGCGGGTAAAGCATCGAGTGGATTCGTAACGAGGCGCTCTTAGTCCGGAGCGTCCAAATATAGTTACCCCGAAATAGTTCTTCCGTGAGCAGACACGTTTTTTACGGTGCTGTGTCTGCTGTCACGCCTTAATTTGGGTGGAGGAATGAGGTGAGAATATGATATGAAGCATATAAAAAGATCGGCTGAGACGCAAGCAGGATGCGCTTTTTAATTTAAAAAGAAATACCATGAACTTGGGATTGTTATGCCAACACATGCTTAATGCTCTTTTATACCTATTAGATCGGATTATTGTGCAGAGGCATCTTTCATGCAATTTTATGCACTTTGCAGGGATCATGGAGACAGATTTGGTCCTTAAGTTCAGGCACAACTTCTGCAGAGTTTAACTGAAGCGTCTTTGCGAGTGGCAGGAGGAGAAAGGCAGGTACACAGAGCAGCAGAGAAATACTTTGCCTCTTCTGAACTCTATTATAATTTAAAGTAGCTCTATGCCGTGGGCTGTAGGCGGAAAAAAAAATGCTAAAGGTAAAATGAATTGCATACTCGCAGGCATATGGGGGGGAAAAAAGGCCTGAGTCTTGGAGTTATGCTAATTCACACCAGTGAGAGCGAGTGTGACTCTGCTTTCAGTTCTTTAATCAGACTTTGACTCGAAGGAGAAACAGTTTTCCCATGCTGAAAAACTCTTCTCAACAAATCTGGTGGGTTTTGGCTGCGTGTGAAGTTCTCAAGCTGGGGTGTTACAAGTAAATGCGCAAGAAGGCAGCGTTGGCAGTTTTGCGCGCAGCGTTGTTGGAAAGCCCTGTTAAAACATGGTGCTCGGGAAGTTTGAACAGCTGCAGAGAAAAGCGACAGCTCTCGTGGTGTGGGGCTTATTTTTGCCTTCAGACAAACTGCGATCCATTGCAGCCTGCTCAAATGTGCGAACTGGGGAGTAGCAACACTCCCTGGGAGCGTGCATAGAAACTAAGGCTGACATATCACAGCCTGGTCAGGACTGAAATATGTGCTGTCACTGTTTAAAGCTGGCATAATAGCGTCTCGAAAAATATCCTGCCCTTGAGAGCATGCCACAAAATACAGATGATTTTCCTGTTTGTGGCAGGGATTTGCTCTCAGAGCTGCTGCTGTAAGTATACGTTGTGCTGGTTCCCACGAAAGCTTTGCTTTTGCTCTTTCTTTCATTGAGAAACAAAACAGCCGAGAGTAATTCAGCAAAGTCTTAATGTTTTGCATTTGGTGCGTTGAAATGTGACACGGGGAAGCCTGGCAATCGGTCCTTCCCCCTCTGCCACCCCTAGGTGAGGTTGTTGGCATGGGTGGAGGTACCTGTGTCCGACAGTGTGACCCTGTGCCTGCTGCGATCTTCCCTGTGCTCTGTTCTAGTTAATGCAGCGTTATGAACTGGCCAGACAGCATGGAAAGAGGCAGTTTGTGTGATCTAAGAGGCAGTTTGTGTGATCTCAGCCACAGCAGGTTTATCAAGCAGTGGATAATTCTCTGGGATGACTGATTGAGGGTGGACCATGTAATCTTGATGTTTCATATCAGGAAAGGAGCTTTAAGATTTATGTTTCCTTTTGAATCTGGAAGAACTGGCTAATTCCCCTAGGTGAGAGTGATAAAACTCATTGCTAATCTTGGCTTGTGGCAGCTCCTAAATCACTCCTCGTTCTTTCCCTCAAAACCTGGCGTTTGCTTGTCTGCCCCCAAACTCCCGTGTCCGCTCCTGGCACCGTGGGACAGGCAGGGCTGGCGTTAACTGGGGTGGGGTGGGTATGGCTGTTTCTTGAGAGACAGGAGAAGACCCAGCTAACGTCACAACTTTGGAGGTGGCGTTTCTGGTGTCTGCTGCCATGTCCTCATGCGAGCAGAAGGCTACTGGCACAGAGGAGAAGCACAGCCTGGGAAGCTTGCTGGCAGCGGCACGGTCACAGGCACGAGGAGCATCAAGGGGAGTCGAGAAGACAGGATTGAGAAGACCTTTCTCCTCTCTGGTACAACCTTAGCTGAAAGAAATAACTCTTCTTTCTGCAGCTTTAAGGGGTTAAAACTTTGGGGAGAAGCAATTTGTGCCTGAGCAGTCCTGATAGGCTTTAATTCCTAAAATCTTTAGTGGAATAATCAGATTGCTTCTGTGTTCACAGAAGATTGCCTGCAGTAGAAAGAAGAAGTGATTTACTGTTTCAAAAGCAGTGATTTAAATGTGTAATAGCCATTAGCTTGTTAGAACTAATGACTTTCTGTCTTGAGGAACCTTCTTTACAATTCGTAGTCCTTAAAGAGCCACGATAAACGGGATCAGATTATTTGACAAGCCAAACCGTTTGGCTCACTGTCGTGCATTTTTATTTAAACTGAATGGTACAAGGAGTGGAAATCTGCCTGACTGTACGGAGGGAGCCACAACAGGTAGCTGCTGTTGTGGCTAATGATTATTGCAGCTTGTTTAAAGGGACACTCCAGGTGTTAGAGCTTTCCAAGCTTCTCCTAAGCAATACGGAACAAAAGGCATTAATTTTCAGTCATGCCAAAAATCTTCCTTTACCTGTCTGACAGCAGATTATCTGTAGGCAGCACAAAATAGAAATTCTTCTAGTCTTAATCTTGATTCAGACTTTCCATTAGATACTTCGCTATGAAGATGCTCCAAAAGACAGGTTTGGGTTGATTCGGGGATCAGTTAGAGGGCTAACGATGGCCGCTGGCTGATTGTCAGCCCTGTGTTCCTGGCTGCTTCTGAAAATATTTTTGGAAGGAGATTAGAAAGGATCCACAATAACAAAACTGAGCTGTGTTGACCAGCTTTTGGGCTGACTAGCTGTAAACCAGCATAACTGAAAGAGGGGAGATTTAGATTAGATATTAGGAAGAAATTCTTTGCTGTGAGGGTGGTGAGACCCTGGCCCAGGTTGCCCAGAGAAGCTGTGGCTGCCCCCTCCCTGGCAGTGTTCAAGGGCAGGTTGGATGGGGCTTGGGGCAACCTGGTCTAGTGGAAGGTGTCCCTGCCCGTGGCAGGGGGGTTGGAACTAGATGATCTTTAAGGTCCCTTCCAACCCAAACCATTCCATGATTCTATGATAACTGGTTAATGGAGTGATGCCATTTCATACCGTTGGAGGACGGCCCCAACTATCAGGACAGGCTTTTTAAGCTGTGGAGTTGACTTTCCTCCTCTCACCCCCTTGCTCTTTGCTCTGTTGATAACTCTTCGTTGCACATGTTGCTTCATGTATGCAGGAAGAAGGGTAGTGTTATAAAAAACACGAGTAGCTGGCAAATGTTCAGGTCTTTTAGATGTAATCATCCAGTTTGGAGTCTTCAGCAGCATATCAGGGTTCCTAAATTTAAATAGAGATCTGCAGAAAGCCAGTGTAGCAGTCACGTGCTTGGTGGCAAAGGCTGGGCTTTGTCAAAGGAGTTTTACAGAAGATTGATGATGAGTTTTGGATTCAGAACATGAATTTGATAAGGTCAGGGAGAGATGAAATATGGATAATGATACCATGCTTCTGCAGTGAGAAGGGAAGTCTAGCCCACTTCATGTCTTTCAGATAACTATATTAGCTCATACATTTTCATAAATTTCTTTTTTTTTTCCCCTGACACACAGACAGATAAGTAAGATAATGAATGGGAGCTTTCGCTTGCCTTCAAAAGAGCAGGAGGATTTGAACAGCAAGTCAGCAGGGAGCTACTCACCATCTCTCCTGGCATCTGCGGTGGGGTAGGAGGTGACCCTGCCCTTGTGACAGCAGTCCTGATACCCCTCTTCTCTCCCACTCGGGGGTACTTCCCTGTGCCCGTCCACTCCTTGTACAAATTTTGGACTTCAAAGGTAGTGACATGATTTATATATATATTTTATGAGGGTTTTTTTTTCAGTGAGCCACTGAAACTTCCTCATACCAGCTTTCTTCCTGCTTAAATACATTCCTGTAGCTGCTATTAATGACTGGGCTTGTTTTACTTTTTGAAGTGTGAATTAAAGGTTAAGAGTCTTTGCCACCTGGGTTGTTTTACAGCGGTAGGATTCTGCTGCCTTTTGCAAAATCCATCTCTGGCTTGTGTATCTTGGAGGTATGTTGTAAATTATCATTATTTTCTGGTCAGTAGCACAGTTATATTTGTGTAGTCAGTCAAGTGTGATAGACTGGATTACAGAATGACAGAATCAATCAGGTTGGAAGAGCCCTCTGGGCTCGTCGAGTCCAACCATTGCCCTGACACCACCATGGCAACTAGACCATGGCACTAAGTGCCATGGCCAGGCTTTTCTTAAACCCCTCCAGAGATGGGGACTCCACCACCTCCCTGGGCAGCCCCTTCCAATGGCTAATGACCCTTGCTGAGAAGAAATGCTTCCTCATGTCCAACCTGAACCTCCCCTGGCGAAGCAGACGTTGTCCTGCAGCAAGCGTGTAACAGGTTGTGGGGTTTTGAGGGGACTAGAGTTAGTTCTTCACTGTACTGGTTGTGGCCAGGATAGAGTTAGTACCAGTCAGGATGTTGAGGATGAAAGAAAAGGACATTTTCTGGTGCAGAAGACCAGGGGAGGGTTTATGTTCATGTTGCAGAGCTTTGCGTTTCGGTTCAAAGGACGAGGCTAAAGAACTTCAAAGACCATCCACGTCCAGGTCGATCTTGGGATGTGTTTCGGCCGTAGCCTGTATGATTTCTTTAGAAGGTTAGACTAGAAGTCTAGAAGTCTAATCTTCTAATTTCTAGAGCTAGAAATAATGCATTTCAAAACTCTCTTTTACATAGTGACTCCAATTTCCAACAGGAAGCTGCTCTTGTCAGTGTTTTTCATCTCCTAGAAGTGACTCTAACAGGAAACCTAGCAGGCAGCCTGTCCTCCCCCGGATCAGCTTTGCCTACCTCGCTGCTCTTTTCTTCGTTGGAAGTCTTCATGCAGTTAATGGTATGTCTGTGGAGTGCTTAGGGATTGAGAAGAGGTCTTCTTGGTGGTACCGTGCTGAACTTGGTCAATGCCCACCTGGCTCTTGGGCCCTTTGCCAAGTATTTGTAAACCATGTGTTGGTATTGGGGTCATCTCTCTGCGTGCCACACGTTGGTGGTAATTGCCCTTGTCACCAGCATCCAATTGCTGACCTTGAAGGGATCCAGGAGTGGGACCTCCAGAGTGAAAGGATGGTGCCACAGTCATTCTGGGAGATCCTGCAGGTCATCTTCATGCGATCTAGTACCTTTGCCTGCACTTAGGCACATCATCCCATGACCCGGGGTGTGGTGGCTTGTGCCATGCACCAAAGAAAGTTAAATGGGGTCGGTTTGTTTTGCTCTGAAGCAGAATTCAGTGTTGCTTCAGAGAGAGCTGCTGGCTCCAACTTCCCCACCATTGGAGGTGCTGGGTTTGGGAGGCTCCTCTGGGCACACCGAGCTGGGTGTGGTGGGATGTGCCATGGTGCAGCTCCTCTGTGCCTTGGGTACGGAGCCGCAGAGCAAAGGCACGGTGCCCGAGGAGTAGATTTTCCTCTCCCTGTAGGCTATCACTGAATGTCTTAAGGTTTGATTGGTTTGTGTGAAGACATCTCTCTCTTATCGAGAAAATGTTCTCTGGAGTATCTGCTGACAAGTGCCAGATTTTAAATGATCTCTCACCCTGTAGTTAGAGAACATTAAATAGGGGTGGAACAAAATAATCAATCAAGAAACAAGATGCTGCTTCTGGTCTAGATGGGAATCTTGGCTGCCAAGAAAGCTGAAAAGTGTTTTTTAAATCAGGCTCCGTCTAGATGCACAGCCTGGAAGAAGAGCATCAAAATATCACATCTATCATCCTCTGGCTGTTGGCCATGTTGGCAGAGAGGGTTGGGAGGGACAGTCAGGAGGCCTGTTTGGGGTTTTGTACAGCTTTATTGGTGGTATTAGAGAGAGAGCTTCGGAGTTGGAGGGTGAGGTTGTGTTAGTTGAGTGGAAAGTTGGTTTTGGTCTGTGTGGGTGCGTGCAGGTTGACTGTGCCCCGTAGGACCGACAGTGGGGGAGACCTTGTTGGCTCTGGCTGCTCTGACTGCAGGTGGTCTGTGGTGGAGACACCGGCACGGCAAAACGAGTCACCATCGCTGGTGTTACAGCTTCGGGTCCGTTTAGATGCTCTGGGGATGGGGAGGACTTGACAGTTCAGGTTCCAGGCACACGGGTGGGTTTTGAACGTCATCATGGAAAACCATGAATTGAGTTGCTTTGTTTTAGCAATATAAGACCTTCCACTAGACCAGGTTGCTCCAAGCCCCATCCAACCTGGCCTTGAACACTGCCAGTGAAGGGGCACCTTCCACTAGACCAGGTTGCTCCAAGCCCCATCCAACCTGGCCTTGAACACTGCCAGGGAAGGGACACCTTCCACTAGACCAGGTTGCTCCAAGCCCCATCCAACCTGGCCTTGAACACTGCCAGGGAAGGGACACCTTCCACTAGACCAGGTGGAGGCTCTTTCTTTTTCTGATTTGAATGAAATACCCAAAGAACAGTTATTGGGTTGCTCAGAAATACTTTGCTTTTGATAATCCTCAAACTTCTGGGGAGAAGTTACACTTGCTCCGCGGAGCCTTCTGGTAAACTTGGGATATTCTGGAAAGGATTAAAGGCTTTGAATTAATTTCTGTGAAGTTGCTGTGTTGGTGCTCTGGCCTTCCCCTGGGTCAACTAAACCGTGGCACTAAGTGAAGCAGTCGGTTGGAGAAAGGGTGCTCCTCCTCTAGGTGAAGACTTGGCCAGGCTGGGAAGTCATTTTATGAAGGTGCTCTGCTCAAGCTGGTGTCCATGGCGTGGTTCTCGCAGGATGGTGTGCCCTGCTTTGGATGGAGGATGGAGGACCCTTCTCAGAAGGGGTCATTAGCCATTGGAAGGGGCTGCCCAGGGAGGTGGTGGAGTCACCATCTCTGGAGGGGTTTAAGAAAAGCCTGGACATGGCACTTAGTGCCCTGGTCTAGTTGCCATGGTGGTGTCAGGGCAATGGTTGGACTCGATGAGCCCAGAGGGCTCTTCCAACCTCATTGATTCTGTGATTCTTCAAACTCCTAATAAAATACTTTGAGCAGAAGGATTTAGCCCTAGATTTCATACCTATGTTCATTACAGGTCTTATTGTTATCCTCAGAACAATCCTTTTGTCCCAGACTCTGTCGTTCTAAGCTTCAATTTTATTTCTTTAGAAAATTGAAAGCGTAAGTTTTGTTGTTTCCTGACACCTGAGAGTTTCGTTGCTGCTTTGCATTAATATTTTTCAAAATACACAAACATTAATTTCAACCCTGAGCACAGGCAGCAGCAGTTCGATGATCAAAATATGAGGCCAAAACAAACAGAAGGTGGGGGGTGTGTTATCATTAAATCATTTTTTTTTTTCTCCTCTTTACGTAGGTTCCTAAAAATTAGCACTATGACTGATGGAGACTACGATTATCTGATCAAACTCCTGGCCCTTGGAGACTCTGGGGTTGGAAAAACAACGTTCCTGTACAGATACACCGATAACAAATTTAATCCAAAATTCATCACGACAGTAGGGATAGATTTTCGGGAAAAACGAGTGGTAAGTTGTCTCCTAGGAATGATACCACCCTCTTTTTTTCTTGATTCATTTCTGCTGAGAACAAATTTAATGGAAATATGTACTGCCTCTCTTACTGTATAGCATGTGTTGATGATGCTTTTCCTTGCCTAGTTTTTGGCTTAAGCAAGTCATAATGAGGAACTGGATGAAGGGGAAAAATGCCATTATCCTTACGCTGATGTTGGATTATAAAGTGGTCTATTGCACGTTGGTATAAAAGGATTTTTCCAAGAGCAGGTTTTATGGATGAGGTGTGTTTGTGACTTGAAATAGCTCTGGCCCCCAAACTCATAATTTAAATAGAGAAGGTGGAAGCTTACAAAAGTTTCAGCTTACTTCCAGATCACACGGTAAACCAGCGCAGGCACAAGAAGTGGTTCCACCAGCTGGCCCATGCTGCTCCTCCGAGTCACAGAATCACAGAATCAACCAGGTTGGAAGAGCCCTCTGGGATCTTCGAGTCCAACCATTGCCCTGACACCACCATGGCAACTAAGTGCCATGTCCAGGCTTTTCTTCAACCCCTCCAGAGATGGGGACTCCACCACCTCCCTGGGCAGCCCCTTCCAATGGCTGATGACCCTTGCTGAGAAGAAATGCTTCCTAATGGCCAACCTGAACCTCCCCTGGCCAAGCTTGAGGCTGTGTCCTCTTGTCCTATCGCTAGTTGCCTGGGAGAAGAGGCCAACTCCCACTCCACTACAACCTTCCTTCAGGTAGTTGTAGACTGCACTAAGGTCACCTCTGAGCCTCCTCTTCTCCAGGCTAAACACCCCCAGCTCCCTCAGCCGTTCCTCGTAGCTCAGACCCTCCAGACCCTTCACCAGCTTGGTCGCCCTCCTCTGCACTTGCTCCAACACCTCAACATCTTTCTTGAAGTGCCTTTATGTCCTTAAAGGCCGTGTTCTCTTGATCTAAAGGCAAGGGCAGTATTTGCCTGCTTTTACACTGAGAGTCTGCTAAACTACCTCAGATAACAAAAAGGGCTCATACTTATTTTCTCCCTCTGTCTTTTATTGCAACAGCTAATTTACACGCTGCTTCTAATAAAGAATTGAGCCCCGGTGGAAGGTCACAGTGATTTCTTTAAGCACTATGAGTTTGCAGTTGCAGTTAGTAAGGAAGTCATTAATGTCCGACAGAAGTTAATGAAGAAAAAAATCGCTTTTTATAAGAGTGGTTAATCCTGTCAGCCAGCTGTAAATTCTGTAAGGACAGCAATGAAACAGAACACAGCTTGCTCAGCACAGCGCTATGCCAAGTTGTAAAGAATTGGTATCTAATTTGAAGTACTAAATACAACCAAATTATCTTTAAAGTGCAGCTTTCATAGACGCTTCATGTGGCTCCTGGGTTTTTAAATATTATTATAAGCAGCCTTCTGAAGTGGCTTTTAGAGGTAAGAGTCAGCTTTTACTGAAGGACTGAACTTTTACTCCTTACTTATTGCTTGCCTAAAATATGTCTGTGACCCACGCGGTGGATTTCAGTGTGAGCTGTACTGATGTGACTCTCTTCGTTAGGTTTACAACAGCAGAGGACCAAATGGATCTCCAGGGAAAGCCTTCAAGGTGCATCTCCAGCTTTGGGACACAGCTGGACAGGAAAGGTAAGAAAGTTCAGCTCATTGGAAAGCAGTTCTGAGTTTTTCACATTTCTGGATAAACCATTAATCCATTCAGGTGAAAAATACCAGAAATCCTCGTGTTTTAAGACAATATCTTCCAGAAATAAAGTTCTTCTGACACTGCTTTGATGCAGTGATCAGAGGATCTCAGAAGACAGGACTGGAAGAACTGAAGGTTCTTAGTGCCATGGTCTAGTTGCCATGGTGGTGTCAGGGCAATGGTTGGACTCGATGAGCCCAGAGGTCTCTTCCAACCTGGTTGATTCTGTGAAGGTGGTTTGCTCGCTGCCTTGTTTCTGGCACGTGTGGGTTGTGGGTTCGTTGGTCAGCTTTTTGGGTGTGTTTTGGACTGTTATTTTGGCTTCATAATACATTCCCAGTCTCCTATGGAAGATACTGTATAACCTATCTTAAGAGTCTTGGTTTTGTATTTCACATTTTTTCTGTGAGGTTGGATGTTAGGGTATATTTTGATGAAGGTGCCCAGCATACAGGACTGCACTGACATGCCTGTAGCCATCAGACTGAGAATCATAGAACACTAGGGGTTGGAAGGGACCTCTGGAGATCATAGAGTCCAACCTCCTGCCAAAGCAAGACCAGTCTAGGGCAGGTCACACAGGAACGCATCCGGACGGGTCTGGAAAGTCTCCAGAGAAGGAGACTCCACAACTTCTCTGGGGAGCCTGTTCCAGTGCTCTGTAACCCTCACAGTAAAGAAGTTCTTCCTCATGTTGAGGTTGAACTTCCTGTGCTCCAGCTTGCATCCATTGCCTCTTGTCCTATCGCAGGGCACAAGTGACAAGAGGTTGCCCCTTTCCTCTTGACACCCAGCCCTCATAGATTTATACCCATTAATCAGATCCCCTCTCAGTCTTCTCTTCTCCAGACTCAAAAGCCCCAGGGCTCTCAACCTTTCCTCCTAAGGCAGCTGTTCCAGTCCCTTCATCATCCTCACAGCCCTCCGTTGGACTCTCTCCAGTAGATCTGTGTCCCTCTTGAACTGGGGAGCCCAGAACTGAACGCAACACTCCAGGTGAGGTGTCACCAGGGTAGAGCAGAGGGGGAGGAGGACCTCCCTCGGTCTGCTGGACACACTCTTCTTAACGCACCCCAGGATCCCGTTGGCCTTCTTGGCCCCAAGGGCACATTGCTGTCCCATGGGTAACTTGTTGTCCACCAGGACTCCAAGGCCCTTCTCCACGGAGCTGCTCTCTAGCAGATCACCTCCTAACCTGGACTGGTGCATTTTATTCCTCCTTCCCAGGTGCAACTTATTCTTGTTGAACCTCATGAGGTTCCTCTTTGCCCAGCTCTCCAGTCTGTCCAACTCATGCTGAATGGCCACACAGCCTTCAGGTGGATCAGCCAAACCTCCCTGGTGGATCATCAGCAAACTTGCTGAGAAGACACTGTCCCTTCATCAAGGGTGTTGATGAAGATGTGGTGGTTCCCCTTTCTGCAGCACTTCTGCAGCCACATCTGGAGTAGCGGTTCCATTCTTGGGACCCTCAGTGGGGGATACTTTGTACTGAGAGACTGAAGTCCTGTGGAGTGCCATTAGAAGAGGTCAAGAGGCAGAGGTATATGATGGTCCAGTGAGGGCTGATGGGGCTAAGCTTGTTCAGCCTGAAGATGGGAAGACTAAGGGGACGCTAATTGCTGTCTTCATCTACCCAGTGGGGAGAAGACAGAGCCAGACTCTTCTCAGGCTCACAGCTAAAGGGCAAGAGGTGGCAGTCACAAGGAGCAGCAAGAATACTCCAGCTAGGTAGGACACAAGTGGGAGTAGTTAAGCCCTGGAGCAGGTCACTCTTGGAGGCTGTGCAGTCTGTGTTCTCGCAGATGTTAACAACTCAGGTGGACAAGGTCATGAGCAGCCTGGTGCCTTCCTTAAGTCTTCTCCAGTTTACGTGCCCTGGGCTTGCTCAGACTTTCCTATGATGAACTTTCTGTTCTGTACTGCCCCAGACTGGTTCCAGCCTCTTTCACCACCAGCGTGTAAGTGGGATGAAGAATTCTAGCTCAAGTCTTGCTGGTGATGGAAGACTTTCTTCTTATCTTCCCTTTATGGTTTTGGTTGTGTTTGCCTTCTTTGCAGCATGTGGTTGACGTGGATTAAGTTCATGACTGACCAGAACCCTCCTTTGCAGAATTCTTTTATCTAACCAGTTGTCCCCCCACTTGTTTCTCCTTTCCAAAGATCTTCTTGACTTGTCACTATTAAATTTGATCCTATTATTTTTTTTAAAGGGAGAAGCGTGCCTACTCCTTTCTTAAGCTTCCCCTGCCTAGTTACGTCCCCTGGTTTTTGTTATCATAAAGAGTGTGAAGTTGCCCTCACTGATGTCATCTGTCAACAAGGGGAAAAAAATGCAGCTCACACCTATTTGCTGTGTGACTGAAGAGCAGCGGACCGAATCATTTGCCCAGTGGGGAGGAAGGAAGGTAGTGATGAGGCAGATTTCAAGATTTCCAGAGCAAGCAGTGCAAATACCACGTGGGAGGGGTTGCTGCTGGGTGAAAGGCAGAAGAAAGCTGGAAGTAGTGTCAGGTATCTGAGATGTTTCCCTGGAGAGCTTTTTATTTTTAATTTTCGTGGATGTGTGGTGTAAAATATCAATTACTGTTTGTGGTGCTGCTGGTTTGTGCAGGATTATATAGTGCTCTTTTGTGATGTGCTCTGGAAAACACCAGAGTGCCCTGGCACAGTTTTCCAGCATTGTTTCTTCACGGTTCTGGTTTGAACGTGACCTTTTGGTGACAGAGTTGCAGTTCATGGTTTGTAGTTTCCTCCAGCTCCATAGCTCTGCAGGAAGCCTGTGAACTATGTCCTTTGTGGATGCACACTTACGCTTCCAGAGTGCGTGTGTGTCTAGAGCTCTGCAAGGAAAGGTTACTTCTTCCTTTCAGCTGAGCTTCCCAGCAGATGGTCACATCAAACAATCATCAAAGGCGTGTAAACAGCCACCTACTCTTCCTTTCTTTTCCTTAATACTGACTATATGGAGTAGTGCACATCCATTGACTAAGTGCGTGTAATGTCAGCAAGCGAATCCCTTGAATCCTGTGTCCAGTTGTGGGCCCCGCACTTCAAGAAAGATGTTGAGGTGTTGGAGTGAGTCCAGAGGAGGGCGACCAAGCTGGTGGAGGGTCTGGAGGGTCTGAGCTCCGAGGAAAGGCTGAGGGAGCTGGGGGTGTTTAGCCTGGAGAAGAGGAGGCTCAGAGGTGACCTTAGTGCAGTCTACAACTACCTGAAGGGAGGTTGTAGTGAAGTGGGAGTCGGCCTCTTCTCCCAGGCAACTAGTGATAGGACAAGAGGACACAGCCTCAAGCTTGGCCAGGGGAGGTTCAGGTTGGCCATTAGGAAGCATTTCTTCTCAGCAAGGGTCATTAGCCATTGGAAGGGGCTGCCCAGGGAGGTGGTGGAGTCCCCATCTCTGGAGGGGTTTAAGAAAAGCCTGGCCATGGCACTTAGTGCCATGGTCTAGTTGCCATGGTGGTGTCAGGGCAATGGTTGGACTCGATGATCCCAGAGGGCTCTTCCAACCTGATTGATTCTGTGATTTGTGATACACTAAATACTTCAGTATCTTTTTTTCTTTTATCCAACCCTTCTCTCTCTGTCTCGCTCTCAGTTAAATCAGGCAGAATCTGAACGAATAGATTAGTCACTGACAATGTTTACATTCTCACATATAAGCTTCCTGTGGTAAATTACTAACAGATTGATTAATAAATGTTGACTGGTGTGATGCATCATAGCTAAAATGGAAGTCAAGGATTATTTTATTTTGCTTTTACTTCCAAGGGAATATCACAGAATCAACCAGGTTGGAAGAGCCCTCTGGGCTCATCGAGTCCAACCATTGCCCTGACACCACCATGGCAACTAGACCAGGGCACTAAGTGCCATGCCCAGTCTTTCCTTAAACACCTCCAGAGATGGTGACTCCACTAAATCTTGCAGACTCAGATTTCAAGATATTTTTTAATAGAATTTTTTGCACAAGCAGTTCAGAAAAGACTTAACTTTATCTCTTTTTCCTTCACTTAGTTCAGGCTTGCCAGAAAAGTGCTTACCTTAGAGATGGCTTTGTATTAATAGAGCTACGTTGTCTGTTTTTCTTCCACCTTCAGGTTTCGAAGTCTCACCACAGCGTTTTTCAGAGATGCTATGGGCTTTTTACTCATGTTTGATCTCACCAGTCAACAGAGCTTCTTAAATGTCAGAAATTGGATGAGTAAGTAGGACCACAGAGCTTGCGTTTATCGGTTGATTTGAAGCTTGCTTGTTTATTTTAGGCTTTTAGGCTTTATGCGTGTCATTGTTTGTGAGCTGGAAAATGCTCAAAGGCGGCCAGAGGCCAGGATGTTTCCAGCTGGCGGTTTTCCAGCAAACAAGCAGAAGTGGGGCTAATATGAGAATCCAAAGAGCTTTGTGAAAACAGCTCCGTCTTCTTCAGAGATTCCTTCCTCCCACTGAACAATCCCTGTCACAGAATCCCAGAATCAATGAGGTTGGAAGAGCCCTCTGGGATCATTGAGTCCAACCATTGCCCTGACACCACCATGGCAACTAGACCATGGCACTAAGTGCCATCTCCAGGCTTTTCTTAAACACCTCCAGAGATGGTGACTCCACCACCTCCCTGGGCAGCCCCTTCCAATGTCTAATAACCCTTTCTGAAAAGAAATTCTTCCTAATGTCCAACCTGAACCTCCTCCACCACTTACCCAGCTGACTAATTTCTTCTATACTGCACCTTTTCAAGTGAGTCCCTTCAGGATTGAGGCAAGTATAAGTAAATGGCTTTGTAGAATTACTTAGGAGAGGTGAGGTTGTGGACAGTCCTCATGCCTGGATCTTCAAATGATAAAACTGCATTTAAACCATCAGTTTATCCAAGAGAAAAACACACTTGAGGATTTTATCCTAAACTTCTGTGTTTGTAGATGACGTGGGATGTTGTCTGTACTTCCACAATGTCCTTATGAGTCTTGGAGGATGAAACTTCTGGCTGGAGGAGGTTCTCCTCTGCTAAAGCGCTGCGTTTGGTGCACCTCGTTGCAATGAAGTCTTCTATGTTGGTACAATAAATACTAGAAATAATTTTCTAGTACCATTTCTACTTCCTATTTTGAAAAATTCCCCTTAGCAAGTCAATGTACGACAAGGAAATGTGTTTGGCGTGAAGTGGTTGGCTGGTTGGTCTAGGATATTTTGAGGTGGGGGAGCAAGAAAGGTATTTTGAATTATTTTATCAACAACCTTGGTCTCTAAGGTGCTTCCAACATTCTCTTAACTCCTGTTTATTTTTGCTTCTAGGTCAGCTGCAAGCCAATGCCTATTGTGAGAATCCAGATATAGTCTTAATTGGTAATAAAGCTGATTTATCAGACCAAAGGGAGGTGAACGAAAGGCAAGCAAAAGATCTGGCAGACAAATATGGGTAAGCAAATGATCCCAGAAGCTAAATTGAGTCCGTAACTGTTGTAAGTGTAGCTGATGACTGGCTAGAGATACTTAAAATTATGCTTATAAACTCTAAGCGTTGCAGTTATCACATACACCTGTAGTGATACCCAACTTGTAAAACTTCCAGATCGACCTGTTTGAATAGGAAATAGATAGAATGAAACACACTGTTCTAGTAGTTTGGCCAAAATATAAGAAATAAGGCTGAAATCAAACATTTTTACTAGAAAACTACATTCTTGGGATGTTGGCTTGTTCTGAGAGCTCTGGACAGAGTATACCAAAGGCAGGTGAACACTCAGGGTCATGAACTAAATAAATAACCCCACTGAGAAGAGTCTGGCCCCATCCTCTTGACACCCACCCCTAAGGTATTTGTAAGTGTTAAGATCCCCTCTCAGTCTTCTCCAGGACGAACAGACCTAGCTCCCTCAGCCTCTCCTCGTAGGAGAGATGCTCCAGTCCTCTGACCATCTTTGTAGCCCTTTGCTGGACTCTCTCCAGTAATTCCTTATCTTTCTTGAACTGGGGGGCCCAGAACTGGACACAGCTACTCCAGATGTGGCCTCACCAGGGCCGTGTAGAGGGGCAGAACCTCCCTTGACCTGTTGGCCACTCTATAGAGGTAAGGAGGACAGTGACACTGAGGAGAAGGTAGCCAGGATACATTTTGTTAATAAATGTGGTGGTTTTGTGCTCGTGTTGTCATGCCACCATGTGCTAGGAACATGTTGGGTTCTGCCCAGCAAGGAAATAGAGTCCCAACAAGCCAGAAGTCATTTCTTTGCCACTAAACCCACCATTGATGGCTGCACCAAGAGCGTTACGAAGAGTTGAGTCTCAGTTGTCTTTAAAAGTCTCTCCAGTAAACCTTTTCCTTTTCACCACAGCATACCATACTTCGAAACAAGTGCTGCTACCGGCCAGAACGTGGAGAAGGCTGTGGACACGCTCCTGGACTTGATAATGAAGCGTATGGAGCAGTGCGTGGACAAGACGCAGGTCTCCGACACGGCCAACGGAGGAAGCTCGGGCAAGCTCGATCCAGCAAATCCAGAGGAGAAGAAGTGTGCCTGCTAAACGTCACCTCTAAACTGTGAGAACCAAGGGAAATACTTCACCAGAACATGGCTGACCTACCACCAAATTCAATCAGGCTCTCTCGAGCCGTGCACAGAAGCAAAGTCACGTTGTTTTATTGGGATTGTGCGTTTTTCTCCCAAAGAACTGGTTGAAAACTAAAAGCTCTGTTCCCGTGAGGCTCTTGTGCTGAAATGATTCTTCCTGATACGGTGCCATCTTCATGGAAAACTCTCCCACCTCTTCTTCCCCCCCTCCTTTTCCCCCAGCCCCTCACCTTTATTTCTCGTGTGGTCAGGATACTGAGTAGAGGAAGGTAGCTTTATTTTTTTAAAAAATTATCTGCATACACTGGATGTGGGAATTAAAATGGAGCTGGGTGGTTTTCTAGGTCTGTGCCATTTTTCCACAGATTCCTGTTTGCTTTCTAATCCTTATTCTGCATCAGGGACTGTGTGTTTTCTAAGGCAGAGACAAAAGATTTGATGTTTCCTATTAAGACAAACTTTTATCACTTGCACGGAGTAAGCAATGCTGTAAATCTGAGGCGGTGGTTGAGGGGGGTGGGTTGTGTGTGTGTGGTTTGGGTTTGGCAGCAGGAATTAGGGCATTTAATGACAAAAAAATAATTATCAGGGAATTGTGCAGCATTGCTTGTGTTGCCAATAATCCAAGCAGGGATTGGAGTATGGAGAGGGAATCTGATGCTGCAGGGACAGTGATAAAGAAGAGAGTATAATGTATGGGAACAGAGAGAAACTATATTTTATGAAACTACTTCTTACCACTAGCAAAAAAATATTATCCCCCCCAACTTAAGAAAACTCTTTTTTTCTGTATATTGCAGGTGGGACATAGGAAAGAATGACAAATACAGGAAAAAAATAAAGAAAAATACTATATTTATAAAGTACAGATCATTTTCTAAACCAAGTTAGAGCGTATTTATTAGTCTACCCTGACCTTTTTTGTAGAATAACCGTTGTGGTTTTATACAGGTGGTTGTTGAAGGTCTATTTGTGTTTGTTGTGCTTTAAGCTACTTTAAAATCACTTGGGAGAGTGCAGATTGGAGGGAGAAAGGGATCTCTATAAGTCAAGCTTAATTAGTTGGGTTGGCAGGATTGCAGGCTTTCATTTATTTAAATGTTTTCAGCTTTGATTGATTGATAATTGCAAACTTTGTGAGTAGCAAGTGTTTTAGTGCTTCCCAGACATGGAGACTTCACCAGATTCACTGCTGAAAAAATAACAGGTTTTTCTGCCCAGCTCCTAAAACAACGTTTCCTTGCTGCTTTGGCATGTTAACAGGGCAGATGGTACATCTGTAGGAGCAGACCCATTGGGTGAGTAACCAAATAGCTGCAATTACCATGCCAGAAATCTAACTGTATAAGTGATAGACTATACCTAAAGGCTATATATAGTGTATACTGTACAACCAGGTGTAACACAGGTCCTTATATAGGCTATAAACAGCCCTAACCCTTCAAGAGGTGGAAAAGCTGTTGTGGTAGTCAACAGGTGAGGAGGTGTGAGTAGACTGAGAGCAAGCAAGCTGATATTCAGGTAGGTTCCTGAGATATGGAGACTGGAAGTTCAGGGTTTGCTTTGAAGTGAAGCTGCTTTTTAATATGTAGCAGAAAATGTACTCATCATTTAAAAAATTGTAATATGTCTTGAATTTCTGAAAATTATGAGAGCTCCCTGTCTCATTTTCAAAGAGATTTTGTGGTATCAGGTTTTTGTCTGTTGAACAGGAGTGAAAGAAGTTGCTAAGAAAGGTAAATGACCAACAGTCAAGCAAAGTGTATTTCCTAGAGCAGCTGAAGTGTCTAAAAGCTGTTACAAAGCTGAAAGTGACTTCAGTAGCAGACAGATGATTCCTACAAAGGTGTGTAAAATCCCAACCCTGGCGCTGTTTCAAAGCACCTTGATGAAGCTTAGTTGCTTCTACTTATCTCTCCACCTGCTGAAACCAGCAGTCTTAGAATAATAATAATTTAAAAAAAGAAAAAACAGCAGTGATACCCAGAACAGGTTGGTCTGGAGGGAGGTATCTCCTAACCTCTCTTGCTCCATTCTTCACAACTCTTCCTCTTAGGTTTCCCATGTCCACCAGCAGATTCACGTTCTTGCATGTTGACTGGATGATGTGTGTCTGTCTTCCTGCACAGTGTCACAGCTCTTGGGAACCCCCACTGAGCAACTGCAGCCCTGCACGGGTGACTCAGGACCGCTCTTGCTGCTGTGGTAGGAACTGAAAGCGATAGCAGTGTTAAGGTTCACAAGTTTTGTGTAATATCTCAGAAATGACAAGAGGACACAGCCTCAAGCTTGGCCAGGGGAGGGTCAGGTTGGACATTAGGAAGCATTTCTTCTCAGCAAGGGTCATTAGCCATTGGAAGGGGCTGCCCAGGGAGGTGGTGGAGTCACCATCTCTGGAGGGGTTTAAGAAAAGCCTGGCCATGGCACTTAGTGCCCTGGTCTAGTTGCCATGGTGGTGTCAGGGCGATGGTTGGACTCAATATAGCCTCACTCCATCCCAGTAGAACTTGAATTCAGATTCTGCTGCTGCAAAATTTGATTATATATATTTGAATTGGAAGTGAAGGATTTGCTTTTGAGCACAAATAGAGCTTGTTTGCAAGCCTGCTAGATATCCCACCTCAGGGCTGGAGAAGGAGAGAAGGTCCTGTGATATTTTATCTAGGGTGATACTAAAAATTCAATGTCAGTGCAGGTATTCTAACCCTGTGGGCTTTTTGCCTTGGGTGGTTTCTTAAGGTATCTTTTTGTGTCCTTTTAGAAATACCTTCTTTCAGTTCTCCAGTATCGTGCCAGCAACTTTATTGCACAGTTCAATTAATTTCTGAACTGAGCAGTGATGTGACCTGGCAAAATGACAGTAATACCCATCCTTCAGAGGTTCCATTTGCAGGATCTTACGCTGAGAATAATTTTGCTTTCCTTTTCTCTCTGCGTACTTCTGCCTTCCTCATCTCTGGCAGCTGAGATTTCCCAAGACAGTTCCAGTTACCCAACTTCTTGTTGAATCCGTTCCCTTTATCCTCTTGGCACAGAATCCCAGAATCAGTCAGGTTGGAAGAGCCCTCTGGGATCATCAACATTGCCCTGACACCACCATGGCAACTAGGCACGTCCCAGTATACACCATAACAGCGTTACACCTCCTTGGAGCTCATCATAGTCCATTCTTCTTCCTGATCTACAGGTATTTAAGTCCTCCCAGTTTTCAGCATGAATATAAAAATGTGCCATCACTTAAGCCATGGCAGCACCGTACCAAAGTTAACACAGACTATAGTGTCAGTCTGTAGGCACTACAGTGACCCCCTGGTCTCAGCTCCTTTGGTGTGAGAAGCATGTCCCTTATCTGTCACCAAATATTTACAGTGCCAAAGTGTGGTGCCAAAGTCTGCTCCGTTTAGGAACTGCCACGTTTAGTGAAGTCGGAGTAATATACTCCTTGGAGTGAGGAGACTTGCAGTCAGCAGGGAATGTCTTCAAGCTGGTGTTGCTGCTCTTCTTCTGGTGTTTGTGCATCCTTTACTGACCTTGCCCTCGCCTTCCTCCGCCCCTCGCCTCGGAGTAGTAGTGCCAAGACCTTTTTTAGGAGTGCAAGTAAGGGATTTTTTTTTGATGCATATATTGAAAGTATCTTTTTGGCTGTAGAATTTACACTGCCTGTGTTTACGTTATGCCACTGCGGTGCCTTGGCCAGCCCTGCTCCCAGGTGGGCAAGGGGAGATGGTGGCCAGTGCCTGGTCCTGTGCTGCTTTACGTCCTCGGGAATAAAGTTACCTGCAGAGACAGGTGGAGGGGTGGGAATACCTAGAGCAGAGTGGAAATTGCAGGGTAGAAGTTGTACTAAAGACAACAACGTGCTTTAGATAAGAGAAATACCCTTAAATGTTTACAGTGTTGAGCAGAGAGCCCAGTTGGAGACGTTACTTAAGCTGGTAAGTCAGTGCTTGGCTGAATTGGGGCTGGAGTGTCTCTGGGAAGTAAAGAGCAAAACAACTAGAG
The DNA here is from genome assembly GCF_013368605.1 of Nyctibius grandis. Taxonomy (NCBI): domain Eukaryota; kingdom Metazoa; phylum Chordata; class Aves; order Nyctibiiformes; family Nyctibiidae; genus Nyctibius; species Nyctibius grandis. The sequence goes on from NW_027167473.1 coordinate 5,871,094, forward strand.
CTAAAATGGTGTAAAATGAGAAAAAAATCCACAAAGAAGTACCTACTCCATGAACATACAGCTGTTAATGAGCTTTTTTAAATTGTTTTATTTTAAATGTTGTCCAGCCACGAAGAAAATTATTCCATCAAGTGAAAAAGGCCAGGAGAGAATTAATGACTATTCTTCACTGCACAGTTTTTATGCTTAAGCAGATACACTCCAGAAGTCCTTAGAAGGTCTGTAGTAAAGTTCAGAGCCCTGCGAGGGTTGGGAGCCAGGAGATGCATGTGGTATGTCTTGTATTTTAGGTTTCACAATCATTTAAGCTTCTGCTTTCATTTTATGAAATATTTTTGCCTGTGATCAGCTTGTAATACGTTGGGTTTTTTTTTTTTCCCTTGTTCTAATACAGGGCATCCTTGTTTCTCAGCCTCTGGTTAAACATTTGTTTTAAAGAGGAAACATAAGGCAAGAGCAGACAATTTGCTGCCTGCTTGCATGAGCAGTGGGTATGATGTAGCAAAAGATTTGAGAGCAGTTGCCACTTCCTTGCTGTCTTGGTAACTTTATAAAAAACCAATTGCCTTAAGTGTTTTCTCAAGGCTACATCTTATTATTGAACATTCTGAATACATATATTTACATTTTGAAGGATTAGATCATATAAGAAAGGTTATTAAAAAATATATAAGATGTGATTTTGATCCCATAGTGACTGTGTTTCAAGGTAAGAGGTTTTATCTCCTAGAACTACGTCAATCCATTGCTATAATTAAAGTTTTCAGCCTGAACTTTAAAATAAAAAAAAAATCTGGAGCTGTTATTTTAAAATAATTTGTATTCTTGGCACTACAACTGAAGTAGCCAGCACAAAACTAACCTCAAGTGACTGCTGTTTTTATACAGGTGTGAACACTGTAGGAGTTTCAGACCCTGCTCTGACCTTACAAAGAAAAGGAGAAAAAAAGTGTTGTAAAGCTATAAAAATGAATAGTTTTTTACCTGATAGATGACCTGGCTTGAGGCACCTTTAAAGAGAAAGCCAAGTTTTCACAGCTCCTTTCCTGTCCTAATACTTCTTCTACTTTAAATTCCCACACCCCCATATAGGATAAGTAAGTTTTGAGGTTTGGTTTTATTTTCCAGAGGATGCTGTTGACTTGGGACTATTTTAGATGCTGGGCAGATCTGTTTCTTAATTTTTTATTATTATTTTGAGCTAAACTAAAGGCAACCCAGGAAAAGATTCTTTGCTATGTGCTTTTGTTGCATACCTAGTTAGAAAGTAAGACCCTAAAGTTATCCATCCTCATCGTGCACTAGGGCTTTCATGGCCAAACTGTATATTAGAAGCAACCTGTTGTATTTTACTCAACTGATGGGAGTTAAATCGTTCTTGTTTGGTTTTGTTAAGGTATATCTGTCACCTTCCAGCTAAAACACTAAGCATCCTTTATCAATTAAGTGTTTCCTTCTGTTCTGCTGCTGTAAGCATGGTTTATGTTTGTCTTCAACAGATCTGTGCTATGGCCTAGTGCTCTGAAACTCAAACACAAATAGTGGTTTTTATTCTAGATGCCCCTTGAGCGGAGCGTGGCGCTTGCTTACCGGTGTTACTGTCACTCTGTTGTACCAAAGTACCCGTGGCTTCAAAAACCTACTGTCAGCTGATTCGCTGGTCTCTGGGTTTGTAGAATACAGCTGAGGAATGTAGCCTGTAACTCAGTTTCTGCACTGTTATTTTCAGAATTAAAGGACATTTTTAAATCCAGCGTCTCAGCTGTTTTGGGGGGAAGCAGGTATTTGTAAGTGTTAAGATCTTCTTCTCTCAGTCTTCTCTTCTCCAAGCTGAACAGACCCAGCTCCCTCAGCCTCTCCTCGTAGGAGAGATGCTCCAGTCCTCTGATCATCTTTGTAGCCCTTCGCTGGACTCTCTCCAGTAATTCCTTGTCCCAGTCCCAGAACTGGACACAGTACTCCAGATGTGGCCTCACCAGGGCTGTGTAGAGGGGCAGGAGAACCTCCCTTGACCTGTTGGCCACACTCTTCCTCATGCATCCCAGGACACCATTGGCCTTTGGCCCCAAGGGCACACTGCTGGCTCATGGTGAACTTGGTGTCCACCAGAACACCCAGGTCCTTCTCTGCAGAGCTGCTCTCCAGTAGATCAGCCCCCAACCTGTACCGGTGCACGGGGTTATTCCTCCCAAGGTGTAGGACTCTACACTTGCCTTTGTTGAACTTCATGAGGTTCCTCTCCACCCATCTCTCCAGCCTTCTAATCAGGGATTAGAAGACAGACGAGGGACACGGCAGTGAAGAGGTAAACATGAGTGTCCAAAGCTGCTGTTACTCCCCTGGGGACACCATTTAGCTCCCCAGGAGTGCCACATCTCTTGAACAGGGGATTGCTGACCACCACAGCACTTCTCCCACATGAGGGAGGAAGAAAATCAGCTGACGAGCTCACCGCCTCTCTCCTCAGTTCTCGCCTTGTTTCCAGGTTTCTCCTTCTTTCAAGTGATTCTGCACCACGTGTCGTGGAGAGGCAGCATGTGCCGAAGGTGCTTTGCAGTAACAAAGAGGCTGGAGGAGTTACAGGTCACACCACACAGGAAAAAGTCCTTCTAACAAAGGTAGGAGATAAACATCCAGTCATTCCTTCAGCTCTCTTGCTTCTTTAGCCTGGTGAGCAGCAGGTAAGGGGTTGCTCCAAAAGCTCTAAAATCTCGTGGGGCACTGCAGGGTGAAGGACAAGAAGGTAGAGATTACTCAGACACCCTCACCTGCCCAAGCCAGGCTTAAACCCACCACAAGTGTACATTAACTAAGTCAGAGGTTTAGAACTATGGCCCTGGATATGGAGAAGCTGACTTAAAATGCGTGTTCTGCTAACTGAGAGCAGAAACTTGGGTTTACAAAGAGTTGTATCCTCCAGGAAAGGCTCCTGTGTCATCTTTAACAGATGCACGAGGTCCTGCACTTGCCCTTGGCTGATGATACCCTGAGCACTCCCCATCTGAGCTGGGTGACTGTCACACCATCAGTTTAAAGCAGAGCTGATGTTTTTCCTCTTTTCTAGAGAAGGTAATCGCTGCAGGATGAAGTTTGGTTGCTCTCAGCTCACTCAAACCCCTGTGAGGACACTGGAGGTGGCCTTCAGGAGCCACGGGCTCAGCCGTTCCGCTGCCCCACGGCACCTCCCGAGGTACTTACTCTGTCCAGACAGCTTTTGAAACTTTAGTCTTGGGCTTGCCAGACCAGAACTCCACTCTGTCTTTCAGTTCTTTATTCTGCAAGGTAAAAAAAATAAATCCCTCTCAGCATAATGTAGCAGACAAGAGACAAGCCTGGATGCCAGCTAGGACCTGCTGCTCCTCCAGAAAGGGTTTTGGGGAGGGGGGGATTTTGTGGGATTGTTTTGTTTGTTGTTTTTTTTTTAAAACCAAGTGAAAGATGCAGGTTGTACTGCCCCAAGCCCAGCAGTGTGAGGAGCCTCCTGATTGCAGAGAACTACTTTTGCTGTCCCACTTCAATCTCTCTCTTTACTGTCCAACCTTACCTGTGCTTCCAGTGCACTCAGCTTCTCTGTCAGGTTTTCTATTTTTTTATCTTGGCTTCTGAGTTCTTTGTTCAGTTCCTCTGCCTGAGAGTTAGGAAATAAAAGATTTGAAACCTCAATACATCCAAAACATCTCTGTGTCGAACAAAACCATGGAGTTAAACCATTGCAGACCATTCAAGTCCCTGGTCTTTCCCCACAGGAAAACTCAAACTAATTGATTGACCAATTTAGAAAACAATTTCACAACACACGGTGTTACATTTTCCTTAGGAGAACAAGTCTCCTCCGTGGTGGATGTACAGAGTACAGCAGGAGTTCAGCCGTATGAGAGCAGTTGGTAAGTAAAACAGCTCGTGTTATATCAATAAATCAATCAATCAGGTTGGAAGAGCCCTCTGGGATCATCGAGTCCAACCACTGCCCTGACACCACCATCGTGACTTTGGGAAACAGACTGATTGCTTTGAGTTTTGTTGCAGCCTTGTTGGCTTTGCTCGTGGGAGCAGCTTCAGCAGCTTCATGTGAAACCAGCTGCAGGGCAGGAGCATCCCCAGGTCATATTTTAAGGGAGGTTGTAGTGGAGTGGGAGTTGGCCTCTTCTCCCAGGCAACTAGCAACAAGAGGACATAGCCTCAAGCTTCACCAGGGGAGGTTCAGGTTGGACATTAGGAAGCATTTCTTCTCAGCAAGGGTCATTAGCCATTGGAAGGGGCTGCCCAGGGAGGTGGTGGAGTCCCCATCTCTGGAGGTGTTGAAGAAAAGCCTGGCCATGGCACTTAGTGCCCTGGTCTAGTTGCCATGGTGGTGTCAGGGCAATGGTTGGACTCAATGATCCCAGAGGGCTCTTCCAACCTGATTGATTCTCTGTGTGTTATGGGTCCTCCTCTCTTGAAGACCTGCCCGGTGGGACGGCGCAGCAGCCTCACCTCCTGGATCGCGCCGCGCAGGCCCTGGTGCTGCGCCTGGATCACGCGCTGCAGGTGGGAGATCTGCTCCCGCAGGGTGGAGATCTGCCTCTGGAGATCCAGGCACCTGTGGGCGAGAGCACAGCACCCCAGGTTCAATCCCCGGGCAGCGCTGACCCACCCAGCCGCTTTCCCACCTCAGGGTCAGCTCAAGAGCTTGTTGCTACTAGGAAGGACATTCCTGGTTCACATGGGTGTAATTCATACAGAACTACACATCTAAAGGCTTCTTTATTGAGCAGAACAAATCCAACCATAGCTTGAGACATCTTTTGGCTGGTAGGATCACCCTTAGTAGCTGTTGATAAGGCAAAAGCCTTCATTATTCATGAATTTACTTACATACCACATGCACAACGTCACCAAAGCAGCGACTCCACACGAAAATCAGTCAGAACCCCAGAATCAATGAGGTTGGAAGAGCCCTCTGGGCTCATCAAGTCCAACCATTGCCCTGACACCACCATGGCAACTAGACCATGGCACTAAGTGCCATGTCCAGGCTTTTCTAGACCGGTTGGCTACACTATTCCTAAAGGAATAGTCAGGAAATAATCAGGAAAGGGAAGCAATTAGTGCATGCAATGTGGAAGGAAGAGTACTAGGAATTCAACTAGAATTAACATCTAAGAGCTGTAGGTCATCAACATCTGACCTGGCTTCTTCAAGCAATCAAGGTAAATCAGGTTTTGAACCAGTTGCTTTTGTCATGAATAATTTTTCTACCAGAAGGAACTTGAGTTGACATGGTGGTGTCAGGGCAAGGGTTGGATTCGATCCCAGAGGTCTCTTCCAACCTGATTGATTCTGTGAGCAAGTGATTGGTGTGTGATCTATGTGAAATAATCCCCCCAGAAAGAAAGAAAACCACTATCACGTGCATTTACTCACCGTTTGCTGTCTTCATTCCTTGACCTCATCTCTTGAAGCATCTTTTCACATGACATTTTCTTCTCAATCAGACTTTTCTTTTCCTAAGGAAACAATTCAAGTTCTATAAGAACCACATTACACTTGTGCCACGCTTTAGTTGCCATGGTGGTGTCAGGGCAATGGTTGGACTCGATGAGCCCAGAGGGCTCTTCCAACCTCATTGATTCTGTGAAATAGCTCAAGGTTCTCAGTTTGGTGTAACACAGCAGAAGCCTTTTTACTCCCAATTCCAAGAGCTAACATGTCCCAAGCCCTGAAAGCAATTAACTCCTCTATCCAAGCACTGGCACCCCCAGGGCATGTTCCTCACCTGGTGCCAGCACAGGTGGACATACCTCCTCCATCCTTTGCACGCGTGTCTCCATCTCGGCGATGCGGGTACACCTTTCCCTGACGCCTTCAGCGAGGCGGCTGGTGTTCGCTGCACGTTCCTGGAGCTTCTCTTCTTGTTGGAGATTGTACACCTGAGGACAAGGAGGACATTAATGCTGTGCTGGGAGCTGGTGACCACAGCAGATGGATAGAGATGGGGCTGCCATGGGAATTCTGAGCCAACTCTACCAACCCAATGCCAAAAATCAGCAATAAAACCAAAATACTTTTTAATTTTCTTATTTAACTTCCCCACTGCGCTGGCAGAAGAGACTCAAGTAGCTCCTAGATCAAAGTTTGCACCACATAAATAATTTGATACCGAATGGGCTGGTCGTGCCCACACGTGGGGGAAGATTTGTACCTGTATTTGCTTCTTCTCCTCCTCGTGGCTTTTTTTCAGCTCTTCTGACCGCGTCTGGTAATTCTCATACAGCTTCTGGGAGGCAGAGCGGAGAGCCTGGACACCTGCTTCTCTCGTGGCTTCCAGCTAGAAAGGGGGATTGGATGATACATAGATATTGTGCTTTACAAAAAGTGGTGTTATAATCACATGCTGAAAAAATAAAGCTTCTATACAAGACCAAATCTCAGTATTTACCTTGTCAAAATAAAAGAAAAAAGGAACCCTGAATGCCTCTGGGTGATATCTAACATCTAACAGGGGTTTTAGTTTCCAAATAAATGCAGATTTATTCAGTATCGAGCCACCCCCGCCACGACAAACCAAAGGTGATGGCTTACAAGGAGAGATGCACTTACAAGGAGAGATGCACTTCCAACCCCTTGTAAATACAGGTGCTGTCAACAACAGACAGAGCTGCCTGTGAGTCTCACCAGCCACAAATGGGATGTGTCCCCAGAAGGAGATTGTGATGTGAATTTTGTTGCCTGCTGGAATGCAGGAGTTGGAGGAGCTGGGAAAGCAAAGCACAGTCTGCCCCACGCTCCAAGAAAGATGTTGAGGCGTTGGAGCGAGTCCAGAGGAGGGCGACCAAGCTGGGGAAGGGTCTGGAGGGTCTGACCTACAAGGAACGGCTGAGGGAGCTGGGGTTGTTCAGCCTGGAGAAGAGGAGGCTCAGAGGTGACCTTAGTGCAGTCTACAACTACCTGAAGGGAGGTTGTAGCGCGGTGGGAGTCGACCTCTTCTCCCAGGCAACTAGCGCTAGGACAAGAGGACACAGCCTCAAGCTTGGCCAGGGGAGGGTCAGGTTGGACATCAGGAAGCATTTCTTCTCAGCAAGGGTCATTAGCCATTGGAAGGGGCTGCCCAGGGAGGTGGTGGAGTCACCATCTCTGGAGGGGTTTAAGAAAAGCCTGGCCATGGCACTTAGTGCCCTGGTCTAGTTGCCATGGTGGTGTCAGGGCAATGGTTGGACTCGATGATCCCAGAGGGCTCTTCCAACCTCATTGATTCTGTGATTCCCCGAAGGGAAGGCTCTGCCATGGGATCACAGGGCAGGCTGGGACCCAGCTCTAACTGGGCTGCAAGGCACACGATTTATCTGAAACCTTCCAAAAAAACCCCAAACGCACCTTGATCTTCAGCACTTGGTTCTCCCTGCTCACCACCAGCAGCTGCTCCTCCGTTTCCTTCATCGTCCTCAAAACAGGGCTGCAGCTCCAGCTACACCCGCTGCCCTCTGACTCCGCTTTATTGCCCGGGACTTGAGGAAGCTGCTAAAGGAAATGCACATGGAAAATATTTTAAAATAAGAGAAAAACATCTCGAGCAATCAATCTGACTCTAAAAGACTTGGCTTCTTATAAACTCCCCTCGCCAGCTCACGCAGGGAGCACGGGGCAGGCGATGGGCAGCTCTCCACAGAGTTGGGTCCATTGACATGGTCTAGTTGACATGGTCTAGTTGCCATGGTGGTGTCAGGGCAATGGTTGGACTCGATGAGCCCAGAGGGCTCTTCCAACCTGATTGATTCTGTGATTCTGTTCTAAGTTGCTCAAACCACTTTTTTTTTCCCCTCTAGGTGTTCACAAATGCGTGCTCGGTCCTTGCCTCCCGTCCCTCCTGCGAGCTGGTGTGTGCCAGGAACATGACCTGCGATTGGTCAGATTGATGCCAGAACTCACCAGCATTTATATGGCCTTTCTTCCATGACGCCAAGTTCCTTCGTTAAAAATAAACTCCTACAAACAAAGGGCAGCCTGTACTTTTGAAAGGGTTTAAAACCATAAATCACTAACCCATAAATCACTTTCTTTTCACCACAGAATATATATATTTTTTTTCTCAGTAATTGCTTCATTTAAATGATTTTATATTATAAGATGCTTAAGAATTCATCATAAAATTGTCAGATTCAGAGTTACAGCATTTATTCTGCAACTTCATAAAGATCATTATGAAGGGAATGAAGGAATCTTATTTCTTTGAACTTAAATCAAAAGTTTGAGGGCTTCTCTTGTGTCATTAAACACAAGAGTTCATTAAATGCACTCATTAAACTCCGTTCTTCCTGCATTTCCTCTGGCATTCAGGAAAGGGAGGTGGTGGAGTCACCATCTCTGGAGGTGTTTAAGAAAAGCCTGGCCATGGCACTTAGTGCCCTGGTCTAGTTGCCATGGTGGTGTCAGGGCAATGGTTGGACTTGATGAGCCCAGAGGGCTCTTCCAACCTCATTGATTCTGTGATTCTGTAACTCAAGGCTATTTCACACATCTCAAAACTACTGTCTATTGTGCTCTCCAAGGCGCTTTGCTGACCAACACCTCCAGGATCTGCCTGTCCCACGGGTCATCCCCCACCTCCCAAGATGCTGGTCCTCCAGGTACCCCAGACCAGCACTTCTGCTTCAGATAAGGTTGTTTGCTCTCTGCTCCAGAGCTTCCTCACCTCACCCAGGGACAGAGCCCAGCTGTACAACTCAGCTCAGCGTTGATGCTCTACAGCAAATCATAGAATGGTTTGGGTTGGAAGGGACCTTAAAGCCCACCTAGTTCCAACCACCTGCCACGGGCAGGGACACCTTCCACTAGACCAGGTTGCTCCAAGCCTCATCCAACCTGGCCTTAAACACCGTGTTTCCTGCTGAAGCAGAGGAAGGAACAGATCAGTGAGAACTTCAGCAATACCTTTTTCACGTATTCAGCTTCCTCGGTGACTTGGGAACATGAGGATCCATAAAGGACGTAGTTTCCCTCTGAGCCACGGTCTTCTTGTGTTATTTGCTCAGTGAGTAGCAGGGTAGTCATCACTATCCGTGCGTTTCTCTGTTCTGTACAAGCGAGAGGAGAGAGGGGCTTGTTTCATTAGGTAAGGACGGAGGATAATTCCATTATTCCATCCCATTTAATTCCAGTTCAGCCTCAGGGACGTGCTGGAGCCAAGCAGGCGTTGCAAGCTTGAAGCACCAAACATTAAAGACCACTTAAAAAAAATGCAGACGCCTGATTTTTTTTTAATAGATGGGAAAAGAGATGTATTCCCAAGACGTTGAGGTGTTGGAGCAAGTGCAGAGGAGGGCAACCAAGCTGGGGAAGGGTCTGGAGGGTTTGAGCTACGAGGAACGGCTGAGGGAGCTGGGGGTGTTTAGCCTGGAGAAGAGGAGGCTCAGAGGTGACCTTAGTGCAGTCTCCAACTACCTGAAGGGAGGTTGTAGCACAGTGGGAGTCGGCCTCTTCTCCCAGGCAACCAGCGATAGGACAAGAGGTCACAGCCTCAAGCTTGGCCAGGGGAGGGTCAGGTTGGCCATTAGGCAGCATTTCTTCTCAGCAAGGGTCATTAGCCATTGGAAGGGGCTGCCCAGGGAGGTGGGGGAGTCCCCATCTCTGGAGGGGTTTAAGAAAAGCCTGGACATGGCCCTTAGTGCCCTGGTCTAGTTGCCATGGTGGTGTCAGGGCAATGGTTGGACTCGATGAGCCCAGAGGGCTCTTCCAACCTCATTGATTCTGGGATTTTTCACTGATTATTTCAATCCCTTTTTACTAGCAACCTACACCCCAACCCCAGATTATTCTAGAAAGCAGGTGGCCAGAGAGCCCAGGCAGAAACTAAGGGAATAACACACATGTAGCTTAACTAAGAACAAAACAAAACCTTTGCCATCCAAAGCCAAACCCACCTACAGCTCCACTGCCATCAGGGAGCTCCGTCCACACTCAGCTCCTAGCTCCCACTGACTCCACCAGCACAGAACCGGTTTGAATCAGGTTCAGGAGCTCTAAGAAGCAGCACAAAGCTTGAACGCTCTCCTAACTCTGAGGAAAATAAAGTTCCACACACCTTCCGCCGGGTTTGCGCTGTACAATGGTGACATCCAGTGTCAGCTGCATCTCAGGACGCCCGTTCCAGCCCTACCCCAAGAGCCAGCCAGCTCCCAGCTGCACCTCACCCGAGCTGAATTTTAACGAGCACATTTAAAGTACCTGGAACCAATTAAGGGCAGCACAGAGGAATAATAAAGCCACTTACAGGGCACAGAGGGTGTGGGTGGGCTCATAGTGGAAGAGACGAGTAGTAGTTGCACTTTATAAAGATAATTTACAATAATATTTCATTTAAATATGCATTTATGATAAAACACTTAAGTTCAAGGTCTCGGGGCTCCCGCAGCAGCTCGATAACGCAGCCCTGCCCACGCAGCACCAGTGCTGGTTGAGTCACCCCAACGTGACGTGTGGCAGGAAGATCACTCGGGTTAGCTCGTTTCTTAACGAGCTCATTTGCTAATAAAAAAATAATTAGGCAACTTGAAATATTTATTGCTGGGATGGAGGAGAAATGCCATTCCCACCGAGAGCCCCACGGAGCTGCTTTGCGTAAGTGCCCACGTGGAGCCACAGTAGCGCACCCACGCCAGAGCCATCTCCATGTACCACTACCTTGGGTCCCAGGCAGACAACAATTAGGCTAAATTAGAAATTAATTACAATTAAGGGTAAAGAAATTTAACACAGGAGCTTCAAAACTCCAATTCTTCAAAACTCCAATAATTCAAAGAGAAATAAAATAAAAACTCTTGTTGATTTCCTTTTTATGCTCCTCTACCTTCTAAAAGTCAGGAGCATCACCAGGTGCCACATCCTTGGCCATCACCAGATGCCACGTCCCTGGCCACCACCAGACGCCACATCCTTGGCCATCACCAGGTGCCACGTCCCTGACCACCATCACCAGATGCACATCCCTGCCCATCACCAGATGCCACCATCACCAGGCGCCACGTCCCTGGCCACCATCACCAGGCACCACGTCCCTGGCCACCACCAGGCACCACGTCCCTGGCCACCATCACCAGACGCCACGTTCTTGGCCATCACATGGTGCCACATCCCTGCACATCACCAGATGCCACGTTCTTGGCCATCACTAGGTGCCACGTCCCTGGCCACCATCACTAGATACCACATCCCTGGCCATCACCAGACGCCACGTCCCTGGCCATCACCAGGTGCCACCATCACCAGATACCACATCCCTGGCCATCACCAGATGCACATCCCTGCCCATCACCAGATGCCACATCCCTGGCCACCATCACTAGATGCCACGTCCCTGGACACCATCACCAGATGCCACATCCCTGCCCATCACCAAGCTGGTCTGTTCTGGACCTGGGATAGAGGAGGAAAATCAGGCTGCCCAAGACCAAGCTACCGTTCCTACCAGAGCTCCTGCTTGAACAGCATGGAGGAGCTGGACATCCAGACACAGCCCTCAAGGGCTTTGACCACAAGGTAAAAACTCACTCACTCCAAATGTCACCCCCTGATTTCCCAGCACCACAGTTCAAAGCAGAAATCCCAGATGCCTACAGCCACGGCACAGGAGAAGGTGGGGGTTTTGTGGGTACACAGGATGGTTCCCACCAACGCTACGAGGGGTTAAACCAAGTTTGTTCTGGTTTCCCTCCTGCCTCCAATCCAGCAGCTACTGAGTCACCCCACACAAAGACAACCCAGGATCAATTCTCCTTTCAGCCTGGGCTTATTCAGACCCAAACCTCTGCCAGCCCCAGGGGATCAGTCCTGGCATGGAAATGTTTCCCACCTCCGAAGCAGTTGAGCCAGGAGAAGCGTGCGAGAACAGGCACAGCTCTCTGACTTGACCTGCTGGCTCTGAGCTGGGAGCCAGAATCCCAGAATCAATGAGGTTGGAAGAGCCCTCAGGGATCATCGAGTCCAACCATTGCCCTGACACCACCATGGCAACTAGACCAGGGCACTAAGTGCCATGGCCAGGCTTTTCTTAAACCCCTCCAGAGATGGGGACTCCACCACCTCCCTGGGCAGCCCCTTCCAATGGCTAATGACTCTTTCTGAGAAGAAATGCTTCCTGATGTCCAACCTGAACCTCCCCTGGCCAAGCTTGAGTCTACGTCCTCTTGTCCTAGCTCTAGTTGCCTGGGAGAAGAGGCCGACTCCCACTGCGCTACAACCTCCCTTCAGGTAGTTGTAGACTGCACTAAGGTCACCTCTGAGCCTCCTCTTCTCCAGGCTAAAGCCACAAGTCCTTGGGAGGGTCCTCCTGCCCCAGCAGCAGCAGCAGCAGAGCAGCAGCCCTTAGGGCTGCACAGCTGGACCTCCATCCTCCTCCGGGCACCTCTCTTCTGGCAGGGTGGTGGCACCCCAAAGCTGCCCGCGCCACCCCAGAGCTCAGCACCCCCCACCAGCCCATGAGGGGATGCTCAGCAGGTGCCCCCAAACACCCTGTCACCTTTGTGACACGTTTTGCAGAGCCCAAAGGATCTCCTGGGTGCGTGGGCTGAGGCTGGAGAACTCAAAGGGACCAAAGGTAGCTCACCTACGATCATGCCAGCTGGGTATTTACCATAAACCTCTTCCCAGACCAGTTATGAAATGAAGGGCTGCACTGGAGTCATTCAAATTGAAATTAATCCGTTTAATTGCAATTATTGGGAATAAATCAAGTCATTCCTTGTCAGAGCTGAGCACTGTAACTCAAACACAAGGTTTCTGCGTTATTTTTTTCCCCGGAGGAACCAGGTAAATAAATAATCCTCCACAGCTGAGGAATTTATCCCTCTATATATATCCCTATATCCCAGAATCAATCAGGTTGGAAGAGACCTCTGGGATCATCGACCCCAAATATTCCTATATCCCTCCCTTCATTAATGAGTCCACACAAAGCCAGAAGTGAATTAATTATTCTTCATGGCTTGTGGATATCGAGATGACCGAGGAAAAACCAGGTTATGCTTTAGGGGATGGGGTTGGGGGAAGAAGGGACGTTGCCACCCCATGAGGAACAACAACCTGGCCCCAAAAAAACCCCACAGAGATGAGAGCTGAGACTCACCTTGGGAGGGAGAGGACATGGTACCTGCTGGCATCGCTGCTGGGGACGCGTGTGTTGGAGCTACTCGTGTGGGGCGGGGTGAGGTGGGAAGGTTGGCTTGAAGAGGAAGGTCTTGGAGAAGAGGGGTTTGAAGGAAAGCGTGGCTGGAACCGGGCTGAAGGGGGAGAAGGTGAACGGGGACGGGAAGATCAAAGTGTGTCATAAACTGTTACAAACTGGAAAGTCTGGATCAGCAAGTCCAGCCCCCGAGATCCGTATCCCGCCCTGTCGTAAATGGATCCCGTCACGCTCGGGTGGCTTTGGCCAGCAACGGTTTGGATCTAAGGGGGCTTTTGGAGTCAGGGGGCACCGAGGAGACCCAGGTGCTGCACATCTATATGTGCCCTGCCAGATGTGCCCTGACAGACGTGCCCTGCCATACACACCCTGCTGTATGTGCCCTGCCATACGTGCCCTGATGTGTGTGCCCTGACAGACGTGCCCTGCCATACGTGCCCTGCTGTATGTGCCCTGCCATACATGCCCTGATGTGTGTGCCCTGATGTGTGTGCCCTGATGTATGTGCCCTGCTGTATGTGCCCTGCTGTATGTGCCCTGCCATATGTACCTTGTTGTATGTGTCCTGCTGTATGTGCCCTGCCATACATACCCTGCTGTATGTGCCCTGCTGTATGTGCCCTGCCGTACGTGCCCTGCCACAGGTACCCTGCTGTATGTGCCCTGCTGTATATGCCCTGCTGTACGTGCCCTGATGTACGTGCCCTGATGTACGTGCCCTGATGTACGTGCCCTGCCATACATGCCCTGTTGTATGTGCCCTGCTGTATGTGCCCTGCCATACATACCCTGTTGTATGTGCCCTGCCATACATGCCCTGCTGTATGTGCCCTGCCGTATGTGCCCTGCTGTACGTGCCCTGTCATACACACCCTGATGCATGTGCCCTGCCATACATACCCTGCTGTATGTGCCCTGCTATATGTGCCCTGATGTGTGTGCCCTGCCATACGTGCCCTGCCGTACGTGCCCTGCCGTACGTGCCCTGCCGTACGTGCCCTGCCGTATGTGCCCTGCTGTATGTGCCCTGCTGTATGTGCCTTGCTGTATATGCCCTGTCATACATGCCCTGCCATACGTGCCCTGCTGTATGTGCCCTGTCATATGTGCCTTGCCATACGTGCCCTGCCATACATACCTTGTTGTATGTGCCCTGCCATACATGCCCTGATGTATGTGCCCTGCCATACACATCTTGATGTTTGTGCCCTGCCATACATGCCCTGCCATATGTGCCCTGCCATATGTGCCTTGTTGTATGTGCCCTGCCATACATACCCTGCTGTATGTGCCCTGCTATACGTACCCTGACATACGTACCTTGTTGTGTGTGCCCTGCTGTATGTGCCCTGCCATACGTGCCCTGTTGTATGTGTCCTGCCATACGTGCCCTGTTGTATGTGTCCTGGCATACATACCCTGATGTATGTGCCCTGCCATACATACCCTGCTGTATGCACCCTGCCATACGTGCCCACGTGCCCAGGGCCCAGGGGAGCTGACCCCTCCTGCTGTGCACAAACCCTCCGCAGGGCAAAGGCTCGTTGGTGGCCAAGGTCACCGCGATGCTCCTGGGTGGCCCGTGTGAGCCCTGTCCCCTAACAACAGCTTTCTGTTGGGGTGTAAGATTTACTTATTAATTAAAAACGGGGGGAAAAAAAATTGCTGCTTTTTTTCCTCCTGCCTGGGATGTGCCACTCCTTTCTCACCTCCCCACAGGAGCAAAGAGCCTCGAGGGCAAAGTCAGCCCCGTTCCCAGCCCTGGCAGCAAACACGAGTGGCAGCGCCCAGCTCCAAGGTCCCACCTCACCTACCTGTTCCTGCCCTGCGGTGAGGTACTGCTGCCTCCTGGGCTGCTCCTTCCTCAGCAACGGAAGCTCTTCAAGCTGGAAAATGGGTGGCCCAAGAGGTGTTTTTGCTTGTTATCAGCCCAACTTAACGAGCTAACCATTGGTGGTTAATCTTTAGCACATTCCTTGGGCCAACAACCTTCCCAGCAGGCTCCAGCTGGTCTCTGCAGGTGAAGGCTGAAGCCAGGGTGGTGACTTCATCTGCATTTATTCCTTAAGGCAGGTGAGGCACAATGCGACTCGATCCATCTTGGAAACCACGTAGAAAACCTCTTGCAAACTCTGAAATCTCGAGTCCGTAACGCGTGTAACACCCACGTGGCAGCGTAGCTAATGAACCCCGGTAATTAAGGTTAGCGATTGAGTCCTGGCCCTGGGATCATCGCTCCTCCTCGCTGCAGCATCCTGTTTTGATCCAGATATCACAACACACGTAGGGTTTTATGGGCTACGCAGCGCGTCGGTGGAAGGTGTCCATTGGAAGGGGCTGCCCAGGGAGGTGGTGGAGTCCCCATCTCTGGAGGGGTTGAAGAAAAGCCTGGCCATGGCACTTAGTGCCCTGGTCTAGTTGCCATGGTGGTGTCAGGGCAATGGTTGGACTTGATGAGCCCAGAGGGCTCTTCCAACCTCATTAATTCTGGGATTTGTGAATTCAGCTGCATCATTTTTCCTCTGAAAGCACTTGCGTGACTGCAGAGACCTTCGAGCCTCAAGCACGGCTCCCCAAGTATAAACAGCTTTTTATCGACGGCTTTTAAAATATTTTCCATACCTAACCCCAGCGAGAAGGTATTTAAAAAAAAAGGGTTAACCTTAGAGTTTGTAGGTAAGAACGTCAGCCAACAGTTTGGCTCTGACAAGCCCATCAGCTCGGTAACAACCGTGAGTCACTGTCTGCTGCCTGCCCTGAGTCACCGAACACCCTGCGTGCCCCGGGGTGCCACGCACACACCGTGTCACAGAATCACAGAATCCATCAGGTTGGAAGAGCCCTCTGGGATCATCGAGGCCAACCATTGCCCTGACACCACCATGGCAACTAGACCAGGGCACTAAGTGCCATGGCCAGGCTTTTCTTAAACCCCTCCAGAGATGGTGACTCCACCACCTCCCTGGGCAGCCCCTTCCAGTCCATGCCCTGACTCTCCAGTCACACACACGTGCTGCCTCAACAACCTTTCCATGTCTGCAAACACGAAGGGGTTTGTAGCTACACATTTGCACCAGAGAATGTAACCCAGATTGTTCAAGCTGATGTTCAAACTAACCAGTAATAATCCCTCAACGAGGAGCAAAAGACAGCTCTTTTGCCTCAAGTGTTTAACAGTCACCAGGGAAGCCGGGTAATTAATTTATTGCTTTAATTATGCAGTGTGTTAACTGTTCCCGTCAATGTCTTTTTAAGATAAGAGTTTTGTTGCATGAGTAGTTTGGGCAAGAATAAAGAGTATTTCTTATCTTGCCTAGGCTGAGAACACATTAGGAGGAAAATGAAGCCCTCACTCTTCTTGCACTTTATAGAGATGTTTTAAAAGCATCTAACCAAGACTAGGAGATGCCTCCTTACTCCTCACTAAATAGCTCCTCTCACAATAGTTGTTATTTAAAAATGAAATAAATATTGTGTCTAGTCCAACCAACCACTAGTTGGAATTAAATAGAAACTAAAGCTTGAGAGTTGTTCCTTCCGTTTCGTAGGTACAGAAGAGCTTGTGAACCGAAGAGCTTGTCATTTTTTTTTTCCCCAAATAAATAATTTGTTCTAACGAAACACTCTCCCTATAAAACTTGCTTCACTGTAATTAAAATTAGGGCTGGGTATTGCCAAGATTTATATGCTCTGTTGGTACTGAATAATCACAGAATCCATGAGGTTGGAAGAGCCCTCTGGGCTCATCGAGTCCAACCATTGCCCTGACACCACCATGGCAACTAGACCAGGGCACTAAGTGCCATGTCCAGGCTTTTCTTCAACCCCTCCAGAGATGGGGACTCCACCACCTCCCTGGGCAGCCCCTTCCAATGGCTAATGACCCTTGCTGAGAAGAAATGCTTCCTAATGGCCAACCTGAACCTCCCCTGGCCAAGCTTGAGTCTACGTCCTCTTGTCCTATCGCTAGTTGCCTGGGAGAAGAGGCCTTAGTATTCAACCCTAATAGACAAGACTTAGGGGACACTGCTTGTAGACGGGTGATGTCTACATCCATTCAAGCAGAAGGGGATTGTGTGCATGGGCACACCACATCAGGAGCTGGCACCGTCCTTCTGGAGGTGCTTCCAGCTGGCCCTCACCCAGCAGATACACCCAAGGAGCTCTCATGGGTGAGATTAAACAGGGCAGGGCCTGACCCTGAAGTCCTAACGTAGCTGAGACGTGACTGAGGGGTCTGGTGGGTCAGCAGCAGCCACATGCTCAGCAGCAAATACTGATGCTTGTCCTGGAGATCTATGAGGAGAAATGTCTGGGCTTACCCAAAATCTCCCCGGTGTTGAGGGTACACGTTCACACTTGGCTACTTAAAGCAGCACTTGGATGAGACACCTAATTCTTTTCATTTGAGGCATTTTCCTGCCTCTCAGCACAGAAAAAAAAAATCCCATTTATTTGAGCATTAGTCAGGAGGAATGCTGTGGTGTAGACGGGGTGAATCCGGGTTTGGACAGATAAAGCCATCATCACAAGCCCAGAGCAGCTCGCTGCAGCGGGGAGGAGTTACCCACATCGTTTTACAGACAGATCTCAGAGATCTGCTGTCTC
The DNA here is from genome assembly GCF_013368605.1 of Nyctibius grandis. NCBI lineage: Eukaryota > Metazoa > Chordata > Aves > Nyctibiiformes > Nyctibiidae > Nyctibius > Nyctibius grandis. Next base: position 5,888,855 of record NW_027167473.1, read on the forward strand.
CCAGCACCGTCCTGTGTCACGTTATCACTTTGGGAGCAGGGCAATAGATCTACACGAGTCCCTGTTGCACTTCTTGGTCCTATCACCCATCATGACCACCTATTTGCGCCCCTACTAACTTTCCCTGTGGGTTACACGTCCTCTCTACTCCACACTTTGGGAATTACCATATTTAAACTCCATTATTGATGTTATTTTCTGAGTGGTAATTTGTATATCAGCATCTTTTCGCTGCTTGGAACTCATTTGCCTTCGTACCTTGGCATTATGTTCAGAGTCCTCATGCCAGGAACCACGGTGCCAGGAAATGTCAGATGGAAAATGAGAAAACTGCTCAAAAACTTGCAAAAACACAGTTAAAAAGCTGTTTAAAAAAACTATAATTTCACTGTGTTTTTATAGTACTTACATTTAGCTTGATAGGGCTGCCGTGTAGGGTGGAAATGAGATGCAGAGGAACTACGTGTCATCGTTACCATCTAGACACGAGTGTGAGAATAAACTTAAACTGAAAATCTCTCACAGAATCAATGAGGTTGGAAGAGCCCTCTGGGCTCATCGAGTCCAACCATTGCCCTGACACCACCATGGCAACTAGACCAGGGCACTAAGTGCCATGGCCAGGCTTTTCTTAAACCCCTCCAGAGATGGTGACTCCACCACCTCGCGCCGTACCAGATTTCCTCTCCCAGGCACGGCGTTGCAGAAGCGACATGACAAAACCATCTTGGCTTCTCACTGGAAAAAAAAATCCCCGATGACTCAACCCTGCGTGCCGACTTCCCACCCGAGCGGACGTGTCACCCCGCAGGGCGGCTGCTGAGCTCGCCCCAAGCCGGGCACGGATGTTTTGCTGGCTGAATCACTCCTCTTCTGCAGAGTTTCACCTCGAAAAGCCTAAGGACCCAAGATGTGCTGTCATTCACTTTAAACCTGCTTCCCATCAGCCTTTCATATGAGTTTTGGAGAGCAGGCTCTGCTCTTGCAGCCCCGGGGCTTTCTGGTCTGGGTACAATCACTGAGACAGCATCAAGTAGTGGCAAGATCTGGCTTTTCATGGTTTATGTTAGGACAAGAGGACACAGCCTCAAGCTTGGCCAGGGGAGGGTCAGGTTGGACATTAGGAAGCATTTCTTCTCAGCAAGGGTCATTAGCCATTGGAAGGGGCTGCCCAGGGAGGTGGTGGAGTCCCCATCTCTGGAGGGGTTTAAGAAAAGCCTGGCCATGGCACTTAGTGCCCTGGTCTAGTTGCCATGGTGGTGTCAGGGCAATGGTTGGACTCGATGAGCCCAGAGGGCTCTTCCAACCTGGTTGATTCTGTGATTTAAAATTAATTGTGTTAAATAGGATGACAAAAGCAATACTGTCACGTCCCAGGTTAAGTACTCAAGGCTTAAATAATTCTATAAACAAACATTACAGCAACAAAACCCCTAAGGTTTTGGTCCAAGTCCCTTGAGGGCAGTGCCCTTTAGTCATTATTTAAGGTTCCTCTTTGTCTGCTGATCTGGTTTCACCAGCAGCACAGTGCGGGCTGTGGGATGGAGTTGGGCAGCCCAGCAAGCACCTTCCTGCTGGGACCTCAGGTGTCACATCTCTCCCTCCGCACCTTCAACCTTTAACGAGGGGACTAAGAGCAGGAGATGACGATCTCCACGTGTGCAGGCATCACCCTGCCATCTCCTCCTGACCCGTGCTCAAGTGAGGGTTGTGTCACCTCCCGGAGGGGAACTCCTCACTAATTGCGGGGCCTATCTGTCCTTCACCCACGTGTCTCTGCGGCGAGGCTGGGAAGTGAGCAATCGGTGCAGCTCCCCGACAACGTACGTCCTGAGAACGTGCGTTTGCCTCATGGACACCCCCAGAGTAATCCAGCTTGGAGCTCTCGAAATACCTGTGGCAGCACGGCTATGTCCTCTTGTCCTATCACTAGTTGCCTGGGAGAAGAGGCCGACTCCCACTCTGCTACAACCTCCCTTCAGGCAGTTGTAGACTGCACTAAGGTCACCTCTGAGCCTCCTCTTCTCCAGGCTAAACACCCCCAGCTCCCCCAGCCGTTCCTCGCAGCTCAGACCCTCCAGACCCTTCCCCAGCTTGGTCGCCCTCCTCTGGACTCACTCCAACACCTCAACATCTCTCTTGAAGTGCGGGGCCCAGAACTGGACACAGGATTCAAGGTGCGGCCTCACCAGTGCCGAAACTTTGAACTGAACTTGATGCTGGTTTTTGCTTTGCTAGGACATCTTTTTAAGCCTATTTGGCACTCGCCCCTTCCCCACCACCTTCCCTCTGCTTCACCCGCCGGGCTCCAAAATCTCTCCGTCCCCTGAGATAATTTACATAAATTAGAGGAAAGGGAAACATCTTCCTTGCGCTGCAAATTTCGTCAGTGAATATGTAAATAAATTGGCCAGAAATCAGGAAAAGCTGCAAAAAGGGCAGAGAGAGAAAAACCCGCGGGGGTTGCGCGGGGAGGGGCAGGAGATGCGCGGGGTAGTGCGGGGATGCGCGGGCGGGCAGCGCCCCCTAGCGCTGCATGCGGGGCTGCGCCGTGCCGAGCCGTAATTTTTACTTCATTTTTAGTTAAAAATCGAATAAATCTGTTCGTATTTTAGCTCCAATAATTACCTTGAACTGCCAGATGAAACATTTCATTCATCTTCCCCCGCCCCTCCCCTTTTTCTGTGAATACTTAAAGCTTCTTTTATTGCTTAAATTCAACCAGAGGCATTAATTATTCCGTTAAATTTTTCCATTTGTCAAAAAGGGGCACAAAACCCCAAAAGATTGAGGGAGCTTTTCAAAATTGAAAAAATACATCCGCACCTGAGAAAGACAAAGCCTTGTTGCTTTTAAGTTGCCGTTAGAAAGAAGCAGAAAAGAAAGACAGCACAAACCGCGCCGTAGGAAATTTAAGAGCAGTTGTTCTAACCTTGGCTCTAACCTTAAGCTGCTTTTATTTATTTTCCCACCTTATGATTCATTAATCCACCCTTTTATTCTCTCCTATCCCTCTTACACCCCCACAGCATTTTCCATCTTTGCCCTTTCCACCCCTCACTTTCTCCTCCCCACCAGTGCCAGCTTGCCTCCGGAAAAAGGACTAGATGGAAAAGCAAGACTTGGGTGATCTTCATCCCTTCATGGGTCAGTCCAAGTTTTGAGACTCAAAGCAAACAGAATCACAGAATCAATGAGGTTGGCAGAGCCCTCTGGGATCATCGAGTCCAACCATTGCCCTGACACCACCATGGCAACTAGACTAGGGCACTAAGTGCCATCTCCAGGCTTTTCTTAAACCCCTCCAGAGATGGGGACTCCACCACCTCCCTGGGCAGCCCCTTCCAATGGCTAATGACCCTTGCTGAGAAGAAATGCTTCCTAATGTCCAACCTGAACCTCCCCTGGTGAAGCTTGCGGCTGTGTCCTCTTGTCCTAGCGCTAGTTGCCTGGGAGAAGAGGCCAACTCCCACTCTGCTACAACCTCCCTGCAGGTAGTTGGAGACTGCACTAAGGTCACCTCTGAGCCTCCTCTTCTCCAGGCTAAACACCCCCAGCTCCCTCAGCCGTTCCTCATAGCTCAGACCCTCCAGACCCTTCACCAGCTTGGTCGCCCTCCTCTGCACTCGCTCCAACACCTCAACATCTCTCTTGAAGTGCGGGGCCCACAACTGGACACAGGATTCAAGGTGTGGCCTCACCAGTGCCGAGTACAGAGGGACCATCACTTCCCTAGACTGGCTGGCCAAATGACCCAGGAGAAGCCTAAAGCGTGACCCAGGGCTGGACCATGTGGCTCCACGTGAGTTGTGAAACACGTCGCCATGTGGGAATTCCTCTCTGGAACACACTGGGCTGATCCTGACTGCAGTAATTTGCTCCAGTAACTTGTCCCAGGTGCGGAGCAAGGGCAGGAATTGTTTGATGGTCACTGCTGATGGGACCTGTAAAAATATGTGCTGTCACTCAGGCCACAGAGGTGGCTTCCACGGGTGTCACAAGGGTTGTGACTGTGATTAGATCGTCTCTCACCTAAGCGCTACGCTGCATTTATGTATACGGATACACATGGGCTGAAAATCTGGCACAAAAATGTACAAGTTTATTATATATTCTGCACTTCATGCATATGGAAACACAAAATAGTGAATACAGATGATGTGATTTCAGGCTAATTGTCATCAGTGTATTTCTGGAGTAAACGTATCCATTTCAACAAACTTTGTAGGTACTTAAATCATTGTCATCAAGAAACTAGGTCAAGTTCTGCAGTGTGGATCATGCTGTAGAAGGGAAGGTGCTTGCTCTCAGGGACCTCCAGCACTAGATGCTTTCCCTGCATTAATTTGTCCCTAATTTGAAAACATCCCACTTTGATTACTGCTTTTTTTCCTCCCTCTCTCTCTTTTCAACTTAATGATACTGCAAGTTCCTCCATTAGCAAAATCTCGGCGGGTTGATGGTCTTGTCTTTGTTCTACATCACATCCCCTCAAAGGCAGCTCTCGCCTCTCTAATGTATCACGAACTGCGTTTGTAACAGCTGAGAGCTCAGTAAAGTAGCCTTGAAACAGACCTAAATAAAGCAGGGAAGAGTAATGACGCTGCTCCTTTCCACTCTGGATTTCAGCAAATGGTCCTTCCCTTCCCCGTACAAATCTTCTATCCGCCAGAATTCGTAAGGAAGACAACGCTACCTTAATATCAAGAAGAGAAGCTGGAGCCTCAGCGGGGGTAAATGAGTTTCCCTGCAGGTTTGGAAAGATTTCTCCGATCCAAAGCGGGGTGCTTGAACAGTTCAGATAATGAAATGAAATGAATTTTCAACCGCTACAGAAGCGCTGTGCGGCGGACCCGAACGCGGCTCACCATTGCCGCTCGCTGGGTGACATTAGCCTGCTCGCAGCTGCTCCTTTCTTCACAGCCTCCCATCCCTTTTATTTTAAGGAGCTTTGTGAGCCCCTGGTGTGGGTTGTGCATCGGGATGTGGGTTTAAGAACTTGGATATTTCCTTTCCGAGGAGACGAGGGGAACTTCGTTGGGAATCGGGTCCTCCAACTCATACAGAATCAATGAGGTTGGAAGAGCCCTCTGGGCTCATCGAGTCCAACCATTGCCCTGACACCACCATGGCAACTAGACCAGGGCACTAAGTGCCATGGCCAGGCTTTTCTTAAACCCCTCCAGAGATGGTGACTCCACCACCTCCCTGGGCAGCCCCTTCCAATGGCTAATGACCCTTGCTGAGAAGAAATGCTTCCTGATGTCCAACCTGAACCATTCCCCCACGAAGAGCCTCATCACATCATTAGCAGTTAATATTCTTAAGCTTCCTTTTTCTAATCATAAAGGAGTTAATAGGTTCTACGTGTAGGAAGCACCTTCAACAAACCCAGACACAAACAATAAGCTCTTCCAGGGACCCCAGCCCCGGACCCTGCCCAACACCGGCGCGGTGCCTGCAGCATCGCAGCCTGAGCCTGTTGGGCTTTCCCAAGTGCCCTTCTTTGAAATAAAAAAGAGCCAAAGTGTTGTTTTGTTCAGGAGTTGAGTTCAATTAAGATTATGTGCAAATATTATTCTTTCCAACAAAATGACTGTACTCATATGTATAAAGTTTCTATATAATTTCATGAAATAATTATTGTAATTAGCATCTCAATTCGAATTTAGAAACCATTTCCTTCCCTCAACCCTCTTTTTTTCTTTTTGAAAAACTAAATTAATTCCCTGGGAAACTGATGAGAAAGTTTCAAACTAGAAATAAATGCCTGTAATAAATCAAGGGATAAGGGAACAGGCAGAGATTATTCTGCAATTAAAGTTTACAGAATTAATTCCACTTAAAATCCGTAGAGTTGAATGGGATAAAGTCCATATCTTCTGTCTTCTTTTGGAAAGGAGCATCTCCTAAATCTGGGAGGAAGAAGAGCTCGGCAGCAGCAGAGCCAGTCATCACTATTCCTCCGGCCAAAGAGGTTTATCACTTTGCCTGGATTTTGACATTCAAAAATAAAAACAACCATAAGGCACAGCAAACATCAGCAAATCGATTGGAAATTTGGACAGGTGATTGGAAGCTCAACGTGGATATTTAGGGGTTTTTTTTACCCAAATGAATGTAAATTTCATTAGTTGATAATTAAAAGGAAATTATACAGACATTACAATTACTGCCAATGGCATAAATTATGAAGCTATATGGCAAAACAATTTAGGAATTCACATTGCAGTTCTTATTGTCGATTTGGTTACCAAAGGAACCAAGAATAAATAATATACTCAGTGCCTATGCAAATGAAGCCTTGATGTGTTGCTAGGCTGTTAAAGCTAATGTCATTGTATAAAACAATAATGTTAAACATTATTAGTTTTTTAATTATGTCAGTTAATTAGAATTGTTCCTGTTAATTGCCTATGATTCATCTCCAGAAGAAAAATGTACCGCTAGCAGCTTTGGTGGGGGGGAGGTCCTCAACGTAGCACCTCAAAAAAGAACCACAGGTTTGAACTATGACATTAAAAATAGTATTGTCAGGTGTTCAAGCCTCAGAGTCTTTGGGTCAGTATTTTCATGTCAGATATAAACCTGCATCCCCTTATATCAGTAAATCTATAGAATTCATGATAAAACTCTCAATATCAATGAATTGATTAGCGTTCAGCCTAGTTGAAGGCTGCCCTTAGGCAACGTAGAGTCCCAAGCAGCTCTGTAGAGCAGAAATACTGATTTACCCGTGTTCTGGGTGGAAAAGCACTTCAAGAAAGATGTTGAGGTGTTGGAGCGAGTGCAGAGGAGGGCGACCAAGCTGGTGAAGGATCTGGAGGGTCTGAGCTACGAGGAACAGCTGAGGGAGCTGGGGGTGTTTAGCCTGGAGAAGAGGAGGCTCAGAGGTGACCTTATTGCAGTCTACAACTACCTGAAGGGACGTTGTAGCGCAGTGGGAGTTGGCCTCTTCTCCCAGGCAACCAGCGATAGGACAAGAGGACACAGCCCTCAACCTTCGCCAGGGGAGGTTCAGGTTGGACATTAGGAAGCATTTCTTCTCAGCAAGGGTCATTAGCCATTGGAAGGGGCTGCCCAGGGAGGTGGTGGAGTCACCATCTCTGGAGGGGTTTAAGAAAAGCCTGGACATGGCACTTAGTGCCCTGGTCTAGTTGCCATGGTGGTGTCAGGGCAATGGTTGGACTTGATGATCCCAGAGGGCTCTTCCAACCTCATTGATTGTGTGAAGTTCTGTAAATGTAGGGAAAAGGGATCCAATTAGTATCTCACATTTGCAAAGGACTGCAAAACAGCTTTCTTCACACCAGAAACGATGGGTTTAATAAGTCTATCAAATTATAGCACCATCTTTCTGCTTTGTAATGCTGGATCTGGCTTGTCAATACTCTGTTCCCCTTCTAACACCTCCTTTCCCAAATGTTGGAGCTGCAATTTCTCTCTTTTTCTCCTGGTCTTTATACCTTTCAGACTAAATACAAACAGAAACAAAGATCCTAATTATGATCCAAAATCATTATTCTCTGAAGAAGTTCCCAGTAATTAAATTTTTAAGAAAAATACATTTAATGAGCTTCTTACAGTTTCATCCAAGCGATACGTATTCAAGTAGACAGTGATTAGAATGAAACAGCTCTAATTTGAATGACTTGATAAAAGCTCCTACTTCACAACTGTGTTTTTAATAATTGTGTAATTACATAGCGAAGTATTTCCGTAAATACCACTTGTTTTGTGCAGAATGGATGACATCAAAACGTGAGGGGTTTATCTAGATTTGCAGTGCTTGGAAATGGTGTTTTCTTATGTCAGCTAAAAAGTTAATATGTGTATCTTAGTAGTAAGAATATAGAACAACATAGAAGCCTGTGCTTGTATTTTAGGTCTCAGAATTAAAATAAAAAAATAATTTCCACTTTTGGTTTGATTTAAAACAACCAGCTACATCCACTTGGCTTGTGTGGAATAGCGCAAGGGTCCCTTCCCTCCTGCCCCTGTGTGGGGTCCCGTGTGGGCTTTGCCAAGGGAAGGGGAATCAGAATTGTTTTGGTTGGAAAGGACCTTGAAGATCATCGAGTCCAACTGTTAACCCACACTGCCAAGCCCACCACTAACCCATGTCCCTCTGCACCACATCTACACGGCTTTTAAATCCCTCCAGGGATGGGGACTCCACCACTGCCCTGGGCAGCCTGTTCCAGTGCTTGACAACCCTTTGGGTGAAGAAATTCCAAAGGGACTCCCTTCAACACGGTCACTTCAGCATCGTCTCTGGTCCAGCGCCCCATCCCAGGTTCCCTGACCTCTCTTTGCTCCCCTAAACAGCTCAGCCCAGTGTTGGTGGGACCTCACTCCCACAGACACCACCATCTCAGGCATGGCTTGTTGGGCACTTCATATCCTGACTGCCAGCCCCATCCCTAAATGCCTGTGCTGGAGAAGTGTCTCCATTTAGCCCATACCCAGGGCTAAACAATAACCAGTTGTTCTATCACCCAATGTCCCCTCCCCACCGAGAAAGGGAATTGGGAAAAGGAGGGAGACTCGTGGGTTGAAATTTAAACAGAATTAATAAAATAAGGAAACCAACATCAGTGCTGATACAAAAGACACAAAATTATACTTAGCTCATAGAGTGGTAGCAAGTTCCTCCAGGGATCACAACCATTGAGAAGAGGAGGATGAGAAGGAGGGAGGAGAGAAGAGAGCAGAGCAAAGAGCCCCCATCCCCAGAAGCTTTCCCATTTATAGTGACCCTGAGGTTAATGTTATAGAACACACCTGTGGGACAGCCTGGGGCAGCTGCCCTGGGTTTAGCTGCTCATGGCCTTAATCACCAGCCCACTATTCCTGATAGAGGCCAGGATGCCATTGGCCTTCTTGGCCACCTGGGCACACTGCAGGCTCACGTTCAGCCGCCTGTCCATCAGCACACCCAGGGCTCTTTCTAACCACTCTTCCCCCAGCCTGTAGTGCTGCGTGGGGTTGTTGTGGCCCAAGTGTAAGACCCAGCACTTGTTCTTGTTGAACCTCATGCCATTAGTCTCGGCCCATTGATCCAACCTGTCCAGATCCCTCTGTAGGGCCTTCCTACCCTCCAGCAGATCGACACTCCCACCCAGCTTGGTGTCATCTGCAAATTTACTGAGGGTGCACTCAATCCCTACGTCTAGATCATCTATAAAGATATTGAACAGCAACTTTCCGTAACATTTTTTGCATCACTTGGGCAAGAGTGTGATTTTTCAAGCCCAACTTTGTGGAGCACTGCTACTTGGAAAAGCAATTTCTAAAGGAGTGTTAATTTGGATTCACTCATATTTCATTTATCTATATCATAAAGTTACTTTAGCTCATTTTCAAAAAAAAAAATCAAACCTCTCCAGTTCTGTTCCTAGCACGTGTGAAGCCTCAAAGCGGTAGTTTTCACTGATTGACTTTCCTAAGTAGGTTTTAATAATAGTGGCACAACTAATTTGCTCAGATATGAAACTCCATCTAAGTGATATTATCTGTGAGATAATTAAATAGGAGAAATCTTAATGTAACTCTGATTTTTCAATCAAGGCTGCAGGTGACTCCCCAAACATCTATTTTTTTCCCTCTGTATGGTTATTGTATTTAGCAACTCCCTCGCCACCCTTTCGCACTATATTGCTCTTCTTCGAGATTATACATCGACATCGTTATCGTGTGCAGTGATTTGAATTCATTTCACTTTGAACTAAATTCATATCCCAGAGGAAAAGACTCATCTCCTGGTGAACTCCAGAAGTGCACCTTGTCAGCTGCATGAAGGTCTAGGGAACCGTGGTCAAGGTCCACCGGGTATTGCTGTGCTCGCGGGAGGTTGGGGGCACTGCCCCAAGATCAGGCAGTCTTTGTGCTTGTTGCCATTTTTTTCTGCCTCAGGCTTGTTTTCGGTGCTTCTATCCCTTTTTTTCCTTGAATCCTTGAGGGATTCAAGCTGTACACAGGATGGCACCTCTGTAGAGGTTTCTATGGCTGCACTGGTCCTGCTGGTTCTCCTACCCAGCCTTGTGATCCTCACCCTGTGAAAGGTGCCTCAGATTTTCTTGATATGGGACAGAGCGGACTCGGAAGAGCCTTCTCACCCCGACATCCCTGCAGGGAGCAGGGGTCAGATGAGCCTTCCCCACACCATGGAGCAGCACGTCACCAAGTATAAACCCATCACGACTTGTTATGAGAGGAGAATTGCGCCATGTGCTCGCAGCGCTTTCGTTTTTCATTAAATCACAATAAACCACCACTGGCCTATGGTCTCCTGCGAGACCGCTTTGAATGATTTATGGATTCATTTGCACTTGACAGCCAGCTGCGAGAGCAGGCGCTGCTCCTCTAATAGATGGAGATATACAGAATCACAGAATCAATGAGGTTGGAAGAGCCCTCTGGGATCATCGAGTCCAACCATTGCCCTGACACCACCATGGCAACTAGACCAAGGCACTAAGTGCCATGTCCAGGCTTTTCTTAAACCCCTCCGGAGATGGGGACTCCACCACCTCCCTGGGCAGCCCCTTCCAATGGCTAATGACCCTTGCTGAGAAGAAATGCTTCCTAATGTCTAACCTGAACCTCCCCTGGCCAAGCTTGAGGCTGTGTCCTCTTGTCCTAGCGCTAGTTGCCTGGGAGAAGAGGCCGACTCCCACTGCGCTACAACCTCCCTTCAGGTAGTTGTAGACTGCACTAAGGTCACCTCTGAGCCTCCTTGGCTACCTTGGCTTTTACCACAGTTTGGAAAATGGGTCTTGGGGGATGTGGCTCTTCAGGGTCTCATCCAGCACCCAAATTAGCCAAGTTCGTTAAGCCGGCAGCAGTGGGGCATGCTTGAGGCTGTTCCACTGGAGACGTGGCCGCCGCCGGGCTGGGACGCGGAGCTGGTGCGTTGCTCAAGAGCTCCTCGCTGAACTTCAAGCGTTAGCCAAACCCAAACCAGATTTTTAAGCTAATTCAAAACAAAACCAAACCAGATTTCTAAATGGACTAAAAATACATTTCCTCTCTTTTCTCAGATGGTTTTTTCCTGCTTTCCAGGGGTTTAATGCTCAGATTTCTCTTTCCCTTGGCAGATAAGGCTGGCGTGCTGACACCCAAGGAACTGGTTCCAGCTTTTCCCCAAACCCCTTCCTTTTTCACCTGTGTTTTTTTTTTTTTAATCTTCCTGGTCCCTTCTAACAAACTGAGAGTTTTTTTAATCAGTTTACTTTGTTTAACACCAAGCTAGCTCATGTCTGCAGAGCCACATCACCCACAGTGCAACCCACGGCTGCTGGTGAGCGCTTGTGGGTGTGATGTTGGCATCAGCCAAGTTCCCCATGGGGACAGAGCTGGGTGAGCAGGTCCTGTGTCCATCCCAAAGCAGAGGTGTCCCAGGACCTGTGACGTGAGGACATTTCAAACCGTGCACCTCCGTGGGGCTGCGGGGGATAAGCCAACACGTCGCCGACACGGGTTGAGTTAATGGGGGGATAACGGATCGAATAAAAACCTTTGCAACCTGCTGAGCGAACCCAAACTTGCTGAACTGCTAGAACATTAATGAGTGAGAGATCTTAATTAAATTGTTTGTAATTAGCTCTTCCAGGAGTTTAAAAAAAAAAAATATGCAAAACTAATGAATGCAAAATACCTGTAGCACTCATGCTGGAGCGTGCTGCTCCTGCAAACGCTCTTTCTGGTGCCTGCTCCTTGTTGCAGGGAACATGTGGGATGGGCTGGAAATGTCCAGGATAAATTTTATGGTTATTTATGTCTTTACAGCTATTTCTTTACTCCATTGCAGCGTGTAGGTGCCACCGTTGCAAGGCAGACAACTCCAAGGTCTCTGACCTGGATTTTGGCTGGAGGTAACTGGAGGAGCACAAGAACCCTCCGCCACAGGTATGAGAAGATATGGAGTGTTAGGTTGAGTGTGAGGACAGGCAGGGGCTGGCTGGTGTCCCCCAGGGGCACATCCAGAGCTGCATGCTCTCAGAATCACAGAATCAATGAGGTTGGAAGAGCCCTCTGGGATCATCGAGTCCAACCATTGCCCTGACACCACCATGGCAACTAGACCATGGCACTAAGTGCCATGGCCAGGCTTTTCTTAAACCCCTCCAGAGATGGGGACTCCACCACCTCCCTGGGCAGCCCCTTCCAATGGCTCCCGGTGCCAGCAGCCGCAGACACGATGTGAGCAGCCTCCCACACAGCAGGGGAGGAAGGAAGTTTTCCCCTTGCCTGAAGGATGCCCTTTGATTTCATTTTTTTTTTGGTCATTTCCAACATTTTTATGTCATTCTTGTTGTTCTTCCCCATTTCCTTCCTCGTGGGTGTCACAAGCCTTTTCTTCAATAATTTTTGTGGTTTTGCTTTCAACAGTTTTTTGTCTGGTTCCCTTTCGTTTTTCTCTCTCTGGCGTGAAAGCTGCTCCTTGCTGGTTCTTCTGCTGCTGGACGTGGTGTCCTGGGAGAGCCCTGGGGACCCTCGGCTGAACCGCAGACAGGGGTCTCACACCCTGCTGCCATCTCCCCTTCTACCTTGTGCATCCATACACAAGCTGCATCCCCCCTAGCCAAGTCATTAATTAATATTATCATCCCCTTTTCATGACTTTGTGTTATTTATGTGTATAAAACAACACGTTTCTTGTTGCAGGGAGCGTTGGAAAAGGTGAAGCCGTGCAGAAGGAGGTGAGCAGCGATCAAGGGGAGGATTAGCGCATGTTTCAGGAGGGTTTCGTTGCTGCAAGTATTGTTTTTAACAAAATAATGCATTCCCACTGCCTTGTTTGCTGTCTCAGTTCCTTTTTTAAAAGAAATCCCATTTTTCATTCCAGATGCTCAAATCAGGGTGTCACAATACCTTTCAAGTTAATCCAAACCAGCTTTTTGTAATTAGCTTGCTCCATCAGATGGGGACGGGACACCCTTTACAAACAGGTTCTGATAATAAACCCATTAGGCAGGTTCTGTTTCCAGTAAAGGAGATGATGGCCTGCAATTAATTCAGAAACAAGGTGAGCAGATGGCTTAACCCCAAAAATAGACGCGCTATTTTTGCAAAAATAGATCATAGCAGGCGCCCTGGGTCAGGTCTGGGAAGTACTTGGAGCATTCACACTTTTTTTGCCCTCCTGACATACCCAAGGAGGTGCTGGAAGTGATGAGCAGAGTCAAAATACAAGAAATTCCACTTTAATCCCTATGATTTTATTTTTTTTTTAATAGTGAGAGTGGATGAACGGTGGGAACAGGCTGTTCAGAGAGTCTGTGGGCTCTGCATCCTTGGAGATATTCCAAAGCTGTGTCTGGACACTGTCCTGGGCAACTAGCTCTGCTTTATCTCGCTGGAGACGAGGAGCAGGACTAGATGATGTTCCAGAGATGCCATAGGCACAGACAAGCTTTGCTGGGGACGGATGGATGGATGGATGGCTCTGGGGGTTTTCTGAGTCTGTGGGATCCAGTCCCTGCACTGAGCTGCTGCTGGCTCCTCTGTCCCTGCCAGAGCTGGGCAAGGAGATCAATCAATCAATCAATCAGTCAATGAGGTTGGAAGACCCCTCAGGCTGTGCAACCTCGCCGTGTCCTTGGGTGCTGCTGGGGATTTGTTCTGCCTTTGCACTGTGCTCACCTGCTTCAAGGCTGCCTGGCAGTGCCCTGGGTGCAAGAAAGTGACAAGGGGCTGCTGAGGACAGCGTCATAGAATCATAGAACGTTAGGGGTTGGAAGGGACCTCTGGAGATCATCGAGTCCAACCCCCTGCCAGAGCAGGACCAATCTAGGGCAGGTCACACAGGAACGCATCCAGACGGGGCTGGAAAGTCTCCAGAGAAGGAGACTCCACAACCTCTCTGGGCAGCCTGTTCCAGTGCTCTGTAACCCTTCCAGTAAAGAAGTTCTTCCTCATGTTGAGGTTGAACTTCCTGTGCTCCAGCTTGCACCCATTGCCCCTTGTCCTATCACAGGGCACAAGTGAAAAGAGGTTGCCCCTTTCCTCTTGACACCCAGCCCTCAGAGATTTATACCCATTAATCAGATCTCCTCTCAGTCTTCTCTTCTCCAGACTCAAAAGCCCCAGGTCTCTCAACCTTTCCTCCTAAGGCAGCTGTTCCAGTCCCTTCATCATCCTCATAGCCCTCCGTTGGACTCTCTCCAGTAGATCTCTGTCCCTTCTGAACTGGGGAGCCCAGAACTGAACGCAATACTCCAGGTGAGGTCTGACCAGGGTAGAGTAGAGGGGGAGGAGGACCTCCCTCCATCTGCTGGACACACTCTTCTTAATGCACCCCAGGATCCCATTGGCCTTCTTGGCCCCAAGGGCACATTGCTGTCCCATGGGTAACTTGTTGTCCACCAGGACCCCACCTGGTGCCAGGGCTGCATCCAGAGGCTGTGCATCCCGAGGGAAAGCACCTGGTGACATTTGGCTGGGGCCAACACCCCATGCCTACTCCTGCCACACGACTCAGCGGTTGGAGTTTGGCGTGTGAAGGCGGGTTTGCAGGCAGAGGTTTGCCAGGCGCCCCGATGCCCCGCGCAGGGACGGAGCCAGGCGGGCAGCAGCCAGCCAGCCCAGCTGCCACACAGAGGCTTGATTCAATTTCTGCAGGACAGACACGAAAATCATTCTCAATGTCTTCTCTTCCTCTGAAATCCTCTTATTAATCTCTTTCAAAAAGTGCCTTTGAGTTTGTTCTCAGGTCAAGAGTAATGAAGGTAATTATGGACGGACCCTGAGCTCTGACATGAAACAAAAGCCATTTGGTGATTGCACATTTCTATTTCAAGCTTTTTTTTCCCACATATCCCTCTTTCTAACACGGTTATCAGAAGCCAAGTTACAGGATTCGAGCGCAGCCAAAGTAAACAGGCCAAGAATTTGGAAAGTCATTCATCTTAATCCAACAACAGGGCGATAATCCAGTTTATTGGCCACGGACGCTTTGAATTTGATCGGCTAAATGGGGCGGTGTAGCGGTGCCAGCCGAAGGAGAAGGGGCAGCAAGGACCCAGGGTGACCTCCCTGGGCTGGCAGGAGCTGTTTTATCCCTTCAAGGCAGCCGGGATGGCCCCCAGCATCTCCTGCTCTGGGCTTCACCTCCCAGGGCTGGTGGCTTCCCGAGGAGCTGCGGCAGAGCGGGCTCCACACCTTGTCACTCCTGTGCTGCCAGGCTCCTCCACCACCCTCTTGCACCCAGGGCTCTTTCTCCTGACCATCCTTTCCTCATCACATTGCACGAAAACACCTCCAGAGATGGGGACTCCACCACCTCCCTGGGCAGCCCCTTCCAATGGCTAATGACCCTTGCTGACAAGAAATGCTTCCTCATGTCCAACCTGAACCTCCCCTGGCCAAGCTTGAGGCTGTGTCCTCTTGTCCTATCGCTGGTTGCCTGGGAGAAGAGGCCGACTCCCACTGCGCTACACCCTCCCTTCAGGTAGTTGTAGACTGCACTAAGGTCACCTCTGACCCTCCTCTTCTCCAGGCTAAACACCCCCAGCTCCCTCAGCCGTTCCTCGTAGCTCAGACCCTCCAGACCCTTCACCAGCTTGGTCGCCCTCCTCTGCACTCGCTCCAACACCTCAGCATTGGCCAAGGTGAAACGGGGACAGCAGTGCCGGTGTCCTGAGCTGGAGCCATGCGTGTGACACGGCTTGTGGACGGGAACAAAACCGCAGCCAGTGGGAAGGGACACGTGGCAATGTCTGGAGAACAGAGATGCAGCAGCTGATGAAGTGGTAGGTAAACAAAGCCATGAGTATTAAAGTTTAGGCTCTAGTAATTAGCGGAGAAGTACAGGATAATGAGCACAGCAGGATGTCCCTCAAGGTACTTTAGGCTCCTACTGGGTTTATTATCCAGCAGCAGTATGGAAATATCTGCCTGACTACATTTACGGTGGCATTTAGAAGTTTAAAAGAGACTCTTGTGCTCAGGAAGAGGTTACGAAACGACTCGCCCGCCGAAGTCTGTCTGCCAGTCACCATCCTGATGGGCTGGCACTGGGGCTGAGCCGGCCAGGGGACCCTGGCAGGGTGCTGTCCCCATGGAAGGGGTGAGCAAGGTGCTTTGTCTGGACCTCAACACAGGCATGCAGTCCCCATCATGGGTGCCCAGCACACACGTGGACCAGTGGCACCTCCATCCCCGGGCTGGACCGCACTAGATGGCACTGTGGGACGCGGCAGGACCACGGTCACTTTTTGTCACACATCTGTTATTATTCCCCACTTCTGCGTCGTGCTGATGGAGCGCTGTCCCAGGGCTTTCTTGTGGTCACCCCGCTCTGCCCTGGGGGGTTTAGATCTAGCGAGGGGATTTTTATTATTCTTTTTTTTTTTTAAAGACACCATTCTTGGGATGTCGGCAGCTTTGTGTGGAAGTTTTGCTGCAGTGATGGAGCTGTGCTGTCAGATTTTTCTCCCCAGCCCTTTCAGAAACGCTCAGGTAATGCACATGGCCCCTGTTATTTCAGAGAAGGGCTTCTCTGTACCTTGAGATTATTCCCTGCAACGAGGAAAAACAAAAAGGCAAGTAAAAGGCTGTTAAAGTAGCCACGGTGAGGGGGGGATTTGTGAATAAACAGGATTCCTGCAAAAGCATGGGATGAAAACTTGGCTTAGGGAGAACAAGCGCTCGCAGCCACACCAAGCCCAGCCCTCGCCGGTGCCCGGGGTCCAGGGCACAGGGAGGGGACATGGGGCGGCTGCAGCCCCTGAGCTGGCACCCAGTAAAGCCGGGTCGGTGCGGTTTGGTGTCTGACCCATGCTCTTGTGCATCTCTCTGGCGCAGGATTTGGGGTGAGGTGGCCGTCCCTGCATCCCCCAGCGTGCTGAGAGGCAGAGGAGCATCAGGTGCCCAGGGAGGTGGTGGAGTCACCATCTCTGGAGGGGTTTAATAAAAGCCTGGACATGGCACTTAGTGCCCTGGTCTAGTTGCCATGGTGGTGTCAGGGCAATGGTTGGACTTGATGATCCCAGAGGGCTCTTCCAACCTCATTGATTCTGTGATTCTGTGATCAGCCTGTGGCTGCAGGCAGGGCGTGCTTGGTGTTTCCAAGGGCAACAGCAGCAACAAATAAAAGCAAAAAAAATTGCAAATATGTTGGAGTAAACGACCCATCTGTAATTGTTTTCTTATTGTGTTTGATCACGGTGGAGATGGGAGGCAGGATTGATCGCTCCATATACTTAATACCTTTTATTCGTTTGGGGGGACAAGGTAAAAGATAGATGCGTGGGAAGAGGGAATAGAGAAATTTTAGCTGCAATGAATAAGCAGCACAAATGTATTTCCCCTGCTCCTCTCTTAATTTTATTTGTGTCAGCCTATTTGCCGCGGGAAGTCTGCTCGCATCCCAAATTATTTTAGTTAGTTAATCTGCTCAGTGCCAGTTTATTCTGCAAACAGTCTCTGTAAATCCCAAATAATTGTAGTTAATCTGGTCAGTGCCAGCCCCATTCTGCGGGCAGCCCACGTAAATCCAGAGATCCATCGGTTAAATTAGGTCAGTGCGTTTTAATAAGAGTAGAAGGTCACGCTCTGCCTCTGCCCCGGCACATGGGGACAGCAAAAATGTGTTTGGAGAGGTAGAGGAGGTGAAACCACAGCTCTTCAGCCCCGGAGGATGAGGAGGGTGAGGGCTGCTCTCTGCGCATCCCTCGGCTCCCCGCAACAGGGATGCTCAAGGGCATCTGCCCTAGGAAGAGCTGGGAAAGTTTTCTAGGGCAGCGTCGCTTGCTCATCCTATTTTTATATTCTTTTTCCTACTCATCTGGATGTGGCCGCTGCCATGGTCAGACAGACCCTCAGTGTGACCCCGCGTGGCTCATCTCAAGGATGAATCCACGTGGCTTCATCCCTGCGAGCCCTCGCTCGTGGGCGTGTGTCGGGTACCAGCCCGGGGAGGTGGATGCCCTGCGCCTTCTGGCTGAATTTTAACCAGCACAGAGAGAAGAGGGTATAGTAAAGTCCAGGAGAAATCCAGAAAATTAAAAGTAAGATTTTAGATTTTTTTAGAAATCTCGCTTGGATTTAACGAGGGTTTATGCTCAAGAAATCTGGAAGTGCCTGTATCCCACTGAAGTTTCTTGTTGTGTCCTCCAGAGATGGTGACTCCACCACCTCCCTGGGCAGCCCCTTCCAATGGCTAATGACCCTTGCTGAGAAGAAATGCTTCCTGATGTCCAACCTGACCCTCCCCTGGTGAAGCTTGAGGCCATGTCCTCTTGTCCTATTGCTGGTTGCCTGGGAGAAGAGGCCAGGAGCATCTCCCTGGGCAGAGGTAAAACAGGCCAAAACCATCAATTATTAATGAAACACTTGGTGCCGGCCTCTCCATATAACACTGAAGAGGTTTGCACGGAAAAGTCATAGGAAAACACACATTTACATGCCCCAGCCCATCTGCAGGGTGACTGAGGTACAAGAAGGGATGCCATGGGGGCCCAGGAAAACCTCAAAGGCTGTTTGCTGAAGGGGGTTTCTGTGGGGGGGTCAGAGGGGACAGGGAGGTGGGGGCAGCAGCTCGCTCCAAGGACAGGCAGATGAAAGAGGGCAGCGAGCCAAGGCCTGGGGCAGGAAGGAAATGGGAGGAGGAAACCAGAATATTAGGAAGCATAACCGGAGCAGGAGGGGAAATGAAGGGTGAGCGAGTTCAGCAGAGCCGCATGAGGTTGAACGCGGCCCAACATAAATTAGGATGGTGCTGCACTGCAGCTGCTGCAGCTCCAGATCTCGTATTTGCAGAGAGGTTCAATGAAAATACATGAAAACACCACTGGAGTCACACCGTCCATAAATTACGGTTGTAATTCAAAAGCTACCTAAGGTGACCAAGATTTCTGTTACTAACTCAAACCACAAAGCTCTTCTGGGATCCCTGTCACAACAAATTCAACTGGGTCTTCTTGGGAAATACTTTACAAGGTCTAAAATCTTTTGTTGTCACTGGAAAGAGACGTGTCTGATTGTTTTTTTTTTTACTTGGAATAAACTATTCAAACCTAAACTTCAGCAACTCTACAGTCTACAACTACCTGAAGGGAGGTTGTAGTGGGGTGGGAGTCGGCCTCTTCTCCCAGGCAACTAGCGATAGGACAAGAGGACACAGCCTCAAGCTTGGCCAGGGGAGGTTCAGGTTGGACATCAGGAAGCATTTCTTCTCAGCAAGGGTCATTAGCCATTGGAAGGGGCTGCCCAGGGAGGTGGTGGAGTCCCCATCTCTGGAGGTGTTTAAGAAAAGCCTGGACACAGCACCTAGTGCCCTGGTCTAGTTGCCATGGTGGTGTCAGGGCAATGGTTGGACTCGATGAGCCCAGAAGGCTCTTCCAACTTCATTGATTCTGTGATCCTTGTGGTACCCAAGAGCATCCTCTACATTCCTGGTTGCCTGTGATAGCTCCAGGCAACTTGGCTGCCAGCTCCTGCTCCTCTGGCAACCCCGTGGGAGCTGGACAAGATCCTACATCTTCCCAAACTATCCAACAAGCCTCATCAGAGTCAACGACCTCCTGAATCAGTGCAAATATCACCCTGAAAACATGCTGTGCTTGCTCCATCCACTCCCTGACCTTTTGCTGCCTCCTTCCCTCCATCCCCTTGAAGATTAATGACCCCCGACGGAAGATTTTGCAACTGTACTGGGCAAAAAAAAAGTTCATTTATTCAATGATGGTGCTGCACTTCAGTGGGGAGGCAGCAGGATTATGCCCAGTGCCTTTGGCCCCTTCCTCTTAACCTGGAAGGGGCTCAGCGAGGGACTGGGGTGGGGGGGACGGTGTCTGTGGGAGGCAGTGGGTGGGCTGAGGAGGGGGGAAATGGCTGATGCAAAAAAAGGTCAGGGAAAACTACTGAAAAAAGTAGTTACAGGGGGAAAAAAAAGAATGAAAGATCACCCCAAGGTTAGAGCTTTATATTCCTTTATCTATTTATTTGTTTATTCCTCCCCGGCTTCGGCGAGACCTCCCCTCCATATCTATAAGGAATTATCAAATAAAGCACACTTCACATTAAATCAAAGGAACATTTCAACGGCCAGATTTAATAACGCAAAATAAAGTCTTGTGGAAACCCACACACAGCTGTGGAAACCCCAAAATAAATCAATTTTCAAGTGGCTGTACAGGAGCCAGGGAGCAATTTTTTTCAAATTGCTTTTTTTTTCTAATAGAACAAACTCCTGCCCAAGGTTGTGCTGCAAATGGGAAAAGAACACGCTCATTTTCTTATCAATACGCTATTGTAAAGAATAATAATCAGCCACTTCAGCATCACTATCATGGTTTTTACATCTATTCTTCTGTTCCCCCTAAGTAGAAGGCAAGTGGAAGAATTAATTAACACAAGATTGGATTAGGGCGCATTGATTTACAATGTATTTCAGCCGAGGATGTGTGATCAGAGCAGAAGAACATATTATAAATAAAAGTAGGGATGTGTCATTAAGGCATCTGAAGCTTTATAATTTAACCCTGCGTAGGCAGAGGATCTGCAGAAGGGGGAGAAAGAGTGAGCCACGTCCAGAGAGATGGAGGACTTTGGTCCCTGGACACATCTTGGTCCTTGTCTTCGAGAACTGGAGTCCTGAGAACTGGAGAGATCCCAGATATCTGGAAGATGGAAAACAGGATTTTTATCTTTAAAACAAAAAAAGAGCAGAGATATTATGGAGCTGTCAGCTCAGCATCAAGTCGCAGCAAAGTACTGGAGCAATTAATCAAAGAATGTTTAAGTATTGGAACAAGGAGATGAGTAACGACTACTATGGATTTGTCACGACTAAATCATGTCAAACCAATCTAACTTCATCCTTCTCCTTCATCAGCTGGTGGAGAGGAGACCTACGGAGATGGATTCATGGCTGTGGCTGTATTTTAAGGTCTGCTTGACTTCAGCAGGCCCACCCCAACGCCGTTACGGGGTCATGGTCCACACACCCATCAGCTTCACGGCTCAGAGCCCCATAGGGCCAGCCCCACCGCTCTGAAGGCACCTTCCAACCTCTGTCCAAATGTCCAGTCCCTTTGCCATGGCAGACAAGGCACTACTTAATGTTCTTCATGTGTTAGTGCTCTTGCAAAGATTAAAAAAAAAAAAAGGAGAAGAAAAAGAGATTGCAAAGCGCTTCATTATCCCCCTCCTCACACTCCCACCCCTGGAATTTGTGGTTTCTTTAACTGGGCTCTTTTTTCTCCACGTACCCCACATGGTCGCCAGCGCTGTGATCCATCTGTAGGGGAATGTGTTAGTCATATTCAGCTTTTAATTACATGATATGGTAATAATGCTATTCATATCCCCAGAGAGTTGTTCTTTCTACTATAAATATAGTCTCTCACATGTTTCATTTATGAAGCAATTTCTGGAGTAAAATGGTTGGAAATATCCTTACTCATGCTATGGTTTTCTGCCTACAAAGTCTTCATGCGATGGCAGGACTATCATCATTTGATGTCAAATACTTCTGATAAATTACTAGAAGAAGGATACTCAGCCATGAACAGGCTACAGGACCCTCATCCTTCTCCAGACCCACCAACCATCAGCTGAGAGACGTGCGTTTTAGTTGACACATCGGTACAATTACCATAAGCAGGTACAAAGAAGCCAAGTCAAGCTCATTATTAGCTTATATATCACTTCCCCACTGAAATCAAGGGATTTGGCCCAGAAGTGGTTGATCTGCAGACTGAGGGTTGCATATTATAATCCTACCCTCAGATGTCTGCAGAGAAGTGTTTATGGTCTTCTACGGGTGGCTTGGAGTTATCCACCATTCAAATCCTAGTGAAAATTAATTTCTACGCACATATATAAATAACAATTCTATATTTCTCTATATCCTCGTGCTGTACCCAGCAGGGATCCCTTGCTTAGCACCCTCCTGCCAGCGCCCATCCTTCCCCCGGCAGCCTCGGGGCGAGTGTCAGTGTGAGACACTTGGGAGTCGGCCTCTTCTCCCAGGCAACCAGCGATAGGACAAGAGGCCACAGCCTCAAGCTTGGCCAGGGGAGGTTCAGGTTGGACATTAGGAAGCATTTCTTCTCAGCAAGGGTCATTAGCCATTGGAAGGGGCTGCCCAGGGAGGTGGTGGAGTCACCATCTCTGGAGGGGTTTAAGGAAAGCCTGGACATGCACTTAGTGCCCTGGTCTAGTTGCCATGGTGGTGTCAGGGCAATGGTTGGCCTCGATGAGCCCAGAGGGCTCTTCCAACCTCATTGATTCTGTGATTCTGTGAGACGGGAACTGAGCCCTAAGCTGGACAAATCTCACAGCTCTGTGAACTAAGACCAGATTTAGATAAAATAGGAACAAGCTGGGACGCAGAGCCAGGAGTTAAGACAAATGTAAGACAAACCCTTTGAATCCAATTCCGACTTTCTCGTAAAGCTCCCAGTGAAATCAACGGCTGGTTTGGACAGAGCATTTGTTTCCCATTAGCTTTAATTGTTGTTGATGTTTCTGTACTCACGGAGCCCAGGCAGGACGAGACACAGGCGCTCACGGGGCTGCACATCAAGCGGCCAGGTTTGGGGCGCATCGCCGGCCCCTCGTCAGGAACGAGCTCGTTGAGGATACAGACACTCACGGCCGATGTGCACATCACACCTCTCTCTCCCTGCTTTAGATTAACCCACATCACGGGCTTTTTAGGCCGTTTTTAAAATCAAGGTTGAGAAAATTAAGTATTTGGGACTGTGGATGAAAGAAGAAATCTGCTAGGCACTTTAGGCCAGGCTCACCTCTGGGGCTGGGAGATCTACTCTCTGCACTGCAGATGAACTATGTGATATTAGCAGTGTGTCTTAGCAGCTATTTTTACTCTGAGCTTAGCCCAGGCCCCCAGTTTTACCCCGGGGTAACTCTCAGCTTGGAGAGCACTCGCCTGACCTGGCAAACAGCAGAATCCGGCTCTGGTGTCAATGACTGCGTTTGGCCTTAAACCACAAGGATTCTGAAAATTTGCTTTGAACCTCCTTCCAGATTAGCAGGATGTAACTCAAGGGCATTTTTGGTACTTATTGTTTGCTACAAAAATTAAAAAAAAATATCTTTTTCCCTTGGGAACTATGACAGTCACCTGAAGGGCTGCTGAACAGCAGCTCCAGATACTCTGACTCCCTTGGGAGCGAGAAGTGGTCTGATTTACACAAAAAAAGACTTAAAAATGATTCTTAACTTGACATCCAAGTACCACATGAAACCACCACCCAAGATCACCAACCAGCTCCCCATGGTGGGCTGTTGCCCCTGCGGAGCTGGCGGTGGGGGAGCAACACGTAACACCTCCCCACAAGGCTTTTGGGGTTGGTTTCCTACTTTCTGCTCCCTCACCTGCTCCATCCCCTCCTTCCAACTCCTCATTTCCCCACCTCCCTTTCCATCTTTCTAGGAGTACTACTTCTCACCTGCCCCATCCCGGGTTCAGCTGGCCAAGCACAGCCCTTTCTCCCCCATGCAAATTTCTGAATAAGTGGCAATCTTCTGGCCTGATGTCTTCCCTCTTTTTCATTTCCTGAGTTGTTTTAAGAGCTTGCACCTGTGTAATAACTGAATACCAGGTTAAAATTGATACCAGCCTTCCAGGCGGTTGCTTGACCCACCCTGGCTTTAAATGCGATCTTTGAATGGATAAATTTTAGACCTTAACACGTATTTTCTCCTCTGGAAATATGCCATGTAGGAAAATACTGGATAAAAATTAATAAGAAATAAACCTGCACCACTACCAGACTTCCTTAAATGAGTATTTTCTGGTAAGTAACTGAAAAAGGAGATAAGGATGGAGGAGAGAGAAGAGAATGATATTCACTGCATGTCTATGAACTTCAAATCCCTTTCCATCCCCAAGTCACACTAGAAACCACACTGTGGGATTGCAAGACCCCAAATGCATCCACATGGAAGTGGGCGTCTGGTTGTGGGCTCCACACTTCAAAAAAAAGATGTTGAGGTGTTGGAGCGTGTGCAGAGGAGGGCGACCAAGCTGGTGAAGGGTCTGGAGGGTGTGATGATGATGGGATGGGATGATGATGGATATGGGATTCAGCCCTTCATGGATGCACTCTGAGGGTGCTGTCGGGACCAGCTGGAGAAACCCTGGGGTGCGGGACCCCACCAGTGCAAAAAAATCTGTGAAATGGAAATATTATCCTGTTACAGGGAAAGATTTATGGATGGGGGAATCTATCAGCTGTCCCGATGGCTTTGAGGTCGTCGCTACATGGTGACCAGCGGCAAATACTCAGATTGCCCCTAAAATCTGCCGCCCCCCCCCAGCTCTTGGGGCACGGAGGAAGCTGCTCGGTCACCAACCCAACCCCACGCCAGGACCCCGATATCCCCACAGGGAGGCGGATGAAGAAACTTCCTTATTTTGCACTTTATTGTTTTTCTTTCCCCCCTCAAGTTTTTCTAAAGAATGAGAACCAAAAGCCGCGGGCGCTCTGCCGGGGCTGGCCAGCCCCAGCCGGCCCGAGCAGCCGCCGAGACAATACCCGGGGCTGTGGGAAAGGCAGCGCAGGAAGGAGCCAAGGACCAGCCCCAGGAGCAGCATCTGCTGGGGCCATGGCCCTGCACCCCAGCACGGAGGGGCTGAGCGGGGCTGTCCCTCCACAGGGGGATCAGGGAACAACCCCCCGCCACCGCCGCGCTCTTAAAATAGCTGCTTTGCAGCGACAGAGCCTGCGAAAGCCGCAGCCTCCCGACTGGAGCAGATGATGTCTGGCCTCCTCCAACACAGGGCTGGCGTAATTGGATGTGTCTAGGAGACATCTCTCACCCCCGAGTAGCTGATCCATTTATACCGCGTCCCCACTGCTCCAAACACGAGAGCACGAAGGCCTGGCAGTAGGTCTCCAGATTTTTGGCTCACCTCCATCGTGAAGCCCCCGGTTTGATTGGATAAGCCTATTTTTTTTTTTAATAAAAAAAGAGCTCGAATGACTAAACACAAATTAGAAATCGTATGATATAATTTCTCCCGCTAACAGCGCATCAGAGGGATGCGGGAAGACGCTTGCTCAATACATCGGAAGGAATGTCGATGAGAAATTAGTCAGCAGCAGCAAAACGAATACACAGTTTTCCTCAATAAAAGCTGACGGCTTATTTACCCATCTGGGATGAATTTATGTGCTTTGTGCAGAGGAATGAGCAGCGAGGGGCTGATTGGAGCCCAAATTCCGATGCAACATGGCTAATTGAGCTTTCTGTAGTCGCTGGCCCTCGTGGTCTGAGAAGGGGCTTGAAGGTTGAGATACTGCAGCAAAGCAGCACGGAGCTTCTCATAAAAAACAGAGGAATTGAGTGAGAAAGGAAGGTTTTGGGGGGGTGAACCCATAGAATCAATCAGGTTGGAAGAGGCCCCGCGGATCATCGAGTCCAACCATTGCCCTGACACCACCATGGCAACTAGACCATGGCACTAAGTGCCATGGCCAGGCTTTTCGTAAACCTCTCCAGAGATGGGGACTCCACCACCTCCCTGGGCAGCCCCTTCCAATGGCTAATGACCCTTGCTGACAAGAAATGCTTCCTAATGGCCAACCTGAACCTCCCCTGGCCAAGCTTGAGGCTGTGTCCTCTTGTCCTATCGCTGGTTGCCTGGGAGAAGAGGCCGACTCCCACTCCACTACAACCTCCCTTCAGGTAGTTGTAGACTGCAATAAGGTCACCTCTGAGCCTCCTCTTCTCCAGGCTAAACACCCCCAGCTCCCTCAGCCACTCCTCATAGCTCAGACCCTCCAGACCCTTCACCAGCTTGGTCGCCCTCCTCTGGACTTGCTCCAACATGTTGTAACCCTTTGCAACGTGTTTCACGATGGGACTCGGTTGGCTGGCAGCCGCAGCAAGGACACGGCACTCGGTGAGGGACACGTGCATCCTGGGGGCAATTCAAACTGGGAGTAAAGATGATGAACTTCTAAGCCCACATTTCTGAGCAGACATAAGCCAAATTTTGATGCTGCACTGTTAAAATACCAGCTCCTTTCCTTGGTGGAGCTTCATCTCCTTGCCCAAAAGCATCACTGCGAAGCCTGGCAGGAATAAACTGAGCTGCAGTGCAGGGGAGAGAGGAAAGGCTGAAGAAGTCAGTGAAGTCTTGGTTGTTATACAAGTTCTTCTTACATAGGGATTTCACAGGCAATAAAAAAGGAAGACTGGATGAAAATAGAGACAGCACTATTGGAAACACACTTTCAGTCTCTAGGCTAGTTTTTTAAATACCCTAAAAACCCCAGTAAGGCTTTTATTTAAAACCAGATAAAACCAGTCTATAAACAGGTGAATGCATCACTTTTCATCTTCACAAACACGTTGATTTGCTTCTTAACCACCCTGGGATCACACAGCTATTTCTCCAGTACTCCCAGTGACCCAGCCCTGCCTGCTGGGGAAGCCCCAGAGATGTTGCAGTTCAGTTTGCTCCATCTCTAGTGCTGTAGCAAGGAATAATTTTCCTCCCTCCCACCCAACTCTCACACTCTCAGCGTCTCTGGAGGTGTTTAAGAAAAGCCTGGACATGGCACTTAGTGCCATGGTCTAGTTGCCATGGTGGTGTCAGGGCAATGGTTGGACTCGATGAGCCCAGAGGGCTCTTCCAACCTGATGGATTCTGTGATTTAGGATCCATTTGCTGAATATTCCCAGGGCACTGGCACAGGGATGTGCCTGGTGGTTGGTCCTTGGGCTGTAAGGGCGAATATCTGACTGTCAAACCCCCCCAGTTGCTGGCAGATCCTCAGCTGGTGTCAGTTATCCTACCTCCATCCACTTCAAAGATCATCAACTTCAATGAAGCCAAGACAACTGACAGCAATCGCAGATCTGCCTCTAATTACACCCGCTCTGATGCTGTAATATCCTGAGCTCCCTCGAACCCGACCGACAGCATCAAACAGCCCCGGGGCTGGATCCCTGCAGCTGGGCAGCCCCGGTGCGGGGCTGCGGTACCCGGAGGAAGGGCAGGGTTGGGGCAGGGTGAGGACATTTGGCATTTAGCAAAACCTCTCCTCTGCAGCCTGGTGCAAATTTCCTCCTGCCACATCCCCAGCCCCGAATTCAGCTCATTCCCAAGTGTTTCAGTGATGTTTCAAAAGCAATATTAATTTATTTTATTTTTTTTTAAGCATAACTCTCTTAATCAGAACCACATTTTCGCAAACAAGCCACTACATATTTGCTGTGGTGGGTGTTTTTTTTTTTTTGCTCTTGAAATAAATCCTGCTCTCCAGATCCTCTGTGGATGTAACTCATTGTCGCTCTCGCGCAGTTAAAACGAACCAGCCCCGTTCACACCAGCCTTTTGTGTCTCAACCCCTCACACAAATCCTACCCCCTCCCCTAGGAGGAAGCACGCGTTTTGCTGATGGGCAAAGTTTTTCCCAGATATTATCACTGCTGTGACAGCAGATAACTCGTTCTAAGAGGCATTTCTTGAGGTTAGCTGCCCAGGCTCATGCTGTGGGACAGGGCAGGGGAGTGGGGGGGTCCTACACCGGGTACCAGCCCGCCTGTGGTGATGGTGAGGTGTTGGAGTGAGTCCAGAGGAGGGTGACCAAGGTGGTGAAGGGTCTGGAGGGTCTGACCTACGAGGAACGGCTGAGGGAGCTGGGGGTGTTTAGCCTGGAGAAGAGGAGGCTCAGAGGTGACCTTAGTGCAGTCTACAACTACCTGAAGGGAGGTTGTAGCGCAGTGGGAGTTGGCCTCTTCTCCCAGGCAACCAGCGATAGGACAAGAGGACACAGCCTCAAGCTTGGCCAGGGGAGGGTCAGGTTGGCCATTAGGAAGCATTTCTTCTCAGCAAGGGTCATTAGCCATTGGAAGGGGCTGCCCAGGGAGGTGGTGGAGTCCCCATCTCTGGAGGGGTTGAAGAAAAGCCTGGCCATGGCACTTAGTGCCCTGGTCTAGTTGACAGGGTGGTGTCAGGGCAATGGTTGGACTCGATGAGCCCAGAGGGCTCTTCCAACCTGACTGATTCTGTGATTCTATGGGGAGGACACAGGGACACCAGGCTGCTCCCCTGCTGAGGAGGTCACAGAAGGGCTGGAAGCACTTGACAGGGTCTCTCTAGAGGTTTAAGAGATCTTACTTATCCCTATCATTATGCTCCAAATCTGATAGTCTTATTTCTCAGCTAAAATAAGTTCAATTGACAGCAGATAAGACTGGCTCAGCAGTCTTGCATTTTTATTTCCCTTAATCTCTGATTAATTTTAATGATCTTTCAGTCCCTTTTATTCCACATCATTCAGGACTTTCACATAATCTTTGCCAAAATGTATTGAACATCCCTTGACTTCAGCCTCCCCACGGCTGAACACCAAGGGTGAGCACAACCTGGCCGCGTGGGACCTGCCTCCTTGGCACTTCTACCTCCAACAGCTCTAATTTCTAAGGAAAAAAGGTCAAACTGAACTTCTGAGGCTTTGAAAAACTCCTCCAACTCCTGGTCAACCTCCCCATCACCAATTGGATGCTGGAGCTGGTGTCCAGCGGTTCCCTCCAGCCCAACAACCTGATCACTGGGTCAAACAGGACAACTCAGGTCACCTCTAAGGCACAACCATCACCCACAAGCTACATCAAGCGTCAAGACAGGGGTGCCCATGAGCCCCACACCCCAAATCGGAGCACAGCTGCCACGTGCCAGCCCTGAGACACCCCAGTGATGGTCTTCAGGTACTGAGCACACAGTATCTGAAGTATTTAGCTGAAGGACACAGCATCACCCCCAAAATTACACCTGGGGGGGTCTCACACCGCTGTGGCTCTGGAGGCCGAGCCAGAGGGTCAGCCCAGACACCCATGGATGGAGCAGGGGATACCACCAAAAAGATGACAACACCTCAGAGGACGATGACATGCGGGGCTACGGGGATGCTTCACCCCCAGCTTGCAGGCTGCAATGCCATAGATATTGGGGTTTTTTTCCCCCCCCTTCTTTTTACAAATGCGATTTTTCTCTCTGGATTAGAGCATCACTAAGCCCCCAGCCCAGCATGTCCTACATCGACAACACTGCTCCTTCCTCCCTGCCTCCGGCACCCAGGTCCAGGATAGTGGCTGCTGCTCCTGCACCCTCTTCCCCAGCCGTGCAAGGAGGGTGGGGGCCTGCTGGCATCTTCCTAGTGACTCACTCTGCTGACAAAGTTAAAAAAACCCAGCAGCAACAAAATAGTCCTGGCCTATTTCAGATGATTTAATCCTCTTTAGACTTCTCTGAATCTCAGGCTTACAGTTATTTAGCGCATTTCAGTAAGTATCCGAGCGCTCACCAGCACATCTGCACCCAAGGTAGGGTTGTGCCACGGCGACGCTTTGCTGGGCTGCTCTTCAAGGTAGATGGTCTAGTTGCCATGGTGGTGTCAAGGCAATGGTTGGACTCGATGATACCAGAGGGCTCTTCCAACCTCATTGATTCTGTGGTATCAAGCACTTCTGGAGGGATGCCAGGCCTCCAAGTACCAAACCCTAAACCACAGTTGGAGGGATGAGTTAAAACCAAACCCCGCAGCCACCCCGCTCCTCTGGACCAGGCGAATCCCCCTTCAGCATCACAGAGATGTGGCCACCAAAACACCCTCTTTGCTAACGAAGCAGCACCAAATAAATCCCACCAAGGTTTTAAGTCACATCGTAGGGTCTTACAGTCCCTCTGCTCTGCACCAGGGAGAGCTGACCACAATCCGATTAACACTAGATTACAACAGAGCGGGTTTTTAAGAGCTTAAAGCAGCTCATGCCACAGAAATCTATCTGATCATATAAGCAGCAGTATTTGAGAACATCAGTGCCTAGAAGGGACCAGAAAATTTTCAGCATTTCTTGCCAAAAGGGCCATTTATTAAAAGAGAAACTTTTCAACCTATTTCATTTTTGCAGGTCAGGAAGGACTCAGCACCCCACATCACCCTCCACGGGTAGGTCCTGGGTAACCCTGGGTTACTTGGGGGTATTTTGGGGTAAGGTTCTCATTTTCCACCCAAAAAGCTTCCAGGTTTCCCCCATGGGGAACAGGAAAATGTTGGCAGCTTTGCCAACGCTGCTGCTAACAGCTTTGGGTGGGAAAGCAGTTTTCCTTGGAAGGACACGCTCCCAGCCAGCAGGAGCACCCCAGAAACCCCATTTCCCCAGGGAAGTGCCTGCTCACTCTTCTCAGAAGTGCCTCAAACAGGCTTTGAGCCCAACAACTTCCAGTAACATGGAAAAAGTTGGAAAAACTTTTAACTTTTTAACACTCCAAAAGTTTCTCCCCTCTTTTTTTTAGCAGAAAGGAGGGGGAGAAACTCCTTATGTTCTTCTAAGAGCACACTCAGTGGGAGCTGGGTAAAATAAAGCAATTAAAAACCAAAAAGATCAAGGAAATGTTACTGACTGTCCTACCTGACACTGGATGACCGCTGCCACTGCCTTGTCACCTCATCACCGAGCTCCCACATGGCCTCAGCCTGTCCCAAGGCCACCACACTGTTGGGCAAGCAGGAGGCAAGTCACACAGCCTGCACCACCTTCTGCTACCCAAGCACACCTCCAGCCTGGCTTTGTTCTTAAAATAAATCACATGGGTTGCCCATCTTCCCACAACACACATCACCTGGCCTCTAATTGATTGATTGATTGATTTTATTGACACACCCAGGAACCACCCCTCCCATCACCCAGGGAGCTGGGTAGATTTTATCCCCCACCTCTTCCTATGCTGCTGCTTTTGGGCTGGTCATTTCCCCCAGCTGCTTCCATGACATCTCATCCCACAGAATCACAGAATCAGTCAGGTTGGAAGAGCCCTCTGGGATCATGGAGTCCAACCATTGCCCTGACACCACCATGGCAACTAGACCAGGGCACTAAGTGCCATCTCCAGGCTTTTCTTAAACCCCTCCAGAGATGGGGACTCCACCACCTCCCTGGGCACCATGTACTTCACTCCGGGCTAGGTGGGCTTGTCTTTAAAGACAGCTCATGCCACCAAATGGAGGATGTCTGGAGAAGATCGCTGCAGGGGACTGTACAGAATAGGGGTGCAGGGAGGGAGCCCCAGGGGTCTTCTCCGGCTCAGAAATCATAAAATCACAGACTGGTTTGGGTTGGAAGGGACCTTAAAGCCCATCTAGTTCCAACCCCCCTGTCACAGGCAGGGACACCTTCCACCAGACCAGGTTGCTCCAAGCCCCATCCAACCTGGCCTTGAACACTGCCAGGGAGGGGGCAGCCACAGCTTCTCTGGGCAACCTGGGCCAGGGTCTCACCACCCTCACAGCAAAGAATTTCTTCCCAATATCTCATCTCAATCTCCCCTCTTTCAGTTCAAAACCATTATAGGGTGAAGCTCCCTGTGACCCCCGTGCCGTGTGACGCAGCCGGGCTCCGTGTCTGCGCTCCAGTCGTGAAACCGAGCCCAGTTTCACTCCCAGCGCTCCCACTTCGAAGATTTACAAGCTCAAGACACTGGAGATGTATTTACTGGCTACCAACATAATTACAGCGTAATTGCATGTGATATCAAGCCAGATTTCCTCAAGCTGTCAGCCACGGGACAGGGCGGGATGACTCCTCACCCAACCCCTATCTCCAGCGACAGCAGAAGAATGAGACTCATTCTTCCACCCTTCAGCTCTTCTATTCTATTTTTTCAGAAGCAATTTGGAGCCCTGGAGCTTTATTAGCAAACAAAAAAGGCCCAAGCTCCTCGTAAATGAATTACCCCCCCGAATGCCCTGTTGAAAACCCTCTGACGTGGCGCGGTTGGGTTGCTGTCAGCGGCCGTGTCCCCATCCTGGGATGGCAGAGGGGTGCCCAGCACCCTGTCCCACCCGTGTGCCTTTCCCAGCCCTCGTAGGGTCCCCCTTGGGGCTTCCTCCTCCGTGCCTTGTCCCTGCCCACCCAGCTCCTCACTCCAGCCGTGCTGTGCCTGGGACAGACCGATGGCACCAGGGATGGCGCTGGTGGCATCTTCAAGGAGGGGCTCCTGCTCAGTCCAGGGAAGGGGAGGTCTGGTGGTTGTGGGTGAAAAGTGGGGACATGGGCTCAGGGGTTGCAGAGGTTCCTCCAAAACGAGCTGAGAGTCATCAGGGCAGGGGCAGGACCCCCCCCCCCCGGCAGCCTCGAGGGGCTGGTCCTGGAACCCGCGTGCTCCGCGAGGGATTAATTGGAGATTATTTTGTGTCTGAGAAGTCTGAGCGCCCTCCCCCAGGAAATACCACGGAGCCAGCGTCTGCATTTATTTAAAATGACCTCCTGTCCTAGTGGGGAAGGAAAATTTGGTTAAACGCATCATTTCATCCGTAACACTCAGAAGAGCCCGAACTGCATCGTTCAGCAGCACTAACGAGCGTGAACCACGGCAGTAAAGCTCTGTTCATCGGCAAAACCAAAGGTGTCATCATGCAAAAGCTTTGCAAGTCTCAGATGCATGTTTTGTATAAAGGATTTGATCAAGTCCTCACATTTGGCTACCAAGGGCCGCGCTGACAGGCCTCGCAGGGTCCTCCCGCAGGTGGCTGGCCCGGACACGGGCGTCAAAGATCCCAAAGACACCACAAAGTGTAACTAACACCTCAGTGCAAACCTGTGATGGGTTTTATGTCCATCCCGGGTGTTGTATAAATTTTGCATGAACCAGCCCCGCCTCATTGCTCCGAAATCAACCCACCGAGGTCCCCTCTCAGCTCTCAGGCCCCACCACCGCCATCCGCACAGCTTTCTGTTGGTGAGACGTGATGTGAGGAGTTCTCCCTCTGTACTGGGCACTGGTGAGGCTGCACCTTGAATCCTGTGTCCAGTTGTAGGCCCCGCACTTCAAGAGAGATGTTGAGGTGTTGGAGCGAGTCCAGAGCAGGGCGACCAAGCTGGTGAAGGGTCTGAGCTCATTGATTCTGTGATTCTGTGTAAGTTTGTATGTGTCTGAACCCAGCGGTTTCCATCCAACTTGAGAAGGTTCAACAGCGCCAATCAGAAGTGAATTTAAGTGTCACTACGGTGAGACCATGAGTGGAGTTGGCAGCACTCAGTTTACGGTGATGGTGCATCTCGGGTCTTCACTCCAGCTCCAGCCATGAAACCGTAGCAGAGAAGAACCTGCGGAAGAGCTGACCCAAGCACCGACGAAGCACGGCAAGCGAGGGCTCAGCGAAACCCTCTGCCATTTAATTCCTGCAGATACCCAGTCTTGGATTTTACTGATTCCACCTCTTTTCCCCAGGTTCATGGGTCGGCTTTGCCTGTGTACAGCATCCCCTGCTCGCTCGAGTGGGTGCTTCACGTTCTTCCAGGAGCTCAAAGAGTTTTAGGGTGAAATACAGAGGTTTTACTTACTGAGCAGAGGAAAATCCGTATGAGAACAAGAATGAAGATGATCTTGCCTTTCTATAGCACCTTCCTCCAACTGAGCCTGAAGACAGCAAAGCTCAATTTTAAAATGCTGGTCGTGTGTTAGTCTCTTCTCCCAAGTAACAAGTGATAGGACAAGAGGAAACGGCCTCAAGTTGTGCCAGGGGAGGTTTAGATTGGAGATCAGGGGAAACATCTTCATCGAAAGGGTTGTCAAGCACTGGAACAGGCTGCCCAGGGCAGTGGTGGAGTCCCCATCCCTGGAGGGATTTAAAAGCCATGTAGATGTGGTGCTGAGGGACATGGGTTAGTGGTGGCCTTGGCAGTGCTGGGTTAACGGTTGGACTCGATGATCTTAAAGGTCTTTTCCAACCAAAATGATTCTGTGATTGGAAAGCGCTTTGCCAACGTTACTGCCCGGTGATGAAGCTCCTCCGGCCACCCCAGCACCAGGACACATGGAAACAACGGGTTTTAACCCAAAACATTAAAAAAAATACACACATTAAAAGAAAAAAAAGCACCTGATCTCCCCAGAACCCCCCCCACAAAACCAGGCTGGGGCACAGTGGGCAATGCAGAGGCCAGCTGGTCTGGGGAAGTGATGGTCCCTCTGTGCTGGGCACTGGTGAGGCCGCACCTTGAATCCTGTGTCCAGTTGTGGGCCCCGCACTTCAAGAGAGATGTTGAGGTGTTGGAGCGAGTGCAGAGGAGGGCGACCAAGCTGGGGAAGGGTCTGGAGGGTCTGAGCTACGAGGAACGGCTGAGGGAGCTGGGGGTGTTTAGCCTGGAGAAGAGGAGGCTCAGAGGTGACCTTGGTGCAGTCTCCAACTACCTGAAGGGAGGTTGTAGCGCAGTGGGAGTCGGCCTCTTCTCCCGGGCAACCAGCGATAGGACAAGAGGACACAGCCTCAAGCTTGGCCAGGGGAGGGTCAGGTTGGACATTAGGAAGCATTTCTTCTCAGCAAGGGTCATTAGCCATTGGAAGGGGCTGCCCAGGGAGGTGGTGGAGTCACCATCTCTGGAGGGGTTTAAGAAAAGCCTGGAGATGGCACTTAGTGCCCTGGTCTAGTTGCCATGGTGGTGTCAGGGCAATGGTTGGACTCGATGAGCCCAGAGGGCTCTTCCAACCTCATGGATTCTGTGGTTCTGCAGTGCAGAGTGAAATGAAAGCCAGGTGTCGGACGGGGTTTATAAAAATGGCACATTTATTGCTACAGAACGGTCATGTACATGACGGCATCGAGTAACTACAGATGAGAAACAGGTAATGGCCCTACAGCAAGCTGTCTTTGTTCGCTTGGCGTCTTCGTGAAGGAACTCCAGCACACAACCTGTTTGGACACTTCTACAAATCAGAAATACACCAAAAACATGAAAAAATCGAGGCACTCAGCCACACATTGAAAACAAGGTGTAACTGTTCATCTTTTTGTATTTTTTTTTAATATTTTTCCCTTTTTTTTCATTTTTTTCCCCCTTTTTTTTTCGTTTTTACTGCTGCAGCTACGTGTACAGTCGCAAAAAATTTCCCCGTTGCGACCTACAACTAAAAAAAAAAAAAGAAAAAAAGCTACCGTACAGTTTCATCTCAATAACACATGGTAAAATAACATCTTTTAAATAGTAAAATAAAGTAACAAACTTTTACTCAGAATGATTCCAAAAATCTACAAAGAAGAAATATTCAGAATCTGACAATTTTTTTCTCTTTTTTTTCCGTAATATTCATGGTATAAAAGGATTGCTCCTGTGAAAAATAAGCCAAATATATTTTTTTTTTTATTTTTAAATTTAGTTTTTTTTTCTTTTTTTCCTACTAGGGTGTACTACAGTCTATTTTATAGCAAAAAGAGCACTAGACAAACGAAGCTTTATAACAAAAAGCCAGGCACTGATACATGGTAAATCTCTGCTTTTTTTTTGTTTTCTCTTATCTTCACTTTAATTGCATCACAAGTAACAAGAATGAAAAAGGCCACAGTTCATATATTTTCACCATTACATAAGTCTATAATACTTGAAATGAGTATGGTCAAACCAGCACTGCACAAATAGGAATCAACTTCAAGTCCCATGAGAAAGAACATGGGTTTTTTTAAAAAAAATAAAATAAAATAAAATAAAAAAGGAAACCAAAAGGGAGGGCCCCCCCCGGGCCCTGGTGCCCCGCTGGGTTGGAATTCATCATATTCCACCTCTAGGTTTGTTTTTTTTTCCAGTCAACCAGTGGACTAATTTTTATTTTTGCCTTTTTTTTTCCCCCCATATTTTTTCCTTTTTTTAAAAATTTTTTTTTAATTTTTTTTTTTTAATTTTATTCTTTTTTTTTAATTTGTGCTTGTTTCCACTGAACTCTCTCCATCCCTGGCAATATTCTGTATCATTCCCTTTTAGACACGGATCATATTCTGCCTAGTGGTGAACCCCTCCTCTCCCTGACCACCCGTCTTCATTCCCCTCACCCCAAACCCTATAAAAAAAAAACCAAAATTAAAAAAAACAACCCCCAAACCCTCGGAAGACTGAATCAGTACAAGTTGCATCACTGGTAGGACTGACAGTTGGATCAACATTAGTGTTCCTCGCAGCTACACAGAAGACAAATGGGAAAAAAGTTCTAAGCGACCAGATTTCCCTAAATCAGCATATTCATAAATTACTTGAATGTGGAGGTGGATCAGGTCAGACAAAGCTGCTCATTCGCTGTTGGGGAGTTTCTCAGCCCAGTTTTATGATTTATTTCCAAACCCCTTCGTCGCTCTACCTAAGGGGCAGCAGCTCGGCCCCCTCGGGACGCGCACGCCTTACCTGGGCTGGGAAAGAACGGGAAAAATCGGGGGTGACGTGGGGGTTATGGGGAAATCTTGCCTCATGTGGAGCAGGAGATGCTGGGATCCTCGGTTCTGAACGCCGGGGTGGACAAGGGCGCGTGTGGCGTAACCTGGGACACAGTAGGACAAGAGGACACAGCCTCAAGCTTGGCCAAGGGTGGTTCAAGTTGGGCATTAGGAAGCATTTCTTCTCAGCAAGGGTCATTAGCCATTGGAAGGGGCTGCCCAGGGAGGTGGTGGAGTCACCATCTCTGGAGGGGTTGAAGAAAAGCCTGGCCATGGCACTTAGTTGTGGTGGTGGCCACTGTGGACATGGCCACTAGACATGGCCATGGTCTAGTTGCCATGGTGGTGTCAGGGCAATGGTTGGACTCGCTGATCCCAGAGGGTTCTTCCAACCTCATTGATTCTGTGATCCCCGTAGCCGCCGGCATCCATCCCTGTGGCCACCAGCATCCATCCTGTGGCCACAAACATCCATCCATCCATCCCTGTGGCCACCACCCTGAGCTGCTCCTCCGCTCCGGCCAGAGCCCGCTGCGAGCCGAACAACAAAAGCTTTTCCTTTCTTTTTTAAGTTCCAGAAACTAAACTCCTCATTTATTTTCTGTCCACAGATTGCTTTAAATAAACATGAAGTTGGTCTTATCATTTTGTTTTTTACATCATTTATCAGTCCTCAGCATCTCGGTGCTCATCTCCTCGCCGGTCCCTACCCCGATGGACACCGAACCCGAGCGTGATCCACCAGGGCTGAGCTCTCCTGGCCCAAAAGAAAAATTAAACATTTATGGCTTGTTCAGCTTCGTCGGCATCGAGCTCCTCATGCCAAGGGCCACCCCGGCGGGGCCCACGCTGCTCCCACACCCCCTCTCCGCTCTCCTCCTGCCACAAACCCCCGCAACTCAGGGGTTACGCCTCGGTGTAGCTCCTCGAGCGGGTGAATCCACCTCCACATTTGAGAAACTTATCGACAGAACCAAAATAAAACCACTGAGAAGTTTTATCGCTACTGACCATATTTACAGCTCGCAGCACGCACACAGCTGACCCAAACGGGGACGGGGATGCCGAAGGGGAGCACGCGGGAGCTAGATTTGTTCTTGACCTTTGTGGTTTTTTTTTTCCAGAAACATAAAATTCAGATTCTCATATCTCACTATTTCATTTAAATGAGACTTTTTTTTTTTGTGTTTTTTTTTCAACCACACAGATTTTTATAAACAAAACAAAACCAAAAAAACCCGATACAATGTATTAAAACACATAATAACAAGAGTCTACATGTAAAAATATAACTTTTACATACACAATTCCAAAATAATGATACGTTTGCCATTTTGTTGCATAAAATTTACAAATGTTCTTTTTTTCATTACTCTATAACTGGAGAACAGATGGAACATTTAGACCGTTTGATGGGATTTATGGCATTTATTCAGTGTTGATAGGTGGGGGGAAAAAGAAAAACCGCCTTGGAAGAGGGAGGTTTGATTTCAAATCCATGCCAGGTTGGTGTGGCTGTAAAAACAGAACCTGGAATTAAGAGACAAAAGGATGCTGACAAATCCTGGACGAGGAGCACTAGTACACCAACTCTCCGTACACCAACGTCAAGACTCACTAGGGAGGTTGGTTTCGTTGTGCCCACGCTTTCAAAGCTAATTATCTGAGGAGCTGCTGTGCCATAGTATGTATTAAATATGTTAAGTAAAAAAAAAAAAACAACACAACTTCATTCGTACTGGCCAGAGAAATACTGTACTACCAACCCCCCTCCTCGAGAAAGTGCAACTTAATGCTTTTAGGACTCGTAAGGCTCGGTGTAATGCTGCGTGATGACCGGACTTGGCATTTCACAAAGAAAGGAGGAGGCAGCAAGTGGTCTACGCTTAAATAATCCACTTAAAAACGAGAGAACAACAGGAAAAAAAAAAGAAATCGCAATTTTTCCCCCCCCCCCCTCCCCGTCCCACCCCACGTCCCGGCCCCGCCTCACTGCACGCTCGTTAGGCTACACACACAGGTTATCGCGTTAATCGGGTCGTTAATCACAGCCACTTCGATTATGTCATGTTTTCCGATGATAGAAACATTGGAAGGCACAGTGGTAACATTGTAGCATTCTAACCTTGTACCTCTGAAAATCCCAGAACACAAAAAAAATAACGGGGGTGGGGTGGGGGAAACGAGCGGGGCGGCTCGGCTCCCGCGGCGCCCGGGCTGCTGGCCC
This sequence comes from Nyctibius grandis, assembly GCF_013368605.1. Taxonomy (NCBI): domain Eukaryota; kingdom Metazoa; phylum Chordata; class Aves; order Nyctibiiformes; family Nyctibiidae; genus Nyctibius; species Nyctibius grandis. Next base: position 5,927,273 of record NW_027167473.1, read on the forward strand.
CAAAGCCCTGGCTCCCCCCCAAGAGACCGAAGAAACAACTCTCTACTTTGTAATTATGAATGAGAAGCAACGTGAGGGTCAGTGTTTCAGCCTGCACCACCCCTCCAGAGACAAAGAGTTGGCACTACAGGTTACAAGAACAACAACAAAAAAAAAAAAACCAGGGGAGAGAGGGACAGAAATAAGACCAAAAAAAAAAAAAAATCCCTTATTTACAGTAAAATCTTTTTTTTTCTTTTTAAAAAAGTTAATCAGTACTATTTTTTTACAGGAGCAAAAAAGTCTTGAAACAAATGAACAAAAGCTTACCATAGTCACTAAATTTCTCATATATATTTATATATATATTTATATATATATATATTTGTCATAGGTCTATAAGATCCATCTGTTCCTCCTACCCTAAGGAATGGCTAATGTCATCGCTTCCGTTCTCGTGAGGCCGTTTGCTGGTTTTGTGTAAATATCTGGGCAGCAAAGCTTCCCTTTGAATCTCCAGGACGTAGAAACACTAGCTGTCTAGCACACCAACAAAAACGCTTCGTTTTTTTTCTCTTCAGAAGTACACTTTTTTTTCATTATTGCAAGTTTACAATTTTAAATTAAATATTTTTTTTTTTTTTTTTTTCCTTTCGCAGACTTACAAATTAATTATAGTCGTGGTTTATTATTATTTTTTTTTTCTTTTTTTTTTTTTTTTCTCCAAAAGAAGTTTAGGCACAAATGCATTGTCCCACAGTGTGGAGAAGATTGCCATTCAGTCTCTAGGCTGCGCGCCGACAGCTCGGAACATACTGCGTTAGACATTCTGCGTGATATGTTCAAGAGAGTTGTCCCTCAAGTTGCACTTTTTTGTGGGTTTGTTGGGTTTTTTTCCTCTCTCACGGTTTTAATAATCGGGAATGCTGAAATCTCTTGCGTCTGTGATTCTTACCTACTCAGACTTGTCTTATATTACAAAAAAAAAGGGGTTAAGGAGAAGTGTTTATGTGGGTTTAAGATAATACAGCTGTTAAGGAAGTGGTCTCTTGCTTTAAATGAAGAAATGTGGCAACTTGGACCTGTGGAAGAAGTAAAACATCTCGTTACTCAAGAAGAGTCGAGCAGGAGGTCCCCAAAATCCATCTACAAGGGGTTGGCTGGCACAGCCCCCCCAGGGCACAGCTGAAAAAGGCTCCAAACCCACTTGCCTTGTTTTTTTACATCTGTCCCATGTGATTGGAGGCGTCTCCCATGCCAGGGTGGGGGCCCGCCAGGGAAAGCGGCGGAGGGTCTGAAGAGACTTTCTCTTCTTCCCTTCTTTTCAGACACGCTGCTTTAGGGTTCAGGTTTCTTTCTGTGGAATGGAAGCAAAAGGTGGTTTTAATATTATAGAATCCCAGAATCAATCAGGTTGGAAGAGCCCTCTGGGCTCATCGAGTCCAACCATTGCCCTGACACCACCATGGCAACTAGACCAGGGCACTAAGTGCCATGGCCAGGCTTTTCTTAAACCCCTCCAGAGATGGGGACTCCACCACCTCCCTGGGCAGCCCCTTCCAATGGCTAATGACCCTTGCTGACAAGAAATGCTTCCTAATGTCCAACCTGAACCTCCCCTGGCCAAGCTTGAGGCTGTGTCCTCTTGTCCTATTGCTAAAGAACGTAAAACGTGCCCAGGAGCTACGCCAGCATCATTGAATCACAGAATGTCAGGGGTTGGAAGGGACCTCTGGAGATCATCGAGTCCAACCCCCTGCCAGAGCAAGACCAATCTAGGGCAGGTCACACAGGAACGCATCCAGACGGGTCTGGAAAGTCTCCAGAGAAGGAGACTCCACAACCTCTCTGGGCAGCCTGTTCCAGTGCTCTGTAACCCTCACAGTAAAGAAGTTCTTCCTCATGTTGAGGTTGACCTTCCTGTGCTCCAACTTGCATCCATTGCCCCTGGCCAGGCTTCCCCCAACCCCACGAGGTGCATTTGGCCCGGGGAAGCCCAGGAAGGATGTAAGTAGCCCCCAGCTACACACTGACCTCTGACTTGCTGCTCTAAGCTGAGGATGACGGCCACAGCCTGGTGTAAGATGAGGAGCTTGGTCTGGGGCTTGTCGCTCTTCAGGTGGAGCTGCACCATGCGGCCCAGCTCCTTGAACGCCTCGTTGATGTCGCGGACGCGCAGGCGCTCCCGAGCGTTGTTGGCCATTCTCCTTTCCTTTTCCCTCTCGGCTTTCTGCTCCGGTGTCAGGTCTTCGTCGTCGTTATTGCTGGGAGACAAAAGGAACACATCATTTTCTAATGACGCGGGAAAGAAGCAGAGCAAAGATTTGCAACAGGCTTTGGCCAAAACCAGGGCTGCAAGTCACCAACAGACACCGAGTGATTATTTGCTGTTACTACTCCACCAGACCTGGGCAAAATTCAGCCCACTTCAATTTTACACTGAGTAAAGCCTTAGTTTGTAATGAAGCTTTACAATCTGCAAGGCAGGACTTTGGATATTTATATCGATTTTATTTAGTTATCAAAATTATAGCTTTTTTTTTTCCAGTAACATATTTTATCACAGCCAATACTGCAATGTTTGATTTCGTGGCAGATCTCCACCCTTTAACCCCAAAGGACACGCTGGTGGCTCCCTGCACTGCTCCTACTTCCCAGCCCGGGAGCGAGGAGCTTGTCCCTGCCCAGCGAGGGGACCTGCCCCATCTCCCCCTGGTCCTAGCACCCAAATCCCACGGGCTCCAGCCCCGCAGCAGCAGCTTCCACACCAGCCAGCCGTGCATGGACACGTTCCCCTTTCAGCAGAGCATCGTTGGGGTGTTGGAAGAAACTTTACTGCTGAAGGTGAGGATGAGCCAGGGGCAGCACCCCAGTCCCTGCACCGAAAGAGCCACGCAAGTAATTACTGGCTGTGAAGGGCCCTACGGTGACTTTCTGCATCCTTTCTGCACCAAAACTGCTTTCTGCCCAGAGAAAATGATGATTTGAAATTGGAAACACATCCACTGCTGAGTCATTGCCACTATGTCATTTGAATTTTGGATGCAAATGGAGTAATAAATTTCCAGCAGTCCTAATGACATGGATTTAGACGTATAACTAAATATCAGGAGTCACCTTTTAAAGCTGCAAGCAACAATATTAGCCTCAAAAAGCTTCAAAGCACATCTAAATCTTCAATTTTGTTGAATTAACAAGAGCTACGATCACCTCACAGCAGCATAAAGGTGTTCTCCTCACCATACCCCAGAGGCACAGGAAAGCCCCGCTCCTACAGATGGTTACGTCAAGAGTAAATCTCCAGCATCGTGTATTTGATGACACAATCCAGCTACGACTTCACTAATATTTCCCCAAAATTTACAAATAATATGATTAACAAATAAATTAAAGACCTCTAAAGCCTCCACTTACACCTAGAGATTAAGGACTGGGACTGATAAATTTCTTTCGAGGTAAAAGCAAAGCAGAGGGTTGGTTAGTGCAGGTGTAGGTGGGATCAGCTCCTCGTCCCAGTTTAAATCCATACCGTATTCCAATTTGCAGAGAGAAATATCAGCTTAATTTATACATTTGAGCGTAAATTTTATAGATTGTGGCGAACTTGCTCAGGGGCCAAATTTGTGAATTGATGGAATTTGAGGCCGTCCTGGAGTACAGGTCCCAGAAAGGCGCTGGGTACTGCCAGCACAGCCACGCCAGGAAAAAAACCTCAGAGTTTCCTCCTGGTCTGTTCACTTCATCGAAATCCAGTGAAGGAATTAAATGAAGCGACACTATTATATACTGTTACCTAGATCTTGACCTAGTAATTGATTTGATATCCTTCTTGTCATCCTCTAGTTTCTTGTCCTCAGAAGATTTGGCGTCCTGGAGGTTTTCGTCTCCCTCGTCGTCAGATTTGATTTCGGAGCTCCCCGACGAGACGCTCTGCCCTTGCAGTCCGGTTGGCATGCCTGCGAGAGGACACACGGACAGGCCGTCAGGCCGCGCTTAAGCCGAGGTCTAAACGGGCTGGGTGCACGTCCCCTGGGTGCGTGTCACCTATGGGTGCGTGTCCCCTGTGGGTGCGTGGCCCCTGGGTGCACGTCCCCTGTGGGTGTGTGGCCCCTGGGTGCACGTCCCCTCTGGGTGCGTGTCCCCTGGGTGCACGTCCCCTATGGGTGCATGTCCCCTCTGGGTGCGTGTCCCCTGGGTGCATATCCTCTATGGGTGCGTGTCCCCTGTGGGTGCACATCCCCTGGGTGCACGTCCCCTATGGGTACACGTCCCCTATGGGTGCGTGTCCCCTGGGTGCACATCCCCTCTGGGTGCGTGTCCCCTGGGTGCACGTACCCTCTGGGTGCGTGTCCCCTGGGTGCACATCCCCTATGGGTGCACGTCCCCTATGGGTGCATGTCCCCTGGGTGCACATCCTCTCTGGGTGCGTGTCCCCTGGGTGCACATCCCCTCTGGGTGCGTGTCCCCTGGGTGCACGTACCCTCTGGGTGCGTGTCCCCTGGGTGCACATCCCCTGGGTGCACGTCCCCTGTGGGTGCGTGTCCCCTGGGTGCACATCCCCTATGGGTGCGTGTCCCCTATGGGTGCACATCCCCTGGGTGCACGTCCCCTATGGGTGCACGTCCCCTCTGGGTGCACATCCCCTGTGGGTGTGTGTCCCCTGGGTGCACATCCTCTATGGGTGCGTGTCCCCTGTGGGTGCGTGTCCCCTGGGTGCACATCCCCTATGGGTGCACGTCCCCTATGGGTGCACGTCCCCTGGGTGCACGTCCCCTATGGGTACACGTCCCCTATGGGTGCGTGTCCCCTGGGTGCACATCCCCTCTGGGTGCGTGTCCCCTGGGTGCACGTACCCTCTGGGTGCGTGTCCCCTGGGTGCACGTCACCTATGGGTGCGTGTCCCCTGGGTGCACGTCCCCTCTGGGTGCGTGTCCCCTGTCCTCGGTGAAGGGTGACCTGCGGTTCAGCCCCGGCAGCTCCTAAAACCGGGTTTAAGCCAGGCCTTTGAGGGCCGTGCAAGGGGGCACAGGCTGCTGCTCCTACTCAATCACCGCCCTAACTTTTAATCTTCAAAAAAAAATCCTTAATATTTCTCATAAAATACTCAAAATACCGCGGCTGCAGTGAGTAAGCAAGGCCTTGTAAGGCATCCTAATAGTTTAGGCTCGCTTTAAGGGGAAGATGAGCTGCCCCTAGGAGTAACACCAGCCCCCCGCTGCCCTCTGGGCAGTACTCACCCCTGTACGGGTCCTGCGGCGGGTTCAGGTCCGGGGACGTGGCGGACTGGACGGGCAGCTGCGGGACCGGGACCTGGTTTGGCACGAGCGAGTGGCTCCCGCGCAGGCTGACGCCGTCCTCGCGGTGCGCTCCGACCTGTCGTGAGGGGAGAGAGGAGGGGGTGAGGGGGGCTCAGTCCTGGGGACCCCAGAGAGGGACGGGACGGGAGCCGTGGCACCGGGCCCGGCTTCACTAGAGGGCGCAGACGGCCCGTACAGCCGCACCGCGCACCGCACACCGTGGGCACCACACCGCACACCGTACAACACACACTGTACACCGCACACCGTACACTGTGTGCACTGTACACCGTACACCACTACACCATGTGCACCGCACACCATGTGCACCGCACACCATGTGCATTGTGCACCACACACCGTACACCGCACACCACGTGCACCGTACACCGCACACCATGTGCACCGTGTTCACCATACACCACACACCATGTGCACCTTACACCGCACACCATGTGCACCATGTTCACCATACACCATACACCATGTGCACCACACACTACACACCATGTGCACCTTACACTGCACACCACACACCATGTGCACTGTACACCACACACCATGTGCACCGTACACCATACACTACACACCATGTGCACCGCACACCACACACCAGGTGCACCGTACACCATGTGCACCGCACACCGTACACCACACACCGCACACCACACACCATGTGCACCTTACACTGCACACCATACCCCATGTGCACCGCACACCACACACCATGAGCACCGCACACCACACCCCATGTGCACCACACACCATACACCATGTGCACCATGCACCGCACACCATACACCACACACCGCACACCATACACCATGTGCACCTTACACCGCACACCATACACCACACACTGTACACCATGTGCACTGCACACCGTACACCATACACCATGTGCACCATGCACCGCACACCATACACCACACACCGTACACCATGTGCACTGCACACCGTACACCGCACACTGCACACCATGTGCACCGCACACCATACACCATGTGCACCTTACACTGCACACCATACACTATGTGCACCGCACACCATACACCATGTGCACCGCACACCATACACCATGTGCACCGCACACCATGTGCACTGTGCACCACACACCATGCAGCACACACCATGTGCACCATACACCGCACATCATGTGCACCTTACACCACACACCATACACCATGTGCCCTGTCCACCGCACACCGCACACCGCACACCATACACCATGTGCACCGCACACCATGTGCACCGTCCACTGCACACCATACACCATGTGCACCGCACACTATGTGCACCTTACACTGCACACCACACACCATGTGCACCTTACACCGCACACCATGTGCACCGCACACCGCACACCATACACCATGTGCACCGCACACCGCACACCATACACCACACACCGTACACCATGTGCACTGCACACCGTACACCGCACACTGCACACCATGTGCACCGCACACCGTACACTGCACACCATGTGCACTGCACACCGTACACTGCACACCGTACACCATGTGCACTTTACACCACCCACCATGTACACCGTACACCATACACTGCACATCATGTGCACCGCACACCGCACACCACACACCATGTGCACTGTACACCGCACACCATACACCATGTGCACCTTACACCGCACACCGTGTGCACCACACACCATGTGCACCTTACACCGCACACCATACACCATGTGCACCTTACACCGCACACCGCGTGCACCACACACCACACACCATGTGCACCTTACACCTTACACTGCACACCATGTGCACCTTACACCGCACACCGTGTGCACCACACACCACACACCATGTGCACCGCACACCGCACACCGTGTGCACCGCACACCATACACCACACACCATGTGCACCTTACACCTTACACCATGTGCACCTTACACCTTACACTGCACACCGTGTGCACCGCACCCCGCACCCCGCACACCCCACGCCCCCCGCAGAGGCCGCCCGCGAGGCCGCCTCGCCGCACGCCTCGTGACAAGCACGGCAGAGCGGCTCAGGCAGGTAAACCGTCAAACCGCCTCCCCGGGTGCCGCCGCCGAGCGCGCCGACTCCCACCCATCTGTCTTCTATCATGTCCGCCAACCGAGCTGACAATTATCTTAATGCCCATATGCTTAATTGCGGGCTCCGCCGTCCCCCCCCCGCCAGCGGAAATCCCGCAGGAATTTCAATTTGGCATCCGACTTTCACTTGGGGGATCGCACTCGCCGGCCTGCCACTTTTCCCCCCCCCCGTAACGCCAGCGAAGCCTCTGACAGCGTGGCCCCCGCTCGCCCCGACCGTCACGACGTGTCACCTGCCTCTCCGAAACGAGGAGCCCCGTCCAAATTAGCGCTCGCTGGGTTTCATTACCCGAGTCGCCGTCCCTGCCAGCGCCGCGACTCCACGTAACACACCAATAAAGGTTTTATTAAACGCTCCAGCATCGGAGCTGAGAGCGCGGGGACAAGGGACAGCCGGGTGAAACCTCCTCGGGTGCGGGTGAAAGGGGCGATAAACCCGGCCCAGAGCTGTAAATCGCTCTTTATTTTCCAACAAGTAAGGAGATAAAAAGATGGAGGGATGTTTCTAATCAGACTTACACGATAATATGGGATAATTGTTACCAGCGAGTCGAGACCGCAGCGAGAAAGATAAAAGGGAATCCTGCCAAGGGGAACTTGAGAAAATCTTTTACTACTAGACGTAACGCAAATAACCAAAAGCAAGTGTGCAACAGCACAGACAAAACTCTCCCCTCGTCGAGACGGTCTAATTTTTACAGCCTGAGATACTAAGAAAAGCCTGGAAGCAGCAGTGGTTGGTTTTAAGAGAGAATGAGTTGTTATGGGGCGCTTGGAGCTCGGCGCTCCTCCTTCCGGAAACCTCCACGGAGAAAACGCAGCAAAATCCCCGTGACACAGAATCAATGAGGTTGGAAGAGCCCTCTGGGCTCATCGAGTCCAACCATTGCCCTGACACCACCATGGCAACTAGACCAGGGCACTAAGTGCCATGGCCAGGCTTTTCTTCAACACCTCCAGAGATGGTGACTCCACCACCTCCCTGGGCAGCCCCTTCCAATGGCTAATGACCCTTGCTGAGAAGAAATGCTTCCTAATGGCCAACCTGACCCTCCCCTGGCCAAGCTGGAGGCTGTGTCCTCTTGTCCTACAACCCACTACGTGATCAATCTGCCTTGTTGAGATTTGCAGCTTTTTTTCCTCCCAACTGGCCAACTCCAGGCTCGCTTAGTGAGCAAGCCCAGCCTATGGCCATCCCTACATGAAAGACAAACCATTTCTCACCCACTGTGACCAACCTGAAGACAGCTTTCCCCTCGCCCCAGGTGGGACCAGGGCATCCTGAGACGGGATGACAGTTCTGGGCCCCGCACTTCAAGAGAGATGTTGAGGTGTTGGAACAAGTCTGGAGGAGGGCGACCAAGCTGGGGAAGGGTCTGGATGGTTTGACCTATGAGGAACGGCTGAGGGAGCTGGGGGTGTTTAGCCTGGAGAAGAGGAGGCTCAGAGGTGACCTTAGTGCAGTCTCCAACTACCTGAAGGGAGGTTGTAGCGCAGTGGGAGTCGGCCTCTTCTCCCAGGCAACTAGTGATAGGACAAGAGGACACAGCCTCAAGCTTGGCCAGGGGAGGTTCAGGTTGGACATTAGGAAGCATTTCTTCTCAGCAAGGGTCATTAGCCATTGGCAGGGGCTGCCCAGGGAGGTGGTGGAGTCACCATCTCTGGAGGGGCTTAAGAAAAGCCTGGACATGGCACTTAGTGCCATGGTCTAGTTGCCATGGTGGTGTCAGGGCAATGGTTGGACTCAATGATCCCAGAGGGCTCTGTCCCACGTGGGTACCCAAACTACCGCTCTTACAGCAAACGTCAGGCCTCAGATGTCCCCTAAACCAGGCCGGCCATTCCCTTTCCTCCTTTGAACACCATCAGCTGCTTTCACCAGGACCTTCGAGAGCACCACCACGCTGCCAAACACGGCTGAAAGCCACCATCTGCCAGGGGACGTGGGGACACGATTTACTGAGATAAAGCCCATCCTGTACAAGACGTCGGGGACAGAAAGCAGCGATGCCCACGAGCTCGGGGCGTTGGCAGCTCCCGGCACCGCCGGTTTGTCTGTAAGACACACAACAGCTCTGCCCCGAGGTGGAGTGAGGATAGGAAACATTCCCCCCAGCCCAGGAGTGGAGATGATAAATAATACTTCTCTTTCGAGAATCAAACTCCCTTTGAAGTTCTATTAATATTTTATTTCTTTCCATCTCTTTAACCAGCCCTTCGCTGCAGCGCTCCGCAGACTGGCGCGGAAAAAATCCCAACAAATAACAAACCCTCAGACGTGCATGGGAGGTGTAAGCGGGCTCTGCTGCAAATCTCTGCCTCAGTTTCCCCTCTGCGACCACCATCCCAGGCACACGCAGGTCCCCAAGCACAGCCATGTGTGAAGTACAACCTGCTCAAGATAATTCAGCCAAAGGGAAAAGCTACAAGAATCACAGAATCAATGAGGTTGGAAGAGCCCTCTGGGCTCATCGAGTCCAACCATTGCCCTGACACCACCATGGCAACTAGACCAGGGCACTAAGTGCCACGTCCAGGCTTTTCTTAAACACCTCCAGAGATGGGGACTCCACCACCTCCCCGGGCAGCCCCTTCCAATGGCTAATGACCCTTGCTGAGAAGAAATGCTTCCTGATGTCCAACCTGAACCTCCCCGGGCCAAGCTTGAGGCTGTGTCCTCTTGTCCTAGCGCTGGTTGCCTGGGAGAAGAGGCCAACTCCCACTCCACTACAACCTCCCTTCAGGTAGTTGTAGACTGCACTAAGGTCACCTCTGAGCCTCCTCTTCTCCAGGCTAAACACCCCCAGCCTGTAGCACTGCAGGGGGTTGTTGTGGCCCAAGTGTAAGACCCGGCACTTGTTCTTGTTGAACCTCACGCCGTTGGTCTCGGCCCATCTATCCAACCTGTCCAGATCCCTCTGTAGGGCCTTCCTACCCTCCAGCAGATCGACACTCCCACCCAGCTTGGTGTCATCTGCAAATTTACGGAGGGTGCACTCAATCTCTACGTCTGGATCATCTCTAAAGATATTGACCAGCACTGGCCCCAAAGCTCAGCCCTGAAGACCACCATTAGTGTCATGTATACGACAACGGAAATTTTATCCTCCAGAGCCAGGAAAGCCCCTGCCTGACCCAGAAGCGACTCTGTGTGCAGCCTTCACACACACAATTAACTTCCTAAATACAAAAGTAAATAAAAACTCCCACCTACAGCCTGGATCACAGCTTTGGGCTACGGTTAGGACGAGATTACTCCTACCTTGCCAATACAACCAACAAACGCAACAACCACCACGCTTTGCCCTTTTAAATATGATGACCTCGTGTTATCCCATCAGATAAATAAAAACACGCAGCAAGAAAGTTGTAAGGTGCTGCATGTTAACACGTGTTCCCTGTTGTCACGATTTATAAGCCTGACATAAAGCAGATTTGTGCAAAGCCCTTACAAACCTCTACGGCTGTATTAAAAAGGGAACAGCGCGGGGCACTCCGACACAAACGGGCTCTCACTGTACGTGTGTATTATTGGGCCAAATTATTCCCTCTTATTTAACTGCACCAAAGCCTTTCATCTCCATGCTATACAATAATAGTTTCCATATGACCGGTGGCTCGGCTATAAATAAGATCAAAAGGAAAAGAAAGGATTTAATAAAAAAAAAAAAGAAAAAGACATTAAGAGTGGCATTAAATCAGGGAAAAAAAAGCAAAGTTCACTTTTTTTTTCTACAGAAAAAAAAGCTGAGTACGAAGCAGCTCGCCAAACATCTTATGAAAGGGCTGTTTGCGAGCCAGTTGTATGCAAAAGCCATTTAAACGGAGCCCAAAGTGGCAAAGCCGGACTTTGCTGCTACAAGGAAGGGGAAGAAGAAGAAGATGAAGGACAAAAAGCACAAGTGCCACGTCTCCACGCGAGGCCGGGACACCGGCTCGGCGGCGGCGAGGGCTTGAGCACCCACGTGTGCTTGAGGCTTTGAGCAACCTCGTCTAGAGGAAAGGTGTCCCCGCCCGTGGCAGGAAGGTTGGGACTAGATGATCTTTAAGGTCCCTTCCAACCCAAACCAGTCTGTGATTCTGTGATTCCTTCTACGACCAAGTGACCCGCTCAATAGATGATGGCAGGGCTGTGGATGGAGTCTATCTAGACTTGAGTAAGGCCTTCGACACTGTCTCCCACAGCATCCTCCTAGACAAACTGCCTGCCCGGGGCTTGGATGGGTGGACTCTTCGATGGGTTAAAAACCGGCCCAGAGAGTGGTGGGGAATGGGGCAAAGTCCAACTGGCGGCCGGTCACTAGCGGTGTTCCCCAGGGCTCAGTTCTGGGGCCGGTGCTGTTCAATACCTTTATAGATGATCTAGACGTAGGGATTGAGTGCACCCTCAGTAAATGTGCAGGTGACACCAAGCTGGGTGGGAGTGTCGATCTGCTGGAGGGTAGGAAGGCCCGACAGAGGGATCTGGACAGGTTGGATCAATTGGCCGAGACCAACGGCATGAGGTTCAACAAGAACAAGTGCCGGGTCTAACACTTGGGCCACAACAACCCCCTGCAGCGCTCCAGGCTGGGGGTTTTTTAGCCTGGAGAAGAGGAGGCTCAGAGGTGACCTTAGTGCAGTCTACAACTACCTGAAGGGAGGTTGTAGCGCAGTGGGAGTCGACCTCTTCTCCCAGGCAACCAGCGATAGGACAAAAGGACACAGCCTCAGGCTTGGCCAGGGGAGGTTCAGGTTGGCCATTAGGAAGCATTTCTTCTCAGCAAGGGTCATTAGCCATTGGAAGGGGCTGCCCAGGGAGGTGGTGGAGTCACCATCTCTGGAGGGGTTGAAGAAAAGACTGGACATGGTACTTAGTGCCATGGTCTAGTTGCCATGGTGGTGTCAGGGCAATGGTTGGACTCGATGAGCCCAGAGGGCTCTTCCAACCTCATTGATTGATTGATTGATTATTCATTTAAGTATTGGCTAAATCCAGAGATTCCTCCTCTGTGAAGAAAGGCTGAAAGACTCGGGGTTGTTCAGCCTGGAGAAGGCTCCCAGAAAACCTTATTGCAGCCCTTCAATACATAAAGGTGGGCTTATATGAAAGATGGAGAGAGACTTCTTATCAAGGCCTGTAGTGACAGGACAAGGGCAATGGTTTTAAACTGAAGAGGGTAGGTTTAGATTAGACATAAGAAAGAAATTTTTTACAGTGAGGATGGTGAGCCACTGGAACAGGTTGCCCAGTGAAGTTGTGGAAGTCTCATCATTGGAAGTGTTCAAGGTCAGGTTGGATGGGGCTTGGAGCAACCTCATCTAGTGGAAGATGTCCCTGCCCATGGCAGGGGGGTTGGATTAGATGATCTTTAAGATCCCTTCCAACCCAACCATTCTGTGATATAAAGGGTCCTAAACTACAGGAGACCACCCTCGCTGCTGCCTTCCTCCCCTGCACACCTCAAGCCCCGGCCGTCGCACCGAGCGGCCCCTTAACCCCCAGCCCGCCATCCCCAGCGCGGAACGAAACGCGGGCAACCAAACCCACCGACGGGCTTTTAATTAGCTGCTTGGAAATGAAAGGAGCCATTGTGCGAGGACAACGCTTGCCAGAAAAGGTGTCGTTTAAATATCGGTCGGTGGTTTCTCTCCTGCTCAAAATGAACTTTATAGCTCCAAAATAATTTCAAAATATGATAAAGGCTGTAATTGCGCGGCATTAGGAATGTCAACCAATTAGGCAGAAAATGGTGCTACATAAAACCCCTACACTGGTGCCTGTTATGGCAGCTTTCCTTCCAGTAAGGTCATTCTGTCCAGTTTTTTTCTTTAATTAATATTAAACCTGTTAATTAAAAAACACAGAGAAGCAAAAACAACCACAGACGCAGCAGTGCTAAAAATTAAGAAGAGAAAAAGACAGAAAGACAAACCAGCAAAGGCCAACTTTTCCCTTTTAAAGAACGCCAAGCCTCTTGACTCTTTTTGTTTATGTATGAATGACATAACTGAATTACTTCATGAGCTGCTACTTTAATTCCTAGGGGTGGAAAATTCCATAAGTTAATTTAGTGTGGATGTAAAAAAAAAAAAATACACATGAACACGCTCTCTTCCTGTGGGCCCTCGTGTGAAGCATGAGGCTGCCTGGTGGGCTCCTTAAAATAATGTGTACCGGGGTCTGGTTTTTCACAGAATCCCAGAATCAATGAGGTTGGAAGAGCCCTCTGGGCTCATCGAGTCCAACCATTGCCCTGACACCACCATGGCAACTAGACCAGGGCACTAAGTGCCATGGCCAGGCTTTTCTTAAACACCTCCAGAGATGGGGACTCCACCACCTCCCTGGGCAGCACCTTCCAATGGCTAATGACCCTTGCTGAGAAGAAATGCTTCCTAATGGCCAACCTGACCCTCCCCTGGCCAAGCTTGAGGCTGTGTCCTCTTGTCCTATTGCTAGTTGCCTGGGAGAAGAGGCCGACTCCCACTCCACTACAACCTCCCTTCAGGTAGCTGTAGACTGCACTAAGGTCACCTCTGAGCCTCTTCTTCTCCAGGCTGAACAACCCCAGCCTGGAGCGCTGCAGGGGGTTGTTGTGGCCCAAGTGTAAGACCCAGCACTTGTTCTTGTTGAACCTCATGCCGTTGGTCTCGGCCCATCTATCCAACCTGTCCACATCCCTCTGTAGGGCCTTCCTACCCTCCAGCAGATCGACACTCCCACCCAGCTTGGTGTCATCTGCAAATTCACTGAGGGTGCACTCAATCCCTACGTCTGGATCATCTATAAAGGTATTGAACAGCACCGGCCCCAGAACTGAGCCCTGGGGAACACCGCTAGTGACCGGCCGCCAGTTGGACCTTGCCCCATTCACCACCACTCTCTGGGCCAGTTTTTAACCCATCGAAGAGTCCACCCATCCAAGCCCCGGGCAGGCAGTTTGTCTAGGAGGATGCTGTGGGAGACAGTGTTGAAGGCCTTACTCAAGTCTAGACAGACTCCATCCACATGTATTCATGATTTTAATCAATACCTTCATGCACCGCTACAGAAGAAACATGTGTCTTTGAAGATTCCCGTGCACAAATCAGCATTTTGCTTTTTTCTACAATTCAATTCCAAACGTTACGCTAAAATCCCTGCAATCCACGTAACCTCTGAAGTAAGAGGAACCACGGAAAGCCGGGAAATTCACAGCTAAAGCTCGAAATACCCCCTTAGCTCATGTCCCTGAGAGCCGGAGACGGGCAGATTAAATCAACTGAAACTCCACGTTTTCATCTTGAAATGCAACTTTGAAAACTTCAGCCTTGAAGACCCTGCACAAAGCCAGAAATATTATGACCAGCCTGACAACACACCCCCCAGCACCCCCGTTTCTAAGCCACTTGTGCCTCTTCCCAGAAGTTTCTACACACCCGGCGAAGGGAGCCCACCTCCATTTTAATTAACGACGTTTTCAACCCCGCAAATGCTCGTGCACGTGCTTAACTTCAACATCACGGATAGTCCCACCGGGATGATGCGTGGTAATAAAGCCGAGCACACGTGTGTTTGCAGAACCCCAGTCTAGATGGGATGGGAAACCCAAACCCTAACTCCCCTGCTCCATGTTGGGGTCACATCGCCGCGCTCCCCCCCTGGCCCCACAACCCCCAAATACGCCCGGCAAAGGGACCAGTTGTGGGCCCCGCACTTAAAGAAAGATGTTGAGGTGTTGGAGCGAGTCCAGAGGAGGGCAACCAAGCTGGGGAAGGGTCTGGAGGGTCTGACCTACAAGGAACGGCTGAGGGAGCTGGGGGTGTTTAGCCTGGAGAAGAGGAGGCTCAGAGGTGACCTTAGTGCAGTCTACAACTACCTGAAGGGAGGTTGTAGCGCAGTGGGAGTCGGCCTCTTCTCCCAGGCAACCAGCGATAGGACAAGAGGACACAGCCTCAAGCTTGGCCAGGGGAGGTTCAGGTTGGACATGAGGAAGCATTTCTTCTCAGCAAGGGTCAGTAGCCATTGGAAGGGGCTGCCCAGGGAGGTGGTGGAGTCACCATCTCTGGAGGGGTTTAAGAAAAGCCTGGCCATGGCACTTAGTGCCCTGGTCTAGTTGCCATGGTGGTGTCAGGGCAATGGTTGGACTCGATGAGCCCAGGGGGCTCTTCCAACCTCATTGATTGTGTGATTCTGTGAAATATGCTGTTATTTGTCAACGGTGTGAATTAACACGTGCCGCTTCGCTCCCGGCACGGGGGAAATTAGAAACAGGGACACCAGCGAATTCCGGGGGCCTGCGAAAAATTAGTAAATGCTTAAGCGCCCTCCTTGCTGGGCCACGGGCAGGGAGTACGGGCAGGGAGTACGGGCAGGGAGTACGGGCAGGGATCACGGCCTGCAGCCCCCCGGGCTCGCCCCGGCAGCGTGCGGAGGTGCGCGGTGGGCACGGCCGCTTCCCCCAGCCCTCTCGACAAGTTTCCGGCCCATACCTCCCACTGCTCCTTTATTTACTGCAGCTGGCCAGCCTTTTATAGCCTGTTTCATGTATTAAAATTCAAATGTGGAAAACATTACCAGTATCCTCCTTGATTTTTTTTTTTTTTCAATTTTTTTTTCCCCCCTTCAACTTCCTTTTCAGCGTGGAATGTATCAAATGGTCAAAGGCTAACTTCAGACTGACTCGACTCCCAAACTATTTCCTTTGTTCTTCTCTTTTTTTTTTTCTCCTTCAAAATTCATACCACTTTTCCAAAAGAAATTCTCGGGCCCGACTCCTTCACCCAAGTTACGGTTTCAGACAGTGAGTAATGCTGCTTGGGAACTTCCAGAGAAATATCCCTGGCTTGTTTGGGGCAGCTCTAAAAGCATCTGAATTTTTCTGCTCCGTTACCTTGCTCTGACCATCTACTTATTTAGCAAAATCCAAATAAAACCAGCCAGACCCCGTCGCATTCCTCCCCAAAAACCCAAGTGTCTCCATATCCCTACAAACACAAACCTATTTTTTTAGAAGCATGATACCAGCGCTTCCATTTCTCATCGCTGCTGCTTTTTTGTTGTTGTTGTTTCAATCAAACTTCACCTACATCTGGTATTGAAGCGAGGAGCCACATATTTATGGAACAAACTGTCTCTGAAGTGATGCCCTGGGTGCATGTTGCATCAGTTTAACACATGCAAAAGCGAACAAAGCTACAAAAATTAAACTTTTTTTTTTTGCTCTTGATTGAGAGCAGATATGCAGAACCGGTCGTAAGTCGCAGATCTGGCTTTTAATAAAGCCAGATTTCTTCATTAAAAGCAGGATTGTTTAAACACTGGAGGAAAAAATAGCTTTGTACCAACTCAAACCTTCGATTCGATGGATCCCAAGTGTATTTAACATATTACCTGAGGCCAAGCTAAATTACAATCTCGAATTTCCTTTTGTGAATTCACGGAGAGCAAAACAATGTCTGGTTCATGCTAATTTTATTGGGGAAGGGGAGAGGAGACGGATTTAAGCGAGATGCTGAAAAAAAAGCATCTTTTTACCTCTCGGAGCCTTTCGAGTTTGCAAACGGCGCGGTCTCAGCTGTGGCTTCAATGATATTTTAGTCACTTTTAATAATATTTAATTTAACGAGGAGCAGAGGCTGTCACAAAGCTGCCCCAATAAAAAAAATAATAAAAAAACCTCCTTATTTTACTTTCTCAGGTGCTTATTTAACAACTGATGTCACATTTTAGGAACCTGAAGCAAGAGAAACGATGGGCAAATATTTAGCTAAGGGACAGGTTGGAAGGGGAGAGCTGGTTGGCCAAGGATAGCTGGGGAAGGATCCCCCAAAAGCCACTTTTTCCTCGCAGGGAGGAAGCAGGAGGCAGCTGGGATGGTTTCATTTCCCTACGAGACGGCAGCCCTCGGTCGGGAAGGCTTTGGAGGGTGGCCAGCGCTCACGCTTAGACACAAACCTTGGTGCTTGAGAACTTGCCCAGCATCACACGAGGCTCAGGAAGGGCCCTGCTGAATACAGCCGTGCTCTCAGGACCGCTGGAGGCTAATTAGTTTCTAATCACCAACTATCATGACAGTGCCTAGCGCGGGGGCATCCCCGGGACGCGGCAATTATCAAATAATTGGCCACCAGAAGAAGCTCCTTCCTTCCCCTAAGCAGTTGCCTCACGCTCGGGCATCAAAGTTTTTCTTTCTTTCCTTTTTTTTTTTAATTCCCTGTCCGAATCCTGTCAAATAAACCCCTAAATGTTTGCATTTTCCATATGATGCCTAATCCTATTTGGAATGCTTCTGAACATTTGGCCTTGATTACATCTCGGCGCAATGAATTTCACAGGTCATTGTGTGTTGAAGAAAAAAGTATTTCATTTTGTCGGGTTCCTTGAATGTCCCCTTGTTCTTTAATTATAAGGCAGGATGAATAGGAGAGCTGGATTCACCTCTGTGTTGCCCGTTATTCTACGTACCTCTATTACGTCTCTTCTTATTCAGCTCCTTTCTAAAAACCACCACAATCTGTTCAAGCTCCCTTCACACAAAAATCCTTCCATGCTCGCGCTCATTCCTGCTGTTTGGCCCCAAACTCCTCCCAATTCACAGAATCAATGAGGTTGGAAGAGCCCTCTGGGCTCATCGAGTCCAACCATTGCCCTGACACCACCATGGCAACTAGACCAGGGCACTAAGTGCCATGGCCAGGCTTTTCTTAAACCCCTCCAGAGATGGTGGCTCCACCACCTCCCTGGGCAGCCCCTTCCAATGGCTAATGACCCTTGCTGAGAAGAAATGCTTCCTAATGTCCAACCTGACCCTCCCCTGGCCAAGCTTGAGGCTGTGTCCTCTTGTCCTAGCGCTGGTTGCCTGGGAGAAGAGGCCAACTCCCACTCCACTACAACCTCCCTTCAGGTAGTTGTAGACTGCTCGAAGGTCACCTCTGAGCCTCCTCTTCTCCAGGCTAAACACCCCCAGCTCCCTCAGCCGTTCCTCGTAGCTCAGACCCTCCAGACCCTTCACCAGCTTGGTTGCCCTCCTCTGGACTCTACTCTGAACGAGGAGTTATCTGGTGGTATTTTGAGATGGTTCAAGCTCTCTAGGTTAATTAACACCGGGGGAAAATAGGTGGGAAGAGCAAAGGACCTGCCAGATCTGCCCTTGGCCACCCCCAGCTACGCCAGCAGGCCGGGCGAGGAGGCCGGACGCAGGGCCGAGGGGCTCGGTACCGGTGACAAGGCAAGGCCAAAGACGAGCGGCTTACCATGAGCGAGTGCCGGTTGGCGGAGAGCAGGCCGGTGCCGTAGCCGGAGCCCAGCCCGGCCATGGCTCCGTTGTGCGACGGCCCTATCAAGCCGTGCATGTCGGCGTGGCCGCCGGGCATGGCGGTGGCGGGCCCCACGGCGTGGTTCCGCAGCACGTGGATGGCGTCGTCCAGCCTCTCCAGGCGATCCTCGATGCGGCTTTGCTGTTGGCAGGGCGAGAAACAAAGCGGGCAGAGCGTCAGCGGCGCGGCCACCGCCAGCCAAGTCCTTCCTGCTCAGCCCCTCGGTGGGATTTTTGTGTTGGTTTTGGCTTTTTTTGTGTGTTTTTTTTTTTCTTTTTTTTTTGTTTCCCTAGGGCAATGTTTAGCGTTGCGGGGAAGGAGAGAGCATGGTTAACACGAGTAACAGCTTTGATTTTCATGGGCAAAACAGGTTCAATGATTCCTCATGAACATAATCATTACAGTACATATGTTGCCCTCTTATGTCTTTGAAAAGTTTTAGTGATACTTAAAAAAAAATAATAATAATAAAAAAATAATAATAATAAAAAAAAAAAGAAGTAGAAGCAAAGAAACAAATACACCTCTGATCGTAACCAATCTCTAACCGGGATTTTCCTCCCCCTTTCTAATCCCAGGATCACACACAAAAAGAGAAACTACCAGCTCCTACAGCCCCTCTCTACTAGTTGGATTTTCCCCTACACATACACATCCTGAAATCCCAGGAAATACTCTCCCTAAGTGAGCAGCTTACGGCCGGTGAGCTGTGTCACCAGGGGGGTGACAAGCAGCGGGGCGGTCCCCGAACCCCCCTGCCATGCCGCTGGGGTCCCTACACCCAAGCACCCATGAAGGATGGGCCCTCACCCTCCACTTCTCCAACCACCCCAAAAGCCAGCCCATCCCCAGCCCCAGAGGGCCTCGGAGAAGCCCAACCACCGCTGTCCCCACACGCTGCCTCCCAACACCGTGTCCCTGCAAAGGCAAAACGCAGCCCCGAGGCTGGGCCAGGAGAGGAGAAGCAACGGGCTGGAGGGAGTAACAACCTCGAGGCTCAGGCTGCCCGTGGCAGGAGGGACCTGTGTCTGCATGTCACGGTCTGGGAACAACCCACTGGCCACAAAAACCCCCCCGGCACCCCCAGCCCTGCTGCCCCCACGCCCCACCGCTGTCCTCGGCCATCCCCACGTGCGGACCTGGGCACCTGCAGGCTTTGCTCTTTAATAAACCACCAAAAGGAGAAGCTCAGGGAACCCTGAGCTGCAAAAATAATGAGGCAGAGCTGATGGATCTCTTCAGCAGATCTCTTAACCAACCCCTTGCTCTCCACAAACCAAAAGAACTAAATACCTCCAGAAGACAGATAGCCTAGAAAATATCGTGGTCCATCACGAGGAGGATTTCTGTATCAGGGTGGAAAAACCAGTCCATGCTAATTCCTGACTCCAGCAACCTTCTAAGGAAGCCACCACGAAACTTTTAAGTTCTAGCAGGATTTATTTTACACCCAACAATACGTCAGGCATTTCACACTGATCACTGAAACCCCCTAGACTTCCAACCGAGACCACCAACCAACCGAGAAGAGCGAGACAGAGGACATCGCACTCCCTACAGTTCCTCCCTGTCCCAACATGCTTTTGGCCAGCTCCAACTCTTACTTAATCTTTCCATTAGGAAAGGTAACAAATCCTACTGACCTCCCTTTAACCCTCTCTGCCACGTGAGCCTTTAGGACCAGCTCAGCTTGCCAAGCTCAGCCCGCCGGCTTTCCCGGGGAGAGGCCTCCTGACCACCGCTGCTGCCTTGGCCATGATGGACGCTCCATCCTCTGTGACAGCCACCATGGGCTTCTATTCCCATTTTCTCTTCAATCTATACCATCTACCTGCTCATCCCCCCCTCTTCTTGTGCTCCTCGTTCCCCTTTTCAGTAGATTTCAACATCAGGTCCCCCGTCAAACAGGAGACCCTGGCCAGCAGCACCTCAAACAACATCAAGAGCACGGGGCACCCACGATAGGAATTTAAAAGGGGTAAAATCAAGTCCAAGGGCATAGCGGTCACTAACGAAATGAAAAACCTGTGTGAGAAGAATGGATGAGAAATGGAAAGAACAGCAAGTAAAATACTGAGGCAGAGGAGGTCACCAATCAAAACATACCAAAGAGTGTAAGGGACCTTCATAATTGGGAGATGATGACGCTTGACCTCCATTTCTAGACCAAACAGCTGTGCCTGCTAATAGTAAAATTGGAATTACCATTAGAACTATGCAAACAAAAATGTCTTTCAAACTTTTTGGACAGTTTTGTAGACATGTAAATGCCGTATTCCAGATAGACTATAGAGCAGACATATGGAGAACTTCCAAAATACACAAAAAAAAAAAAGGTATTTTGTAGCAAAGCACGTAGATGCAGGCCACAAAGTTCCCCCAGGCCGCTCCTCCGCACAGAGGGCTGCATTCATTCGGCACCTGGAGCTGCGAGGGGCTCCGGGAGAAGGAAACGGCGCGGTGGGGGAAGGAGAACCATGCTCCTAGCCCTGCTTCCAGGCACGCTCAGTGCCACTGGTTACCTCAGCCCACCACCAAATTTCTAAAACCTTAACAGAAGGAGTCAGCAAAAGCACCGCCCACAACGTTCACGTAGATGCCGATAAGGTTGGCGCTCTCTTTGGGTCGATTGTTTGGTTTGGCCCAGTAAGACCATCAAAGGTCTGACCAAAACCTTCTGGTTTGTATCCGCTGCTCTAAATCTGCTGCTGCAGGAAGAAAAGGGCTCCTGGGCTCCAGGAAAAAATTTGCCTTTGTGAAAAAGGCAAAGCAAACATGGGGAAAAGAAGGTTTTTTTTAAGTATTTTCCCAACAGCTTTTATATATATATCACTTAAGACAATTTCTAACGCTCTTTTGAACTTCTGAATCATCTCATAAAACAGGGTTAAGAATTGGAGATGGAAATATTAAGATTTTAATCTTCGTGTCCACACTGAGCGGCATTTGCTTGGACTGAGATAGGCCAGGGTGGAACTCATGGCAACTTTTTTTAGGCTCTCACAATAGTTTTTTTTCTTGTACAAGATAAAATTATGTCAGTTCTAATTAAAACTTAAATCTTCCCTTCTCTGGTCCCCATGGAGCTTTTAGTTGAGGTTCTGCTACAGCACTGAACGGAGCAATCTTTACTTTCGAAATAATTTTGAACTAGCCCTTGATGTCCTTCAGGGGAAGTGTTTTGCACGCTAAACACTTTCAGCTCTTATTAAATGCACTTTTATGTCTGATTTTTATTTCTTTTTGACACTCGGTTCTCCCTGTTTACCCAAGAGAGCCTGCAGAAAGCAACCCCAAATCAGCAGGGGATTCTTCTCTTTGGCTCGGCCCCTTCCATCAGGAAGGTGATTCCAGGCAAAATACGGGCTGAAAGTCCTTTCCTGAGGTGCAGGACCTCCCCCAAGCTATGACAGGCCAGGTGGTCCCTCTGTCCCCTGCTAGGGGTGGCTCGTTGGCTGGATGTGACTCCGTCATGACGTGCTCCTTCACTGCAGCGTGATGGAGGTGGCCGTGGTGTCCTCCTGGACGAGGCTGCCAGCTAGCACAAGCTTCTCCCCACCCTCCTTTCAGAAGGGTCTTGTTGCTCTAGAGCTGCTATTAGGTCTACATCTCTGAGGCTGGGGCACCATTATAAAGGATGAGGAGCCCAGGAGCTCCCTCCACCTCTGTTGTGGTGTCCCATGGAGAACGAGGGATGGATCAACCTCTCGCCAGCGCTGCCCTACGGTAACACGGCGGCCTCGGGTGAGGTTGACAGGATCCAGGGCTCACGCACAAAGAAGAGGAGACCACAGGCTTTGGTTAGGTGTGATGTAGACCTCGTCTCAAGGAGGGGATGGGAAGCCAAGAGGCCTTCTCCAAGGTGGTAGCAGGTGGGAGGAGGAGCCTAATGCTCTAGCTGAAAAGTCTCGAGGTTTAAGAGATCTAAATTTTATTTAGGTAAACGTTTAAAACACCTGATGCTCATGAGAACTACCCTGGGCCTCTGGAGCTTTTCACTTTAGGGTTTTAGTAGTAAAGTGGGTTTAGTTAAAATATGTAATTATTGTAAATAAAGTCTAAAATGAATCAACCAGATTCACAGGGGCTCAGTTTGTCCAGAGACACATTTTATGGATCAAACTTCAGCCCCAGGAGGGGATGGGGGAATACACAAGGAGATGTACCTGGCACGGCCACCCTGGAGCGAGGCTGCCACGAGGGCTTGGGTGTCCCTGCCCAGGGGCACGGCCAGGCCACGGGGACACGCTCCGCACAGGGCAGAAACCATGTGCCCCAAGAGCCCGAGGGCACTGCAGGAAGCTGCAATAAGGATGTATAAAACCAACGACCCTGGCTCTGCACTGGGAATCCAGTGCGTAGGACCTGTCTCTGTGGGACCACCAGCCACCGCCACGGGAACCTCCTGGTGCTGCCGGCACCGCAGGAGCTCATTCAGGCATCTCCTACCAAAAATAGGTTGAAACGTTCAGTAAAATAAAATTGTAACAACAATACCTGAGAGAGAAGGGGGAGAACCAACAGGAGTTGAAGGATTTGATGAAAAGCTGTTGTTGGTGTGATCTGGAGAATAGATCTTTAAAAGATGATACAGAATTAATCTAAAGCCATTCACAAACTGATGCAGAAAGAAATCTGGAATTCTTATGCATTCAGTTCATTTAAATGAAAGCAGGACAGGTTAAAAAGCCTCTTATTCAAATATTAATATTTTTATAAAGACAAAACTGTATTAGATGCAGGAAGCTAGACAACAGACCCCTTTTGATGGGAACACACACTAGCCAATTAAGTGTTTCTGATTGTCACACGGATCTGCTACGGTGGATAGACACATTTTCATCGCACAGGCTACTTTACGAACGAGTGTCATCGAACAAGGCCTGAAAATTGCTTTTTTTATCATGCTGAAATCCCTTAACGGCCAAAATAAAGCAAAGGGAGCAGAGCACGTTGAACCCTGGCACAGCAGGTAGCCCGCAGCAGCAAACTCCCAACTACTCGTCCACTGCTCCGGCGAGAAAGCCCCCGCGTGCCCCGTGCCCGGGCGAGGGGGTCACCCTGCTCCCCACCCGTGCCATGTGTCAGGGCACCACTTCAAAGTGGATTCTGTACTGTATCATCATTGCAGGCAAACTAGAGTCGGACTTTTGGTCTTTTTTTTCAATGTAACATCGAAGAATATGCAAAAAAAAAATATATTAACTCTCATGAGAACTCAATGGAACCCACTCTGCCCAGAAAATAACTCTAGTGGTCCTTATTAAAAGTCAGCCCGTGCCAACCGGTACCGCAGCGATAGCTGGGGCATGGCAGTGTTTGCTGGAAAAGCGCCGTGCCCCAGCCAGCCGGGTGAGAGGTGGGAACTGCTGACTTTAACAGCGACCACAGGGACTGAATAGGTGGAAAGTGCCGTGAAAAACAGAAAATCGAAAGGTAAATTCAACAGGAAGCCTGTCTGCAGAAGTAATCCTGCCGCCGGGTTCTGTTCAGACCTCCCTCGCCCTAGGGAGTGCGTGACAGACCAACACACACAGCTCCCTGGCACCCGGTCAACGTGGCCAGGTCAAGGCTCCCCCTCTTTCCATTTCTATTCTACCAGAAAATTAAGTCTAAAGCTTTTTCAACACCATTTTGCACTGATCGTTCAATATTTCGCTTGGCAGTAACTCCACCCGGGTGACCTCTGAGACCACATCTCTCCCGTTTTGCTGTTCATCTTCATCAACTCCAGGCATCCCCATTCTGATTCAAGTTCACCCCTTCAAAATGGTTAAACGTGTATTCCAAAGTAAATATTTCCTTACAGAGGCGAGTGCTTTCCCCAGCGCATCACCAGTCTGCGAGCTGCCTGCCGCCCCGCTTCCTCTGTTTGCTGAAAAACAAAAGATTCCGTGTAAAAACAGACAGTAAGACATCACAGCCTTCTATTCCTGGTCCACTTACTCATAATTTAATTGCATTTTAATGCTAATCACATAAAGTTAATCTTTAATTACCATTAATTTGTTTGCTAAGGTAGATATCAAACACATTCATGCTCCATTTAAAATATAAACTTGACATGCTGCTTTTTTTTAAAATATATGGTGTATTTGATAGTACTGGGCCGTATGGCTTTACTTTTCTAATAAAAGGCTTCTAATAGTAGAAGATGCTCAAAGGTGTGGAAAATACGCAAGTGCAGAGCTGGGTAAACCCGAAGCCTGGGGTTGGAGAAGGGCTCCTGCCTCCCCGCCTGCGCTCAGACCCGGTGCTGGTCCGAGGGCGCCCAGTTTGGGCTCTAGTATGTGCAAATCCACTCTAACGAGGGGTTTCTTCTTCAAAGGCAATATTTCCAACATAAAATGTCAAAGACTACTACTGAGGTGTCAAAGACTACTACTGAGGTGTCAAAGACTACTACTGAGGTGTCAAAGACGAGCTCAACCTGCCTGTGCAGCCCCATCTCTGCGCCCGTACTGGGACCAGTGCGTAATTCCAGGCGCTCCCCATCAGCCCCAGCCTCCCTCGCTGCGAGGGGAGGACATGGGGACGTTAACAAGCAGCTACCTGGCATTTTGGTTTAGAATCATAGAATGGTTTGGGTTGGAAGTGACCTCAAAGATCATCTAAGATCATCATTTTCTCCTCGTTCGCTCTGTGACCCTGGTCCTTTGTCTACATTTCAATGCACGTTCTAAAGACGTTCCTGAATCCCATCAGGACTTTTCCTTCCGACTTCACTTGAACATCTCCTGAGCGTTTAATGAAATGAGCTTTCACCATCTCTCAGGTGATGGGATTGCACCTTTTATATAAGAAATTTAAGGGAAGAAAAATCATGGTGTAACTGGCCACTAGTTTCTCACGCTCAGGTGATAGGATTGAAAACTTCACAGAATCACAGAATGAATCAGGTTGGAAGAGCCCTCTGGGCTCATCGAGTCCAACCATTGCCCTGACACCACCATGGCAACTAGACCATGGCACTAAGTGCCATGGTCAGGCTTTTCTTCAACACCTCCAGAGATGGTGACTCCACCACCTCCCTGGGCAGCCCCTTCCAGTGTCTAATGACCCTTGCTGAGAAGAATGCTTCCTCATGTCCAACCTGAACCTCCCCTGGCCAAGCTTGAGGCTGTATCCTCTTGTCCTATCACTAGTTGCCTGGGAGAAGAGGCCGACTCCCACTTCACTACATCCTCCCTTCAGGTAGTTGTAGACTGCACTAAGGTCACCTCTGAGCCTCCTCTTCTCCAGGCTAAACACCCCCAGCTCCCTCAGCCGTTCCTCGGAGGTCAGACCCTCCAGACCCTTCACGTTGCAGCATTTCTCCTAAAGCAGACCCCTCTGGAAAGGCCTGAAGGTCTACGTGTGTCCTAGATGCTGCCAACCTTGTACAGTGCTGTTTGCAACTATGTCTTTGCTGACTCCTTTTTTTCCCCGTTTCTCAGTTAAACTTTTACTTTTATTATTGCATATTTGAAAATGTGCTCATCTGCCCATGGCAGCTTATTTGTGATCTCAGCACAGTTTGAAATGAGACATCAAGATGTATAAAGAAAGATATATAAAGCAACGTGAAGACAGCTAGAACAGGCAGTGTCAGCTAGGGATACAAATTATCAGCGTAATTTAATGCTGTAAATCACAAACTCAAGGTTTGTGACTTGAATAATACCAGGCAGATGTCCAGAAATTCAGTTACTTCGCTCTGAAGTGAACTGTGAATCTAAATGTAAATCATGCGTTGTTTTTTCCTTTTTCTAAGTGACTCTAACTGCATTATTCTAAAATTAACTCCTACATTTGTCTGTCTGAGGGCTGGTTTCTATGAGCTCTACTGGTCCTGGGGGAGAAGCAAACGCAGGGACCACAGTCTCGCTCCATGTGCTCTTAGAAACCTGACGGCGCTGAGCTGGGCCGCGGCTTCTATTAGTTACCCCGAAGAACAAAGGAATTCTTCAGATATACTGAATATTAAACTGTTCCTGAAAAGACTTTGAAGACAAATTACTGCGGTAGGCCTGGAAAACATACAGGGAGAGCCTCGGGGATGGGCAGCAGCGAGCGAAGTTCTCTTTGGCAGAGAAGAGGGAGCTTCCCTGGGAAAGGGAGGCTTGAAAAGCAACACGTCGAGGTTTGTGACATGGGGAAGGCAAGCTTGAGTCGTTGTTCATTGCTCTCTCCGTATAAAAACTGAAAGCCACCCCTGAAAACATACAGAAACCAGGGGGTTTGTTTCAGGAGTGTCCAGTCAGATGGGGAAACTCGTTGCTCTAAGGCCAAACATATAAATACATTTTAAAAGAACTGGACAAATTCCTGGAGAACATCCATCGGTGGCTACAGAACATCAGCCCAAACGCAACCCCAGCTCGGAGCCACCCTAAAGCACCGCTGGTGTCCAGAACAGCACCCAGAATAGAAACAAATGTATATGAAAAGCAAGAACCTTTTGGACTAGGCTGGGAGGTGCATCGTGAAGACCAACACAGATACTCAGAGCACGTCTGTGTGGACCCCGCTCCTCGTGCGTGAGCAGCCGGCGGGGAAGAGTCGTGGGGAAGAAGGATTGCAGCCCAGCCCGGCTGGCATCAGATTTGTCACCCTGCACCAAGGAGTAATCTGATGGAACCCATGGATGGTGCTCCTATAAATCTTCCCGGGAGAGGTAACCTGCGGAGAGCGTGCCAAACGCTGGCTGAATGAACTCTGAGATGACGTGAGGGTCACCATGGCAGGGTGTCAGACTGCCTAAAGCCTGGCTCTGGCACCTCTGGGTAAAACTAATCCTCTCAAGTGGTTTTCCAGCAGACCAGATATGGATCCTACCTAAATAAAAGGCTTTCATCGCATCTAACCAGTGCTCCTCCACCTCCCTTGGGGAAGAAAACCATGAGATGTACAGGTTGAGCGAGATGGAGGATCTCAGGCAAGTATTTGACACACGTTATATACAAGATGAAACAAAAAACCTGTGAAAGAGCAATTTTAGTGACTTAAAACCCATTATTAAAAGCTTTTCCAGCCCATCCGGAATAGGCACAATGATGGACAGTTGGTAGCAACAGAGGAATTCAAGGAAAAAAGGGGTAATAGAAGAAACCCTAACAGATTATTTTCATCTGCCTTGCCATTGGACAGATGATATTTTACAAGGGATTAGTCAGAAAAATTGGCTCTGACTGAAGTGTCAACGTAAAGGCTTTAAAATAAACCAATAAAAAGAAAAATAACGGAAGAGCCAAATGATGTTTCTAAGAGCTCTCAAGAAACTCAAACACAAAATTGCCTGACTTCTAACCACGGTGTAAAACTGACTGCTTAGACCAAGCTAGGGCTGAAGTAAGGAAGGGAGAAAATATTAAAACCTGAAAACACAGTTCTGTGGATTCAAAGAGCCTTGGAGATTAAGAAACGATTAAGAGAGATACTCCAAGAGCAGGAATTAATAGTTAGCTTTATAAGGGAGGAGTATCACCAGAAAACTCCCAGTTGCGCAGATGTGTACTGTTCAACTTACTCATACCTGGAAAAAGAGGTGGCGTACGCCGAGGTTGCCATCCACATATAAAAACCACCAGGCAACAAATATGGGGGGGGAAAAAGAGCCATAAATAGGCACAAGCAGGCTCTCAGCTACCTAACAAGCAGTCTGGAAAGAGGAGAAACTCTAGAGGTGCAGAGAGTAATTAGCTGATAACCTGAGCTGATGGTTAAGCAGAAGAAGCAGCCCAAGAAAACCCCAACAAGGAGCAACGAGTTGGGCAAAGAGCAGAGACAACCCAGAAGGCAGTTATGTCCCTCTATGAATTCAGGACACACCCGTTGTTTTGGATATGGAGGACAGAACTGGGAAGTCCATCAAGAAAGAGCATCAAGGTCTACAGAACAGAAGAAGTGAAGTCAGAAAAAGCAGAGGGTGGTGGATTCTCCAGCTTGGAAAAGGGACCACTACAGCAGGGCGTGACGCAGGTGACATACCCAAACAACAGGGCAGAAAGGCTGTCACCTGGTGCTAACAGCTACATGAGAAGGAGGGAGGACCACATCGGGTCTTGAGGGAGCAGAGTCAAAATGAAAGAAGAGGAGCACTGTTTCACAAATGTGTAATGTCACCGTGCCAGGCCAAGCCTCCAGGAAAGGCTGGGTCACTTCAAGGAGAAGAATAAGCTCAAGCTTCCTAAATACTCAGTGCTTCATCCACCACTGGAATGACTGGGAAAGTATCATCTATGCTTGCTTTTTTGTATTCCTCCCAAGGAAACCCTTAGAGTCTTTGCTGGAGCCAGGACTGTTGCATAGATGAGCTTTGGGCCTGAACAAGGACAGATGTTTTCAAGTTCTTATGCAAAACACTGAACAACTTAGTGCAAGGAACGCGATGAAACTCCTCCAAATCTGGGAGGGCACAGTTTATCCAAGACATTTCTGCACTGGGCTTTAATTGAATGAAGTAGCCAAATCCAGACTTCAGGAAAGATTAATTCATTGATGATGGACAAGGGTTTGAGGCAAGAGCAAGGGAACTGAAACTTCCAGGAAAAGAAATTAGAACAGGTCAGCGAAGTCCATCTCCACAGAGCAGGTAGCGAGCGTGCAGCCAGGGGAAGCCGTGCAAGCAGACAGCTTCAGAGAGGATTAGGTGATTGCATGGAGAACAGGTCCATAACTATGTGCTTGAAGAACCAGGCAGGGATGTCCCCTCGAAACTCACTAAGATGACAGCCCACGGGGCAGCATGAAGGGCAGGAGCTGCAGAAATGGCCAGGATCCCATTTTACCACTGATACTAACTAGATGGACCACCCATCCGAAGCAGCAAGGCGCTACTTAGCTACTCATGCTGGTCTTTACTTCCTCAAACTGCTCTAAATGTACTTAGTATTAGACAATACAACTACACCGTCATGGTCTAGTTGACACGGTGGTGTCAGGGCAATGGTTGGACTCGATGAGCCCAGAGGGCTCTTCCAACCTCATTGATTCTGTGATACACACACGTGAGCCTGAACGTTGGCTTCCCCCCTTGAGAAGGCAGGTCTCCACCGCCACGAAGCATCAGCCAACTTTGGCATGATGCAGAAGACAAAGATAACTTGGGAAGAGGATTGTAAAACAGGACTTGAAAACACACCGCCAAAGCTGTCACTTTTACTTAGGAGCTACTCCCCTGCTCACAAGACTATTCATGCACTGAAGACATCGTGAAAGCCTGCAACCTTTTGATGGATTGATTCTAACTCTGCTGAAGAGCGTGTTTATTGTTAGAGTTAATCTCCTCAAACTTTCTCAGCATGTTTCTGCGAAGAACAATTCTGCACTGGAAGGCGAAGGGACAGAATGATGAAGTACAGCCTTTTCACATCCTTCTGGGGGGATTCGGATTGTAAATCTTGGATTATTGAATAAACTTCCAGGAATCTGTATCTCAGCGAGTATAATTATATCTAGTAAAGCATCTAGTGTAACTGATAGGCTGGAGCCTTCTCTTAAGAGAATTCCAGCCAGACTTTTTATAGTTTAAATTCTAGGACAAACTCACGCTGTTCTGATGGAATAGTGCTTTCTGAAACAGCAGACTGGAAATTATGTTTCTATGTTAAGAAGGGTGGAAAAACTTGCACCATCTCGGTATTCACAGCTGATGATCTTCCCAAATTACGAGGAAGTGACATTGCTGGATAAAAGTCATATTCTTCTTATACTGCGTGACAGTTCACCACCCTCCTCTAACTGGAAGCTTAACATTCTTGTAAAACATACAGTGCAGTATTATGTGGCTGCTCTGGTAATAAAATTACTGTGAAACCAGTGCCTCGAGGGGAAATGCACAGAACGTTTCTCCTGGAAAAGCTGCATGTCACAGTGCATAATGTCACACAAACAACGTGTCATTAGAAACACAAGCAGCGAGCGGGATTAATACGCGCGTCAGATGGGATACGATAGACTGGGAGGTTGTAGAGGAGATAGGTTGTAGCAATTAGAGATAGGACAAGAGGACACAGCCTCAAGCTTGGCCAGGGGAGCTTCAGGTTGGACATTAGGAAGCATTTCTTCTCAGCAAGGGTCATTAGCCATTGGAAGGGGCTGCCCAGGGAGGTGGTGGAGTCACCGTCTCTGGAGGGGTTCAAGAAAAGCCTGGCCATGGCACTTAGTGCCCTGGTCTAGTTGCCATGGTGGTGTCAGGGCAACGGTTGGACTCGATGAGCCCAGAGGGCTCTTCCAACCTGACTGACTGACTGATTGACTCGTATAGCAGGTGCTAAAGGTGCTCCATCTCCAGAACAGGTTGCTTAAACATCGCACCGCCTCCGACCTTTGCAAATAAAAAGCCAACGCTTAGCATAAAATTAACCACTGTCCTGGAGTCCCTACAAAGGATTTGCTCCCTGCTGCCTTCCCGAGCTGCACGAGCATTGGGGAACGCAGCCCAAGCCCTGCTCGCTGCGGTCTGTGACACCAACACGCTGCCCGGGGACCGGGCTGGAGGCACGTTGGCTCGCGGCTGGGCCAGCTCCAACGGCTTTCTCGGGACAATCAGGGAAAAGACAGCGCGTGCCCAGACTTCAGGGGAGGTTCACGGGCTTAGGAGGAGAACAGGACTTGCATGGAGATCCAAGAAATACTTTTGGAGCCCTCAGTTCAGCCACAGCCCAACAGCACTGCTTGTTGAGTATTTACAGCTGCTAAAACAAATCTGCATCTTTGTACAGTTGCTCTTCTGATTCACCCACTGGGTTTTTCAGGAGGTGAAACCAGATGAAAGCCTGGCTGCGTTTTTTACACGGGAAGTTCAGGCTCTTCTCTGGGTGGGGACGGGGGCAGGAGGCTGCGTTCGCACTCCAACCTGTTTGCATCCCTCTGCGAGATTCTGCATCCCTAAATGTTATCTGTAAGGCGTCTGACGTGAAGATGGCTGAATTAAACCAGGCTCTGTTAGACTTGGTTGGAGGGAGAAAGCGAGATTTGCCCATGTCACACGCGCAGACGCAGCGATACATCGTAAAGGAAGAACTCTCAATGGAATGGCAAGACTGAGCCCAGAAATGCCCTCCTGAAATGGGATACGTTTTTCTCAGGCAGTGACAAATTCAGAAGAGACTGTATTTAGTTTCTTCTTTGTTCAGAGACCTTGAAAAATATGATGCCCATGTGTTAATGTTTGAACCCGCCCTCCATTCTTACTGCATTAGTCCTGCTCGCAGTCATTCAACACAGAACCACGTGTGTAATCCGAAACATGTGTCCGGCGATGTGTTCCCTATTTACCAATTATTTAATTAGCTTTTATTTGCTCTTTGAGATACAGGCTAAGCAGTATCTTTTTATTTCCTGCAGTATGAACTGGTATTTGCCAAATATTTCAGCATACAGAGGTATGCTCTTAATTTACGGCCTCACTCTCGCCATCGCCGCTTCCCCCCCACCACCACGCGGAAACCCAGCGAAGAACTGAAGGGGATGAGTGTGGTGATGCAGAAGTATCACCTCACACAGCACTGCCGGCGATTAAATCATTAAAGATAATAAAATAAACTTGAAAACCAGGGAGATGAGGCACTTAGCTGGTGCAACGTCTTCCACACAAACCCTGAAGCAAAGCTCTTTGCTGGAATTATATTTAATTCACAAAAAGTAGTAGTAGTAGAGAAATTCATGAGTGATGGAGGTGAAGGTCAACTGTGATGTACTTATTGCCGTGAAATTCTTGCTCTCTCTCTACACCTGCTCAACTAAGCAGCTAATCCTTGGATACACCATCAAATAACCCTCCACCTCGATTCCAGCTCTTTGGTGCTAGCACAGCGCGCTGAAGCAGACGCGAGAGGAGCCAGGAGGAAAGGAAGAGCCTTGGGCAGCAGCCGCCGTGCTCGACCTCAACTCACCCATGATACTGTCCGTCCCGTTGGCAGGGGGTGTGCAAGAAGACGCGCTGTAATGATTTGTGCCACTGCGGTGGAAGGTGGACATCGGAGGAAGACTGGAATTGATGTCTGCTGAGGAGTGTGATGGGTAGCTCTGTGGCAAAAAGGATAAAAAAGGGAAATATTTTAATTATTGAGCCCATGGAAGGCAGCAGGCTGCTCATGTAGGCCCAGTCCCAAGTGCTGTCGGACTTCACCCAACTGAGAAAAGCAGAGTGCTGCCCTAAGACTAAGCAGGGAGTGTATTTTTCTACCCTAACTTGACATCTGGAGGAGACACAGCATACACATATCAGATATGGATAAATATCCACAGTGAACAGCTCATAACTGACGATGGTACCATAATGAGAAGAAATTAAGAAAGGAAAGTTAGGTGATGTATCAAGCAAACCTTTTTTGACAGGGAGAGCTGTGGGCTGGAGGAGAAGCCTTCCAAGGGAAGTTCTAGAAACCCCATACTGCTTTTGACAGGAAAACCAAGAGCTGACTACAAGACACGCACGACTGGTATTACCAAACGTGCCACGTTGGCACCCCACGTAATCAACTGGATCAATTTTCCCTCCCATTGCCGTGCCTGGGCGACGGATGATCGAAAATGCGATGGATCAAGTTCTCCAGACAAGCGTGGGACCAGCATCTGGGCAGCACGCAGTCGACTTTGGGAGCTATATGGCTGGATCAACACCACCCTTCCTTGCTGGGACACAACATTGCTGCGGTCACATGTTTTGCTGAATGTGCATTACTACAAACCTGGCTTACATTAGTGCTGTTTGTCACTGCTGAACAGCCTTTTCTTAAGCTTGTGTGCAGACAGGTCCTAAACATGCCCAGCTTTTATCTCTGTCACAGCATTGCCCCCAGCAGAGGAGAAGGCCTGCAGAAAACCTCTCGGGTTTGGAGACTCTGCTACAAAGCCTCCTTAGAAACATGGATAGCTGGAGACACATGGCAGTACCTGGCCTGGGATCAAGTGGCAGAGCACGATCACCTCTGTGCCCTCTGCCTCCCTAGGTGGGCTGAAGACATCCTTCCCTTCATCCTACTATTTAATTACTTTTACAGGATTTCTTGTAATTAAGTGCCAAGTAACTGAATGCTGTAAAGTTATCTCAAAGAACGTAAACAACACAGCCCAAACCTTTTCTTCTCCATGGAAAAACGACCATCAACTCTGAGGTCTCAATAACATTTCCAGGCTTTGACTCATTATAAACCACTCCAGGACTTCAGCCCCCAACCCAGCTGGTTGGAATGGCAGAGCTGAACAGAATTCTCCTGTGATGGAGAAAGGAGCCAACCACCAGGAAAATGGTCTGAACACCAGTGACTCCATCTCCCCCCCAAATGCCTGTTCCATGACACGTATCGAAGTGCTGGGTTGGGATTTCCTCATTTCTCAGGGGGAGGCATCAAACCGCTACTGCCAGACATTTTAGGAGAAACATGGGATGTGGCTATAGCTTAGAGAACTGTTCGCTGTATTCAATGCATCTATTTGATAAATAGAATGTTAAGGGGATATGCTGACCTCTCACTGATGCTCCAGCAGAAATTATGTGCAGAGTATTTAAGGCATCACTGCCTCCCTCCTGTCCCAGTGTTCCCTAAATACAGACAGCTCTGCCAGGCCAGACATACACAATAAATAATTAATATGAGCATCGCTGGCACTGAGCACCTATAGTTGGACTCGTGTGGTCCTCACTATCTCTGAAATTCAGGATAAATATAATTATACCTACATAGAAAAACATTTTGGGGACTTTAGGTGGAACACCTCTACCCATTGTACACCGCAGAAATATTTTAGCTCTCCATAAAAACGTTACAAAGCCAAGAAATTCAGACTCGAGGTAAACTTAAACGCGGGATGTCTGCAGGCTCTTAAGGCACTGCGCCGTCTTACCTCTCCCCTGAGCTGCTATGATGAAAAGCCACCTAATTCTGATGAATGAGTACCAGTGTGGATAACAAATTAGATTAAATTGCCTTTTAAAAGTTATGCTCCATTTTTATTATATATGCTTGTCGCTTCAGAGCAACGTTACGTTTGCTTAGTGCCGTCATTATGCCTGTTACAAGGACATGATTAAGCAGTTTTTGAGGCAATTTCTTTTGCTTTTGACTTCCTATTAATTTGACATAGCAGCGTGCTAACCTCGTTAAACGGGAGACTTTAAAGATTTGTTTTGCAAATTCCTTCTCAGTTTGCAAGAGCGAGTTTAATTCTTCTTACTCCCCAAAAGATGATTCTGCAAGACTGTACATCAACAGTTCCCTCCCTTAAAACCAGTACTCCTCATTACTCTTCCTTTTTAATGGTCTTTGAGAATGAAAAGTATAGGCACAGAATAGAAAAATATCAGATATTTTGAGAAAATTACTTTACTTTAGCTGTCTGTTCATTTCTTTACATCTTAAAACAAAACCAAAAAACTAAATTGATTTAACCCAGTGTTATTTCTACATAATCAATTCAGCCATGATATGAGGAGAGTCTCCCCTAAGCTGTACTCAGATCAGATTTAATTCCAATTTTATTCTATTCCAATACAATAGATGGAATCAGTCCCAGCAACTTCCTCCTGCTAGGGATCAGGATGTACCGGAGAAAATAAAAAAAACTCGCTTTTTTAAAGCAGCAAATTGATGCTAGATAGTTATCTGTCAACTCAGACAACGAAGGACACTGCCTGCCATAAATTACAGCCACCAATTACAGCACCCATCGGCAGGCAGGCGGCCACGAGACGAGCACAGGGTACAACCATGGGCTCAACCCTCTTCTTGCAACATCAGCTGAAGGAACAGCCCTGTGGGACAATTTTTCTCCTCCTGTTTTCACTTCCCAGTTGCAGTGGGAGAGGTTCCCTTCCCTCAGCAGAGCCTGAACCAAACCTTCAAGGCTGAGGTTTCTCAGCTTCTGCAGAGTTGGGAACGCACAAGGGTGCAAGGAGAACATTTTAGCAGCACAACTCGAAGACACGTCCGTGCCCCTGTGCCAAGCACCGCCCGGTGCTGGCCGTGCCCCCCGCCACGCTCGCCCCCCGTGCCCGTGCCTTACCAAGCGGTCGTGCGGGTGCAGGCTGCAGTAGCTGCTGGACTGGGGGATGTGAGAAGAGTTGCCCAGCATGCCCCCGTAGCCGGGCTGGTTCATCCCGCTGGAGGAGCTCCACGGGTCGCTGCTGTGATGGCCATCTGCAACACAGGAGGGAAACACCGCTGGCACCTGACCCCGCGGGACCGGTGGCTTTGTGCCCCCGCAAACCCCATCCCACCGACCCCAACGGGGTACAAGGCTGAACTGAGCCTGAAGCTGAACTGAGCAATAGTGAGTACTCGTGTCATCCCAGGGAGGTGGTGGAGTCACCATCTCTGAAGGTGTTTAAGAAAATACTGGACATGGCACTTAGTGCCCTGGTCTAGTTGCCATGGTGGTGTAAGGGCAATGGTTGGACTTGATGATCCCAGAGGGCTCTTCCAACCTCACTGATTCTGTGATCCTGCAATGCTTCATTACAGTCACCTCACTTAGGCTTGAAAGTTTCCTGCTGCTTTATTCCTGCTCTGGTACCAAAAACTCAAGTATATAAACTCTGTTATAACAGATTCCATCATAGAACCAGAGACAGAAGTTTGAATATTGAAATGAAATACATGGAAGCCTACAGAACAAGGATGGGCTACCAAGCCTTGGAGAAGCCTCAACTTGGGAAATGATCAGATAATTCCTGAACTTTGAATGTTTCCATATCCTGAAAGTTTTCTGAGTTGTTTTGTTGTCGTTTTTTGTTTGGGTTGGAAGGGACCTTAAAGCCCATCTAGTTCCAACCCCCTGCCACGGGCAGGGACACCTTCCCTCTAGATGAGGTTGCTCAAAGCCTCATCCAACCTGGCCTTAAACTTGTAGGCTTTCTCCTTGGCTTGTGTCTCTGCACCCATTAAGCACAGAATTCATCCTTTGGGTCAGTTCACTGCCGAGGTACGACACGCACTGAAGAGTATAAAAAGGGCTTCCCAAAATTTATCATCAAGTAAAATAGCTGGTTGCCTATTTTGCATTTAACTAGACAGGCTGAAATGGAATTGCAATAATGCGGTGAAAGGTATTTTCTACTGGAAAAAAAAAAAGAAGAAAAAAGTAACTTTTCCATAACTATCAGCAGACCTGAAAGACTGGCACGTGGGCTGGAAAAGTTGTCGGCTTTTTCAAACTACAGGAGTCGGTCTAATAAAAAATTACTACGTCTCACCTACAGCCCTGCCTTATTTATACACTTCAAACACCCCGGCAGCAGCAGCACTTCTAGCAGCACCTTCCCGTGGCTGTTTGAACAGTTATTTAACTCAGATTTATGTCTTCAATACAAATCTGCGAGGAGATAACATTTAAAACCGCGGCACGGCTCAGCGCTACAAAGGGTAAATATTTGCTATCATTAGAAGCCTATTAATCCCCAGCTTTGTACCTCCAGAGGAGTTTCAGAGCAGGTTGCTCTTGGGGTGGTATTTATTCATAGTGGAAGCCAAGAGCACCGTTTTCTTTTCACTCATGGTCCATGGTCGCTCAGGAAGTGGGTCTCATGCAGATCCCCCACCACGGGAGGTGACCAAAGGGGGTCACTGCCTCAAACCATGTCTTCTTCCCTCCTACGAGGACCCACCAGAGCTGGTGGAGGACCCGCAGAACCCCTCCTCACAGCGCTTGAGCCCCAAAACCAGGGCAGGAGGGTGCAGTGGTCCTTCCTGCCCACATCCCTGCCCGCTGCTGCTCCTTTGTCCTTGTGTCTGGAAGCCCAGACATGAGCATCCTCGACTGAAGAGCTGGAGATGTGGCAGAGCTCCGCAGGAGATGGCCAGGTCACCCTGAGCCAGGGAGCTGAGCCATCCCCGGCAACCCCATGACCTCCAGGTGGTGGGGACACCAAAGTGGGTTGGTTGGCTTTTAAGGGTGGGAATTGGAAATGTATATATATGTATATAGAATAAAATCCAATCCCTTGCCCTGCAAACACTTTAATTCAACAGATTTACTTACCCTTTAGTTAGCCTAAAGCAGAGGATACGTAGAAGTGCTTAAAAGCTTCATTATTTTGCCCTAAATGTGGCAAAAGATGAGTACCCTATGTGTGAATCTTTCTAAACTCTGGGCATCTTATTTACTAAGTTATACTGAATTTCATTGTACTTGTCACTGCAAGAAATACAACATGGTAGCAGCGAATACGTGAAAACTCTTAATCCATCCTCAAATGAAACTTTTTAATTTTTTTTTTTATTTTTTTTTTTAATTAAGAAGTTGCTCCAGTTCCATATGCACACAAATAGACATATTTGTAGCACTGTATACTTTACACACGACAAAATCTTGCTCGTTAACATAAAACAATGCACAAAGTGCTTTTAGGATACGCATAATATACGTGCACACGCTGGAAAAAAACCCTTCAAGAACCTCAGGTGATAAGAGGGCGGCAAGTTATTCATTACGTTGCTTCAGTGCAGGATCAAAACAAGATGTGCAGAGGCATAATGGTCAAAGGGAGACGTAGGGGTCTTCATGTTAATTGTAATGTTACAGCCCACAAGATGATATTCCTCGCCTACATATAAACCAAAATACAAACACAGAAAATATATGCAAAAAAAGCTTTCCTTTTGAAAGCAGCGTCTTACCTTGCATGAAGAAGGAGCTAGGAAAAGTGCTGGCTGCTGGTTTTGAGGATGGATAACCTGGTGAGTCCCTATTGTAGTCGGCAGTGCTTGCTGACGGGGCATAAACCTAAGGGAAAAAAAAGACTAATTTAGTATGCCTTTAGCAGGAAGCAGGGAAGAAATATTGAGTTTTTACCTTGCTCGGTATAAATCAGTTCACAACACCACATAATTCTTCTCTCGGAACACAAAACCCCTCAGTATACGTGTGAGTGGAAAATAAATTTTAAGCTTCAAAAGAAACTCCAGCCTGACATTTTCCAGCTTTAAACAAGGGTATTTGCAAGGTATTTGTCAAATGATGTATTTCTGTAAATAAAACGAACAAACAGATGTACATATGTTCTTCCTAGAGCATTACGGAGCTTAAAATAAACAGGAACTTGAAACAATGCTGATTTGCTCGTATGAAAGCACACAGACTTTCCCCACTTTAGAACAAAAGTGAAAGCATTGCAGGGAAGTAAAAAACCTGATTTCCCCAAACTGAAAAAAAAAATTAAAAAAAATTTAGAAAAACAATATTATCAAGAACACTGAAAATTACAACCGTATCTTGGGATATTAAATTCCCATGGATCAAGCCCTTTCCAGAGCAGCTTGAGCAGCCTATTAAAAACCTGGATCTCCACAAGACCACCAACACAGCATGTGTACACATCAGGGGAGAAACTCCTCCCTTCCTAGGACTTATTCTATTTGTCTGTGCAATAAACTTAACTCCATGTGCCAAAACACTCGTTTACTTCTCTTTGCCTCCTAATACACCAGAGCTTTCCGCAACTTGCCTTTTAGAAAATATTTGTTGTATCTCTTGCTTTACTTCAGTTCAACCAGGACAGCTTTAAAAAACAAAACAAACCCCCCCAAAAAATCCTGCAAAATCAATCCGGGCTGAGAAGCGTGATTTATTCTTTGCAGTGCAATTTATTCCCTCTGCCTATACGCTCTCCGTATTGCTCCGCGCTTTGTTTCCGCGCTGGAGGTGCCTCTCTCCAGATGGTCAGGAAGACTGAAGCACTGTCATCTCCTTGATGAAAATGGATACCTTCCTGCCTCCATTTTGAAGCAGGCAGCAGATCACAAAATTGGCAGAGCGCCTGCTCCGACGTTCGCAGGTCACAGCGAAAAGGGAAGAGAAATCCACCAGCGAAGCACGGCCGCCGCGGGGCTGGCGAGAGCCCGGCGTCCCCCAGCCGGGGCAGGGGGAGCAAAGGGCTTCTCCCCTTGGGGAACAAAGACAACTTCTCCGAGATGGAGACCCCGGGTGGGACACAATCAGCAGTGCACGACGCTGCTATCGTAAGAGTGAACTTTCTACTCGTGTGTCTGCATTTAACAGCACTAAAGGCACTGATATCTCTACTACCAGCACCTTCAGCATCGCTGTTTTCTCCCTTTAGGATGCTGAGAGCCATGCAGAAAGCAAGCTGGCATGGGACATCAGCGATGGTTTCAACCTGAGGCTGGGGGGAAAGTCCCTCTTGCCCTCAGCCCCTCCGCATCTGGCCAAGACAAGTGGTGTGACCGAGCTAAGGGAGGGGAGGTCCGGGACACAGGCAAGAGGCGCTTTGAAAATCCTGAGAGATGGGATGAAGGAGGGTTGTGGGAGCCCAAACCTCTGTGCTCTGGTTGGCAGAAGGGTAAGGGGATGCCCCACTCCCAGACACCCCTTCCCGACCCCGCCCTCGCCCACCGCTGCTCCCACAGCGGCTTCAAAAATGCTTCAAACAAGTCCTGCAGTTACCAGAGACCAACCTTACAGAGTCATTCAATCAAACAGGTTGGAAGAGCCCTCTGGGCTCATCGAGTCCAACCATTGCCCTGACACCACCAAGTCAACTAGACCACGGCCGTGACACCACCAAGTCAACTAGACCACGGCCATGACACCACCAAGTCAACTAGACCACGGCCATGACACCACCAAGTCAACTAGACCGTGGCCATGACACCACCAAGTCAACTAGACCATGAATACACATTCACCTCAACCTCACGCCTGGTTTTTCCTCTATTCCTGCAGCCACCCAGCCTAACTGCTTGCAGACATCACTCCGGCTCAACAAAAATCAGTCCCGGAAAGGGCCGACGGAAATTTGGCTTTGCACCTCAGCTGTCTGCAGTACCTGCGGAGCACGAGTTATAAAGGTCTAACAGCTCCCCGTGCGCACTGTAAAGAAAACTAGTATGGATTTTATGCCTCTTGCTGACTTATTCCCTAATTTACGAGTTCATTTTGTTGCTTGTTGTCAAACTCCACCGTACTGTTCTTGTATAGACACCCAACGAAGGCTTTGGCACCCGCGGGTGCTCTCCTGGGCGCGCAGGTGGGCTTGGAGGTCGAGCAGGGAAGGAGAGCAAAGCATCAGGAGGAGCAGGGGAGGGTGGAGGGAGGCTGGCGGTCATGAAATGACGGGAAAACCAGCCAAAATAAATGCCAGCTTACGAAGTGTCATGTAACTGGGTGTAACTCTTCCTCGCTCAAGACAGATACTTGATTTATTCTTCTGTTGGTTTTACAGCTGAATGTTCACACAGTGAGAGCCACTGGGCTGAAGCAAATTAACTCATTTTGCTGTGACAGGCTCAGGCACAGGCAGGATTTGAGGAGATATAAGGTAGCTTTTTAAAAAAAAATCTTATGTCACTTTTTCAACAGAAATATTCGTTATTTTCAGATTTTTGTCGCAGTGGGATTCTCATGTTATCACGACATTCGCCGAGAGCACGCATGGAAATTCCCCTCATGGTAAAATGTGCAGAAGTCGCCAGATTTGTTTCC
The DNA here is from genome assembly GCF_013368605.1 of Nyctibius grandis. Taxonomy (NCBI): domain Eukaryota; kingdom Metazoa; phylum Chordata; class Aves; order Nyctibiiformes; family Nyctibiidae; genus Nyctibius; species Nyctibius grandis. The sequence continues at coordinate 5,968,356 of NW_027167473.1, forward strand.
CTCTGCAGTATTTTCAACAGGCAATAAAGAGCACGTAGGAGACAATTAACTGCATGAACAATATTCTGACTGGCCTCTGTCTTTGTGTCATTCTCCAAAGCAATGTTTAACAAAGCAAGAAGCGTATTATTTAATCACATTCATAATCTGTCCAAAAAACGTTTGCCAGATAATTTTACAAAGAAGGAATGGCGCCGATAACCCCATTTAAAGAGACATAAATTATCATGAGTAAGTGTTGATAAAGAAAACACTTTATCAACCCAATAACTTGTTCCAGAATAGTGAAAGTAAAACGGGTTAAATTTATGGCACTGGTAAAAATGGTAACACACTGCCTACAAAAAGGTAAAGATGCGTGCAAGTGACTTTCTGATTTGGCAGAAAATATATCATCGATTTAAAGATGTTAATATTCTTAAAAGAGAGCCTGGATTTAGAAAAAAATCACTCTGAGTCATGCTGGGAGGTTTGAAGAGATGATGAATAACGATCTGGGAAAAAACCACCCCATTCTGTAATATGACATGATGAAAAAATTATCACATCGTTGCCGTTTTTGGGAGCCTGCCTGTAAGTTCCAAACACCTTTTCCTCTTCCATTCTCCCGGAAAGCTCGCTGTCCTGGGAACACGTTTCCAACACCTCTCGTTTTTCAGGATTCAAGAGACGTGGTTTGCGGCCGGCGCTGCCCCAACGCCTCCAGCCGAGCCGAGCATCCCTGGGCTGGATAGACCATGTGCTTCCTCTCTGCCCACGGCGCTGCCCACAGAGTCCACCGAATAAACGGCCTTGAAAACACCTATTAATAACTCCTAATATTAACTTTTGAGTAAGGTGGAGGTGTGCTGGTTGGTGCTGGCAGGGGCTCAGGGGAGAAACCCCAGCTCCACGGGTCAGGGACGTGGCCACCCCTCGCTGCCATCGCCAATGGGGATGCGTGTACTTGCTGCGTAGCGATGCCTCCATCCCGGCCCTCACACGCAAGGTGAAATTAGGAAAAATCTATTACACGCAGCACAAACGTAAGGCACAAGCTGTAAAACACCACCGTGATTGAGAGCAGCGTATTTCCATATACAGAGCAATCCACTTAAAGAGGTACCTGCTCTAAGGAAACGTTTGTGAAGAGAATAAACCCATCCATCAGCAGCCCAGAGACTTTAAAACACACGGTGAAACTCCTTTAAAATTAAGATCTCAACGAGAACCATTTATTAAATTACAAGTGCATTACCAAATAGCAAAGCGTACTGGCTATCAGGAGGAATAAACCTGGAACACGCTGCTCTGCATTAGCACATGTCGAGAGGGGAAAACTCCTTGGAGTGAGTAGCAGGAGCCTCTCGGAGCCTGCTGCACCGGCCACGCAACGCTGCCCTTCCCACCGCCTTGGTGCTGCCTCGTGGTTCTGCTGCCTGGCCTGAACACAGGCCTGACCGCAGCCATTTGAGCTCTCGGGTATTACAACTAAAAAAATTAAATATAAAAAAAAAAAATTAAAAAAAAATCGCTATTCCTTCTATATAACCACTCAAGGGACACACTCAGCTGCTGTGCTCGCTCCTCCCAGCTCTGCCATCAGACCCGCAGCTGCTCTGCCAGCCTAGGGATGAATTTCCTCAGCTTTTAGTTAAAAAAAAATTTGAAATGTCTGTACTTTAATACGCGCGCGGAGCAGACCCCCCTTTCCGCGGGCTGACCTGTTCCAGGTTTCCAGCAGAAGGGCACTTTACAAACCGCAGGTCCCTAATTTCGGCCACATGTTGCCGGGGGTGCGCGGGGAGGGGGGAGAGGAAGAGAAGCGGGGCGCGGGGGCTGATGAAAAGCGCAGCCCCGCCAGCCAAGCGCCTTACCAGGCCGGGCCGGGGCCGGAAGGAAAACCCACCCACCTCAGCCCGCGTTTATTCTATCAACCTGCAATTGCAGCAATCAAAACCAGATGTCGGCTCTTCCAGATCTTTCTCACAGGACAAACACGCGCTAAGGCCTCGGGCCTGGCGTTGCCATCAGATGGTAATTGAGACCAGATGAGCCCCAAACACAGCAAAGCACATGCGAGCCGCCCCCCCGGCCCCGGGAGAGGGATGGAATTGCAGGTCCCGCTGAGCCGTTAAGTGCACGGTGCACCGTGAAAAACAAGTGTACAGAGCCGGGGTAACCACCTGTACGGCACACAGCCCCCCTCCGTCGCCTCTGCATCGCCTCTCGCGCCACGTCCTTTACCTCAGGCACCAAAAACCCTGACTCCGGGCCGCAGGCTCTGCAGCAGGCTTAGTCCTGTGATTATCTCCTCTCCCACTGCTCGCCTTTATTAAAAAATTTATCAGGTCCTAGCTGAGGGAGGCTCATTGACTGCAACAGCTTTCGGTGAAGGCTGTGTGGCCGGGATGCTGGCCCGGACGTGCTCCCCGCACTGGGCTCCCGCGGGAGTCACGCAGGCCTGGCCCAGCATACACAGGCTGTCCCGGTCCCCTCCCGCTGCGGCACAGCCACTGCAGCCCCGCCGGGCCCCTGCAAGCGTCGTGCAGGCCTGGCCCAGCGTACACAGGCCGTCCTGGTCCTCTGCTGCCATGGCACAGCCACCGCAGGCCCGCCGGGTCTGGCCCAGCGTACACAGGCCGTCCCGGTCCCCTCCTGCTGCGGCACAGCCACCACAGCCCCTCTGGGCCTGGCCCAGCGTACACAGGCTGTCCTGGTCCCCTGCCGCCACGGCACAGCCACCACAGCCCCTCTGGGCCTGGCCCAGCGTACACAGGCCGTCCCGGTCCTCTCCCGCTGCGGCACAGCCACCACAGCCCCGCCAGGCCCCGGGTTTCCTCTCACTCGCACAAACGCCATCAAGTAGGAACTCCCAAAGACTGACGCCGACTCAAAAGCCACTACAAAGCGCCAGCTCGACAAACCACAGCTCGTTCTGAGGTGAAAGGCTGAAACTGGGACCAAACCACCTATTTGCTGCGCGCTGGTTGTTCCGCTCCTACCAGGAATCGCTGCTCGCACAAAGAGCTGCCCTACGCTCAGCACACCCTACGCATTAGCTGCCTGACTTTTTTTTCCTGATCCCACCCTATATGATCCTCTAAGTCCGCAGATCCTGTTCAGTTAAAATGTCTTCCAGATGGGACTGCTGAATACTGCATCTCGTGAACGCCCAAAGTTAAAAAGGGGTCAACTAAAGTAGAGGAAAAAAAAAAATTACAACATTATGTCATCTCTGTGCAGTAATGCACGCTCTAAAAAGGCAACAATAATATAAATAGACCCGGAGATTTTCTATTCAGCCTCTTGATTCCTTTCTGCCATTTGTCTTTACCACGCAGCTGTCCTGGATCATCACCAAAGCAGCGCGAGAGCAAACGCCACCCCCCAGCCACCGCAGCCGGGTCGGGAACCGCAGGTGAATTCTGCTCCAACGTGACATCGTTCTTCTGGGATCCCGCACAACCAGGAGGCAGAGCTCCCCAAAGGGTCCAGCCAAGGCACAACCGCTTCCACCAGGCTTTAGGGAAAGAGAAGGAGACCACCAAGGAGTGGCTGAGGAGAGACTGGGAGATGGCCACCTATGGCAAGAGGGACGAGGAACAAAAGGATAGCAAAGCAAAGCAGAAAGAAGAGAAAAATCCACAGAGAGGGAAATGTAATAACTAAGTAGACCTGCCCTAACAGCACTCCAGGCTTCAGCCCGACTCTGGTCGTGCTTCTCCGAGACACGAGCCTGCTGTCACCAGCCCTGCTGGCATTTGGAGAATGCACGGGTGAAGGGATGGGAAGACATGCCAGCACGAAGTATGCAACAAAGGCTGTGGATAAATGAGAAAATTATAGATTTTGGAGATGCTGATTCCATGAAAGCCAGTGAGGAGTTGGTGACTCAAGAGTGGAGAGAAAGAGTTGGCCAACTCACCTGATTTGGGTAAACCAAGGTGTAACCCTCACTGTGAGCACTGGCTACATCAGCCTCGCCGCGGTGGGGCTCAGGGAAAGACCCCGAGGATGCAGAGAGCAATGGGGAGGAGCAGGAGACATGTCCAGGAGGGGAAGCTAAGGAGCAAAATCATGAGGGAGTGGGCAGGAGGAAAGGACAAAGAACCAGGGGTGGGACCAGAGAGATGGGACAAAATTAACAAATGAGGCCGACATCCTGCAGTTACCAGGATTTCACCAGTTGCAGATGCTCAGCAAGGCAGAACCAGACCTCCAAAAAGCAATAAAGAGGGAGCAGAGGGAAATGAGTGGGAAAATCGAAATAAAAAGTGATGATGAAAAGAACAAAGGTGCCACTTGGCCCAGTTCCAGGGGCAGTTTCCATACATGAATTCTTACTCGCATTTCACGTAAGACAGCACGCTTCTCAGCGTTTAGTTTTAAGGAAAGGAGCTCCCAGAAGAGACAGGGAAAAGGAAAAGGACCACTTCATGCATTTTCCTTCTTTGCAGGATCTGCTTCCTAACTTCCTTTTCTCCACTGCATTCATTGAGAACCATTTTGTGTTGGGTTTTTTTAATTTTCTATGCTCTGTTTACCAATACACGCAGAGACAGTGAATGTATCAGACATCTGCCCATATTTTCCTCTCAAATCTCTCTGCAAGAAAAGAGCCTTAATTTCACAATCTTCCAGTGTTTCTGGTCATTATCTACCTAGCACAGCGTGAGCAAATAATTTAAAGCATATACAATCATTCATTAGACCGTATCTGTTTGCCCAAAGTCCCCACACAAGCCCATGGCAGCGGTGGGTTGTACACCCAGCAGTGTTCCCTCATGGTGGGCATCATGGTTGGACTCCATGGTCCCAGAGGTCTCTCCCAACCTGCCATCAGGCGCCCAGTGCCCCAGCTCCAGCCCATCCCTGCACTGGCAGAGAAGCACAGAAGGTCATCGAGTCCAACCATAAGCCTACCACTGCCAAGTCCACCACTAAACCATGTCCCCAAGTGCCACATCCAGACCCTCTCCACAGAGGGCTGGGTACACCCCCTGAACGCCCCCCATGGAAGCCAGGATTTCAATCAATCAATCAGGTTGGAAGAGACCCCTGGGATCATCGAGTCCAACCATTGCCCTGACACCACCATGGCAACTAGACCAGGGCACTAAGTGCCATGGCCAGGCTTTTCTTAAACCCCTCCAGAGATGGTGACTCCACCACCTCCCTGGGCAGCCCCTTCCAATGGCTAATGGCCCTTGCTGAGAAGAAATGCTTCCTAATGTCCAACCTGAACCTCCCCTGGCAAAGCTTGAGGCTGTGTCCTCTTGTCCTATCGCTAGTTGCCTGGGAGAAGAGGCCGACTGTCCACTACAACCTCCCTTCAGGTAGTTGGAGACTGCAATAAGGTTACTTCTGAGCCTCCTCTTCTCCAGGCTAAACACCCCCAGCTCCCTCAGCCATTCCTCGTAGGTCAGATCCTCCAGACCCTTCACCAGCTTGGTCGCCCTCCTCTGCACTCGCTCCAACACCTCCAGCATCTTTCTTGAAGTGCGGGGCCCACAACTGGACACAGTATTCAAGGTGCAGCCTCACCAGTTCGCCCAGTACTCTGCGTGAGCGGGGGAACTACAGGATAACTGGATGCTCAACCAGTTTGAGTGGAAATGAAGGTTTCAGCAACGAGCAGAAAGGAGCCCAGACCGGATTCCGCCTTCCTGTGGTCTGATTTTTAGGAAGAGGTGGGTCCTGATGTGAACGTGGCGCCCCAGACCCATCTCGGGCCACGACTCCCAGGCTGTGCCCTCTGTGGAAATGTCCTCATCTCCGGGAGCGGCGCGGGAGGGGGGTGACAGCGCTTTCAGGTGCCGAGACACAATAAAAACAATGAGGAAAGAAAATGTTTGCTTTTTATGTCAGCAGAGATGTCAGTACCCATTAATAAATCTATCTGCTAAATCTACTCTTATTCATGTGGGACATCACCAAGTTAAAGTAAAATAAATTATCTTTAATTAAATGGAATTGTCGTCTTCCTCCTGCTATCATCCCCAATTATTACATCCTAATCAGCCCTTTTGGGAGAAGGCATGAGGGAAGGCTGAAAGGCACATTTACTATAAACAATTTCTCTCTCTGTCAAGAGATGGAAATTTTATTTTAATTATTGTTTAGGACTCTGATTTTCACCCAGTTTCTGATGAAAGGGATTAAAAGTTGAAAACGCCATCACTCGAAGAAAGAAAGAAATCTGTTCATGTCATCACCGCAGAGCAATTTCCTCCTCGTCCCTCCTACAATTAAAGCCCGGAGCAAGGCAGAAACAGTTAGGAAATAGGCAAGTCGTTTGCTGAAACTTCTTTATTATGATTTCCAGCGGGAGCTTTACGTTAGAAAATATTTTGACCGACAAGATGAGGTAAATGCATTAAGTTGGAGGAGAGGCTGGCAAGGGGATGTTGGAGGCCAGCTTCTGCTCAGCTGCAAGCGAGCACTAGCCTGGACCACCAGGATTTAAGCTCTGCCCAAGTCCATGCAGTACTAGGCTTAAATTAACGCATCAGAAGCTCGAACCCCTCGAACCTCATTTCTTGGGGGTGGACTGCACTTGGAAAGCAGCCTGCGAGCTTTCCGCTCCCTACGCTGCACCCCTCGTGCTGGGGAGGGGGAGCGGTTTTAGGCAAATTTAAGATTAATATCGAGAGTATCAGGACCGTGCGAACCTGCGCGGTTTGAACGCGAACAGGGGAAATTCAGAAGGTTGACACGCAGATTTGGGCTCGGTCAAGCCTGACTCAAACTCAGTCACGCGAAGATGGGGGGATTCAAATCGGAAAGAAAAAAAAAAAATACTACTCTAAAGCTTCACCGGTTCCCAGCCCGGGCTGCACGCAGTTGTATCTGAGAAGTTGGGTTTGCTGGTGTTTAAAAAGCACTTTGAACGAAGGGTACTCTCGGGGTCTGACTGCCAAACACGCTCCGAGTCGTGTTTTCCCCATTACCACGACTGCATGTAAATGAAGCACTTGTGCCCGCGCCTCCGCGAGCCTTTGTAGCCAGCCCTATGCAATCACCGTAATTGTGCACACAAATTAGGCACGCAAACCAGCCCAGAACGGAGTCTTACAAGCAGGAGTAGTGTCACATACTCCAAGGCACTGAGATCTGGGGCTGCGATTCAAAGCGATGGGCTCCAGTTGACTTGGACGGCCCGAGAGCACGCGGACGGAACCAGCAAGGCCATGGAGGGGAAACCCTACCCAACGACTGAGAAACTCAAAAAAATAAACAAATAAAAACACCCAAAATAGAGTTTTCGTTCAGTTTAGCCACTAAATAATATTAATATGGTATTATAAAATATGAATATTGTAGCTTAAATAACTGCATTTAAAGGAAAAAGAAAAAAGAAACCTTCTAGATGTCATTCTTAAAATAACCCCTCAAGCAAAATTTACTGATGATGCATCAAGCCTTGTCTTAAAGTTAGCGCTGCTCAACACCCCCAGAAGTTAAAGCTGCCCTTCTCTAATTAAACCGAAGGCCCTGGACGGGTTTTAAACCACTTTCCTCTCTGCGCCAATTTTGTTTTCACTTGCTCGTCAACTGTAGAGTCCCGGAATACAACTGCTGCCCAATTATGAAACGAGATATATTTCAGATAATAATGAAATTACTCAGCGAAGAGAAAATAGAGCTTATGACAAAAAAAAAAAAGGAACAAGGAGGAACCACTGAATCCTGATTAATTAATGCAACTTTAAAAAAAAAAAAAATGCACTTTTCAGGGTGTAGCACTGTTTTCATTTAACACCGCTTTGAATTGCCGCCTACAGAAGTTAAAGAAAAAAAAAAAAGGAAAAGAAAGAAACCACAGCTATACAAGCCTGCTGACTTCTTATAAAAGAACCAGTTTTAAACTTGTTTACACTACTGATTCCAAATGAATTCAAGATGGTGGCTAGTTAAAGAAAGGGAGCCCATGCCAAGGATTTTGATCAAAGAACTTCAATTCAACAATGTTCAGTTTTAATTGACCGCTAATTAAGCTACATTAGTCAAAGAAAAGTCTATATCACTTCTGAGTAATGAAGAAAAGAATTCACTTAACCCTGTCCTCGCCCCCCTTCAGCCAGCTTAGAGCAAAGCAGCTTCTCAGCTACGGGCCTTGGAAGCGTTTCCAATATTAATGCGCCAACAATTTTTTTTTTAAAGAGGAAAAATAAGTGTCGGAGGAGGGCGAGCGTTCCCAGGCAGAGGCGATTTCGCATGGGGGGGGATAAGCTCGTGGCTGCTGGGGAGAGGGAGGGCTGCCCCACGCGCAAACACAGAGCTCTGGGTATTTATAAGCACACGGACATGCTTCATGTGGACAAACCACAGAAAACTCTAGAAAAAGGTCCCCCACGAGCATCTCCGCTGACCCACGGGGATGCTGCCGTCCTGCCCCAGCGACCCACGCAGGACTCTGGTGCCAGGATGCCAAAGGAAACCTAATGAAAAGGCGGCTGCAAAATGAGGTCTGAAATGCACTAGGGAATGAAATATTGGTTTTCAATTTAGTGCTTCTGTCTTTAAAAGTCCGCAGGATCAGATAAATTAGAGGAAGCAAAGAGATGCCAACGTGAGCTTGCCCAGAGCGGAAGGTCAGGCATGGCAGCGCTGCGACATGGCACAGGGACAGGCTCTAAGAAACGCTCAAACTTCCCAATATTTCTGGTTTTGCGGTTAAAGAGAGAAGTTTGCCTCATGCCACAGCTCCATAGCGTGGCAGCACTGTGACAAAGGCCACGCTCGTGGCCTTAACTTGCATTATATTTTATCCTAATGATTTTTGGCAACGAACCACCGCGTTTCACAGAAGAGAATTTAACGAGCACCGTATCTTTTTTTACCATTCTGCCAAACGCTCATTAAAACGCACTTGTGTTGGTTTTTTTTTTTTGCAATGCTATATGAAACCAAAATATTAATGCAAATTGGCATTTCTAAGTTTAAAAGCGGTTATTTGCATAACAGGAACCAAACGTGGGGCAAGCTGAAAGAGAGCACACAACACAAACGCCTCTTAACACCACAATTACTGCAAGGGAAAAAAAAAAAACGATGGGTTGTGCACACCAGCACGAGCTGCGGGATAAAGCATCTGCCGGTTTGCGACACTGTTATCTCCCGATGCCCAGTCTCACCAAGAAAAGAGGGGCTGGAAAGACTCGCTGATGAACGAGATAGGTAGAAAATGTGTTTTAAAAAAAATAGGAATGAATTTATGTAAATATGACCATCCTAAGTAAAAATTACAACTACAGGGCTGCCAGCAGCAGCGCGAGATGAGCTTGTTAGTTGAGAGCCACAAGCCAAGCCAAAGGTATTCCTGTTCTAATAAAGCAGTCGTTAGCTGCAGTCATCAGTATCTCAAAGTAAATACGGTTATGAAGCAGACTTTGGACTCTGACACAGCGATATTTCAAAAAAAAATGTGGCTCTACCACAAGGAGCTACTCAGAAAAGCAATTACTCCCCACCTATTAGCAAAGGGGCGTCATCAGAGCGAAGGACATCGCCGCTGAACATCTAAAGCTGAACAACGCTCTGGTTGCTTTCTCAGAGCTCCCAGAAAGAATGAAAGTAACTCCAGAATTTCTCTCATGGATCAAACTGGTCTTTACATTCCTACTGGGATGGTCCCTCTCCATCGAGGGCTTTCACTCCTGGCCCAAGGCATCGCCGCAGACCACCACCAGCATCTCTCAAACAGTTGATGGCTACTTCTGGGGCTGACGTGGAAGGGAAGCACATCATTAAACCTTCCAACCGTTCGGAAGTAAGTACTAAAGGGAGAAATTTTCCCAACTTCCAACCTGACAGCACTCCTGCATGCTGATAACTGCAAACACACACGTGAAAGTCTGGATTTACAGTTCCCTTGTCTTTTTTTTTGCAAGTAAGAGTCCTGGGATCTTCTCCAGCTGGGAGCTTTAGTATGCACAGATTTAAGCACATGAATATTTCCAGTGAAACCACTGCAGGCATGTACGTGCTTACGAGAATCTGGTCTACATCTCACTGGAGATTAAATAAAACCTTAAAAAAAATCCCTTTACAGCTTGACATAAGTACCCAATACCTTATAAAATTGCACTGGGTGACCGGGACATCAAGGTGGACCTCTGGAGGGGTTTAAGAAAAGCCTGGACATGGCACTTAGTGCCCTGGTCTAGTTGCCATGGTGGTGTCAGGGCAATGGTTGGACTCGATGAGCCCAGAGGGCTCTTCCAACCTGGTTGATTCTGTGATAGATGGACACCACGATGGTACAAGCAGTGCAAGCCCACAGCCACACACATAATATTTAAACACCCACTAAAGGTGATTCAGAAACACAGATGATGGAGTCAGCAGCCCAGTTATCACTGTCCACTCTTTCTGCATTAAACTTCCTGAACTTCCCCCAAATATTTTTAATTAGTTGTGCTTTGACAACATTTATAATCTGCTTTTAAACAACAAGTGTAAACGCGGCGGCTGCTGTGGTGCCGGACGCAGCCCACGTGCCCCATCCTCAAACCCTGACAACCTGGGGCAGGCACAGGCTGCTCCCCCCCGGGTTAAGGAGTTTGCCCCCTAAAACTAAAAATATTGTGATTTCCTCTCAGATCAAAACTAAAAATATTGTGTTTCCTCTCAGAAAAATATTTCCTCTCAGATCAAATACAGGACACAAAAAGGATGGTTTAACACGGCGTGATTTTATTCACTGGATCTTTCTTCCTTTTTTTTTTCCCCCCCCAGCACAGTAAAAGTTGCTATGAAAAATAGTTAATGGTATAAAGAAGATGCTGAAAGCAAATTACCATCCTAGGAGTTAATAGCACACCAAATTAAAGCCCTCAGCCTAGATCTTTTGAAGATCTACAACTGCAACCTCAAAACCGTGGCACATCTCCGCGTGCAACCGGAGCGGCAGATTTCCCATTCCGCCTTCCCCAGATCTGTGTGTGTGGCTGGGGCAGCGAGGGGGATTATCAGAAACAGGCTTCTGCCAGAAGTGATCAGCACAGAGCTGCCTCTACATGTGTAATTTTATTTTCCCCTCCAAGGTGCCCTCTCTTGGCTTTGGCAGAATCAACAGCCCTCCTTCGCGAGCCAGATGTGTGCTGGCACGGCGCGCGCACGTTCGTTAACCAGGGGAGACGGTGCTCCCTGGGAATGGGGGGGGGATATTTATTTCTTCTCAACGCTGAGGCAGACTATTATCCTACGGTTCCCTAAGCCCATCCTGAACATGAATTCTCCATAGTCACAGAGATGCTGAGCAGTGGGCACCGCCTTTCTGATCAGAAGTGACCCCACTCTAATACACGGCGGGAGAAAGGGCAGGCTGGGGAGAAAAAAAAAGAAAAAAAAAGGGAAAAAAAAGAAAAAGAAAAGGGAAAAAAAGAAAAAAAAAGAAAAGAAAAGACAAAAAAGAAAATAAAAGGGAAAAAAAGAAAAAAAAAAGAAAAAAAAAGGAAAAAAATGAAAAAAAACCAAGATCATCCCAACAGATAACGGCTATCGGCCACCAGGACCTGGGGCTGAACTGGGACCAGTCACCTTGCGTCCAAACCCTGCCTGAAGTAGATTAGCACAAAAGCATTGTATTCTAATGACCCACTGAAAACAACATGTGTTTAACTTCTGAAATGGTGAACAGTTTGTAAAATACCAATTTAGGAAGTCAACAAAAAAACCCCATCCACACCGTTTGTTGTTGTTTTTTCCTGGTAAAAATAGCAACCGGTCGGTTTTATCCTGGAGCTGGTTTTTATTTATGAGTTACAAGTCGGTGGGAAAGAAGAAGTCCTGTTATATTTGGTGACTACACTTGGCTGGGAGCGTCTTGACCCCCCAAAAAACTCCCCTGCACCCTCTGCGAGGGGTCCTGGGCCCGCGTGGGCTCCCGACCACCCCTTCAAACCTGGTTGTGTTTCGTTACGCGACTGCTGGGAAGCGGGGTGAGTGTCCTGAAGCACCCACTATCACCTTCCCTCACCTTATTTAAGTGTGCAGGGCTACCCTGGGTGTTTTCATTCTGAAAATCGCGGCGATTCTGAAAAATCCACGAGACTGAGGGTGGATTTATGCGAGCGTTGAAGCCAGAGGGGTGTAAGAGAGACGTAAGGCATATCAGGTGTTCCGGAATCGCAGGAATTCAAACCCTCCTGTAACTCGAAATCTGTAATTGTCGAAGCACTTCAAACAACCACCACTTAAAAGACATCGATAGCTTAATCATTCCTTCTTCAACTCTTCTACTCTACCTATTTTACATGGAATATTTCTTTATTCTCCCTCCCAACCATCAAACCACAGACTGGCAGGGCCCTCCCGCAGCAGGTACCACCGAGTCCTCCCTCTCCTTCTATTTGCATATTTTTTTGTGGAGAGACGTAACATTTCCCAACGCCTCTTCGTCGCTCTACTCCAAGAAACGAGCTGCTGCGAGAAGCAAACCTCCACTTTACACCCCCCCTGGTCCCTTCCACCCCGAGGCCGCGGCCCTCGTGCCCCGCAGCATCGCCAGGTGCAGCACTAATAATACTCCGTGCAATTCACTTTCCCCCCCAGCTCTGATTTATCAGTTTAGCTTCATAATGCCATTAGGAATGTAAACATTTCTGCAATTTCTATTTAAAAGTCAATAAAATAATGGGGGCGCAGAACTTATCCTTTTTCATTTTTAAGTAATACGTTTGATTATTTTAATCACGTCAGGACTTAACTGAATGGGTTTAAATATGCATGTCACATCAATTGGGGGTGTTTTATTCATTAGAGTAATTCAGCATTATTCTTTTTTTTTATTTTTTTTAAAAAAGGGGTAGCTAGATACAAGACTTTTGCCATGAGGTTGTCCTTGAGGGACGAGTTATTTGTGCACTGTGTCTTCCAGGAGCTACTATGGATTTCAGGCAGCAAAAAAAACAACGTATAGGGGCTAATAACGGAATTTAATAACGCTGATTCACCAGACGCTGGGTAAACTCTTCTAACTGCAGTTACAAAAGGCCACTCGGTGAGCAAAGAGCTATTTTTACAGCGGCGAGCTGTGTTTTGCACCGCGGCCACCCCCTTTGTCCGCTGCTCCGCGGCCGCCGGGTCAAGCGTTAGCAGGGATTGTCCCCGTCCCCTCTCCCTCGGTGGCCTCTGATCACCGGGGCCAGGATCGCCCCGGCCCTGGGAACCACAGGGTGCCCTTGGACCCCGGCAGCACCCAGCTCACTCCCTCCCTACCTGGGGGCTACAGACCCCTCTCCTCTTCACCTGCTTTTCATTACAGAACAATTTGATCTCGTGCACGTGAGTTCTCACCCCTGTGCAGGCACCTAATAAAGCTCTGCAGGTGCATGAAAATTTCCTCTACTCAAACTTTTTTGAGTTTTTTTTTTTATTTGCCTGGTTTATTTTTTTTTTTTTAAGTATTATTAATTTTATAGGCAAAACTAAGGTCTTTATAGGTGAAAGAATTCAGAGCTCAAGCACCAAATTGTACAAATCACAGTATATTTATATTTGTGTGCGTGCAAGTTTAAAACATAGATGGAAGATTTGTGCTCTGCTCAGGAAAAAGCTGAGAGCACCCAGGGCTGAAGCTCTGCCTTAGGAAAGCAGACAACCCGCAGCACAACAGGACAAATCCCTCAACAGCAACGCTCTGATTCCGCTCCTCCAACTTTAGAAGTCACTTTGACTTAACTGTAAGAATCATTTTATTAATAATAATAATAATTTATTAGTAATAATCATATTATTACAGATAACACTGTAATAATACTTTCTCAGGAAGAACAAAACCCCAAAAAAAAAGGAAAAATAAACAAATGCCACCCCCCCAAAAAAAATAAAAAAACAAATAAAAACTTACAAATTAAGGTACCTAAATTCAGTGAGTTGAGAAAGCAACTGAATTTTGAGGGTGAAATATATTCCAGTGAAATATATTCCAGTGAAATATATTCCAGTGAAATCCCTGCTTTTGGGTTTTCGGATGATCCTGCCTTGCTAGGCCAGCACAAAGCTCGACGCTGAATATTTTGGGATACCTGAGCACGTTGCCTTCGCAGGGAACCCCAAGAGACCTGCAGCAACTTTGTAACGAGCCTGAGAATTTCTCCCCCATAAAAAGGGAGATGAGAGAGCGAGAGATCATTTCTGACGTAAGGATCGCAGCTCTCCCTGCTAGCAGGTCTTTTGATTAACTAAAAAATAATAAATAACTTCCACCAGCAACACGATACCATAAAATGAGAAAGAAATCACCCAAATAGGGTAAAACATTCCCTTTTCCAAAGAAATTCCTCATGTAAAATAACCAAACCCCCCGTCTCCAAAGCGCGGCGGCGATTTTACAGTAACCCAAGGCTAATGCAAACCAGATTTGATAGTGAAACAGGAAACAAACAATTCTTCTGCACAATTTCCTGGCGATCAATTGGAAAGGTATTTAAAGCCTGCACCAGCCACGAGAGCTTTTGTTAACCCCCCCGGCCCTGCCCACAAAAAAAGCAGCTCATAATAGACACTATTAGAAGATGTCAACACCCTGACATCATTTGCCATGTCTACCATCAACCTATAAGCCAAGAAAATAAAATTCTATTTATAAGTTATTTTTTGAGAAAAAAAACACTACAATAATTTCCAAGCTGGCACAGACGAAGAGGTGAAGCTCGCTTCTGATCAGCGTATGCAAAGCATATTTAAAACTAAGATTCAACCTAAGCTTTAGTAATTCCTAAAATGTTTCAGCAAAATCCAGCTTTGCAAACACGAGGCCACGGATATTTCCATCAGGTACAACGGGAAAAAAGCGATCAGACGCACCGAGGGTAAATTTTAATGGAATAATGAGGTAGTATGACCCTAAAACCAGTGTTACTATTATTTCTGTCAACTCAAAATTCAGAATAAATTCATTTTCTCTCCCTTCCCTTCCTCCGGAATGCAAAACACATCACTGATTGTGTCAGAATGTGTGTATATACAACTACACACATAGGTTTATGTATATAATTATAATTTACACAATTTCGGTTTGTTGTTAGCAGCAGGGAGCCTCCAAGATCCCATTAATTTATGATGTAAACACCCAGCCCTTCCATAAACCCCACAAACACCGGGAAAGTCATCTGGATATTTTGGCTTCTACTCTTGAGCCTGCAAACGAGGGAGCATTTTTACGCACGTACGTAGGTACACACACACGGATTTCAAATCATGAAGCCTGAGCTCACCCGTATGGGGATGCAATTTGCCCAAGGAGCTGTAAATTTTTAAGTCTGCTACAAAATCTATCCCTACGCTTTGGAATTAGTTTAAAGCATCTTGTAACTTTTGCTAATAAATATTTATTTTTTTTTTTACACCCACTATTCCCAGCCAACGAAACGCTGACGTCCCGTTAAACAAAGATGCCCCATAACCATCATGTTCAGTGTAAAAACAAGGGTCCCTCGTTTCGAGGTCGGGATTTCTTCCTCCTCACGCTCAAAAACTTCCTCCCCGGGCGACGCCAGCCTCGTGCCATTCACAACTCCTCACTTGTCATTATTAAGCGCGGGACATGGAATTATGGCACTCTTTGGCCTAGCCCGTTAGCAGGAACGATACCAGGGAGCATTCATCTTCATCGAGGAACTTGATGGAGTTGAAAAGCTTTATAAGAAGAATAGCAGGCAGAACGTAAACAGGAAAAACTCATTAGCGTTTACTTTTTGGGGATTTGATGACTCGACAAATAACCATTGCAAACCAACTAGTTTGCGAGCTGGCTTGAAGCTTGTTAGGATAAAGCAAAAAGAGCAATTACAATAATTATAGGTTTCCCTGTATGATTTAACACGGTGGGAGCTGATGATGTGATCTTAAGTTACCATCAAAAAGGAAAATTTTGCCACTTTTTTCCTTTTCATTTGCAATAACTCCTTTATAGTTCCATGCATTTCAATATATGCCCAAATAACACTTTATTAACAAATCTCAGTGAGATGATTTGAGAATAAGCCGTTCTGAAAACGCAATTCAGAAGTAACCCTGCCTCCAGCCCCTCTCAGGTACCGCGGCGGCTCCTAAAACATCACACACATCTCGGGGAACGAGAACCATGGCGCAGGAAAAAAAACGCCTCTTCTTGCTTCATCGCTTCCAACGTAATCAAAGCGTTAATCACAGCTAATAGTGCACGCTAACTCCTTCGCTAAAATGTCTTTTTTATAATATTTGAGGGAAAAAAAAAAAAAGCGAATCAAGAGCCCAACGTTTCTATATTACACCATCAATGCAACCACCAAGCACTAGCTCATCTCGGATTGGACACTGCCAGTTTTGCTATTGTTTTATGATTTTTTCTAAACCAAATAGCCTCTATCTCAAGAGATGGGAAGGAAAAGATTTCTTACCGACGAACATCAGTAAATAGTTAAAGGCAAGACGTGCTCTCCCATAGAGCAAGCTCTCCTAAACTGCCCCGCGAGAGGGAAAAAAAAAAAGCAAGCTGCAGAAAAGGCGTTCTGCGAATCGCGCTTTGAGGGCAGTTGAATTTTTTTCCAGGCATTTTTGTGACTCCTGGACCCAACCGCTCTCCTCTTCCCACAGCAGCTTCGCTTCGGAGGGCTCTGGAAGGATTGTGCATTTTTGTCTCCTTTTGTTTATTCCCAGGGAAGACCTGCTTCCGCTGCCTGCGCGCAGTTCAGAGAGTTCAAACTGGATTTAAACAAGTAATTGACTTGTCACTGGGGGGGGAAAAAAAAAAGGATGGGGGGGGGGAGAAGGGAGGAATTCAGAACTCTGCCTTTCCTGCCCAAGGAAACTCGGAGCGGAGCAGGGGCTGCCCCGACGCCGGGAGCCCCCCGAGCCGCGGGTCGCTGCGCCGAGGCGTTGCACAATTAATGCATGGCATCGCCAACCTCCGCACGCTGCCTGGCACGGCGTCAGCCGCCGCACAATGCCCAGCCCCAGCCAGACAATGCCTGCTCTCTAAAACACTAAAATCTGCCCGGCGAGTGGGCGCGGGGATACTTTCTCCCCCTCCATCTCCAGCGCTCAGCTCCCCGCAAACCCCTCGCCCCGGCCAGCGCGGGGACCCTCGGGGACCCTCCGCCTTTGTCCCCGCGCGAACACCTTCCCCCGGCGCCCACAAACATCTCCTGCGAGAGAGTGATCCTGGTTTTATGAGTCCCACCTTAAAACACAAAGGAGAGGGGCAAAGGCCTGGCAGCTGCGCGGGGTTTATTAGCCCCGTGGTGGCACGACGGGGCGACAGGACCCTCTCGGCGTTCGCAGCGACACGCACCGCGGGGCCGCGCGGGCGTTTCGCTATGTTTAGTTACCCAACCAAAAAAAACACCACCACCAAAAAAATAATATACAAATAGAATAAGGGAAAAAAAACAAAACAAAACCAAAAGGAAAAGCCCAGCTCGCAGCCCCTTTATCAAGAGCTCCATCTCGCCCCCCGCCAGAAAAATCCCAAGAAGAATGAAGTTGGTCTAAGTGTTGAAAATTGTTTCCCGTAGCCCTGACGCTGCGCATCGCTGCCTCCCGCTCGCAGGCTGCTGTCGCCAGGATTTTATTACTTACTGAGGATGAATAGCAGCGTTTAGGAACTTTTTCTTGTAAAGCTACTGAGGTTGGCTGGCCCTGCCACGCATGGGAATGGCAGGGAGGCTTTAGGTGGAGCCTGAACAGCTCTGGAAGAGGAGTAACTAATTAAAAAAAAAAAATTAAAAAGGAAAAAAAAAAACTCGGAATAAATTTATGAATCTTTGTTTATTGCGTTTGTATCATTTCAAATCTCAAGTGTTTTTCCCGTGCAAATTCTCTTCGTTTCTACCCACAAACCGTGCCCTGCACGACTGCAACGCACTATTTGCAAAATATTCAACACAAAAGCCGAGGCCCACGACTCTCGCCAATAAAAAAAATAAAAAATAACATCAAATCTCAGTTATTCAAACAGATGTTCATTCATGAGAGCCGCCTTCCGTGCGGCACTGGATGCCCTAGAACCCCACGCATGCCTCCACATCCCCACGCAGCCGGGCAGGGGGATTGCCTTCGCTCCAGCCCCTCTCCCCCAGGGCTGGGACCCTCGCACATCCCTCGGGCCCTGACTGGGATCAGATGAAACCAAAAGAAAGTTGAAAGAAGCCAGACCGGAGCAGCGCTCCCCCCGCGCTGCCCTCCCTTCCCAGCGTTTCCCAATTTTATTTTCCTCTCCCTTCAGCAACAGTTCCCCCCTTACCTCGCCCTTCCCCCTCCCCTCCCAATATTTTAAAATACACTGAAATACTTTTTTCCTTCTTCAAGAGAAAAAAAAATAAACCTCCAGATGGCAAGTATAAACCTTCTGCTGGGGTTATGCACAAAATACCAGACACTTTTTTTTTCTCTTTTCTTAAATAAAGCGTTTCTCTTGGAAAGGGGGGGGGGAGAAAAATAAAAAAAGGGCCGAAGTGAGATGGGAGCGCGGCCGGGAATGGGGTTTGGGGGCATTTTCCCTTCTCCTAGCACCACTTTTGAGCGCGGCTGCGGGGGGGGGGAGCCCCTCTTCTTTAGTTTATTTTTTTCCTCCGCACTATTTCCACTTCACCCCAAACTTTTCCAGCGCGGCCGGCCTTTCCCCCGCACAGCAAACACCCCGCACGCACACAGCAAGCATCCCCAACCCGCCGCCCATCCCCGCCGCCTCCCGGCTCCGCCGCGCTCACCGCTTTGCCGTTGTAGTAGTACATGAGGGAGTTGCCGCCCATGCCGGGGATGGTGTAGGCGCAGTACATGGTCCCGGCCGCCGCTCCCGTAACTTTTCTCCCCCCTTTCCCCAACTCGCTCGCCCCTTTTTTCACAACAATCCCGCCGCTCGCATGTTCCCAGATGGCCGGGCCGGGCGCGCTCAATATGCAAAGCAGGGCGAGACCATTCGCCGCGCGGGGGCGGAGGCTGCGCGCACACCCCCCCCCCTCCCCTTCCCTTTCCACCTCCCTTCCTCCTCCGCCCTCCGCGCACCGCCCCGCACCCGCGCACCGTTACCGAGCGGAATACAAATGCGCTTAATTGCCTCCCCCCCCACACTCCCCTCGCTCCCCGCTTTTTTTTTTTCTTTTTCTTTTTTTTTTTGTTTTAATTTGATTAAAAAGCGAGTGGCAGGAAGGGAATCGGATGATGCACATCTAATAACTCCGCCATCTGTCCGTGCTGCTGGCGCGCTCCCAGCATTGTGCGCAGCTGCGCGGCCCGCGCAGCCCCGCGCACCCTTTCCCCCCCCTTCCCCTCCCCACCTCATTTTTTGGGTGCGTTTTAAATAATAAATACAAACGTCCCCCCACCTCTGGGGGGGACAAAAGGAGGGGTTATACCCCCCCCCTCTAATATCAGGCCTTGCCAAATTCATCACAGGAAAGGAGGGCCCCTGGGAAGCGCTCCCAAATGCACCTAAATCATTTGCATATGCAAAGCAAATGCCACGCGAGCGCGCGCAGCCACTCGCCGGGCTCAACTTTAATCATTCGAAGCACCTAGAGCCTCACCAGCATCCACCGACGGCGACGCCGAGTAAAAGTTTTCTGTCCCACTTTTCCTCCTGGATCGATGGGGTTGGGTGTGGGAGATGAGGGGGGTGAGATCCAGGAGGAAAGAGTGAGCAGAGGTTTCTCTAACTCGCTTGTTCGGCGTTTATTCGGGAGGTCCCCAGAGGTTGGGGTAAACAGGCCTTGAATTATAATCACACATTTCATTCAAATTTCATGCTTTGAGGATTTTTGCCTCATTAGAACGGTTAGTTGTCAATCTGACACGAGCACGTTTGTAACCTTTAAGCCACCCTCGGCGTATCAGACCAGAAGGCCAAAAAAATCCCCGCTCCTCCAGGTCACCGTGCAACAAAACGCCCCGTCGGAGAGTTGGGGAAAGGCTCCTCGAGGGCTCGGCGCAGCTGGGCACAACTGGACCAACAAATCTGCTTTATCAAACCACTTTCCTACAGATATTAATGCTCCAGAGGCGAAAAGTAACAAAGTGCGTTGATAATTTATTAAAAAAACCCCTTAGACTGGTTTAAATAAGCACCTACAAATAAAGCCCCCGCTTCCCTTCTGCAGTTGCAAACTGCAAAACATATTTTCTCCCCTAATAAAAGCTGGAGTTTCACAGCTCCACGCAAAGTTATACAACCAGCATTACATTGGAGTACAAATTTCACCACAAAATTAGCTTGGATGGAGCTTTAAATCATTAACTTAATCACTTTTCTTCCACGGAAACAATCCCCTGAACTCCAGCAGAATAAGCTCCTTCTATAATTCGAAAAAATTCACATTTTTTCTGACTGGCACTAGATAATTCTAAAAAAATCACATTTTTTTCTGACTGGCACTAGATAATTCTAAAAATTTCACATTTTTTTCTGACTGGCACTAGATAACTCTAAAAATTTCACTTCTCAGTGCCTATAGATCATGGAAACGGAGAGGGACCCGCGTGCCTCTGCAGAGCAATCCCTGAATCGTGACCGACGTGGCATTACTTGATTGGATCATATTTGCATTGGACACATACATTGAGATAACTTTAATATTATTTTCCTGCCTCGCTCGGGAACCTGGGATTGTCCCGGATATTTTTCCTTTTGCAGAAATATGTCTCTGACAGAAAATTCCTATTCTCAACGACAGCCCCCGGGCACAGCACCGGCCTCCTCCAGCGAGGAGGAGCAGCTTCCCCGCACTCCTGGCTCACCAGCGTGTTGTTTCCGTTGCCCCAAAGGTGCTTGTTCTCCACGTAAAGGGTCAAGCGTGAGTATTTAAAGCTTTGTTTTGGTACAAGCGGTGTTACACCGTACCCAGAGGGAATGCCACCGAAGGGCAGGGGACTTTAAATTACACACGACCTCGCAGCTGCACAAAACGCTCCGCTAACGCATGATTTCAGCGCTTTCTACGCGAGGCGTCATTCTTTCAGCATCCTCCAGCTCACACCAGAACAAGGCTGATCAGGTGGAACTTCTCCGGGCACGTACAGGATAAATCTATTCCCCAAACACGACACAAAGAGGGACACGTTCGGGGCGATACGTCACCTACGCAGCGTGACGCAGCAAGTGTGGGATGCCAGGGTACGTGGCCATGTCAGAACCTTGAGCCTTATCTAACTTAATAATTTCTTTCACAGCCCTCCCATTCCATTTTCCCCTTGCACCACTGGTCACCCCACACTAGCCACTCAGGCAAAGTGGTGGATGGCAGAGAAACCAGGTGGGGCTGCCAAGAAATCACAGAATCAATCCATCAATGAGGTTGGAAGAGCCCTCTGGGCTCATTGAGTCCAACCATTGCCCTGACACCACCACGGCAACTAGACCAGGGCACTAAGTGCCATGGCCAGGCTTTTCTTAAACCCCTCCAGAGATGGGGACTCCACCACCTCCCTGGGCAGCCCCTTCCAATGGCTAATGACCCTTGCTGAGAAGAAATGCTTCCTAATGTCCAACCTGAACCTCCCCTACCTCCCTTCAGGTAGTTGTAGACTGCACTAAGGTCACCTCTGAG
The DNA here is from genome assembly GCF_013368605.1 of Nyctibius grandis. Taxonomy (NCBI): domain Eukaryota; kingdom Metazoa; phylum Chordata; class Aves; order Nyctibiiformes; family Nyctibiidae; genus Nyctibius; species Nyctibius grandis. The sequence goes on from NW_027167473.1 coordinate 5,989,868, forward strand.
CCTCCTCTTCTCCAGGCTAAACACCCCCAGCTCCCTCAGCCGTTCCTCGGAGCTCAGACCCTCCAGACCCTTCCCCAGCTTGGTCGCCCTCCTCTGCACTCGCTCCAACACCTCAACATCTCTCTTGAAGTGCGGGGCCCACAACTGGACACAGGATTCAAGGTGCGGCCTCACCAGTGCCCAGTACAGAGGGACCATCACTTCCCCAGACCAGCTGGCTACACTAGTCCTAAGAGAGGCCAGGATGCCATTGGCCTTCTTGGCCACCTGGGCACACTGCTGGCTCATGTGATCAGTGCTGTGTCCTCTGTGGTGTAATTTCAATGCTTCCATTCTCTCCTCGCTTCTCTCGTGTCAGACCCCAGTGGTAAATTCCAGAAGAGGGTGAGGGAACCTTGGAGAACTCCAAGAAGAAGGAGGAAGACGGGACACTTCGTGTCTGGAATCAGACCTTCCAGAAGGTCATAGAAAAAGGATGCTGGAAGGAAGAGACAGCAGCCACGTTCCTGCCACTACCATAACAGAGGTCCTCAGCGGAGGAGCAAAGGAAGGGAAGCTCTCTGCTCGATGACAAGCTTGCAGCCACAAATTGAAACGGATAACGGTGAAATACCAAGTAAGATGACTAAAATAGCCGGTCTTTCTCTAAGGCTGGGTCACTTGGATAATCTCATCCTGCTTACACAAATCCTTGAGTGTAGTTATTAAAACGGACCCGCCGTGGGTGGAGAAGTGGCTCTGAGTGCCCAGATGTGAAGACTTTTACCCAGCTGTGGCGTTTTGCCCCAGCGGAGTGACCAGGACCTCCCCTCAGAGGGGCTGAACTCTAAATACCGTCATTGATAACCGCCTCTAACCCTGATTATCCTCCGGTTTTGTGCATTAATATTCTCTCCTCTTTCCCCAGGAAGAGGTTCATATGCAGAGCCTTGTGCGCCATAGGCTGAACACAGGATAAATATCTAATTATACAGATGCTATATGAATAAATCAGATCCTAAAAGCCACAGTCTCTAAAAAGCTACTTTAAACCAGCCAAATGTGGATACATCTGCTTTCACATTAGACTACCTATTGATGGCAATCCTAATCAACTCCATAATCCTCCGCCTTCTTTCCAGGCTTGTCTGCCAGGAGGGATCAAGCCTTTTTCCCAGCACTGAACCTCGCTCCTCTCGTTCTCGTTAAGGGGACAAACTCATCACCAGATGTTTTAACCGGCTGCAGCTCGTGGAGTGGCCCTGATGGGTGGTTATTCCAGCAGAGAGGCTGGACCGAAGAGCCGGGATGGCTGGTGGCATCAGCCTGCTGCTGAAGGACTCGGCACTGACGCGAGAGGCCAGAGGAGGGCGACCAAGCTGGTGAAGGGTCTGGAGGGTCTGAGCTACGAGGAACAGCTGAGGGAGCTGGGGGTGTTTAGCCTGGAGAAGAGGAGGCTCAGAGGTGACCTTAGTGCAGTCTCCAACTACCTGAAGGGAGGTTGTAGCGCAGTGGGAGTCGGCCTCTTCTCCCAGGCAACCAGCGCTAGCACAAGAGGACACAGCCTCAAGCTTGGCCAGGGGAGGTTCAGGTTGGACATTAGGAAGCATTTCTTCTCAGCAAGGGTCATTAGACACTGGAAGGGGCTGCCCAGGGAGGTGGGGGAGTCACCATCTCTGGAGGGGGTTAAGAAAAGCCTGGACATGGCACTTAGTGCCATGGTCTAGTTGCCATGGTGGTGTCAGGGCAACGGTTGGACTCAATGATCCCAGAGGGCTCTTCCAACCTGGTTGATTCTGTGATTCTTCTCCTCTTACCTCACATGCTAGCCAGGCTGTATTTACTAGGTAGCACATGAAGTTACTAACAGAACCCTAGATCAAAAGTAGCTTTGAAAACCCAACCAGCATCCCATGTTTGCTGTCCAGACAAGCCAATTTTAACACACGATCGGAGCTGAGAGTTCGTATTTTGAAGACTGAGCTTCTAACTCCATAAGTGTGGAGGAGAGCTGGGAAACGGGAACTCAGAGGCAGAAAACCCCACAGGCTAATAAAACCAACCCAATCTTTACTATTTTTAAAATCTCATGATTTCTTTTTTTTTTTTTTTTTGCAGATGGGAGAGCAAATATCACCATGACTCATGATATTTGAACCTTTTGAGGTCAGCAGTCCTACGACAGCTTCTCCACACTGCTCTGGCTACATAACCAAGCCCTACGACAACTGTAAGGTGGCATTGGGGTTTCCAGCCCCAAGTCAGGAATTCTGCTGGCCTAGACTATGGGCCAGGACATCCCACGGGCTTCGATTCGGGATTGACTACAGGAAAGTGGGTTTCAGGTTCATTTCTGACATTTTCTCTATGTTCCCATGGCACAGAGGGTGAAGTGACGGGAGGTTTCTGCCTTAAGAAATTTCAGTGCCGTTGGGCTCAATATGAGACCATGGACATTGTAGCACACTTTAGAGTCTGCTGAAGAAGTATTTGGTAAGATAAGTGGACGGAGTAAGATTTTTAATAGCTCATACAGTGCTGAGCAGTTCACTGATTGTACACACCCCACAATGAACAAGTAATTTCAGATTATAAGGGATGCTAGGAAAAATTTCATCATAGAAAGGGTTGTCAAGCTACCCAGGGAAGTGGTGGAGTCACCATCCCTGGAGGGATTTAAAAGATGAGTAGATGTGCTGAGGGACGTGGGTTAGTGGTGGCCTTAACAGTGTTGGGTTAATGGTTGGACTTGATGATCTTAAAGGTCCTTCCCAACCCAAATGATTCTGTGATCTTTGCTTTTGCACCATCTAGAGTGATCAGTGCTGTAGTCACTGCTCGTTCTGCGTTACTAAGAGGTTTCCACGTGTTCTTGGTCAATTGTTCTCCGTTAGCAGTAGCTGCCATTACAAAACAAATGTTTTTGAAGCATAAGGCAATCAAGGACCTGATCTTATGTCCAATCTTTAGGAAAAAAAAATCACACTGTAATAGAATGATTTCATTAGTAACAATATCTGTTCTCTCCAGTGGGTTCTGTGTTTTAGCAAATGACAAATACCTCCTTGCATCAGAACTCCTGCAAACTCGGATTCCTCCCCGCTCTGCCACGAGAAGCCGGGGAGGGAGCGGGAGAGGAGCGCTGCTCCTCACTGATTGCACGTTGCCATATGGAAGGCTTTTCAGCTGTTACCTAGTTAGGCCTCGCAGCCCCTCTATCTAGCAGTTAAATATTATTCTGTCACTGTTTCCCTTTGTATAGACGGAGAAAGCGAAGCTCGGAGAGGCCACGGGCGCCGCGGCGGTGCTGCAGCTACATCGAGTCCGTGGTGCCAAGGGGATGAGAGCCTGGGGCTCCCTGCGTACGCTGCTCCGGCACGGGACCTCTGCCCCAGCTACACGGGAACATACTCTGAAGATGACCTTTGTATGTGGAAATTACTTGTACTTGAAAATCATCCCTGACCTCAGATGGCCAGGCAAAAGTAGAGGTAGAGACGGTGCAAACTGGGAAAAATTGGAAAATCAGGTAAAGTCCTTTGCATTGTCCACCCATGCAGGTTGGAAGAGCCCTCTGGGCTCATCGAGTCCAACCATTGCCCTGACACCACCATGGCAACTAGACCAGGGCACTAAGTGCCATGGCCAGGCTTTTCTTAAACACCTCCAGAGATGGTGACTCCACCACCTCCCTGGGCAGCCCCTTCTAGGGTTGGCCCAGGCTGTAACCAACGTTGGCATTTTTGCTTCTTACAGTCTTTTTTCCCCTCTCTTTGCATAAAATTTGGTCTCTAGTTGTCCAGGAATATCACCCGGAGGGGGGAAACTGTTGGGTATCTCTCATTCCTTGGAGATCTTCAGACAAAAGATGTTCTGTGCAACATTCGTCATTTTTCCCATTAAAGAGGAAGAATTTAGCTTTCAGAGTGAATTTTAACCCTTCCTATAGTAAAACTGGATTAGATGCATTAGTAGTGGAGACAGTTGTTGAAGAACAGAACGCTTCTGTTCTTCTGTGATGAGAAAATAAGTCTGCGAGGTCTTTGGGCGCTAGTTCCACGATGTTTTCTTTTTACTGGGTAAAAATCCTTCAGGAGAAAAGGGTGTTTGTCCCTTTGATTTCATTGAATAATGAATAATGTCCTCAAACATATCTTGCAACCTGACTGGTTGGACTGAAGACGTCAGGCTGCTGGCTCTTCTCAACGGAAATGTATGATTTTGTGAGTAATTAGGGCCACGCAGTGGTTTCACAGGGTATTTTGTATTCTATCAAATATGTGTGGTTTTAATTTCTATACAAAACACACACTTAAAACACACAGCAAACCAACTGTGAGCACACACGTATTCCAGAAATCTCTCACTGAAATGACATGCTAACACTTTCCCATGAACTTTTCCTTTCAGCAATCCTAATTAATACTCCAAAAGCACTTTTATATATATATATTTATATATATAAAGTGGATATTATTTATTATTATAGAACATCTCTGGATGTGTTTAAGAAAAGCCTGGACATGCCGTGGTCTAGTTGCCATGGTGGTGTCAGGGCAATGGTTGGACTCGATGATCCCAGAGGGCTCTTCCACCCTCATTGATTCTGTTAATCCAGATGTTATATTAAAATACATATTTTTATACCACAGCCGTTTCTAGAAGCCTCTGTCACCCTGCGCTGCGCAGGCGCCGTGCTGAGCCTGACCTGAAGGGGTTACAGCCTGGATGAACAGAGATGGCCAAAAAAAGGCACCTGGAGGTGAAGGCACTCACAAAACTCTCCCTCGGGTAGGCAGCGAGCTTGGGGAGCAAGGTCCAGCTTCCCCGGTGCCGCTCCCTAACACCGCACCATATTCCCGTCGACTGCTCAAATTCACACTTAAATGCTTCACACATGGTGGTGCCAACTTCTAGAGCGAAATATGCTTATTCGGAGGACCTCGAAAGCTGCTTTTGCTTGGGAAGTAGTTCACGTGGAGCCAGATGAAGAAGGAAATCAACTGCTTGCTGATCAATTCAGTGCCGCCAACTCTTGGGATTTGATCAGGAGCCTTGCAGTATTTCCTGCTCTTTTGGGGGGTTATTTTTTTTTTTTTCCTAAAGCCTCAGCTCCAAAACTTCTGTAATTACATTAAAATCTAGATTTCATTAAAAATAACACTCTCAGGCCCTCGGAGCTATGGACAAAACCTGAAAGAGTGATCAGAGTGTTGCGAAAAGTTCTGAAGAAACCAAGAGGCAAACCCAAACCCACCACATTTATCTCCAAGAGTTTGCTGAATTTTGGGAAGCTGAGCCCAGATTTTTCCCGTCCCTCCGTCCCTGCGTGATGTGAGGTGACGCTCAGCACCCCACTAGCCATCATTTTGGCAGATATTATTTTTGCACTTGGAACGTCCTTGGTTATTTACTGCAGTAGCCACAGCAGAGGAGCCTTCAGCCATGAATTAAGCGCAGCTCGTTTCTTCAACCTCGCTAATAAAGCACCAAATGCACCTTGCATTTTAAACCCTTCCTTCCAAATATCACAGCGAGGAAAAACCCGAAGCGATGGCTCATGTGAGAGGCGAAGCAACTCAGGAATAGTCTTTAATAAGACAAGTTGGAGCTAAAAACGCAGGCGCTGCAGCCCCGAGAGCGGCGCCGAAGTGGTTAACAGACATATGCTGTATAATTAGGAGATGCATTAATGATTATGAATAGTAAATGACTTGGTGCAAGGCAAAAAAATCTAGTCAAAAGGGACAGGCACCTATCGTACGTGTTTATTAGAAACTGGATATAACCAGAGGATTCTGCTATTAAGGATCCTGCATTATTGGTGTAAATACTTCCAAGGGTACATCAAATTGTAATCTTTCATACGACATCCATCAAACCAGGCTGGAGATTTTGACAAACATTAAACACAGTAAGGAGGCAATTATGTATGCATGATTTAATCTGCAACTAATTAATATGCAAATTTATTCATATGTTAGTTACTAAATTAAAAATGCAAAGAAGCCCTTATGGTGATTCTCAAAATTTTGCACAAACAGAACATTTAAAATATAAGAAAAAATGAAGTTTTTTGGGGAAACCTGCGGCATACTTTAAATCTTTGGAAACCTGTTGCACGGAGATGGTTCAAAAATATTTACTTAAACACCGGAGAACGCTAAAAAGCGCCTTAATTTGACGTTAGAAGGCGGTGGCAGAAAGGTTACACGCAGATCTCTGGAAGTCTTAGGAGATGTGCACTAATTATCAAACAAACTGGATCCTACCCCAAACTCCCCCAGCCTGCAGAAAAACCCTCTCAGCGGCTCGCTCCGGGGCCGAGCCCACGGCTGTGTTACCCCCACGGCGCTCACACAAAAGCCCCCGCGCTGCTTCCACCTTGAGTAGGTTTTATGTTTAAGGAATCTTCTGGAAAGGTTGAAAATCAGAGGTGCGAGGGAACTAATTGGGTGAAGGCGGACAGAAAGTGCCTTTAATTCTTTTTTTTTTTTCCAGATGCATCTTCAAAGAACAACAAGGATGCAAACAAGCAGCAGGCGTTGAGAATATTTCCTAGAGGATTGCTACGGCTAGGATTCCCAATAGTTTCCACCCCCTAGTAAGGAAGTAAAGCACAACAATTAAGTATATATTATACCATTGTTTGCATTTGGAAGATAGGCGTGGGGTTGATGTGGCAGAATTTCCTTTCAGCTGCTTTTCCAGGGAGAGTTCAGCTATATTCTGAGCTGCTCCAGCGTAGCCAACACACGAGGCACAGGTTGAGTACGGAGGACAGCACACTAAGTACCTCCACGCTGCTTCCTGGGCCACTGAGCTCTCACTATTTCCCTTTTCTTATTTATTTTTTTCCTCCTAAAAAATAAAAATACTCAGCTCTGCTGCAGGCCGGTGCCAGAAGAGGATGTTGGCATCAGCTGCTCCTGCTCCCACCGCCTCGTTTGGTCCCTCACCCTGAAATCCCCCGGGGTGGGGGGTCCCGGGGAGGTCCCACCCGGGCACGGGGCCGCGGAGGGGACCCTCGAGGGTGCTGGCGAGAGCAGCTTCGTGTGCTGGGTGGGATCGCACGTAACGGTGCCCGAGTGACGTTTGTTATTAGAGAAACCACGAACTCTTCTTCAATTTTAATCGATACGGTTGTCGGGGCACTTCCTTCTTTTGTGATTCACTGAGGCAGAGCGCTTTTAGGATCAGGAAAGAGGATCCAAAGATCAAATGTGCCCGATTGAAGGGGAAAAAGTCTAGACTGGAGCGGAAAACCGCAGCAAAACGGCTTTGAAAATACAAACCAGCTTGGTTGTACGTATTTAAATCGACTTTGTTGTGCCTTGATAGGTGATTCTTGATTTTTTTTTAGGCCAGAGCCGAATGTAAGGCTTTTAAAAAGCTTAAACGTACACATTTATGCATTCATTACACAGTGTTAAATCTAATTTGTTCTTTTTACTGTCACAGGAAGCACATGTTTAAAGCAATCTGTTTCCTCATATGAATGCTTTCCTGTCTGTTTGAAAAAAATTGCAACACACTTTACCCCAAGTAACCAAGAGGTGATCATAAATATCCCTAAATAGCATTAAACAGATATGAAAGACATTAACACTTCCAGAATGCCAAAGTAGTATTAAAAAAAAAAATTCTAACAGATGCTCCTAGGTCAAAAAGTGAAATGTGTGTTTCCTGAAAAAAACACTCTCATCAGAATCATAAATGAACTGTGAGCAGAGAAATGAGGTGTTGCAGAGCAAACGAGAGGATCTTTTTGGTGAAGGACTCTCGCACACCATTGCCAAAGTGTGGTTGCAATAAAAGAGCCCGAATTCAAGGCGATTTCGCTGCAAACCACCCTCCTTTGTGCTCCACGAGGACAAGGGAGGGCGGCCCGCTCCCGACCCGCCGGCCCCGCGCCCGCCACGCCACCGGGGCCTGCCTCCGCCAAACTGGACCGCGACCAAGCGATTTAACTTTGCCTTGTCACTCCGTTTGGCTCGCGCTTGGCAGGGAAAAGATGTTCTCATCTGGAGAGGCAGGAATATGCAAATGGAGTTTAAAATACCCAAGTCACCGCAGCCCCTCTGGCTGCGGAGCGGGGCCGCGGGGCTCCCTGCGTGGGGGTCTCACGGTGCCGGGCGATGCCGCTCCACGCAGAGCAGGGCAGGACAGGCCGTGCCGTCCTCCTCGAGGTGTTGGAAGCAAAACGCAACACGCCTTTACGGGTAGAAACCAGCTGCGGCGTGCCCCGCGCTCGGGCGCTGACTTTGGCCTGGCGCAAGGAGCTGGATGCCATCGAAAATAAAATAACAATGAAAAAACAACCAGCCATTGTAGGCCGCTCAGGTTGCGTGCCAAGAAGCTGTCAGGGGAGCTTCGCTATGCATTTAACAACGTTAATAGTTATTGGAGCTCTTGATGCAATTTTTTTTTTCCTCTATATTTTCGCTACACTGATTTATTTTTGCTCATTTCAAAAAAATCCTTCGGAGCAAAAATTAATGTCCCTTTGATAAAACACAGGGACTCTGTTAACAAATGTACTCCAGACAGAGTGTGAGTGTATCAATCTTGACGGAGTATCTTCAACTTCCCCAGATAACTTCTTCATCATCGCCACACCGCATCGCTCTCCCCACCCCGACCCCGTTCTGAAACGGAAGAAAAACTTCAAGCAAACGAGATGAAATAAATCAATCCCCATCCTTTCCTAAAACCACCTTGGAAAGGGCCTGATGATCCAAGATAGGATTTAAGTGCTTATATCTGAACTGCTGAACTGTGCTAATCGGGGATCTGAAGGCGCCGCGCTGCTTGTAACGAACACGATCGACAGAGAATATTGCCAGAAAAGCCACAAAATCAAATTATTGCATAGAGAATTTTTTTTTTTAATCTTTAAATGCCTTTTCCTAACAATTATCCTCAAGTTCAAATTAAGTGCTGAGTTTTCCAGCTTAATTCCAAAATGAAAAATAAAAAAAGAATTACAAACGACATGGCTATAGAAGGAAAATGATTGAAGGCTGGACATGCAATCACCATGTATTTTTATATTTATTAACAGAACAAAATGTAGTTGCTGGGTGTCTACTGTGTCTCATTTTGCCCCTTTTTTTGCAGGCACTGAAATCCTCCGGCTTTGTTGGCCAACCAGTGCCTCCTGCACTACTCACAGTGCTCTGGAGAGGGAGTCTCTGCTCAAGCTAAACACAAACCCCCCCTTCATCCCACACCGCTGTTACCAGCTGCTGAGAACGGGCCACAACTTCACTACTGGATTATACTGGGGGTTTGGAGGTCAAAATAGTTAAACATGTAAAAGTGGGTGAATTTTGCAGGAAAAGTTTTATTTTTAAATATAACCTAAGGCCAAGGTCTAAGAAAAATACACATATCGGAGCATCCCTTTCCAATTGCTTCTTCATGTTGAAGATATCCTGGGCAACTCATTAATAACTATAAACTAAACCATTTTAATCTGCATTTTCTCTACCTTTTAATCTATTTCAAAACACCAGCACCGCAGCATTGTGTCTGCAAAATGACTTCTTAGTCCTTCAGGAGCGATTTCAGGTAGGGGTTTGCAACAGACGGTCTTTTAACCCATCACCTCACCGGTGTACAGTGGATTTTATCCTTTCTTCGGTTTGATTTCATTTCCTAGGTGCTAAAGCTGCATTTCCAACTTTATTTATTTACTTCAAAGCAAAAAGCAGAGCTTTGTTATAACTGAAAAAAAAAAAAAGCAGCGTGGGGTTTAATGGTTGGACTCGATGATCCCAGAGGTCTCTTCCAACCTGAGTGATTCTGTGAATAAGGTTCTAATTTTAATATGGAAAAACCCCAAATCATAACGCAGGATGATTTCTATGGCTCACCGGGAGGGTGAGGAGGGACGCTGGCCAGGCTGCTTCCCCTGGGGCCACCGCGTGACGAGGACCTTGTCAAGCTGATAAGGCGGCCAGCGCGACAGCCCCTGCGCGCGTTGGGCTCGGGGAGAAGGTCCAGGCTGCGGTGAGGCAGGGCAAAGGCAGGTCTGGTCTCACCTCTGCGGGCTCTCAGGCCTCAGAAGTCACTGAATGATACTAAAATCTTATGATAAAATTATAACATTAGTTCCTGTTCTCCTCTCCTTAAGGCAGCTCCTACCTCGCTCCCCCTCACAAGTTATTAGCCGGGTCCCAGTGAGCTGCCTCCAAGTCTTCACCCCCACTTTACACAGAATCACAGAATCAATGAGGTTGGAAGAGCCCTCTGGGCTCATCGAGTCCAACCGTTGCCCTGACACCACCATGGCAACTAGACCAGGGCACTAAGTGCCATGTCCAGGCTTTTCTTAAACCCCTCCAGAGATGGTGACTCCACCACCTCCCTGGGCAGCCCCTTCCAATGGCTAATGACCCTTGCTGAGAAGAAATGCTCCGGCACGTCTCTGGTGGGTGACAACCCACCACTGAACCCCAGGAAGCTCCAAAGCACCCAACAGGTCCAGCATGGAGAAACGTCCCTAAAGACGCTGGCAGCAGCGACGTCGGCATCCCAGGACTGGCCGATTTTCTGATACAGCAGGTGGCACAGGGGAAGACAGGGACATTGTTTTGGACAAGTCCCATTTAAGTTGGATGTTTGAAGGGAAATTCATACGTATTTTTTCACTCGAGGTAGGAAGTCTGCAAAGTCTGCCCAAAAAGCACCAGCAGTGCTTCCTCACCTCCCAGTGAAATCACCACGGCTTCTCCGGTGGAAATCAGAATAAAGCTGTGGAAGAACTCCAGGTGGCATCCCAGGAGTATGTCTCTTTTCTTGGTTTTTGGAACCAAGCAGGTGTTTCCTTAGGATGTGCAACTGAGTCACACACTTCCTTCTCTGTCTGGCTAGCAAGGGCAGAGCTGGTGCGCTTGTAAATACACACACCAGCGAGTGCAGATACGTGTCTCCAGTCGAAGAGGGGACACCTTAAGATGAAAGAAAGAGGTTCTTGCCGTTAAAACTACGGCTGGGCAGATTTTATGTGCTGATTTGTCAACAAAATCAATTAATTTTTCAGTTCCTCTCTTCTCTTTTAACACAACTGAGATGACATTTGACTTCTCCCACTCTTTATTACAGAATCACAGAATCAATCAGGTTGGAAGAGCCCTCTGGGCTCATCGAGTCCAACCATTGCCCTGACACCACCCTGGCAACTAGACCATGGCTTCTGGCTGTAAAATCTTTCCCCCAAGAACTCTTTCAGTATCCACATTCAAAATGATGTTCAAGAGCTGTCCAGGCTGTGGTTGCAATCCTGCTCCTTGGTGCAGCCCAGCTCCTACTGCCAGACCCGGTTCCTTCACCCCAAGTCCACTCGCATCTATTTGACGAACGAAGAAGGGAGCTGAGCCCCAAGCCCCCTTCCCAAGCAGGAGGTTGCCCATCTTCCCCAAGGGCTCCTACAGATGCAGCTTCCAAGGAGATGGTTCAACCTGAGGAGCCATCACCTCCTCTTCTCCATTTTTAAGCCATTTATTTATTTTAAAGCTGTTGGTTCTATTAAGAGTAAATTCTATAAGTTCTATTAAGAGTAAATTAACCTTGGAAACCAGAAAGATGTGACCATGATCAGTGGCCAGAGCCATGGTCTCGTTTTGCAGTGAACAGCTACGCCAGGGCTGGGCCACGCTTGCTTTTACAGGCACAGATTTTACTCCTTCCATTTTGCTGTAGCCGGTCCTGGGGACAGTGGATGCCTGGGCACATCCCACCTCTCAGTTTACTACCAGCAGGGTGCAAGCTGGAGTAACTCCTGCACCATCCTCCCGTTTCACTAGATACCACCAGGACCTCTTACTATAACACGAACCTATAAAGCTGCATTTATCAGCACGGGTTGAGAGCTGAACACTCTCTGGGGCAGAGCAGGACGTGGGATTTCAGTTTGGGTTACAGCTCCTGGGTCTACCATAAACGGGGATCACACAACTTCAACCACGTGCTCTTCCCACGGAGGCCTTGGTGCAGTTGTAAAGGAGAAGAGTGTGCACAGAGAAGGAAAATGAATATATTGTATCATAACGACTGTACTTGATAGCACGTTTACCAGGTGATAATACCAAAAGAGAAAGCACTGGGCGATGGAGGAAATGAAGTCAGGATGATACAAGTTCCTGTAAAAACACCACTCAGACATGACCTCTACAACCTAAGCCCTTCCCTCTTTGCTCACTTTTTCCCCCAAAGACTTCCCATTCCATGCCCCATTCCTTCACAGACACTTCCAACCACACAAACCAGTGCAGCTTGCTCATTCCTGACTCTTTCTGGTCAAGATAAGAAAGGCAGAAAATGTCACATCACTTGGCCAACACTTAATGTAAAAGGTCAGATGTGATTAAACCATCGGCAGCTAAAATCCCAGAATCAACCAGGTTGGAGGAGCCCTCTGGGCTCATCGAGTCCAACCATTGCCCTGACACCACCATGGCAACTAGACCACGGCACTAAGTGCCATGGCCAGGCTTTTCTTCAACCCCTCCAGAGACGGGGACTCCACCACCTCCCTGGGCAGCCCCTTCCAATGGCTAATGACCCTTGCTGAGAAGAAATGCTTCCTCATGTCCAACCTGAACCTCCCCTGGTGAAGCTTGAGGCTGTGTCCTCTTGTCCTATTGTTGCCTGGGAGGAGAGGCCGACTCCCACTCCACTACAACCTCCCTTCAGGAAGGATGAAAATGGATGAAGGCTTCAGGTTAAAGAATAAAAGAACAGCAAAGCCTTAGGATGGAGTTAGGGGTGAGGAGGTGACCGTACAGAGGAGCCACCCCGATTGCACAATGAAATTAGGGTCATCTCCTGAAACCTCAGAGATGGGAGAAGCTCCACAGAACATGTTGGGCAAAGCCAACCTCAACACGCACCACGAAGGAGCACCCTGAGTCCCCACGGTGTCGGGCGGGCACCGGGGCACGGGACACAACCACCCCTGGCCCACGTCTCTGTTCAGACCAAGCTTCTGGAGCTCAACCTTTTGGTTCCAGCTTGGCTCCAGGCCTATCTCCAGTTTATAGCTGCTGTGATGAGCTGCGGCTGAGACTGGCCATGGGGGTCCAGAGTGGGCAGGACTGGCCCAGCCTGGCCTGGGCTGCACCTCCTCCCTGAGAGAGTCTCACCTTCCCGACGCCGAATTTCGGTCAAATCTTCATTATTTTTTTCAACTCTGATTGTTTCCACAGTCTAATTCCCTTTGTTTTCCAAACTCGGAGCCGTTTTTTATAATAAAGGGGAGCTGATCCAACGTATTTATTACCATTTATCATTGAACTTTTTATAAGCCTACTTATGAATTAATCAACAATAACTGCTTTCGCAAACGCTGCTGCATTAATCTCCATCCCCACCGCATAAATCACATTGAGAGCAAGTTAATATACATATTTTAAGAGAAACACAGCAATATTTCCACCCTATCGACTAAGTAGATTATAATCTAGTTAAGTCAATTTATAAACGCGTACACTTCATTCAGCATCATAAATCGGGGCAGTTCGGTGTGACACAAGCCAGAACCTAAATATAATCTGACCTTTGATAAGATATTTGTTCTGTTTGACACACAGCAGCAGCATTTCAACTGAGATGTTGTGATTCATGATATATGAAGACATCAAGCCCCAAATCTATCTGGGGGTTCACCGCAAACAGGCTGTCTCTCCTTCAGAGCCAGACTGTTCTTGTATTCACCTTACTGGGCTTTATTTAATTTATTTTAATTTATTTATTTTAATTTATTTCTTCTTGGAAGACAGAGCTAGGGGTGATTAAAATATTCAGCAATACCTTTTATAAAAGTGCCTTTTATAACACGGATACAAAAATATCCCCACAAATGCCCGGAGATGCTCACCTGCCTACAGAGCAATATTTTCAACCATAAAAAATGCAGTTTTTGGGTTTTTTTTTTTGCCCCCCCTGCAAACGACTTCACAAAACCCCAGCACAATTCCTGAGCCATCGCAGATAACTGCCGAGCTCGCTGCTAAAGTTTCATCTAAATTAAATCCCCCTCTAAGTTCAAGCCTAATAGTACTCGTAAAAACCTTTGGGGAGGATATTAGCTATTGCTGGAAAGGAGTCCAATAAAAACCCGAACCAAAAAACACATAGTGAAATAAATTTAAAATACACGTGTGGGAACTTATTTTTAATTAAAAAAAAATAGTATTAGGACTTTAGTGGAAAGTTGCATTTGAGAGTTTCCATATTTCAACAACTTACAGAAAAGATTTATGTTCGTATTTGTTTAACATTATAAAGATTACAATAATTAAATGATTAAATTAGGATGTTCATATGTGTTTTTTAGATTAAAAATGTATTATTTATAAAGTGACCAGTAACAAAACTCCTGTTTAACACAGTCACTACAATAACTGACGCCTTAAAACTACGCTAGTTTGCAAACTGCAAATGTACTTGGATTTATGGTAAAAACCATAAAACCCATCTGAGATTCACATGCCAATTTGTTATATATTCCACAAGATCGACTGCCACTCAGCTCCTCCTAAGAACCAGATTTTGAGATAAAACAAATAGAGTTATCAGGTCTGAAAGGGAAACCCTCCCCTCTTGAGTGGTTTGTTTGAAAATTTGATATTGATACGAAAATATGTATTTTTAAGTGATGCTGGAGAAAAAATTAGAATAAAAATACTAGAATAAAATGCACTCTTTAGCCATGCTGCTCTCTGAAACGTCGTACCACTTCTTTTAAACCCACTATTTTATATATCTCTTAATGGATTTTAAAGTAACGCTCTCAAAAGACGTACTGCACCTTGGTACAGCTTTTTCAGGAAAAAAAAACCACTGAGATTTTACACGAAAACTAAGAGAATAATGATTTGGATCACGAAACAAAGGACATCACCGAACCAAAGAGAAACACCAACACTGTGAAGATCTCACGATAAACACTGCAAAATGTGCCCAGCGTAGCTGGATGCCATCCGTAACCCTCCTTACAAAGAGGTTTCGGGGATATTCTCTCAAATATCAGGGAAACCCCTGGGTAATTACTCTGTGGTTACTCCTTGAGCAACCCACAATGCCTCTGGCAGCAGCTGGGTGCCAGCGGTTGTCACCTGGCGTCACCCCCAGCTGCAGGTACCGCAGCTCGCGTGAAAACGAAGCCGTTCGCCCCGCACCCCGGGGCCAGACCCACGGCCACGTCTCACCAATCCTCTCCGCACACCTCTTTGACCACGCAAACCCCGAGACCGGCAGCAGCCCCACGCTCATCGCTATCTGCCCGCAAGCGAACAAAGCCGAGCGCAAGCGAGCGAGCAGCCGAGTGGTACTTACTGAAGATGGTAAACCTGGAGGAACTTTGCGAACTTTCTTTGTCTGGACTTCTGAAAAAAAAAAGACAAAACGATGTCTTCATAAGGCTTTTTTTTTTTAATTGCACTGAGGTTTTGTACAGACCCAGCCCTGCCCCTCGCAGCACATTTGGTACCACCGAGTGGATGCCGCTGCTCTTAAGTCCGACAGTAAAATGCTGATTAAATGCTGATAAAACTGTTCATATTTTGATCTCGAGTGTTAGGGCCTTTGTTTTTGCCTTTGCTTTGAAAAAGGGATTTTTTTAAGGCTCCTGGCACGGACAGAGAGGAGCAATGAGGTTAAATAAACCCCTCCGAGAGTCCCGGCGGCGTGCGCGTCCGCTCCGCCACTCATTGTATTTCTTTCCAAGTATCGCCAAACAGGCCGAAACTCCAATTATTTGTTGAAATAGGAAAAAAAAAAAGGTTGAAGACAAAGTCACTCACCCATAGAGGTGCTGTGGAGAGGCCTCCGCCGGGGGTTATTGCTAGAATACTGATAGTACTGGGAGCCAGGCTTCGTGGGGGAGAGCGCTCCTGGGTTGCCAATATCCATGTCACCTCCGAGGAGACTTTGCTAAAAGATTAAAAATATAGACGTGTGTGCGCGGGCATGTTCAATCCGACTTTCCTCATCATTAGCTAGTTCGCGTCCCTAAAAATAACGCGGTAAAGAAACCTTCACGAGCAACTGAAAGGAGAACCTGCCCAATTTTTAAAGGAGACATTACAGAAATTCCCAGTTGAGCATCTTTTCCTTTACCAGGAGAGCACAAAGTAATTAATTGAAAATACGATTATTTACATTTAAAGGAGACTTACTGCCTACTTCTTCAAATTCAAGCAGTGTTTTAAAAACTTTTGGAGCTCTGTTAATATATTTGAAGGTAATCTAGTTTCTGCACCTCAAACAAGATAGTTAAGTGCATGGATTTAACAATAATAAAACTTAAAAGAAAAAAAATCCCGCTGTTGATAGAGCGGTTGGTTTCAGCGTGCATGAAACAGCTTCATTGTCTGTCCCCGTGCAGGGAAAAATTCATATCTGTGAATTAAAAGCATCAGATTTTGCAACACAAAAATCTGCACGTAATACGTGATTAAAACGTGAAAATAAAATTATACGTTATAAATATTTTTTTGCAACGCTATCAGGAAAAAAAGAGCACCTCAGAACCCCCAAAACAATTAACGCTATTGTATAGCAGCAGGAGGAGCAGCAGCGAAGGACTTTCAATATATCCATTTTACGCCTGTACCATTAACCACCAAGATGCATCCCAGCAAACGCAACATTTTCTCAGCTACGAAAGGACTACGGTTCCCATGAAACAGCAGCAAACATGAGCTGCCCCACGCCGTAAGAACAAGTATAAATCTTTAAGAGACTATGACAGAAGAACAATTTCCTGAGTAATGTTCTATTTGCTATAAACTATGTTGAAACTTACCCACAATATATAAATCCCCTGATTATACTCTGCATTGAACACATTGTTCTTTTAATCATTCTGATACGCAATAAACCAGGTGTAGATACTACCATTTATATTAAGAACAAATTTACCAGTTAATAAAGAAATTTTAAAATTAAGTACCAAAAATCTAACTTTATCGTTACTTGTAATCAACTTTTACTGACTGAACTAATTACTGTACTTGATAAAGTACAGAATGTGTTTTCCCTAATCTAAATTCTAATCACCATGTCACTCACAACAGACTTAGTAATGCTTCACTAACACACTATTCACATGCAAAATACTCTAAATAGGCCAATTATGACTCTGCCCCTGTTCCCTGGTTAACCCGCTGAGAACTGAAAAATTTCACAAGGCAGTCACCAACTAAAACAAAGGCTCCTTGTTTTAAATTAAGACAGTCTTTTTGATTCCTAAATAGCTCAACAAAGTGGCATGTCTTCTGCTGAAAGCAGTTGGTCAAATATGAGCCATGAGCTGGAAAATCAGAAATTAAAACATCCTTACTCCTTGACTATACTTCTAAAAACATTTCAAGATAACTTTTGATTCTCGAAAACTATATTCCTCTTTCTTTTTCGCAGGGAGGTTTAAATGAGGGATGGACAAACAGGCTCCGAGCGATTGGGGCTGAAACGCATCTGCCTTCGCAGCCCTCTCGGGGATGCGCGGGTAGGAAACGCCAGTCAGAAGGCACTTTTGGGCTAATATCTTTACGTTCAGCTAATGTCTAATATACACCTGCGATGACTCCGCTCCTTTTAATAAACAACACCTGCGCCGGCAAAAAAATGGTTGCAAAGTCTCTTGCATAATGGCAGAGAAATAGATGCACAAACTCTCGGCTTCATCACGGATCTCCTCCGCAAAGAAACGGGGTTTTATTGAGTGTCTCGGAGCAGTTCAGAATGAAACGGCGCTAACGGCAGAAATTCTCTTCAGTCATATATTTTTATCACGTATACGTTTTAACATAAAGACAGACCTGCTAAATCTGTGCGTGGTTTATCCATATGTCGGGTAGTCTGAAAGACTTAGAGCCATCAGCTGTAGCAATTCCTATACCCAGCCTACTAGATTGACTTCGGGAAAAAAAAAAAGCATTTGCAAACTATTTTAGATTAAACAAGATTCACTTGAGGAGCAGAAAACATACACATACCCCGTGTTGGTTTTGTTTTTTCATCCAAACATTGCTCTCTATAAAAAGATGCAGAGGTTTCTACAGGAAAAAAAACAAAAAAAAATCCCAAACTTGTATTATTACGTTGGAAGGAACCGCACGTCCCAGTCCTGAAGGCTGGTCGCCTTTTGCTGCGTGAGAGACCCAACGCTTCCCTGGGCCACCAGTTTCACTTCCCCGGGGCTGTGCGTTGCCCTTGACCTTGCAGGTGGCTGTTGGAGCCGTGGTGTACCGAGCCTCCCACCCTGGGCTTGCAGCCCGCAAGCGGTGCTGGCCCTGGGGCCTGTGCGGGCCCTGCGGCCTGTGCGGGCCCTGGGGCTGTGCGGGCCCTGGGGCCTGTGCAGGCCCTGCGGCCTGTGCAGGCCCTGGCAGCTCGTGGCCCTGCTGCTGGGTGCAGCGGGCGCTCCTAATTAACGCTGTGTACTCACCATCAAATTAAATCCAAGTGCTAGGTTAGAAACAGCATTTTCTACAACAGAGACGAATTTTTTTTGGAAAAACACTTCTCCAAAATTTTCACCACAACTGTCCCAGACTCTTTTTTTCATTCTCTTAAAGAAAAAACCCACAAACAAACGACCCAAATCAGAGCAAAGCCCCCTCCCCTTTGTCTCCGGTGGGACAGAGACCTTCTTACGAAGGAAAAAAGAGGTGGGTTTGTGCTCCCCAAGCACTCCGGGGAGGAACACTAAGATAAAAATATATATGTAGTTATTCTGAGCTGCTTGTAAAAGGAACAATGGGCATTTATTACGACATGTCACACTGCTAATGGCCTGCAACAAAGAGCGAGATAAAACGTTTACAAACCCCAACGCCATCGATTACGCAGCCTTCGGAGCTCGCCCGCGCTCCAAATTGGATCTTGGAAACGCAATGAATTATTAGGCACCAAAGTTAATATTTACCACTAAGAAATGATGAGCTTAAAAGCCAAGTGTTAACATTTGTCAAACTCCTCCCCAGGCTTTACACAGGGGTTTAACGGGTGTGTATGTGCTGGGTACCAGAGCCGGGTTATCTCGGGGTGCAAGCAGGACACGAGATATTCTTATTATATTATATTATAATATTATATTGCAAATCTTTAAGCTCATCTATATATATCCTGCAGGCATATTCTTGCATTATAGCATGTACTCACAGATCAATGCAGTTTGCTTCATCATTAACAAAGCTAATAATATATTGAGTTTGCCAGTTAAACCTTAAAGAGTTTGAGCTAAAAACAATCACAGAAGGGAAAAAAAAAAAGCAACAGAGCAAAATCCCTTTTCACACTGAGCCACACAGCTGTATTTTTTATCTATTGCAACGTTTTTGCTTGTCTTGTTACACATGATCCCATCTTCTTTCTAGCAATTTGTAAAATAAGTCACCGACTAGTGAATCCAGACACTGAAATTTGAATAACTAGACAGAGAATTAAAGCTGGGTAGGGAGAATGACAAAGTAATATCGATATGGATATGATATTACCCCTCCTGGAAAAAAAACAAATGTTGTTTCCATTGCAAACCTGTAAGTTTTGCTTTTCAAATGAAAATCATGTGAATTTCCCGTAACTATTTGTTTCAGACCTAATCGGTAGAAAATACGTTTCTAAAAAGGTGGTTTATTTTTCTTTTGTTACAGAAACAGGTGAGATTAGAGTATGACAGAGTGCTGCCGTTTTACTACCAGAATGTTAATTCGGATTAAAGGAAAATGGCCTTGAAGCCTGTAATCCAAAAGCCTCTGAAAACACCGAGCAGGGAAAAATACCTCAAAAAAGGGTTTTCTTTTGCTGAAACAGATGAATAGGAGGTAATTTTTTTCAGATTTTTTTAAAATACACCAAACTTCTAACTGCAGCTGTCCTGTTTTCCTTTAGTGAAACCACAGCACACAGGATTATATCTCATCATCCAGATTTCAGCTGCTCTTACATGCTCTATCCTCAGTTTATGAATTTTCACTTAAGTCAAGTTAACTAAGTCATGCCGCATACACATCTGAATAATTTCTTGGTTATTTCCTTCTGTGATTTCAATCCTCTGGTTTTAATCAAATTATGAAACTAAATTTCCACTTATCATGTGACTATCAGGGCATCTGTTCATAATCTGTCCAATTCCTACAAATACTCCCTTTCTTTGGCTTTTGGAAATTTGGCAGCTCTCTGTAAAATCTTCTGCGTGTCATTTGCGTCCAGTATTTCTCTCTAATGCCAAGTGTAAATTGCAACCCATTGATGGCAAACACAGAGAAACAATTTCCCTGGGTTTCACCGTGTGTGTTTTCAAGCTAAGGTACTGTTTTCCTTTTTTACTTAACCAACCATAAGTATTTGCAGAAAAATTTGGACTTTTAGAGAACAAAGGAACTTCTCTCCCAGAGATTTAATTTTTCACAGAGATTTCTTTTTTCCCAGAACACTCACATGCACAAAACAAGAGAAATTTTAACCTGTTTATTTTATTTTCTCTATCTGATGGCAAACAACCTTTTGTTTCATTTCTTCTGCCTTCAGATAGCTGTGCACAGCGTTCAGCAGTTTTTCTTTTGACTTTGACCTTTTCCATTCAAAAATGCTTGCAGGTATTATCAAATAATTTTTCATGTTCAACCAACCCTTGTGCATTAATATCATCAGTATTAGTTCTCCAGGTTTTTTTTTAATTTTTTCACTCTGCATAATTTAAAATTGCTCTTTAAGTTTAAACCTTTCTGGAGTGATTTTTCCCAGTTGTGCTTTCTGAGCACTGAATATAGTAGCAGCACAACAGCAGCAACTTGCAAAGTTCATTTATTGGTTTTAACAGCATTTCGTGGCCATGGAGCACTCTTAAATATGGCTGAGGTTCAAGCACCTCTGGCCAGCCAGGATTTCAGGTTTGGTCCTGTGCTCCTTTTCCTCATCTAGTTCAGGTGAGCAGGAGAAAAAAAATCCTTTGTCACTTCTTACCTAATTTTTCCCACATTTACTCTTGGTGTTTGCTTGCTTCTTCCCATCCCTTCATTCACGATGACTCAGATTATTATTATACTGCTGCTTGATTATCACTAAAGGTTAGTTACTTGTTTGCATTAACGATCCCCATCTTTCACACTCACAGTGAACAATTTCACCATCAATTGCACAGTCTTTGCTGGGTTTCTAAGGCTTTAGTAAAACGAAAATATTTCAGTTCTTAGTATATGGGGAAAATGGATAAAAAGTGCTTCAACTGACCAAGTAGAAGAATTTCAAAGGGAAGAAGGGACTTTCTCCTCCACTAAGGAGTTTTGTAGAATAGAGTATTTGCTCAATTTATGATTTTCTGCTCTACAGCTTACTCTTGAATCCTTGGAGCTGGAGAGACCTCCTTTACCTCAGTTCACAGCAACATCCTAGTGCTTTCACTGCTGCAGAGATCACCAAGACACAGCGTTATACATACTTGTATTCCATGTGTAACGTATAAGTAGGGATCACAGCATCACAGAATCAATCAGGTTGGAAGAGCCCTCTGGGCTCATCGAGTCCAACCATTGCCCTGACACCACCATGGCAACTAGACCATGGCACTAAGTGCCATGGCCAGGCTTTTCTTAAACACCTCCAGAGATGGTGACTCCACCACCTCCCTGGGCAGCCCCTTCCAATGGCTGATGACCCTTGCTGAGAAGAAATGCTTCCTGATGTCCAACCTGAACCTCCCCTGGCCAAGCTTGAGGCTGTGTCCTCTTGTCCTATCGCTGGTTGCCTGGGAGAAGAGGCCGACTCCCACTGCGCTACAACCTCCCTTCAGGTAGTTGTAGACTGCACTAAGGTCACCTCTGAGCCTCCTCTTCCTCCAGGCTAAACACCCCTAGCTCCCACGTCTTTGCACACCACAACACTGTGCAATAACATTTAAAAGACTTTGCAATCAAGTAAATGAAGCAAGCTTAGAGCAACCGGAGTTACTCAGTTCGTACAAAACCACGGAGCCGGTTTGGCTTAACGAGACCATTATCTGAAGCGCATTGGTAGAGTCATTTTCCAGGACAGAAGCTTTGGTACGGAATTAAACGGCACCGGGGGCCTCCTGGGTGTTAATGAGGGAAGAATTTGGCCCATGGACAGCAGCTGGATTTTGGGGGATTGCTGAATATAGCGAAGCATTGTCTGCAGTGGTTTTACAGAGCTTGCCACATCACCAGGGACTGCAGCTGATCTACAGCATCTTCCCAATTTATCACTAAATCCCTCCGTACCTATTCCACTCAAAAATGCAAGCTAAATACATATGGTAAGGTGCTTCAGGTATGAAAAAGAGCACAATATCGGAATATTGATGGATGGGAAAAAAAAGGCACCATAAAAACTATCTCACTTACTATAGGGCTGAATAATAATCAGATAAACCCGGTATTTGTCAGTATATATATATATATATTAGAACTGCTTGCTAAATTATGAAACACATGTCCTGGTATCCCTGTTTTTCACAGTACCTCCCAGTACACAAATATCTGTATTCGCATGCAACGCTGAAGTTCAGAACATCTCTAAGTGCCCACTTGCTCAACCATCTCCCATCCTATACCATCTGGTAGGTATCAGCATCGCGGTCACTTATGGGGGGGAGATGGAAAGGAGACAGCGAGGACTGATGACACGCAGAAATGAATGTGCAGGGAACGACATTTTTGCACCATTTTTCCCTGAGAAAAAATCCCCAAGACTTGCTGGCAAGAGCTGTTTCGTTGGGCTCTGCTTTTTTTCAGTTCAAGTAAGCACTTCAACGTGATTCAGTAAGGATGTCCTACCACTACTTGCTTCAAAATGTTCCTCTCTGGCAAATTATTACAAACCCTAAAAAAAAAAAGACCCGTTAACCTAACAAGTCAATTATCATCGCTCTTCCCTGTGTAAGCATTCGACTACAAACAGCTTACAACAAAAATCCTGGCTCAAGTTGTCTCAGACAGGGCAAAATAGCCTGACATGCCTCAGTCTTAAAAAGGTGTTTCGTGGCTGAATTCCCATTTTTAATGATATAATTATTGTTTTCCCTTTGAATATGAGAACACAGGAAAGGCTTAGAGAAGTTCAAATGCATGGGAAACAGCATTTTTTTTTTCTGAAATTATGTTAGTAATATTTTTAACCAAAGGAAAGTCACCGTAAAAACATCTGAGAGAGCAAAGAAACTTCCTGTCCAACAAAATAACAAAACAAAGCCTGATGTTTTTAGAAAGTCACATTTCTTTTTTAGAGAACCATGTTGTGCAAATACACCTAAACCCAACTAATGACACTTAAAACAGGAACTTTCTTTTTTTCCTCTATTTTAAATTTCCCTTTGCTACTCACAATCTTTTTCCACGTAGCTAAAGCACATGCTCTACAATGGGACTGATATATTCTACCACAGCTGAATAAAGCGCAGAGGCAGACTCCTTTCCAGTAAAGCCTGCAAAGTTTAGGTCACCTTGTGCTTCAGACAGGACAAAAAATTAGTGTCACCCTACAAGAACAACCAAATTGGCAAATTCAGCTGCTATGAGAAATTGGAAGGGGAATAAAAAAAAGCACCTTTTTATGCTGACACAGGTGAAAATATAACAAGGTGGTATTTCAGTGAGCCGGAGCGGAGAATCACAGAACGGTTTAGGTTGGAAGGGACCTTAAAGCCCATCCAGTTCCAACCCCCTGCCACGGGCAGGGACACCTTCCACCAGACCAGGTTGCTCCAAGCCCCATCCAGCCTGGCCTTGAACACTGCCAGGGAGGGGGCAGCCACAGCTTCTCTGGGCAACCTGGGCCAGGGTCTCACCACCCTCACAGCAAAGAATTTCTTCCTAATATCTCATCTCAATCTCCCCTCTTTCAGTTTAAAACTGTTCCCCCTCGTCCTGTCACTCCATGCCCTTGTAAAAAGCCCCTCTCCTGCTTTCCTGTAGCCCCTTCAGGCACTGGAAGGTGCTAGAAGGTCTCCCTGGAGCCTTCTCTTCTCCAGGCTGAACAGCCCCAGCTCTCTCAGCCTGTCTCCAGAGCAGAGGGGCTCCAGCCCTCTGAGCATCTCCGTGGCCTCCTCTGGACTTGCTCCAGCACCTCCGTGTCCTTCTTCTGTTGGGGCCCCAGAGCTGGACGCTTGTGTTTGTGCTTGGGATCATCCCTATCCTACAAATTTAAGCAGATATATTGAGAAACCTGCGCAAATACAGGGAGGAGCAACGTGTCTGTAAATAGAGGCACGCTCATTTAATTCAAAAGCTCATTTAACGCGAAAGCTACGGTGCCCGATTCGGTCCCGACGGCTGTGCAGGCACTCATGGTGGTTAGTCTCACCTAGGGTTCCACAGAGGTGGAGGAGGATCTCTACTATTGTAGAGGTGACGTTTTATCTTGCCTGCGCTGCAGAGAGAAGCGTTGCTCCCGCTCTGCCCTACTGGGAATCCAGCACGACCCATCCAGCCAAAGCAAGTGCCCGTGTGGGTTGGGGCTGATTTAAACACACCAGTAAGGGATGCATGGGGACACGCGTCCCTCTGGGCCTTCTCCTGTGCCTTCTTTACGTAGTCCTTTACTCCAGGTTGCACTCACAGCACTAACACAAGACACAATAACACTCGCATGGTCAAAAGACGCAGAAACGAGCTGATGCGGAGTAGAGCTCCGCAGGGATGGCACCACCACTTCAGCCTAATACTAGGGACAAAAGTCGTCACAAAATGCGTAATTAATTTATCTGAAAGAAATAATTTTTTTAATAAATCAAAGTCACTAGGCTGAATTACTCTACAGAAAAGAAATACCAGGCTGAAGAGAAAATCAGGGATGCTGTTTTGTTCTTGAGCTCACTTAACGTCCTACGAAAATACATACCAGGTATCTCAGAGCAACTGAGCTGATAAAGGAATGAGGCAGAAAAGAAAGCAAAGAGCCAGGAGAAGTTACATAACAAAACGTGTAAATCCATATAACTTCAGGATAAGATTCTAGTAACTAGAAACCTATTGTACATCTGCAATCCCCAACCGTCTGTGCTGCTCCCCACGTGTACGATCGCGTCAAATCCCTCGTTACGATATCAGGATGTGCCATGTGCCCAGAAAACATGACAAGCGGTAGAAATTTCCATATGTGACTCCAGCATCTCGTGCCCGGGGATGAAGAAGGATGTAACTGCTACAAAACTCTTGCTGAGGCTGCCAGGAGAGCAGAGTGGTGACTTGCACTAACTGCACATGTAGTTTCTCACGAGTCTTCCAAAGCTGAGCTAGGAATCAATCATTTCGCAAAGCCTATCCAAGACTGGTCGTCATGGAATAAAACTTCTAAAAATGATTGATTTAATACTGGAAGTACATATTAAAAAGAAAAGAGTGAGGATTCATGGAAAGTTCTCATTCTTCCACGCCTAAGGTTTAAAAAAAGGGGAGCAGGGAAGCAGGATGCAACTGCTGAGTAGTGTGTTGGCCAACAGTCACTGCGAGGGCATTAGAAACAGGCAGAGGAGCTCTGTTCCCAACAAGACGTAGGCAGAGAGTAAGACATGGGTTACTCTCCTTGGTGACACAAGATGGCCTCACAAAACCTTTCTCTGAGGTTCTTAAAATTAAAGATAAATTAAAGGTTCTTAAAAAGAGACAGAGAACTACCCAGGTGAGCTGTATTGTAGAAAAAAAGTTTTCACAGAATCCCTCAGGTTGGAAGAGCCCTCTGGGCTCATCGGGTCCAACCATTGCCCTGACACCACCATGGCAACTAGACCAGGGCAACCTAGATCCTGACAACCATTTTCAAAGAAAGAAATAGTTAAAAAAACCCAAGACAGCCCTCTAACCACGCAGACAGATGGCTATATTCTGTCATTAACTTCAAAAGGAAATAAAAATATTAACTTCTCCGTTGTTGCTAAACATACTGCAGCAAGACACGAATGCCTGGCAGACACGCACCTCATCTGCTGCAAAGGCATAAAGAGCTACCTGGCTGCTGGGTTACTATTATTTATTATTTGTTAAGCACCAACGACGTGTTCGGCACTTTTCAAAGTGACAAGACAGAGCAGGATGGTGGCACGATGGAAGCACAGGCTGCAGCTGAATAAATTAAACATTTTAGAGGCATGAAAGGGCTCGAGCCCTGTTCCTCCAGCTGTGAGGGACACGTCCAAGCCCTACAGGGAGCCCTCACCCTCTAACCAGAGCGACTGTAGCACCAGCCACAGACTGCAGCAAAACACACGTCGGTTATGGGGGGAAAAAAAAAAAGGCTGTGAAAGGGGAACAACGAAAATCAAGCAAAACAGGAAAGGGGAAGCGAAAAGACACACCACAAGGCATGGCTAAGTCGTTGGTGGATGGCCCCCAGGCTACAGATGTGGAGTCCCAACTTGGGCACTGCCACGCTGAAAACATGGGTTTCAGCTACCAACACCCGTCAGATAAGTTGGGAGGCCCTAACAGAATCACAGAATCAATGAGGTTGGAAGAGCCCTCTGGGATCATCAAGTCCAACCGTTGCCCTGACACCACCATGGCAACTAGACCAGGGCACTAAGTGCCATGGCCAGGCTTTTCTCAAACCCCTCCAGAGATGGGGACTCCACCACCTCCCTGGGCAGCCCCTTCCAATGGCTAATGACCCTTGCTGAGAAGAAATGCTTCCTAATGGCCAACCTGAACCTCCCCTGGCCAAGCTTGAGGCTGTGTCTTGTCCTAGCGCTGGTTGCCTGGGAGAATTTGATGCTGCTTGTGTGGCTGAGGTATCAGAGGGTTTTCTTTTTTTAGGCAGAACTTAGTCATTGTTTTTAATTATTCCATCCGTAAATAGCTCGTAGGATTCATACCCTCATCCATTCCCCAAAATCTCTACTTGTCAAAAGTAATTGCTCCTTTTTTAAGCCAAGAAGCAAAGGGATAAATGACAGAACAACAGAAGCATGGGGAGTGTCTTCTTCCACAGGGAAAATACCACTAAGGTCAGTGCTGATGGCTCAGGCTGGCACCAGCCACCGAGGGAGCAACACTGCAATACTCACATGCAGCTTTCAAGTGGCATGCAAACGTATTTCTTTTTTTCTCCAGTGATTAACAAGAAGAAAGTTAAAGAGCTTTCTGTGAAAATCAGGTGGCGAGAGTTTACTGGAATGGGAAAGCTCTTAAAAATATACAGATCGTGGGCTTGTGTTTATCTGGACCTTCCCAGAGAGTAAGCAGTAAACCAGGTGAAAATTCCAGAAGAAATCCCACAGGCAACGCAGCAAGAACGATCTGCTGGCTAAACGTACTGAACTATTTCCTTCTGTATTGGAATGACCTAAAATATAATTCTTAGCCCTTGCAAAGTGTAAACAAGAGATGCACTACGTTTTGAAACTCAGAGAGATCCGGACAATTTACAGCTGGCTTAAACTGCTACTAGAAATTTTATGACTTGTAGAAACGAATTAATAGCTGCCTTAGAAAGTATAGATCCTGGCTAAATTTTCTGTGGAACGTGTGTTTTGAAAATAGCGATTATTTCTATCTGTCTGTGCTTGTAAAGGATCTTGTTTCTCCATCTTGAGCTGCTCTGGATGTGAAGTTCCTGGCTGCAGCCGCACGGTAATTAAGTGTGATTAAAGATGCTATTCATTCCCCTGCAAAGCAGCAGGTAACCACATGTCAGAAGGGGGTGGTGGGAGAGCGGAGGAACTTCTGGGCAGTAAAAAGGCTGTTGGAAATGGTCTGTTGGAAATGAGCAATGTGACAGCGTACGGCAAATCCGACCGAAGGGGCGACTGGGGGAGATCGGCGCGTTCAGAAACACGGGGGTCACCTGAAGAAAATCATATTGAAAATAATCTCTTTATTTCTGTGTGCACCAGGTGACGCTGAGAGCCCAGCCATGGCCTGGACAGGAGTGAGACAAGCCACCGACAGCCAAACACACTGCTAACAAACCCATCAGGTGTGTCCGAGAGGAGTCACAGAATCCCAGAATCCATCAGGTTGGAAGAGCCCTCTGAGATCATGGAGTCCAACCATTGCCCTGACACCACCATGGCAACTAGACCAGGGCACTAAGTGCCATCTCCAGGCTTTTCTTAAACCCCTCCAGAGATGGGGACTCCACCACCTCCCTGGGCAGCCCCTTCCAATGGCTAATGACCCTTGCTGAGAAGAAGTTCTTCCTAATGTCCAACCTGAACCTCCCTGTCTCTACCTTGCAGCTGAGCTGAGCTGGATTATCTACCAGGCCTAGAAGGCTCATTACAAATATGGCTAATTAATGGAGCCAGGGAAAGAACAGGTTGTTCACCACCGAGACGTGAACACATGGCTACATAGGAGAGCGTTGTCTTTGGAGAAAGCCATGAATGGTTGATAAATGTCACTGTTTGCACCAAGAATGCAATGGAAATGGTTTCAGCTACTGTTCCACTGGACCAATTTTTTGCTTTTTAGGGTTTATGCATTCATATCAGCAAAACCTGCCAAACCATACCTTATATGCCAAGGGGAGCAGCCCCAGCTACCATCCATGTACGCCACGACACGCAGGAGTCAATTCTGGGTCCTGAAAATTGCCAGAATTAGTCAAAGCACAGCCTGCCACTTTGCTGGAGATCTTCCATCAACCAGACCTGAACCAGTAACGTGCAGCACAGCGAGCCCACAACCTGCCACTGTAGGCAAGCATCATCCCCCCTTTTTATTGCGTCCACGACAGCACAGAAAGTCAGAGTGCAGCGAGTGTGAAGGCAAACCAAGCTCCTATTAGCACTCAACCACAACACAAACCTATTATTGCACATTACGGATCGCAGTGTTATTCTGTTGCCAGGTTATAAGCTCCAGAAAGGTGCCCTTGGAATGCTCCCTTCCCAACAAAATAGTCCTCAGCTTAACATTTGATCCAAAGGGCTACGAGAAAAGCGCTCCTTTTACCACGAAATTGCAGTGTTGGGTTTTAGCATTTCTTCAATTAGGATATGGACAATGAAACCGTGTCTTTCTGGATGCATGAGGAATTCTGCTAAATGAGCCATTCAGACGGCTGAACTTAAGTCTGTTCCTTTAATACGTTTGATTAACATGGAAATTTTATCTCTTCTGTCATTATTTTAGTGCTGTAACATCAAAAACATTAAGTCCACAATGTGCCCATGATCACAGGAGGCTGGTTTATGGGCGCTAGAACTAATTTCTGGAGCAGGAGCAATGATTCCACCTCCCAAAGCGAGATGCTCGAGCAGAAACAATGACAGAGGTGAATCTTTGATAAATTACCATAGAAGTTACCAGGTGAAATTCTCCTTCCCAGCCCCACTGAACTCAACGGCACTTCTGCCACCGACCTCACGTAGCCAGATTCTATCCACTCACATGGATCATTTGTCCCTGGGGCAGGAACGGGTACTGATGAACTCAGGGAAAGCCAGATTCAGAGTTCACCTACTCCATCTCCTTACCCCACACGCAAGACTATACCTACACATGGGGTTAGCACAGCTGTAACCACTGAGGAGAAATCATAGAATGTGAGGGGTTGGAAGGGACCTCTGGAGATCATCGAGTCCAACCCCCCTCCCAGAGCAGGACCAATCTAGGGCAGGTCACACAGGAACGCATCCAGATGGGGCTGGAAAGTCTCCAGAGAAGGAGACTCCACAACCTCTCTGGGCAGCCTGTTCCAGTGCTCTGTAACCCTCACAGGACAGAAGTTCTTCCTCATGGTGAGGTTGAACTTCCTGTGCTCCAGCTTGCATCCATTGCCCCTTGTCCTATCGCAGGGCACAAGTGAAAAGAGGTTGCCCCTTTCCTCTTGACACCCAGCCCTCATCTATTTATACCCATTAATCAGATCCCCTCTCATTCTTCTCTTCTCCACACTCAAAAGCCCCAGGTCTCTCAACCTTTCCTCCTAAGGCAGCTGTTCCAGTCCCTTCATCATCCTCGTAGCCCTCCGTTGGACTCTCTCCAGTAGATCTCTGTCCCTCTTGAACTGGGGAGCCCAGAACTGAACGCAATACTCCAGGTGAGGTCTGACCAGGGTAGAGTAGAGGGGGAGAAGGACCTCCCTCCATCTGCTGGACACACTCTTCTTAATGCACCCCAGGATCCCATTGGCCTTCTTGGCCACAAGGGTACATTGCTGTCCCATGGATAACTTGTTGTCCACCAGGACTCCAAGGCCCTTCTCCACGGAGCTGCTCTCTAGCAGATCGCCTCCTAACCTGTCCCGGTGCATTTTATTCCTCCTTCCCAGGTGCAGGACTCTGCACTTATTCTTGTTGAACCTCATGAGGTTCCTCTTTGCCCAGCTCTCCGGTCTGTCCAACTCATGCTGAATGGCCGCACAGCCTTCAGGTGTATCAGCCAAACCTCCCAGCTTCATATCATCAGCAAACTTGCTGAGAAGACACTCTGTGCCTTCATCAAGGTCGTTGATGGAGATGTTGAACAGGACTGGACCCAGCACTGATCCCTGGGGGACTCCACTAGTTCCAGGTCTCCAGCTGGACTTGGCACCATTGATTCCCACTCTTTGGGCTCTATTGTGTAGC
The DNA here is from genome assembly GCF_013368605.1 of Nyctibius grandis. Classification (NCBI taxonomy): domain Eukaryota; kingdom Metazoa; phylum Chordata; class Aves; order Nyctibiiformes; family Nyctibiidae; genus Nyctibius; species Nyctibius grandis. The sequence continues at coordinate 6,020,382 of NW_027167473.1, forward strand.
CAGTTCTTACTCCATCTCACTGTCTGTTCTACCTCACACTTCCTGAGCTTGTTCATGAAGACGTTATGGGAAACTGTGTCAAATCTTGGGCTCTAGGGGCGAGGAGCTCTTTTTTTGCACTTACCACAGCCAAAGGCTATAGGTACGATACGGTGTAATTCTATTTTGTACCGTGTTTCCTACGGAGCACGTCGCATCCGTGGCTGGTGAGTACCTATTGCCCAGTCAAGAAGTCCAAGTGTTTTAACACTTAAAAGCAAATAACAAAGTGCTGGAGCTTTTGTTAAGGGCATTTATGTTGCATATCGAATCACAAAAAATGGATTAACAATAGATTTCGTAGGAACATAAATTCTTTGGTACATTAGGTATCTTTTATCACTTTAGTACAGCTTTTGTATGTGTTTTATAGGGAGGAAGAAGGGAGAAATTATTATAGATAAAGGAATTTTGCCATCACAATGGGAGGAAACCTAGTTATTTGACTAAGCAAAAAAAATACTAAGTAACTTGTAACCGAAGAATAAAACGAACTCGCTGTGTCTCCAGAGGTCTGCAATCTGATGTACAGAAAAAGTAGCTGGCCAATTTAATTGAGGTAGGAGTTATTTAATTTTTTTTCTATACAGGTATAGTTTTCAATAAAACTACATATGCCTCTAACACTGCAATGGCAGATGTGTCTCGATTATTAGAGGGGGGCTCCGGGGAATATCTACAATGGATCTTGAAATGCGTAAGCAGCTGTTTGGAAGGGAGGGCTGGACCACTGCACCACACACACGCGGTCCTGAAGAGCAGTAATGTTTTGTTGTTTTACTGCAGGTGGATTACAGAGATGAAATTTAATAACTTATTGTATACGATACCAATAAAATGCAAAGATTCTTTGCCCTCATGTTCATGAGCAACGTGGTGTTGATCAAACTCAGGAAAACCAAGAGCGTTTAAATGACCACTCGTGCGGTCACCAGCGAGGTCCCCGAGATGCAGGAAGCCCCCGCGTGGTGCTACCATGGTTATTTTTGCAATAGTTATTCTTTAGCGGCTTAAATCTGATTTCAGAACATGCATTAGTCTCAATCTCATGCTGAACGAAGCACTGAAGAAGGACCTTTTAAAAGTATGTATCAGATAAAAAGATAATCCCTCCTGCTTTTTTTTTTTCCCCTTCTGTCTTTGCTGGACTCCATGTCATTAGAGATGTTGCAACAATTCAAGACTGGCCATGGCACTTAGTGCCACGGTCTAGTTGCCATGGTGGTGTCAGGGCAATGCTTGGACTCGATGATCCCAGAGGGCTCTTCCAACCTCATTGATTGATTGATTGGTTGATTGATTGATGTTCTCTGCAGAAATGCTGTCCTGTCAGCCGCATCCCTCTGACTTCTCAAGACCTCGGAGCCTACTCCCTTCTGATCTGGTTTCCTTGAAGAAATCGCTACCGATACTGTCCCTCAGGAAACCCTGGGAAGCCCCAGAGCTGCTGCAGGTGTGGGCGTCCTGCCCTCGGACCCTACGGCACTGTAAATGCACGAAGGAACCATTTTGTTGATGCTGCTCGTTGGAGCTGAAGCTACAATAAAAACAAAGTTAAACATCCCGGCTGTGTCATTCCGGCAGTTGGCCTTTCTCTTTACCATGGTGTCATGAATCAAGCTGAAGGCTTGCAGATACTGTCTCAATCTGGATGAAGTTTATTATATTTTGGTAGCAGTTGTGTTTTATTAAAAAAAAAAAAACAAAAAAAAAGCTGGCTGAGCTTGTACAGCTCCACTAGCTTTTACCTTAACACTTCATTCCAGAGTCAGCTTTTAACAGTGGGATGGTTCCAACTGGCCTCTGAGAGTGTTTCTTGAACATCAAGTAAATCAGTACATCCAAAACCAACATTTAGACTCATTTTCTAAAAGACTTAGTAGTAAAAACAAGTCATCTTAGGATTTGGGGATTTTGCTTCAAGTTAAAACACCTTAAAAGTTAAGTATCTGTTACTACGCATTTGCCAAAAAGGCATAATCCAAATTTTCAAAGGACTGTCTGATGTATTCCCACATACAACTGCGTGCGTTGCCTTGGAAATCTCTGGTCTATGTTTTCTGGCCATCAAGCTCATTTTACAGCTCTCTTTATTTGTCAATTTTTTAAATTAACTATTGCTCAGAAAAGCGCAGTATTTCTGGATTACTCGGAGTCGGTCTCCTCGACCATTAACCGATTAGTGGAGCCACACTACCGTAAGCAGCACGTTACCATCAGTCTACTCATAGTATTTTGTGTATCCAGATCTTCTTGCACTAGGGACTATCAGCATTTTATAAACACAGAATCACAGAATCAATGAGGTTGGAAGAGACCTCATCGAGTCCAACCATTGCCCTGACACCACCATGGCAACTAGACCAGGGCACTAAGTGCCATGGCCAGGCTTTTCTTCAACCCCTCCAGAGATGGGGACTCCACCACCTCCCTGGGCAGCCCCTTCCAATGGCTAATGACCCTTGCTGAGAAGAAATGCTTCCTAATGGCCAACCTGAACCTCCCCTGGCCAAGCTTCAGGCTGTGTCCTCTTGTGCTAGCGCTGGTTGCCTGGGAGAAGAGGCCGACTCCCACTGCACTACACCCTCCCTTCAGGTAGTTGTAGACTGCAATAAGGTCACCTCTGAGCCTCCTCTTCTCCAGGCTAAACACCCCCAGCTCCCTCAGCCATTCCCCGTAGCTCAGACCCTCCAGGCCCTTCACCAGCTTGGTCGCCCCTCCTCTGGACTCGCTCCAACACCTCAACATCAAAGGTATGCTTTTTTTAATACTCCTGCCTTACTAATCCTCCGTAAACCCAGCACAATATAAAAAAAAAAATTGATCTTTGGGGAAATGGTAAATGGCACAGAATTAAGAGAACATGAAAAATCCTGACTTCCCTGAATGAAATGAGATTTCTGTCATTAACTTCAATGAAGCCAGTGCTTCAAAAGTGTCTTGACAACAACTTCGGTACATGTTTCTTCGCTGACTTCTCTCTAATGGAATTAAATAGTTCCCCAGATGAGCTTTCTTCCGTTCCCACTGTCATCAGTGTTGTATTTGCGCTGGTTTTCAGGGAGAGCCCAATTGGGCCCCAGGCTCGGAAATAAAAATCATCTGGAAGTAAATGGGTTGCTGCGTATCTGACCTCTTCTCTCATTGGTGTGAACGCAGCGCGGGGAGGCAACCTCAGATCACTGCTGCTATTTGTGTGAGGAGAGGTTGTTGGGTTTTTTTCCTACCAGAAGATTAATAGGTAGCAAGTTCAATATTGTTAGGTATTTAGTTTTCCTTAATTGTTCCAGGAACTCATCTACAGAGAGCAATGCATCACATCTGGAGGTAGCAATTTACCTTTCAGAAATCAACAAAATCTGCCTGCTCCTCCTGGGTTTAGGCAAAAGGAGCTCACACAGCTACTCCCACTCCTCCAGTCCCTCAGATAACTCCGGGCTTCGGGGGATTCTCAACGATCTACAATATCCCCACAAATATTTCCTTCAGAATTCCCCACTTTTGCTTCAGTATCTTCTCTCCAGATAAGCTAATCTTCCTCAATCCGTGTGAAAGCACAGCCTAGAAACCTTGCAGTAGGCTTGGAGCTTTTAATTTTCTTTTAAGCCTGAAGGTTCCTACTTGTTAATAATTGGGTGGATTCTGATAGTTCTGCAGCCTGGAGAACACACAACAGATGGTCCAGCCTCGGCATTAAGCGTTATTCCTTCTGTACCTTTCAGGAATTCGAGAGATTCTTATTTTAGAAATCCTTTTTCTCCTTTCTGTCTGGGCACGGGTCATCTGCTTCATCCACTTTTCCACTGCACTTCAAGAAAGTGGATGTATGTGGCAGAAAGACAGACCCTCTTCCGTGGATTGAAGTTTTTATTATTTGCACTTTTTTGGGTAATATTTTCCTAATATTCCTCAAATTTTCATGAAGGAAACCACAGAAAAGGAGAGGGGGTAGGTAGGGTTTTCTCCATCAGCTCTTCATTGACCCTACACAACCACAGAGCACTGCCACGGAGATACAGTCAAGGATCCATCCAGACAGCTGACCACATCTGCACCAACTGAATTCTGAGGAAACTCCAGAACTGGTCCACCAAAAAATGATTGCTCATTGCTATCATTCAGCAAAAAAATGCACGAACTCCCACACTACAGCCCCAGCCGTTGGTTTGTTCACTGGAATAAGTGACACATCTTCTCCAGTATCCCAACAGACCGTACTCCCCGACACAGAGGACAGGCAGCGGCGCTACGGTGCTCAGCACCTCCCTGGTTTGGACCACCCGTTAGATCTTATCCTCTCTTTTCTGCAATATGAAGGAGCTCGCCAAGAAGTTGGAGCTTGTTGGCACTTCCAGGTTTGTCCTCTCCAGCGTTCTGGCCCAGAAGAGAAGCCTGGCGAGCAGGAGCGGCGTGTGGACCTTCTACTGCGGGCGGTCGGTTGGTGCTGTGTGAAAAGACGAGGTGGAAACCAGCCTGGGTTTCCATCTCCCAGGCGCAGAGACGCTGCAGTAACGTCCCACCGAGTCGTTGCCATGTCTTTTGACCCTGGAACCAGGTCACTCTCCACTACCACTGAGAGCCTGTGCAAAATGCCACCTCACTTGGGCTGGGCCACAGAGCTGAGGGTGCTGCAGAAAAAATTCTCTCTATGGCAAACTCTCTTCTCCAGCCTACAGCCGCACCTCTGCCCTTAGTTTCTAAAATTAACTTTTTCCTCCCAAATTAAAGACAACACACATCTGTGCCCTGCAGATATTCGCAGACACGGGTGGGCACAAAGAGGCCACAGGATGAGATGCATTAAGACTCCACGCACAAGGCTTATAGACCATGTAAGTTATTCAGGTGTGATGCCATTTTGAACTAAGAAACAATTCCTGCCTTACTTGCAGCATCATACAGAATCACAGACTCAATCAGGTTGGAAGAGCCCTCTGGGCTCATCGAGTCCAACCATTGCCCTGACACCACCATGGCAACTAGACCAGGGCACTAAGTGCCATGGCCAGGCTTTTCTTAAACCCCTCCAGAGGTCCACCTTGATGTCCTGGTCACCCAGTGCAATTTTATAAGGTATTGGGTACCCAAACACTGGGGCCACAGAGCAAACCTCGCCGTCCCTCCAGGCTCACGCCGCGACAGCCCGGCCTCCAGACACTACTGACAGCACACGCCTGTGCACTGCCAACAGAAATTGCTGTTTAATTGCTCAAATGGTGTCATTTTTCTACAATAAATGTTTTAAAAAAACCCCAAACAACAACATAATAGACCGTTTCCCCGCATTATTAAAGAACACGGACAGAGGAAAGAAGGGATCAAGTATTTCCCTTTCCTACAGGGAAATAATATGCATTTTGGCTGGTTTATTGTTGGTGGTTTGTTTTTTTTTCCTGGCAGATTTGAAGAATATAAAGCTTTGAATATTAAGGAGGCTATTAAATTCTTTCAATAGTTTTCCAAAGTGCAAAGCTTAGGAAAAGGAAAGGAAGCCCAGCACTCTTCAAGAACAAAATGAATTTAAACACGCGATTAATATGGCTACTGAAATTAAAAAGAAAGTGTCTTTTAAAAAAATCAATTGTCTTGAAACAAAGCGCAGACTTTTGGCTATTGATAGTATTTTTAGGCTCAGACTTTCTCTGGAGACTTAAAAGTATGCAAATGCAGAGTGCAGAGAGGCACACACGCACGCACGCTATACCTTTGTATTACATTGGCATTTTATTATTTAATTAAAGTACTCTTCTTTCTCTAGCTCACGCACGCTTCCCTTGAGACGGCTTTGCTGTTAGCCTGCTGGCCTTGACTTCCAGCCAAAAACAATTCCGAAACAAAAAGGGACAACAAATCATATTTTCACAGACATTTTTATCCCTCAATACAACCTTGTTTTCACACAACATCGTACAGATTCTATGAAAACTAGAACTGATGGCGGTAGCCATCCACAGCTCGGGGCTCACACCAGTTCTGCGGTGGGTTTCCACAGCTGAAGTCACGCTGTTGGGAAGGACCCAACGTGCCAAACGCTGCGGCATTGTCGCGAGGGACAAGATCAATAGTTCCCAGCAGCTCTGGCTAGGGCGGTGGTAGGTCAACCCAAGCACCACCGCTCTCCAGTAGCTGTATCCTGGCTAGAAGGGCTCGGGCAGGAGCTTTGAAACCTGTGTTTGCACATAAAGCCCGTTTCACCTGCAGCCATCACCGTTTCTGATGGAGCCTGGCCCTAAGATGCCCAACTTTAAGCAGAAAACTTCATTTCTCAGAGTGTCTCTCTGCTGAGTAGACTTGCACTTACCTGGTGGCAACCCTGTAAATTCGAGTCTCTTCCATATGACGAGTATGAACCTCTTTCTGTTTTACCTGTTAACAAAAAAAAAATAAAAATAGATGTCTAACAGATCGAAACAGATATACACAGCTTCTCCGAGCGCTTTAGAGGCTCTTCAGCACATTCCCTAGTGCTGTTTACATATGTAAAATAGGCACTGCTGCTTATACGCAACAGAAAGGGATTAACACTTCTTCATGCTGAGGATGGCGATGGGAAATCAACTTCCTAATCTCGCCCGCGCTGCTTCCCACGCTTCCTGGAAGCGGGATTTAACGGGCTTCCACGGGCTGGCTGAAGGTGTGAGCAGCCCTCCTCGGGGGCTGAGCACCCACGCGCCCTCCCCGTCCCACCACGGGCACGGCGAGCCCCTCGCCGGCTCCCCGCTCTCTTGCCCAGGAGCACATTCCCCCATCATCGAGGTGATGATGGAATTTACACCTGATTGGGAATTCGCCATTCACCACCAAGGCTGGGGCTGCCCCAGCGGCGCTGGGACTCGAACGGGAGCCCAGTGACTGCTGAGACTCTCTGCCAGCCCTAAATCCCTTTTTTATTTTTTCTTTTTTTCTTTTTTCTTTTTTTATTTTTTCTTTTTTCCCCAGGCAGCCTTTACCCCTCGGATCCAACAGCCCGCCTCGCAGTACCCGTTACGGTTATGCCATATTTACAAAGGGAAAGAAAGGTTCTTTCAAGGTTTGAATGGGCAGACTCGAGTGAAATCAAGAAGGGAAGAGGTGGTTTCTGCAAAGCATTAAGTCATGGCTGAGCAGCGCCGCACCACGTGCTCCCGAGACAAAGAGCAGTCAAGAGGGCTGATACAAAACATATTGACACTAAAAGACCACCCTTATGGCGAGGATAATCACGGGAGGGAGGGAGGTATTATCTAACAAAACATCCAAGAACACAGCAAAAATCACTCATAAAATTAAAGTTTTTATTATAGGCTGGGGCATAAAACCCCCAACACAGAGTTACCAGGGAGCAGATGCTCGGTTTATCTCCGCGTGCGACACCTCTGCACCCAGGAGCCAAGTCCGCGGGGCTGCTCGCCCCCACGCACGAGAGACACGGCCACAGCCCTACACCAACCACAAAGCCACGTGCCAGCGCACCTACCGAAGCCACTAAAACCATCCTTTAACTACGTTTGGAAATATCAGATTATAATAAGGACAATATCCACCGAGCTCCCGAATTCCAGGGGCCGAGCGAGTCGGGCGCAGGGTGAAGGGTCCCTAGCTGACACGTCCCCTCACGATCCAAATTTCATAAAGACCCCACGGTGAGGCAGATCGTTAGACAAAGGAGGATGGAGCTAAGTTTAATCATTCCCAAAATGGCGTGGCCATAAAATGGTGTGGCACAAAATGGCGTGGTCACAAAATGGCGCCGCCTCAAAATGGCGCGGCCTCAAAATGGCGTGGTCACAAAATGGCGCGGCCTCAAAATGGCGTGGCCTCAAAATGGCGTGGTCACAAAATGGCGCGGCCTCAAAATGGTGCGGCCTCAAAATGGCCCCAAATGGCGTGGCCACATTCGGACTCCACAAGCCTTCCCTTTAATGTACAGCTACTAGGTTTGATCGCTCTTTGGAGGTATTATTGATAAAGTTTGACTGTTGCGAGTGGTTTGGAATAAATAAATCATCTTTCTGCCCATAATAATTTAAGAGTTTGCTTTTGTTGCTCGATTGTTGTTGTTGTTTTCCAACCGTAGTTACTTATACAAGGGAACCTCCAACATTTATTTGCAATTCATAGGACGTTTGCACACGTAATAACTTTTGAAAGCACTTGTTAGACAAAAATGATGGATCACCCACTCCCTAGCCCCCCTCGGGTTGAGAGGACTGGAAGCCTTTGCAGAAATAATTCCAGATTGAAATGACAATGAAATTTTAATCGCGAATCTCCGCTGCTGAGATCTGAAAACAAAATGTCTTGCTGGCACGCCTGGAGTTACGTGTGCTACTTCCCATCACCCCAAGAGGGCCAGAAAGTCGATGCAAATAAGCGGTGAAGACATGGGGAAAAAAAAAAAATCCCAAACAGCAAAATAGGGTCGAGGGGAACCAAGTACAAGGTACTTTGCACGCGATTCTCGCCGCTGCCTGGGTATCGGTAATCTTCTTTTCTATCATATCAGACACAAGCAGCCTCATCTTAATTTCAGTTGTGAAAAAATATTTATCCAGATACAAAAATAAACCCCCTGCAAATTACAAGTTGTCAGGGTTAAAATCTACTTCTATTTGTGTGGGGGAGGATAAGAGAACAGCATAGACATGAATCATTCTCAGTAATTTGAGTGTTTCCATGACATCAATGGGCACTCGTCCAGGACTCTGTCGAAGTCTGTGAGGTACCAAAGCGGCACAGCAGCCAGCAGGAGATTGACTTTTTTTTTTTTATTTTTTTTTTTTTTTTAGGATTATGCTCCTTGTAAAGATTTCATCTCCAGCATCCACTTTTACCACCAAACAGCTAGCTTTGGAGATCGTGAGCGAACACATTGCGTTCTGAGAGCGTAAGCCTTTAACTTTATTACATTTGGTGGTGTTGTGCCCACGTACAGCTAGAAATCTGCCCCCTCGATTAAGAACAAATAACCGAAATTTATGAAAAAGTCAAGAAACCGTTAAAAAGAGAGACATACGTAGATTTTCCCTACCAACTGGACTTATGAAATTATCATACTTTTTGTAACGACACTTCATTTTGAGGCGGGGGGGGGGAGGAATATATTTTGTGTAAACTGTCCATTTAAAATTAGCTACAGTCTTGATGTTGATTTTCTGCTTAAAATTCACTGGCACATTTGTTTCAGATAATAAAATTTGCCAGAGTGCTGATAATATGCAAGAGTAGGCTCTTTAAGCAACTATTTGTGCTCACGAATACAAAAGCTGCTCCTCAATCTCTACGTTTACTGTACATTAGGCAGCATTTTCAGTCCCTTGCACACCCCAGCCTGCGCTGTGCGTTTTTCCGAGGTTTGCAAGAGCTAAAGATTCTCTCTCCTTTTTTTTTTCTTTAAATGTTTTAAAAAAGAGGGAGCGTCTACAGCGATGTAGACACCCGACGCATTCACTGCGGAATTTTCGAGACAACCCTCTAGTACTAGAATGCGGCAGCCGCTGCGGATATTTTTTGGCACAAAGACAATGGTGGCAGTGCCAAGCCCCATGGCTAAAACTACTCAAAAGAGGCATAAGGGTAGCATTAATCGTTCACGTCTTTTACTGCATGGAGTACTGTTGTCCATATTTTAAAACCTAAAAGTACCCGTTAGTAATATTTGTCGGAAGCCAAGGGGGAAAAAAAAAAATAGAGAAAAAAAAAAAAAAGGGAGGCTGAAATAGAGACGAACAACAAATCTCGTCAGACATCTGATTAATTTTTTTCTACCTAGAGGACCAAACGCTCAAATGTGCCATTTGTTCCCAGCGCTGCGCACCCGCGCCGCGATCCATCCCCTTCCGTGGCTTTAGGATGTGAGAATTGAAACAAAGCTCCATGGAAGAAGTTGACCTACAAAGGCTGGTGAATAACTTTCCAGCGTGCACTTGGTCTTTAGGTAAGGCAGAAAAAGCATCTCTGTTATCGGAGGCAATAACTACGTGTGTGTAAATATATATATATATATATACTCAATTAATCACCACAATGCATGCCAATCAAAGGAGAGACAAAGAACTACGTGCAGCTCCTGTTTTCTGCATCTCAAGGCTCTGCTCTCTAAACACCTCCAGAAAACACACCGCTTATCTTCCCTAAATTAAACGATTGCCTCGTAAATATTTTCTTTGCATTTTTGTGTAACTGCAGAAAAGCAGCGTAGGATTGCCAATCAATCAATAAAGAAGCCACTCGCCTTTCCATGGTGCACTTTGAAAAATTAATCAAATTAAGTAGAAAATTTAAGCAACTTCCAAAGCACGAATGCAAGTCATCTGATCCCCCACTCTCCTTCCCCTGCCCTGGGAGATAGGGCACCTTGGCTTTATTTCTGGGAGGCAGAACGAGAGGCACGAGGCAACTCTTTCCATCTGCAGAGAAAAGGAAGTGAAGCTGTTTCTATAAATGACTTCAATTCAATGTTTACATTGATTTCGTCTTTGACATATTTTCTGAGAGATGAGTTCGACCGGAATATTCTAATTCAGGTTTCCACCACCCTACATTGGGGGTTTAGTTCTTGGTTAGGCTGAAGAACGGAAACCTGGCTGAGGAAAAAAAATAATTGTATTAGGGATTGGAATTTTAACGGCTGCGAATTTCGGTGTGTTCAGGTCTGCAATTTCGCTTAAACCTATTTCTGATTTTATTACTGCATTTCTACCGGGTTTGAAAATTAATGAGTGTTCCCTCTGATGGCCGATGTCTCCCACGCATCCTGAAGGGAGCCTGATCGATTCCCCCCCCCCGAGAATGCCAAATTAAAGGAGAATTCAGTGTGGAAGGCAGAGCAGGCACGAGGAACACGGAGCTGGAGCAAAGTTGGGAGCGACTGAAGAATGGGCTGAACTTTCTGGTCTGTATATAACGAACACAGACGTGTTAGTGGCCACAGCGGGGTTTATTTGCGCTGTTAGGAGGATCATGAAACAGTTCACTTCTAGTTCTTGCATTCAAAATTTTCTTAGGCTTAAGTTTGGTTGCAGCAGAAAAAATCAAGTTAAAATTTGGAAAGAATTATAAATGGCTTATTGAAATAAATGAGCCGTTGTACGCTATATATCCTACGCCTATAAGCACCTCAGTCTTGGAGAAATATAGCTACCCCGTGCCCTCCGTGGACAGCCTGCCCGGCCTTGCTGGCGTGGCAGAAAAAATAGCCTGCCCGTGTCTTCAACAGAGGAGCCAGCAGAGAGCTGCTGTATTTTTGCAGAACTTTTGAATACTTTGTTCTTTGAAAGAGAAAAAAAAAAAATAAAGAAAAAAAAAAAAAGGAAAATGCTTTTAGTATTAAATGAAATTTTTGGGGCTCTTAATTGAAGGCTGCAAATGCAAACGCCGTCGCTGGCACCAGGGCTAACAGCTGGCTCGAGGCTTGTCCCCCTTTGTGCGCCAGCTCGCTTCTCCGAGCGGCTCCTCGGCTGTTAACCCGGGCAGGGAGCGGGGCTCGCTGGCACGGGAACAAGCAGCCCTTGTGCCGGGGCTGGCAAGGTTCGGTGGGCATCGTCCCCGGGGAGCGGGGGACGAGCGGTGGCTGCTGACACTGGGGGGCTGGCTGCGATTTCTCCTCTGCCACCGTTGGAACAGCAGCGAGTTGCTCAGCTCGGCTGAGTTGCTAACACAGGCTTGCCCTGGGTTGTACAGACACCTCCAACAGCAGCACACGCAGCGGTATAGGATGTACAGTCAAAATATCCTGTTTATTTATTTCAGGGAGGTTTTCAATGGCATATTTTCCATCACAAAGAATCTCATCCCGATGGTAATGGAAGTATCACGTTAATGAGCTTTCTGCTTTGTGCTATAAGTACAGACAATAAGCAAGAAATCGGATAGATTTCAAGCAAAGTTGGTGCAATAACGTCCACAAACAAGTACTAATGACACGGCATCTGAGCCAGGGAAGGGCCACAAATGAGACACAAAGGTATTAATCCCAGGTGAGGGGATTTGAACAGCATCACAGCCCAAAATGTAGCACAATGCGAAGGGAAGGAGATCTTTTTGACATGGAAGAGGATTTTTGCACTTCCACTGATGTGCAGTAAACAGTAATGGTTCTTGAAGAGACGTTACGATGCCAGAGCAAGTACTATTACAAAGGGAGATTTTTTTTTTTTTAAACAGTACCATCAAAATGCAAAGGAAATTAAATCCTAAAACCTATGGTAAAATAAAGCGACCGAGCTGCCTCGAACAACCTAAAGCGAGGAAATTCAGAGTGAAAGCGGTACTTCACCGCCGACTCACCTCGCTGGGCTGGGCAAGGTTAATTCCCAGAGGCCAAACTACTTCCTTACACACACCCTACGTATATGTCACTCCATGACAACACCAGCCTATTTGGACCCAAACTAAAAGACTGAGGCAAATTGTTCAATCTATTTCTGTAATCTCCCAAATAACAGCATCTATTACAGGGCAGTATGTGATTGTTTGTGTGCTTTTAAAACAAAATAGCTGTGGCAAAACTAGACTTGCAACTATGTGAAGAAAGAATATTGAAGACCATATTCTATCAGATTTATATTAAGTGGTGCCTTAGTCCTTTGCCTAGTCCCAACAAAATCAATTAGATTGTAAAGATTATCCCATAAAAGAAAGGTTTGATGCTTATAGCTGGTTATTTGCCCAGATGACACAGCTGCATTACAGGATCGATTGTGTCTAATCCAGTCAGGACAAGCTCGTTGCACCTTTTGCAACAGGTTTTCAGCACCTCGAAGTTAATCAGAGGATACGCAGGTATTGCCATTTCGGAGCCAGCACTGCAGTTGTGCAACCAATAAATAACACTGCGGACAAGGAACGTTAACGAGCTTAATATCAAGTACATGCACTAATTGAGACCAGAATAATAAACTTTCATAATTCAATTAGGTATTGAAATAAAACAACTGTTTATTTCAATGCCACCTGAAGAAATGACATAAGAAACCTTAAAGACTCCTCGCTGTCGTGGGTTTGTCCCTGATGGTGGGGGACATCAGGCCACGTTCAGTGAGCACCCAGGCACCTACACTGCAGGAGAACATTTATGGGAGACAATCCTTCATTTAGAGTGAAGACACATCAGACTTCGTAAACATCTTTAGTCTCCTTTCCTTTTCATAGCTGCGTGGAATTTCAGGCTAGAGGAAATAATTACGATCGTCTAAGCCTGAACACCTGGAAACAGGCAAATTGGTTTGGGAGAGAAACAACAACTCAAAGAAAACCCATTCACCGTGTTTTACCCAATAATTCTTGGAACATATCACAGGCAAAAGATGGGCAGGGGATGAAGATAGGCATGGGAGGACAAAAAAAAAAATAAAATGCATTATCTAATATTCAGGACTTAGAATAATAAAAAGGGGCAATATTTTCCTAAAGATATGAGACAAAAACATGTTGTAATGACACTCCAGACCTGAATGCAAGATATGCGGATTGAATGTAAAGCACTGGATATTGTTTTATCCTAAGTAAGCCTCACAGGTCTGTTTTAAATTGAAATACACTGCAGGGTGATCCCTCATCATTTGTTCAGGGAGCAGTTCAGGAGATCTTTATCATGGCTCTGGAAACCTGGGGTTTCACTCAAGCATGGAAACAGAATCGCTTTAAAACAAGTTAGATAAGGATCTAAGGCCATGAAAGACAGAATTGAAAGAGGACGATAACCCTTCCTACAGCCCAAGTCTGGGCTCTAAATCTTTGGTCCATAAACCACCCCTATCTAGTAGCGGTTATTAAAAGGCTTCTCAACCAAACCACGCTGGACAGGAGCAAGGAGAAAGAGATCAAAAGCCTTATCGGTCCGATCGGGGCTCCAATCTCCACCTCAGCACGATAAACAGAACCCGTTCTCATTAGGCAGCTGCGCTGGGTCAACCTTCCCACCTGAAAGGAATGCTACACTGCAGAGCAAAATTCAGATTGATTTACAAATATTTTATGCTCTACAGGTGAAATATTGGCTGCACTAATGTTAAATAAAACTGAGTAGCTTTAGCAGGGCTGGATTTTTATCCTAGATTCTTACTAATTACTTCACAGAATGGGACAGCAATGGGTTTCTAATCAATATTTTATTGGGGTTTATTATACTTTGTAATTTTAAAAAACTGATCCAGGGAAGAATTTGTCATATTTGAGAAATTACTTAACATTTATATGATAGAAAACTTTCTACTGCCTACCCAGGCTTTAGGGTCCTCCAGCAGAAGCACTTTATTCACAGGGGCCGGACCAAGTCCCCCTGCTCCAGCCACGGCAGGTTCCCTGGGTACAAACCCACAGAATGCCAGAATCACTGAGGTTGGAAGAGCCCTTTGGGCTCATCGAGTCCAACCATTGCCCTGACACCACCATGGCAACTAGACCAGGGCACTAAGTGCCATGGCCAGGCTTTTCTTAAACCCCTCCAGAGATGGTGACCCCACCACCTCCCTGGGCAGCCCCTTCCAATGGCTAATGACCCTTGCTGAGAAGTAGTTCTTCCTAATGTCAAACCCACCACGGAGAAGCTTCCTGATGTCAAACCCACCACGGAGAAGCTTCCGTTCCCTCTTGCGACCACAAAACGTACAACGGTAATTAACTACTCCATGGAAATGATCCCTCCCAACCTCAACCGCCGCTTTACAGCGCAGAGTAAGGGCTATTTGGGCTCCTTATCAGATAATATATATTTTTTTTAAGTTTCAGTAGCCCTGGGAGATGAACTTAATTTACAAGGTCTACAAGGCAGGCAGCTTAGGTTACATGTAGGTCACAATAAATAATACTCATCCCTCGGCCAGGGCGAGCGGCGCCGCCGCTGCCTAAGTTGAAATGACAAGCCTTTATTATTCCTAAGCACTTGATTCGGAAACATTTGCACAATCTGTTAAGTCCAGACAAATTTAAATGGTTCTGACATGCAGCCTGCTAGGGTCAGTGACAGGGATAATGCCTCTTTACGTGGGTAAAATTTTGTGGCATCTAGGTCACTCTCTTAAGGGGAATCAACTGCGTGTCTCTTCTTTGCATTTCCACCACAATCCTTCATCCTGCAGCCTGGAGCTGAGAGTGAAATGCAAGAAAGGAGCCGAACGCTCAAAGCAAAAATCTGCTTCCAGGACAATCCATTATATCTGACAAGTTAAATGTTCCATGGTAGACCATATGGCATCGGAGCAGGGCCGACGATGGAAGAGGGAAACTCAGCAAATGCATCACAATTAAGGAGTTTGACTATAGACTTTACTTTGGCTTACTTTATTCTGGATGAAATTTGGGATGTTGTAGTCTTTCCATTTTCACGTAGACTTCCCAAAGCCTCTACCCAACCTACCTACATGTGAACGGGTGGTTTGCCAAAATTATTTTCTCTAAAATCTTATGGTCTTAGTTTCTTTACTCCTGATCAAGCCATTTTTATACCTGGTATATTTGCTAAGTGTGGGGCATTTCGATTATTAACTAGTAGTTTGGTGAAGACCAAAGAAAAAGTAACACCGACAAAGAGAAGAGTCTAAAATCCCCATTCCCAAAGGAAGAGCCCTCTGGGCTCATCGAGTCCAACCATTGCCCTGACACCACCATGGCAACTAGACCACGGCACTAAATGCCACGTCCAGGCTTTAAATTAATTAACTCTTTCTGTAAGGCACCCACCACCCATAATCACTTCTGGAGAGCCAAAATCTTGGGTTCTTACGAGGAAATCCTTGTAACCAGCTGCTGTGGACTGGGAAATCGCACGAACTGGGAATACTGGCTTTGCCACACCTCTGGAGATTGATCTTGGTTGATATAAATAACAAATGGACCAATTAGAAGAAAAACCATGCAAATCAGCTGTGTGTGATAAAGGTCCTAAATAATTTGGCAACGCAGTGCTGAAAACAGTGACTAGTAGTTCCAGAACTCCTCGCAAAGACTCTCCTCTGTGGAAGAGGACAGAAGGACGTCTATAAACTTGTCACCAAAACAAACCATTGGGAACCTCATTTTAAGCACTTATTTTTGTAATCCTTTCTTTTTTTTTTCAATTTCCACCTTGTAAAGGCTGAGCCAACATTGCTACCAGTAAGGGCCCATCCTGCCCAGCGCTGGGATCAACATGCACTTCCCAGAACAGGGACAGGGAAATGCCTTCACTGAAACCAAGGGGCACTGAACTCAGTACGCCCATGGCCAAGCCGTGCCTTTCTAAGCCCAAAATAGCACGTTGTCACGGCTTAATTATTCACTTTAACGGTTGGACTCGATGGTCCCAGAGGTCTCTTCCAACCTGGTTGGTTGATTCTGTGACTAGGCTTATAATATAATGTTATTTTTTTCTAGTATTAAACGTGTTCTTATTCAGAATGAGTATTTCTCATCATTTTTAAGGCTTAAACCCCATTATTTTCCCAATGACTTGCATTCTACCCCTTACCAAGGCTTGTGGCAGGGTCCCCTTCCAGGGCCAACACTGCCCTGATACCCACCAGTGGGAGCCCTCAGATGACCAGGGGTCTGCTGGGAACATCAGGAATGGTTTTGGGGAGGACCTCAGTGGTTTTATAAACGGGGTCGTGCCTGTCTCATCAGACTCTCTGAAAACCCATCGGCTACACTGACAGAGACCAATCCAAATTGAAGTTTAAGTGCATCCTTATTTTAGGATTTCAGGAAATTAGGATTAAAAAAGTCATTAATAGTAATACTGGGGGTCAATTTAGTGAAGCAGTCATTAACGAGCTTTTGAAATATCAAATTTCAGTGGGAAAAAGGATGTAATTTTTCAAAAATATATTTATTTGTATTTTGTTATTCCTTGTAGGCAGCAGAACAAAGACCAGTATGAAACCAACGCTGATTACTCCAGTGCTACAACGCCCGAGTACTCTGCACGTTTAAGGGCAGTTTATTTTGTACATGATTTCCCTGATTTCACAGAAAAATCCCCCGGTGCCCTCACGGAAAACTATTTATTGTTTAATTGGGCACATACCAAATAGATAATGGCTCTTTAAAACACTCCTGGTATCGGCGAGCCACTGGGCTAGTACCAGCGAGGAGACAAACGGTTTATAAAGGATGGTTGCTGTACTACAGCTCTATACCAGGCAAACAAAGCGAAATGAGGCGGGTATTTGAGCTTTGTAGATTCCACTGCTAAATCCTGATCGCCTTTTTTATTACTAATTAAAATGTCCATATGGTAAAACAACACCTGATGCAAGGAGCTTTTAAGTAGAGCGATTGTCAGTGGTGAACTTCTGCGTTTCGTTAGCAAATGTGACATTTTGGCTTGGTTTTCTTTTCAAATGCGCTGTTTTCTGAGGGAATAAAAACTTTATCGAAGTATTTATTTTTCCTGTATCATGGGTTTAATGAAAAGATGTTTAAAAAGAAAGGAAAAGCAAAGTTAAAAAAAAAAAATATTGGAATTATTCTTTGTCTTCTTAGCAAAAAGTTAAATACACCAGACGCAAAATTCAATGCAGCTAAAAATTAGTCCTAGTACGTTGTTAACGACCAAAAGTCATCCAGCCTCATGAACCACAGAATCAATGAGGTTGGAAGAGCCCTCTGGGCTCATCGAGTCCAACCATTGCCCTGACACCACCATGGCAACTAGACCAGGGCACTAAGTGCCATGGCCAGGCTTTTCTTAAACCCCTCCAGAGATGGGGACTCCACCACCCCCCTGGGCAGCCCCTTCCAATGGCTAACAGTGAGTACTGGAGACCCAACCCAGAGAACCAGGCCAAACCAGGACAGATCCCAATTTCTGCTTGAAGACAGAAAGCTCCCAACTGACCTAAATGGCCACGAGAGCCAGAAGGACGCGTTAAAAGTCCAGCGAGAGTCATTTCTTTTTGCCTGAGAAATAACAACTTATTAATTGCAATTTCTTAAGCACCCTGATATATATTTATGACAAATATGCTTTGATTTTCAGAAACTTTGAACTCGCAGAGCTCCTTCTGTGGGTGATCAGTTAATTCTGAATTATTACAGTAATAAATTTTAACGAAAAAATATTCTTACAGAAAATTTTCTCAGAAAGGTGCTGGTAAACTTAACACAGAGAAGCTGGGGATCACTGGCACCTGAGAGAAGAAATTTCCCAAAATTTGAACTTTTCAGCCACCTTCAAAACCCTGTAAGATACTTCTGGAATTTCTTGTTATCAGGAGCGACTCCTAGAATGGTTTGGGTTGGGAGGGACCTTAAAGCCCATCTAGTTCCAACCCCATGGGCAGGGACACCTTCCACCAGACCCAGTTGCTCCAAGCCCCATCCAACTGGTTCTCCTTAGACTTTCCCCTTTCTGCCTTAGCAACTGCAGCAAATACTTGTGACAATAAATTATGAGCTACTTTGCTTTGCATTCCCAGGTGAATTGTTACATTTCGAACCAGGGCAGAACTCGGGACAAGCTTTGCAGGCGGTCGAGTACTCGCAGGGACGTCGCAAGGGCATTGCTTTAAAGGGGAACCAGAGGGGCCAACCGAATGGGGACTGTTCTGGGGATCAGAAAAAGGAAAAACACAACAAATGCTGTAGAGGTTTCTGGAATTAAAGCATAAAATATGTTAATTATGAAATTTATTTGCCATAAAAATAGATACCAAAATCCTAAAACAAAGTAATTTTTTTTAAATATTCTAATTTTTTTTTAAAAATCCCAAATTAGAAGGATAAAAAGACAATCTGATCTTCTTGGGGTTTATCCCTTACCAGGGTTTGAAAAAGCCTGGGATAATTCCTTCTGCTCCCCTGCAGAAGCACTGAGAGCCCATGAACGCTTTGGTACAGCCGGTGCTCCCGCAGCCTGCCAGGCCAGCTAAATATCGCAACGTTTCACTGCAAAATATTGCAACGATGAAAAAATCATCCTTTTTTTTAACACTGCTGAGCTGTTTAGTTCTGCTAATCCACTAAATTCTTTTTTTCCCCCTTAGAAACAGTGGCTAATTTCAGCTGCATCACTTTAAGGCCTGATTTTCAGCAGAATGAAGTATTCACAACTTAAAATAAAGTTTATGAGAGCACTCTGGTTTGCTCCGAGAGCCAGGGTGTCACACGGCGCGCGCTGAAATCAGCACTCAGCCCGGAATCTTTCACCCCAAGTGCCCTGGGATTTTATATGATCAAATAAACACACATAAAATTGGATATAAGCACATCATCTAAGGCTTCTCTCCCTTCATGCTCACAACAAACGCAGCGCCCTCAGTCCATTCATGATCCCATTGCTTTCCATTCATCATAAATTAAATAATAATAATAATAATCTTTTATTAAGCTCCTCCCCGAGGAAAAACACACAAATAAGGTCTCTATGTACTTGTCTGTACCACCCCCAGCTCGGATTGTTAGGACCAGTATCACACCAGTAGTCCCATCGAAGACCAGCGACATGGCGTATGTTCTTTTTAAAGAACACTTGGGTTGCTGGTTTGCTTTTTGATTTTTTTTTTTTAAAAAGCAAATTTTGAACTTCTAAAATTAAAACATTACGTGTCTAAACAATCAGATGTGTGTTTAACTTGTTCTATCACTCCCTCATTTACACCTTTTAAAAATGGCCACGGGTTTCATGCGTTGTCATTTCAACAATTCCAGGGAAGTTTCTGAAGTCCCAGATTTTTCACTGAGCCCAAAAACATAAACTTTGGGGGGAAAAAAGAACGAATCCCAGCAGGAATCTCTTTAAAAGGCACCACAAAAAGAAAGACCATCTTGAACAGTCTCGCAGCAAGAGTTGTCCCGTGTATAAAGGCAATAAAAAGCTCTCTCCGATGCAAGAATGAACCTATCTCTTCAGCCTGCTTACAGGTGCCACTACACCATCTGCTTGGGCACTTTGCCCACACCAAACTCCACCAAAAAAAGGAAAACCTGATGCATTTTAAAGAAATAGTTAGAAAAAAAATAGAGATTATTTTATAGAGAAGTACAAATTAAGTTATGCAGCAGTGAGCTACAAAAAGTTCTCAGGAATCCAATGAGGATGGATTGATGCTCAAATAGCTCCGAGGTAGAGGAGCCCCATCAGGTGTCAGCGCTGGGGACACGAGTCGGGCCGTGTCCCCAAGCCAAACAATTGGAGAATTAATTAGATAAGAGAACAGAGCACGGATGATGCCGAATTTTCTCAGTTTATTAGGACACAGGTATAAAAGCAAAAATAGAGAGGGGGGAAAAAAACAAAGTTTTACAGAAATTCCTATATCTGAGAAGAACCCAAGAGGTATTTCTGAAAGATGCTCGTGCACCAAACTACTTGGTGGGTTTTCTTTCATTCTTTTGGGGGGGGTGTCGGGCTTTAAGGAGTTAAAGGCTCCCTACCATTCATTTGCATCTGGTGCTTTTAGTGTGTGTGTGTGTTTTTTTCTTCCCTGAAAAGTTGGCAGAGGTGCCGATTTTCCATAATGCAAGCATTTGGGAATTGTGAGCGGAATGAAACCGATCCAATCTCCTGACTGCGACATGAATTTTCATTAATTACAACCTTGTCAGCAAAAGCATTATCAAAGCTGAATATGAAAATGCTAATGAGTTCTCATTTGCATATTTTTCTTTGTTGGAATGTCATTAATTATTACATTTTATGATGATGAATGCAGCTGTCGAAGCTCTCCGATGCATAATTAGCCATCAGAATGCCAGGAGCCGATCAGCATTTTTGGGGGAAAAAAAAAAAAAGAAGGATAAAACCCACCCAAATTTCCCTTCAACCTCTCACACTCACACCGAAGCCCCCCGAAGTTTGTGCTGCCGACGCTACTTCTGCCACCGCCTCGCTCCCGGCAAAGCCGGAGCGCAGGGACGCATTTCTCCTCCTTTAATAAAAAATTATTTTGTTTTTTTTTTTTTTTGCGCTTATACAATTGGAGCAGCTCTTAATAAAAAAAAAAAAAAAAAAAAATCGTTATTCCAGCTTAATTAATGCCACGCTTAATTATAACACCATGATGTCAGCGGTTTTAATTAAGTATTGGCTCGGTTACAAAAAAACTCCTCGCTGCAGTAAGAGTCACTATCGGTAGATTTGAGCTCGTGGGTTCGGGGTCTCGCCCAGTTTGGGGTCTCTCCCAGTTCGGGGAGCAGCCAGAGCCCAGTCTGGGAGGAGAGAGCGGCCGAGGCGCAAAATCCTGCGGTGCCGCGGTGCCGCGCTCCTCGGGCAGCCTTCGGAGCTCCCCTCCTCGCCCCCTTTTTTTTTTGAGCTAAAGTGTAAGTGAAGATGACAAAGCCGAGCTCATCCTCTCCCAGCCGCTGGGAACGGTGTTTATAAGTAAAAAAAAGCAAAACAACACGGAGCAGATGGGACCATTACACATGACCAAACCAATCAATCACAGATGAAGGGCCCAGGTGCAGCGCAGCCGCGCAACAACGCACCATTTCACAGTCTGTCACACACATACACATGGTCGTACATGAATGACCCTCCTCGGCTCCCCCAGGACCTCAGCTGGAGCGCGGCTCCCCTCTCGCCTGCCTCCGCTCCGACTGACGTCTTCATAATCGCCCTGTCTCGGCGCCGCCGCTGCGCGGGGAGGGGGGCGAGGAGGAGGCGATGCCACCCCGAGGGCAGAGCGCAGGGCCGGAGGTGATGCTCGCACCCCGCTGCCCTCCCTACGTGGGGTTTGCTGAAAGAGTTGGAAGTTTTTATGGGAGAGGCAGCAGGTTGGGTGAGATCTCCCATCAGGAGACCCCAAGATGCTCCCGGAAGGCTCCAGCACCCCAAGATGCTCCCAGAAGGGCTCCAGCACCCCAAGATGCTCCTAGAGGGCTCCAACACCCCAAGATGCTCCTAGAAGGCTCCAACACCCCACGATGCTCCTGGAAGGCTCCAGCACCCCAAGATGCTCCTAGAAGGCTCCAACACCCCACGATGCTCCTGGAAGGCTCCAGCACCCCAAGATGCTCCTAGAAGGCTCCAGCAGCCCAAGATGATCCTGGAAGGCACCAACACCCCAAGATGCTCCTGGAAGGCTCCAGCAGCCCAAGATGCTCCTGGAAGGCGCCAACACCCCAAGATGCTCCCGGAAGGCTTCAACACCCCAAGATGCTCCAAGAAGGCTCCAACACCCCAAGATGCTCCTAGAAGGCTCCAGCACCCCAAGATGCTCCTGGAAGGCTCTAACACCCCAAGATGCTCCTGGAAGGCCCCAGAGCCCCAAGATGCTCCCGGAACGCTCTAACACCCCAAGAGGCTCCCAGAGGGCTCCAGAACCCCAAGATGCTCCCAGAAGGCTCCAGCGCCCCAAGATGCTCCTAGAAGGCTTCAACACCCCAAGATGCTCCTGGAAGGCACCAACACCCCAAGATGCTCCCAGAAGGCTCCAGCGCCCCAAGATGCTCCCAGAGGGCTCCAGCGCCCCAAGATGCTCCCGGAAGGCTCCAGCACCCCAGAGCCACCCAACAGCTCAGCAGGACAGACGGACACCAAGGAAGGACCACGGCCCCGTGCCAAGCTGGCGTGCCCTGCAGTGGGGTCGGGAGGAGCGGGGATGCCAGGGCACTGCTGTGGGAAGTGCACAACCAAAGGGAGTAATTAAACCTCTTGTGCCCAAGGAGCAATTGGTGGGTAACGTCTACTGAACCCTGCCTCGTCCCCTTCAAAGTGTTTAGCTGGATGGAAGGATCCAGCACTTAGTGCCATGGTCTAGTTGCCATGGTGGTGTCAGGGCAATGGTTGGACTCGATGAGCCCAGAGGGCTCTTCCAGCCTCATTGATTCTGGGATCTTATTTGACTGCGTAGATCTCAAAGATGTTCTTGTCACAGGGACACTCACCTGATGAAAAAGACTTGCCCAAACGCCTAATGAGTCGCATTTAAAATCTGAAGATCCAGGCACAAGGCATGAAAAGAGGTGAATTTAAAAATAAACAAACAAAACCTCTCAGGTTTCTTTTCTCTCTCTGCTGTCACACGGAACCATCAGGGCTGCTTTCCATATGCTTTAAGATATACATTTTCATTTATATGGTATTATTTCAGAGACTGACCAAGCTCCTCTTGGCAGGTTTTGACAGGGAACAGGGGAAAAAAAGAGGAGATTCTGATGGAACATCTCCTAGAGCCAACGTCCATCTCCCGCACGCCGTTCTGTCCAACGCGCCTCATCTCGGGTTTTCTGCAAAGCCCTAAAAACACAAGTCACATCTCTCAAGCAATGTTTTGAAAGTCTCTACCTTGATTTTTGGCTCACGTTCAATTTACGAGGCACAACTCATTTTCCAGCACGTTGGGCATCAGCAGAGCAACCGCACTAACCCCTCCGCTTCCTCGCGCTCCTTCCATCTCCCACCCCAGGCAAGCTCACGGAGCGCTTTTAGGACACGCTTGTTTTGTTGTTGGTTTTAAACTGCTTCTTGAGAGAATTTTCCCCCACTTCTTTTCATTAGTACCTTGCAAATACTCATATTGCCCAGAAATTTCGATGCTTCCAGAAGTATCCCACCATTTTATGTGGTCTGCTTGTTTCCCCATAACCTCTCTATCGCTAACACCCATCACACCTAGTAAGATTTTCTTGTGTCATACAAAAAAAAAGAGGCAACTTGTATTTTGAATGGGATTCCTTCTCTTCCGACCAACAGCATTTGCATTAAGAAATTTCTATTTTTTGGCTCAAAAGACATTGCAGTACAAAAAGCAGATGTGATGTTGCATTCTTTCAAATTAAATTTCCAAAAGCTGAGCCTAGTCGAGCTCCAGATCAAAGGCACTAAACCCACCCTCTCCTCCCCTTCCAGGATAATTACGGAGATTTCAGTTCTTTGGTTGCGCTGAGCACAACAGGTAAATCTCACGACGTGACAAAGAGCGACCGGTCGCCGCGGCAGAGCCACGGTGCACCTCGGCGCTGGGGAACACGTGCTTTATTCCTGGAGATGGCTTTTCCTCACGAGCTTCACGCCAGAGCTGCTTTTAACACCAATAAAACCCAACCCGGCAAGGGAGGCAAGTTCAGATGTTGTCAAAAAGTTATGAAAACGCAGAAGTTTTCCACGTGTCTCGGAAGAAAGAAGTGCAGAGTCACTAAAAGACACAAGAGGTATCCAAAGATAATATTTTTTCAAGAAAAATACACCATCCCTCTCTGCTGTCGCCCACAGTACTCGCCCGGAGACCCTACGGAGCGGCACAGCGAGCGTGTAAAACAGAAGACATCTGGGGATGTACGCAAACCTCCCCACGTTGGGTGGTGTTTGGGACCAACCCACCAACCAGGGCGTTTATCCCAAATACCGACACATTTGTGTTGCTCAGCCCAAAGCCTGTGACTAGTTTCGTGTTTGTCAGTAGATCAAACAGCCTTGCAATGTCCCCCCAGCCTTCACAGAATCAATCAGGTTGGAAGAGCCCTCTGGGCTCATCGAGTCCAACCATTGCCCTGACACCACCATGGCAACTAGACCAGGGCACTAAGTGCCATGTCCAGGCTTTTCTTAAACCCCTCCAGAGATGGGGACTCCACCACCTCCCTGGGCAGCCCCTTCCAATGGCTAATGACCCTTGCTGAGAAGAAATGCTTCCTAATGGCCAACCTGACCCTCCCCTGGCAAAGCTTGAGGCTGTGTCCTCTTGTCCTATCACTAGCTGCCTGGGAGAAGAGGCCGACTCCCACTCCACTACAACCTCCCTTCAGGTAGTTGTAGACTGCACTAAGGTCACCTCTGAGCCTCCTCTTCTCCAGGCTAAACACCCCCAGCTCCCTCAGCCGTTCCTCGTAGCTCAGACCCTCCAGACCCTTCACCAGCTTGGTCGCCCTCCTCTGCACTCACTCCAACACCTCAACATCTCTCTTGAAGTGTGGGGCCCAGAACTGGTCAGCCAGCAAGGCAGAGGAGGAGCAGCAGGCTCATACCGTACATAAAACCTGCAGTTTATGTACCTTCAGGTAAAACTCTGAGCTCCCAATAACATAAAATCACAAACTTAAGCAGGAGACCAGTATTACCTACAGCCAGATTCTTGGCTTCTTGCACCTCATTACTGGTTTTTATCCCAGTTCTGCCTTTGATTCTCCTGTTGACCTTGGGAAGTCACAGCTTCTCTACCCTTAATTTAGCAAAATCCGCTCAGACCGTTCCACCTGGAGCAGCCTACGTGGCCAGCCCCTGGGGAAAGCAAGTCCTACGCTCTCACCCTGACAATACAGCAAGGAGACCTTCAGAAGGAGCCATCCAGGGCTTTCCACAGTCAGGGAGCGTGCCTATTTCACCCAACCTACGTACAGGACGACACAACGGCAGCGACTAATATCTGTGTCTCACCAGCGTGTTTGCGGGGCTTATTCCATGAATGTGAGCGCGATATTTTTCGGTCTCTAGAATTTTAATCTCGCTGGTATGTGTGTACACCAAAGCGTCCGTGCACCAGGAGAGGATCTGCACACACCAGGACAACGTTCACAGCCAGCACATCCACCACGGCACGCTGGGGCACAGGACAAGAAATGAAGAGGGGAGGGAAATTTAGGAGAGATTTATTTAGGGGAGAAGTTTGCAAATTAAAAAGCAAAGGTGAAAGCACAAGTAGAGCAGAGTGGTTGAATTTATTTAATTCTTCTAAATTCACATAGAACAATAAAGCATAAAAGTGAAAAAAAGAGGATATGTTAAAGAAGGGCTGTGGAGAAAGTAGGAAAGAAGGAATGGGCTCTGCATTCCTTTGTCCTTTTTTTTTTAATTCTCTTTTTCTAGTTCCTTCCTTAGTCTTCTGCTTTCCTGACTCCTCTGTCCTTCATTATCCTCTTTCCTGTTATTTTGCTTAAAACTGGGAAAAATTACAAACCGCACAGGCGTTAAAACTGGCCTGAATTCCCAATATAAGCCCAAATCTAGGCCAGGGGTATATTTGGCAAATACAAATCCTTGCCAGATTTACACAGCTCTAATAATAAGGTGACAAGAACTGTGCACAGGATTAGGGATGTGGCCTCACTCATCCCTTCTAAAGCACCAAAATAGTTTCCTTTGACTTTTATTCAACCTTTGCTCATGAATGTCAGACCGTGAGCTTCAGGAGGGGGAAGAAACCCCCAAAAGAAACCAACCTGTTTTGTATTTCACAGAGTCAATGAGGTTGGAAGAGCCCTCTGGGATCATTGAGGCCAACCATTGCCCTGACACCACCATGGCAACTAGACCAGGGCACTAAGTGCCATCTCCAGGCTTTTCTTAAACCCCTCCAGAGATGGGGACTCCACCACCTCCCTGGGCAGCCCCTTCCAGTGTCTAATGACCCTTGCTGAGAAGAAACGCTTCCTAAAAGCATTTTTGCTTTTAGTTTGGGTGAAGGTTTAAACACACCAGCACATCTTCCCTTTCTTCTGCTTTCAATTTTCATTTAAGTAATAATTTTATTCTGCATTTTAAAATCTTGAAAGCATAAAAAACTCTAGCAACAGAAACTCGCAAGCAGATTTTTATTGCTACACAGAGTCAAGTCACCAGGGCTCTGCGCTGTGGCAGGACTCCTCCTGCCCGGCTCCAACTGCAGGACCGTGGCCAAAGCTGGATTTTATATTGCCTCTCTTTTAAGTGCAGCTTGCTCCCCTCAGTTTTGTATCATCAGCAAATCTCATTACATGATGGAAGAAATATGTGGGCTCTTATGAGAGAACAAGTCTAGCTTCAAAGCCAAGTCCGTTCCCAACATGTTACAGGTGTGCACCACATGAGCAGGCACCGAAATTGCAACTGTTCGGGGGGTGATGACAGCTCCATATAACGTGATCAAAACCATTTCACATGTAAAAAAAAACAACTATCAAAGCGAGACAAAGAATAGTTCTGCCATACAAAGAGGTGAAACCTAGTCAAACAAAGCACACGGAAAAGGACTGGCTGTTTAAGAGCTCGAGTTAAACTAGACGCAGCTCGGTCTGCCATGCTCCACTAGCGTTTATAAGGCTACCAAACATCTTTACCATCGCTAACTTGCCAGTCCACCTGGCTTACCACCAGATGGGGGGGCAGGAAGGGAGCTCCCCAGGTTGACCTCAAAACAAGCATATTCTGTGTGTGTAAGCCAAGTGCTCTGGAAGTGATCAAAGTCTCTCGCTCCCTTCTGCAGAAAAGCAGATAGCGAATTTCAGGTGAATTTTCAAACCGTAGGCGAGAGGAGCTCAAGGATGCAAAGGCTGGAGCTCCATCGCCTGGAATCCAACCACAACAAAAAGGCACAGAAAATATTTTAAGATGGCTGGAACTTTGGGGGTGTTATACATATGGAAAATTTTACTTAGGGGCAAGGAGAGATGATTTTTACATTAATAACGGAAGGTCAAAGTGCTTCTGTAACAAAACTCATCCTCAAGTGAGCACCCATAAGTCTATCACACCATTGTAACCTGGGCATGAAGAAACACCCAAAAGAAAAGAAACAAACCTGTCTTGTATTTCACAGAATCAATCAATCAGGTTGGAAGAGCCCTCTGGGATCATCGAGTCCAACCATTGCCCTGACACCACCATGGCAACTAGACCATGGCCAGTCTTTTCTTAAACCCCTCCAGAGATGGGGACTCCACCACCTCCCTGGGCAGCCCCTTCCAATGGCTAATGACCCTTGCTGAGAAGAAAGAGTTCGTTCTGTAGCCATTCGTGCTTTGAAAGCTCTTGGTTTGCTGCAGTTTCCATCAATAGAAAACTAGGAATATACTGAGAGGATTTAGGACATGGACTAAACTGAGCGATAAGGATGATATTTGGTCATGACCAGGAGGGTGGCAGGGAGCTCTACGAATTTAAACACGGATGAGTGGAGGGCCTCAGGCAACAAGCTCAGTCTCTGGCTGCATTTGGGTGTTTCTCTCCACAAGACAGGGATTATGAGAGGGTTTATCACCTATTCAGAGGTTCCTCTTCAGTCCCTTGTATCCCAAGAGACGTTATTTCAGAGGTTGGTGGTGTAATAGAAGGCTACTGGAGCCAAAGCGTATTCCCATCATGATGAGCTGGCATTACAAAGTATTATCCAAGTTACAGTGCATCTACGAGATATTTTACTTTTCCAGCAGAAGTTAGGAGAAGATCCTTAAAAGGCCTAGCTAAATTTAGTCAGAAGTTTCATGAAATCCATCAGCCTACCAAACATATTTCCATTCCTTAGACAGCAGCCTTCATCATCTCAGATGCTACCAAAGAGGATGGGGTGGAGGTACCAGAAGGTGTGTCTCCAGGATGACCAGCAAAACCAAAGCACATTTCTAGTCTGTAGGTCAAGGGAGGAAGATGAGATGAAGGCAGAACTGCCTCTGCCAGAACCTTTGCCCTGCAGCTGCAGAGACAAGAAGCCAGCAGAGAAAATCTGCCGGCAGCTGCATTTGGGAAGAGGGTAAGACTCCACTCAGGGGACAGAAGAAAGGGTTTGGTCTTCTCAAAAAATATCGAAAGTATTGGAGAGAAACTTCTGCCTGGGGGATGTGAAATTTTGTTTGATCTGGATTCTATTTCTAAGGTATTGCAAGGTTTAAAAATAAAGTGTTTTGCTGAATCAGCTTGACATCCAAATGTTAAAGATCTCCTCTGCCAGATGGACAACCTAAGTCCAGTTTCAGTTTGCACTGTTTTCTCACACACCGCCAAATATGTTAGTACAAGAGTACAAGAAACTAATGGATCTGGACCAGGAAGAGACATGAGAACCTTTGGTATCAAATTTGTGAAAGCAAAAATGCCTCTGAAGAAACATGAGTCCCAAGGATGAGGCTGGCAAGATGATTAAGATCAAGCTCCATTGTTACATTGAATATTTAAGCTCTGTCATTCATAAAAATATAAAGCTCACTCAAGTTCATACACTGTGGCAGCAAGAATATGATTCTTCTAGATCATGAAGAGGCTCAGAAAGAAGAGCATCAAAGCTTTGGATATTAGTTCTTCAGAGACCCAGGTCCAGGCTGGCTGAGTGTCAACTCTGAACCTGAGGGTGAATGCAACAATGAAACAGAGACACATGTCCTGGTCTTACAGACTCCTCCAGACCACTAAGATTAAAACATTCCAGGTGTACGACCTGAAGTATCTCACCTTCAAATGTGAACATCACACCACGCACTATCAACCTTTCCGTTAGATGAAGAGTAAGTTTATTCTGGCAGAACTAAAAGACATCAAGGATTTTCTCAGAGGAGGCAGAAGACACCATATAACAGAAATCACCTGGAAATGCTTCACCTTATGTTCACTGATCTGTGATGGTTCCCTCAAAGAAAAGTTTCTCCTGACCCAACTGAGCTACTGCTTATGGATGGCCCCAAGTCCAGTGTCCCTTCCATACAGGACTGTACATTTTGTGAAGAGTAGACTCATTGTAAAATGTATTTTAAGTCTACAAAATTATTTTAAGACAACTAAAACAGAGTCACGCACAAGACTTGTCGATAAAGTCCTTATGGGACAAAAGCATTTTGCCACTCTGGTGAACCACAGAGCTCCCCTCATGGTTCTCGCTGTGGACAGTGGAGGACACCAAGGAATGGAGGGGAGTTGTTTGTTTTATCCCCATGAACATGAAATAGTCCTCTCTCTTTTCTTATTTAAGAATTCTGTGATGGGTCCTCTATAGAGTTTAAATCCATCTACTGATATTCTCACCCACCGTGTGATCACCCATTCTGGAATAATCCCTATTTCCTTCAATATTTCTTGCCTCTCTCCTGGGAAATTTATATCTGATTCTGGCATCTGTTCCCCGTCCTCTTTTGTGAACACTGAGGCGAAAAATCCATTTATTTTTGAGCAGTGTCTACATCATCTGTCAATAAATTACCCTTTCCATCTCTAAGAGGTCCTAAAACCTTCTTCACTGACCTCCTCCTCTTTATGCATCGCACTAATCTTCTCCTAGAAGGTGTATTTGGGAAAACAAAGTTTCCTGGCAATGTGAACCAGAATCGGGTTCTTCAGAATCAGAATTTTCAATTTTAGTGATATATAAAAATGAAAATATAAATAGTAGAAAGGATATGAACATGTTGATACAGATATAATTAAAAAGTATTTAATCAACAAATTAAAAATGCTTGCAACTAAATTCTTGCTGGTCTGTTTACATAGGTTTCTCGTCCAAGAATTAATCAAAACTGCTTTTTCCAGATAATTCACACAGAGATATATATATATACACACACATACAATGCTACTCTTTTTTAATATTTGATCATTGGCCTAATTTCTTCTTCATCACATCTAGTCAGCACGTTTGCTTCCCAGAACATCCTCCTCCATCACTTCTCATCCCGTACTCCTTTTAGAACTCTTGAATACTCTTCAGCCCACAATCACATAGTAAAAGTTTGCAGAATGAAATGTACTGAGTACTCTGATTTTAGTTAAACCGAAATATAATCTAATTAAAGGACTGATGGTTCCTGTTAAATGCATGCTCCTTTTTTATATTTCACGTTGTGCAAGGATCAAAGCCCGGCCCTAGTCTACCATCAGCCTCGCGTGGTGTGAGAACCGGTGCTGTCCTTAATTCAGCCCATATGGTAAGATGTATCTCCTGGCATGACGCTGTAGAGAATTACCGTACCCTCCTGTCATACCCTTTTTATCATTTTCACTGGAACTGGTTTATATTTGATGTTGTATATTCCGTGCAGCTGGCCAAACGTGCTAAATCTGAGGAGGCTGAAGGCTGGGACAAGACTAGAGAAGTCGTTACAAAAGTAGGCTCGAGAAAGAGAATTAAAAATTTAACCACAAAAGTAAAAATATTTTTTGCTTCAAGACTTTCACATCTTCCTGTTAAAGAAATGCAGACAGCAGTTAGTTTTACCCAACTATGTGAGGCAAAGCTCTGCCCGTGGCTGAGCCGAGGCCACCTCCAAGCCCCGGCCGCTGCAGCTTTATCTGCTTTCTGGAGGAGAACACACCAAGACCTGACCCAAAATGAGTTGATCTCATTTAGCCACCGCCTCATTCCACTCACCATCTCTATCCGCTGGGAAGTTCAGACCTAAGGTATGTCCAGGCTCCGAACAATTATTAATTATCCAGCTAACTCGGCGTTGTTTTACACACTCTGGGCCTTAACTAGGGAGCATAACAAAGCCATTGTTTTGGCCTCTTTAACGGACCACGGCTGGAGCAGCTATGGAAATGACGCAGTAATTCAACAAATTGGTTTTGTTGCACACATTTTCCCACATGTATGCTTCCAGCTGCAATGCAAAGCCATCGCCCGGCCCCCAGCAGCACGCTGCTACTTTTAGGTGTACACTCAAAGCTTACATGACTGCAAACAACTAAGGAAAACGGGATGATTTGCCTTAATTTGCAAATTCAGGTTTTTTTGGGGTAAGATTTTCCAGAAATTGCATTTTTTCCTCTCTATGAATATTTTAAGGAAGTCACTTCTAGGTTTCTTTTACTGCTCAAACAGGTGGAAGCTCAAATTCCCTCTGTCACTAATATCAACTCAGCTGGAGAACAGCAGCAAATGCTTACTTGAAAGCCAAACTAAGTTCATCTCTATAAAGGGCAGAAGCTCATTAACCATTAAAGCACCTTCTGGATGTTACTTGAAAAGCCGTTTCTCTATTAATGTTCTTGCAATGCAGGAAAATACAGCGGCTCAAGCAGATCAAACCAGAGCCTGGGAGCCCAGCTCAACCCACAGAGCTCTTTGGGCTTTGGGTAGGTGAAGCCGGACGGAGGTTTCCAAGCCAGCACCGCGAGCAGAAGGGAGGGCTGGATTACAGAATCACAGAATCAATGAGGTTGGAAGAGCCCTCTGGGCTCATCGAGTCCAACCATTGCCCTGACACCACCATGGCAACTAGACCAGGGCACTAAGTGCCATGGCCAGGCTTTTCTTCAACCCCTCCAGAGATGGGGACTCCAGCACCTCCCTGGGCAGCCCCTTCCAATGGCTAATGACCCTTGCTGAGAAGAAATGCTTCCTAATGTCCAACCTGAACCTCCCCTGGCCAAGCTTGAGGCTGTGTCCTCTTGTCCTATCGCTGGTTGCCTGGGAGAAGAGGCCGACTCCCACTGCGCTACAACCTCCCTTCAGGTAGTTGTAGACTGCACTAAGGTCACCTCTGAGCCTCCTCTTCTCCAGGCTAAACACCCCCAGCTCCCTCAGCCGCTTCTCGTAGCTCAGACCCTCCAGACCCTTCACCAGCTTGGTCGCGCTCCTCTGGACTTGCTCCAACACCTCAACATCTTTCTTGATTACGAGCAGGAGGATGCTCCTCTCTGCCTGCAGGGAGGACAACTTCAGGCAATAATTCATACTCCAAATACACATCAAATCCATTTGCAGTTCAACGCAAATTCTTCACACAGCTTCAGTCCCTGCCACGCTACACGCAGGATACAACCGTCGCGCAAAATAACTCCCTAAAAACGCTTGGCCTTGTTTAAGAACAAAACACAATGGAATGTAAACTTCCCTGAAAACTATGCAGTACAAAATAATATTTCAATTCTTTGCTCAGTATGCAGACATTAATTGCCACGGTCTACAGTTTCTATTTATACATCTGCTGCTCGTTCCCCAAATAAATGGAAATGTCCTTGTCATTTCTTTTCTTCAGGACTGTACGAGAGGCCGGGGTTGAATGCTGAAGCTCAGAATCCTGACTGGCAAGACTGACTTGCAAAATATATTAACTCTTGATTGGCAACTGTAGCATATTTCTACCTACATCTACAAAATGCTTTTCAGCACAGATTTTTTTCTGTTAATTTAACAGAATCCCAGAATCAATGAGGTTGGAAGAGCCCTCTGGGCTCATCGAGTCCAACCACTGTCCTGACACCACCATGTCAACTAGACCATGGCACTAAGTCCATTAAAGACCAGAACAGATCATGTCTGAAATCAGTTGCTGTCTTGTAATTCAGTTCTTGGAGATGTATTTACAGTGCTTTGCCCTCAGAACATGAACGGGGGCACATTTATTTCCACCTTGCAGATTAGCACTGGTTTTAAAGTTTGGAGACACTGAAAATGAGGTATTTTGGTTGGTGAAACAATTTAATTTGGCAAAGGAACTCAACAGGTTACTCTTCCTGGATTTAGGTTGAAAACCCCACCTCACCTTCCCTTCTTGCTCTTCCCATCCCCATATGAATACAGAGGTAGGTTGGTGGGTACATATATCCATGCAGCATTCACCAGAGTGGCTGGAAGGGGAGTTCGGCAGGTTTAGAGGTGAATAAAAAACACAGAAACAAAAAAAATGAGATGCCAGATGCAGATTTGGAAGCACAACACGCCAAACAAGCCAAATAGCTCAGACTTGGCAGCTGAATTCAGGTTTTCAGACCTTTCTCTAAACAGCCCCGAAGCTCCCCTCCCACCCCGCTGACAAGCTGGAGAGCGCTGCAGCCATGGGACACAGTCCTGCATGGTGGGACCCGTCTTCTCCAGGTCATTGCTGGTATCTATAGAAACAGCAATGCTGATCGTGGCCCTCAGGATGTTTTCCACCCATGACCACAGGACCAAGTCAAAGGCCTTCTTGTAGGCCAGCCACACCACGCTGCAGTGTCCTTTGGGGACGTGGCAGGCATCACTCCTAACATTTCTCACCTGCCCAGGGAATAGCGGTGTGCTCAGCAGTGAGGAGAGCACTCAGTAACGTTCTCCCCCTTTGGAAGCACTCGCCTGTCATGCATTGTCCATTCAATGACTTCTCCTGAAACCACAGGTTCTGGGTCATGTCAGCTGCATGAGCATCCAACACTTGAAAAGTAGAGTCTGGGATTTCCAGTTCTTTGGTTTCTGAAGGCCCTTCCTGACCTTTTTAGTTGTGAACAGTCAGATTTTCTGTTGTTAAAACTCATCTTAGTTAATTTTATAGCTAATGTGGATGACCCACATGAAGCATCACAACTATTTCCAAGTGGTGGCATCTTTGGGTGCCACTGAACACAAGAACCCAGAGACCATCAAACCCTTTTGCATTTCAACCTTACAACTGAAAATTACCGGAGAGTTTTTGATGTTTCCCCTCACGGTTCCTCACATACCTTCACTTCTCCAGCTGCAGAACGGGAACCAAAGCCACCTGACATAACAGAGGTGGTGTGAAAAAGAATTAATGTTCGTGACGTGCCAGACGCTAACTGAGAAAATCAAAAATCTGCCAGGGTGAAATGTAATCTCATTTTAGGAAACGTTGAAATCATTTCTGCAGAAGGTTAAAAAAATAATAATCAGGCTGAGTCAGATACACAGCATGGAAAATTTCATCCCAAATGTTTATAGTTTAGCGATTGAAAGCAAGGCCTTATAATGCTGTGTTGGGTAAACTTGACTAATCTGCACAAATTCCAGTTCTACTTATAATAACAGTAACGGAATCAAAGCTGTACGGATTAAAAGCAAACGGCACAGCAATATTCAGCCAGAGACAAGTGCTACCACAGCATTAAAATAATATTAAAAATTGGCATGGATATGGAGTATCCAAGGAACTCAAGATGTTTTCCAGACAGTAACTCATCACATCTCAAAATATCCCGACAAAACACAGAGCGTGCGCTCTTCAGGCATGAATAGGAAGGCACATCTGAGCACGAGGGTGTTGAACAACTTGCCAGAGCGCACTGAAGATGGGCAGCCAAGCCGGGAACCCCGGGCAGGAGCCCTGCCTCCCAGCCCGGTACTGCGCTGGCACCGGCACTGCTCGGTCACTCCAACTGGGAGAAACCACCACCTTCGCCGAAATAACAATGCTGAGAGGAAAATTATGACTTGGAGATTTTTAAAAGGAAAAGGGAAGAAACCAGAGGGGGAAATAAGTTATTTTGCGATACAAGCGCCAGTCTCCAGCGAACGCACACGCCAGCCCTCCCAAAAGCACGTCAGGCGGGTGATCGTGTCAGAGCACGACCCAAAGCAGTGCAGCATTGATCTGAAGCAGACAACCAGGAGGGAAGTAAGAGTAAGTCATCATATCTGCCCTTCATTTTGTGTTTAGCAAGAGAATGAGAAAATAAACACAAGCAAAGATTTTGTCTTCAAATATTAGATCACCCACCAACTCCTACAACTATTAAGAGATCTACGTTCAGTGACCTTATGTCTTTTCAGAGTCACACAGAATCAATGAGGTTGGAAGAGCCCTCTGGGCTCATCGAGTCCAACCACTGCCCTGACACCACCATGGCAACTAGACCAGGGCACTAAGTGCCATGGCCAGGCTTTTCTTCAACCCCTCCAGAGATGGGGACTCCACCACCTCTCTGGGCAGCCCCTTCCAATGGCTAATGACCCTTGCTGAGAAGAAATGCTTCCTAATGGCCAACCTGAACCTCCCCTGGCCAAGCTTGAGGCTGTGTCCTCTTGCCCTATCGCTGGTTGCCTGGGAGAAGAGTGTCTCCCTACCCTACCACCAGCCAACGGTGACTGAAAGCGTTCACAATGCTCCACCTTGTGCAGCGTGCCGGGTTAAATTCAGGGTGGGTAGAGCACTTTGAAGCAACACAAACCTAAATATTCCTGGTAGGCAAACGGAGGAGAGGAACTGAATTATAATGAACCAGCAGCTGTCACAATATGACCACAGTAACCAAATCAAAATATCAAGCGCTAACCCAGATGAGATTCAAAGGTCACCACATAAGCCAGCGGCTTTCTTCAGCAGCGCCTGAAACCTCAGTCTAATCCTTGCAGTGAAATGCTCCGCTAAGCTCCAGGGGGTTTAGAAGCAAGTTACTGTACGTTGGTAAGTGATTTAGTGTACTAGCAAGATACCCCAAGCATACAAGGATGAGAAACATTCCCAAAGAGCACACCTGGGAACGGGAGAGGCGAGAAGTGACACCCCATGTGCTGTACCCATCGCAGCTACCTGCCCGTGCACATTTCATTGCCAGGCTGAATAACTACTCTGCAGATACTCTTAAGAAAACCCTAAATAGCAGGGTAGTGGGACTCCAGGCACAAAGCAAGCTCTGAGTATGTGCGAGTAGTAGTTGGAGGAGTTGAGCAACGCACATGGCTCCTCTCCGCTCCTCCCAAAGCCTGACGCACAGGCTCCCTGCTAGACGCTGGCCACGTAAAAATGTATCTTAAAAACAAATATCTGACAAATAAAATATAAGTCCTCATTTAAGCACACCCTGTCTGCAAAGCCCTCTGATGGCGACGAGCAGGACCTTCTAGAAACATCAGGGTTTTATAAAACAACTACTTCTTAAACCAAGTGAAACCAGTATTTTCACTATGATTGGCAAATCAACCAGACACAGGAGTGAGATTTTTCTGTAACCCAAGGGCAGGCAGAAGAGAGAGAGCAAGACTTTTAAGTTGTAAAGACTCAAATTAAAGGTTCAACTTGAAAGCAGCCCGCAGCCCAGTGGGTTTCACGGGAGCGTGTGGCTATTTGCGAAGCGTCCCCGCGCACCACCTCGGCCCCATGGCGTGAGTTAAGAGGGGAGTGTTGAAATGTCCGTGCTTTTTTTGGCTGATATCAGAACCCTTTAAAACTGTGGTAACCATGTTTTGTACGTGAACACGTACAACCGACTACAAGCTCCAACACCGTCCCGTGTGTTGAACAACTCCAAACTATTTCCCAATATGAAAAGACGAGGCGTATTTTAGGGCTGTGTATTAGAGCTGCAGAATGATATATCGCAGTTACAGCTCCGTGGGTTTTTGGCTCGCAGTCAATCCTTTAAAGCAAAGCGTTTGCTTAGTTCATTGACAACTGCAGAAGAAGGGTGTGATCTTGGCCAAGCGTAAGCATTACTAATATTTTTACATCATATATTTACTTTAATCAAACTCATTTATCAACCGTAATTAAAGAAAGTGGCTATCATTCACTTACAAATAATTATAGCCTCTCTTCGTACTGCGACGGTGTTTGCTGCTAAGCTAAATGGTTATTCAGGGGTGTCAAAACTTTCTAGCACGGGGTGTGGGGTGGAAGGAGGGTCCTTGCCAAACGCCCTGGGCAAAATCTCACTCCTCAGAACAGGCTGCAAGTGCCCTCGCCTCGAATCCAGGAGTTTGCGGCGCGCAGGTCCCAGCAGGCAGCGATCCCTCACGCTCCAGAACAAACAATGGCTTCAGCGTCCCTCACCAGTTATTTATCTGTTCCCTTTTGTGAACATTTATTTATCATATTTGCAGAAATGCTTTTCTGCTTTAAAAGTCCTGTTCACACCCTGATTTTTGTCTGCCAACTGGTCACCTCTTCGAAAAGGAAAGGCTGAGCCATAGGATGCATCCATTCAGCAAACATCATCAGTGTACATTGCATGATAGCTTAAAAAACCCAAACCAACCACATTCCCACCCTTACACCAAGTACAATCAACCCCAAAAATAAGGACGAGGGCTTTA
This sequence comes from Nyctibius grandis, assembly GCF_013368605.1. Taxonomy (NCBI): domain Eukaryota; kingdom Metazoa; phylum Chordata; class Aves; order Nyctibiiformes; family Nyctibiidae; genus Nyctibius; species Nyctibius grandis. Next base: position 6,057,746 of record NW_027167473.1, read on the forward strand.
AACCCGCAGAATTTTATTTCTGGTTCACTCATTCCGCAGTCAAGTTAGGAAACTGGATTTCTTACTTTGTATTCTGGAATTGACAAAGGGAGGAGAGAGATTGTCATGCGACCCAAGGTCTCTGCTCGCCATATGATCATAGTGAGTCCCATCTCCATAGTTCTGTCAACAAATGGGGAAAAAACACAATTTTACAAAGTTTAAATGGCATTTTTCAAAACCTACAGGTCCCTGTTTCCCTTCGAAGTTTTAAGCCAGCTCTAAGAAATATTGTTCCCTTTATTGTTTCCCCCATTGATTCTGCTGAAAGTGATGTGGGCCAGAACATTTTTAAGCTGTTTCAAATTTTTATTTCATTAGGAATTGACTTTGGTTTGCTGTGTGGATAATCCTGAATGGGGGACTGAGATGAGGTCCCTGGAATTTCGTCCTGTGCAATTCACCCCTCTCTCAGCATAAAAGTCTTCTTGCCCATAACACATGCAAGAACAGCAAAGAAATACTTTTAACCTTCTGCTTTCAGTCACTCCATTAGCAAAAATCTTCAATTTAACCCCAAATATTGGCTGAGAGCAGCAGTTGTGGAATGTTTTGTTTCTTTGGTTCGGAAGAACTCCCGAGAAATTAATTCTCCCAACGTGGAAATCCCATCATCGTTGGACAAAGGCGGCAAGAGAGAGGGGTCAGGCTGTTTGCAGAGTAACTCTGCAAGTTAATGCACACTCTTGATTGAACCTCCAGAATTCTTCCCAAGGCTCACGCTCTTTCCTTTCTATCTCCAAACTTCATTGTACGCTCACATTCAAGTTTTTGCATGCATAAATAATCGTGTGGGCAAATTTCGAATTTACTTTTCAAAACATTTTTCCCTCGGAAGCAATACAAGTGTCAAGGCAAAAAAAAAAGGGATAAAAATAAACCCGACAGATGTGAGCAGGAATGACGTAATGGATGCTAAGCAGGATGGCAGAAGAAAAGGTGGCGGGCTTCCCTCCCTCGGTGGCAGGGCTGGGGTCCCCCTGCCACGCCGTAAATCGGGGACACCCCCGTGAAACCTCAGTCTGCGAGGGCAGGACCTGTCCCCAGGGGAAGGATGGACAGAGGCTGGCCAGGGCAACTGCGGTTCTCCTCAATACCCGAGGGCACAGAGCTCCCGGTAGCCCTGATCCTTCACGTTAATTAGAAAACAATTAAAAAGCAATTTAAACAAACTGTTTAAATAAGGGCATAAGTAAGCTCCTGCCCGAGGAGGGTGTGAAACCCCCTCGCCGAGGCACAGAGCGGCTATGGGGCACTGCTGCACCGGTGGGACACATCTGGTGGCCCCCCTCCAGCTTCCTCACCCTAAGCGTGGGCCTTGGGGTGGCTAGAAGCGGGCAGGGGTGGCTGGCAAGCTCCCACCCGGGGACGCTGGCCCTCTCCTCAGCTTTGGTGACACCCACAATCCCTAAAAATCCAAGTGCAGAGAATGAAACACTCGGCACCATCATCTCTTCTCAGTGGTACTGGGGGCTGCTATGGTCTAGCAAGACCAAATGGTTAATTAATATTTTCGCTCCCTGTTAGAAGCAGCAGAGCAGGTGCCACATTGAATCACAGGATCAGGTTTGAACGTTCAAAAAAAAAAATAAGGCAATCTTAAAGAGAAGACTGGCTCCAGCCAACTTTGCATGCCCATTTTTCTACGCAATCAGGTATAAAACTCATATTTCAGATTGGAAATTTACATATGCAGCAAGTCTGGTGCGGGGAAAAAGATTAGATATACTTACCCTGGATGGACTAGGATGTCCTGTATTCCCCCAGGACCCTGAGCTAGTTCTGTCTTCTACATCTAGGGACAAAAAAGTTCTTTAGGCTTTATTGCAATAATTCTTTCCTTTTGTATAGGCACTTTTAAATTAATGTTTCAAATTAATCTCCTGTTGCCTTTAATTAAGAATCAGGCACAGGGCTACTACGATGGTAGTGGCTTCTGACCCACTGCTTAAATTAACTCATTTAAATTCACAGCAGAAATGAACCGGACCCTCAGGAACCTGAGGTTTGAACAGAAAAATTACTTCAGTGTTTCGAGACACTTTAAGAAGGGACTGCGCTGTACCAGTTAAAGTCCTGTGAAAATCTCCAGCAAAAATAAAACGTGATAAAACAGATGAAATCGAGAAGTTAGGCAGGCATGCTCGGGGTAAAGGTGCCTCTCACCACCTCAGCTAGGCTTCTGCTGCAGAAAAGCATGGAAGCACCTAGTTGGATCTCAAGAAAAGAAAACCACGTCCCTAAAGCTAAGCACAGATGGACTATTTCTGGTTTTTTCCTCTATCATTTGATAGAAAATTCATTGCAATCCTTGAGAGACCCTCCAGGAATTTCAGACAGCCCATTTCAGGGTGTTTTGAACCATTCCTCCCCGCCGTTTTAGAGGGTATCTCTAGGAATGCCCAGGGAGGTGGTGGAGTCACCATCTCTGGAGGGGTTTAAGAAAAGCCTGGACATGGCACTTAGTGCCCTGGTCTAGTTGCCATGGTGGTGTCAGGGCAATGGTTGGACTCGATGATCCCAGAGGGCTCTTCCAACCTGATGGATTCTGTGAATAACACATCCCATGACATATGTGCCAAGAGGTGGTGAGACCTGACACTTAGGGCATGGAGCAGAGAACCAGGACTCTACAAGCTCCTCTTAACTTGGCAACGAAACACAAGTTTTCGTTGTGTTTAGGAGCCTAAACAAAAACAAAAAATGAAGAAACCCAAGAAAACATACACAGTGACTTCTTCCAACAACACCTCAGCTGCACGGGGCTGTCCCCTAACCAGTGATGGGCACCTCCAGGCTGGGCACGCTGCTCCCAACGCCTGGGAGAAGCCCAGCACCTCTGGAAGGCAGAAGATCCTCTGCAGCGCACTCAGATACTGCTGCCATCATGAAACCTTTCCTAAAATGAGTTGGGAGTCTCCAGAGACTTTCCACTTGGCTAAAAACTTCATGGATAAACATAACACCAGTTGAGCGAGGTGCTTTTGCACAGGTTTAATGGAAGCCCGTGAATAATTCCACCGAAATCATAGTTCACTCATATTAATTCAAGTAAATGAGCTCAGTCATGCTTAACGTTAAGCACATCCTTTAGTACGACGCTGGGCTGGCCCATACTGCTTAAATCCATGACTTTTTTTTTTACTCACAGTATGTTAAATATCAGGAAATACGATTGACATTGATCTATAACAGTGTTATTGCCCGTTTCAGTGCGATTTTCCAACATACTCCTGTGGCCCCACCAGCATCCTAATGAAATAATAATATTGCTTGCCTTTTGCCATGCACAAACAGTAGCTTTAATCTAATTAGAAAAATACGTATTAGGTCTTGGCTGGCCAGAGAAACTTTCTCAGAGTGCTGCCAACGAGCAGCTCCCCTTCCCCCTGTGCACTGCTTCACCCTAACTTCTAGGATTGGTGGGAACTTGTCTGAGAAACAGATATGGTCATTAGGACTTCCAAATAGGGGTGCTGTGACCAAATCTGGTTGATTTCCAATATTAAAAATAAAAATCAAACCAAAAAAGCCCACACATTTGTACAGTTTAATGCTTTCCCCCAGTTACAATTCCTGTTATCTCAAGAACAGATGAATGTGTTAATAGCACAAGACACTCTTAGGTAAATATTTAATTAAGCTCCAGAAAAAGAAAGAAAATGTGTATCATTTACCTGACAGATCAGATCAACCATTCTATTAGGTTAATTAGGCATATTTTTAAAAATCATTTGTGTTATGTAACAGGCAATTAACTCTGGAGAGCCCCGATCCATCGCCTGCTCAAAATCAGGGGATGTTATCCCATTGACTGGGATGGCCATGGTCCCACCCTCGGGCACAGCTTCCAGAACCCACCTGCGAGCAGAAGAGCTCAGCCCTGGGGAGCAGCAGCTGGGGGACCAGGGGACAGCTCTGAGCCCACCACCAGAGCGGGGACAAACCCAGCGGGTTACCCAGTTAGAGGGAAGGGGCATCCCCACACCAGCCCGGGCAAGGGGTACGCTCGATTGCCAAGCTCTTCCCTTTGGGAGCCCACCACCCAGCTCCAGCCAAGTCTTCTGTCACCCCTTCCAGAGATGTCACGTCATTCCTTGTTGCTTGGAAGAGTTGCAGTCAGTTGGAGACCTCGCGAGCCCCACGCCAGCTTGTCCTGGGTGGGTTTGTGCATAAAGGCCTTGTAGGGCCATGCAGGCTGCAGAAGAGATGCAAAGGTAGATGGCAAACCTTCCTAGCATGGTTATTGTTGGACTTGTTCAGCCTGGAGAAGAGAAGGCTCCGGGGAGACCTTCTAGCACCTTCCAGTGCCTGAAGGGGCTACAGGAAAGCAGGAGAGGGACTTTTTACAAGGGTAAGGAGTGATAGGATGAAGGGGGACAGTTTTAAACTGAAAGAGGGGAGATTGAGATGAGATATTAGGAAGAAACAGTTGACTGTGAGGGTGGTGAGACCCTGGCCCAGGTTGCCCAGAGCAGCTGTGGCTGCCCCCTCCCTGGCAGTGTTCAAGGCCAGGTTGGATGGGGCTTGGAGCAACCTGGTCTGGTGGAGTTGGAACTAGATGGTCTTTAAGGTCCCTTCCAACCCAAACCATTCTGTGATTCTATATAAAACAGACATTAAAGGTACACAGACATCATTCTACATACCCAAGTGTACCACAGCGGGTAGAGATTAGGAGACCAACCTCACAGAATAATTCTGTCAGATTTGCCATCTCAAATTTGGCTGAAAGCTCCTTGCCCTTTACCTCGCTTTAATCCGAGCCCACATAACGCTCAAGTTCTTCCACCAAAGTTAAAAAGTTGTGGACTCTGATCAGAAAGTGACAGGCAATGGCTCTTGTGCCTTATCTTCAGGGGTCGCGTCTTAGCTTTCGACCAATTTTCTTTGTATTTAGACTTAAATGTGCAAACTACGCTATATTACTCTGCAAAACATCAATGAGAAGGCTTAATTAAGTAACACTGACAGATAAATCCATTTCTTTCGCAGTAATCAAATCAAAGCAGGTTGACATAACACAGGAACTTAATGCAGTTACTCTCTTGTAATTGGAAAAAGGCCCTTTACTTCTCATTAAAGCAATCTTCTGGGTATTGGCATAATAAGAAGGCTCAGGGCTTTAATACTGCCCTATAAAAGCCCCAAGATACAGACCCCTTAAGCAAACATGCCAGATTATCTAATTCCTTGATCAGAGTGGAACATGTAGTTATTGTTTTAAACTACTAATTCTTTATCTCGGCTACAGACAAAAAGAAGGGACTCAAGTCTAGAACACGTAGCGTGAAGCTCTATAAAAATGCAAGCTCTAGGTGGGGAAAAAAGAGGCATTTTCAAACAGACCCTAAATCTTCAGCTAGGAAATTGGGAGCTTAGCAAGAGAAAAATCGTTCTTAGACATAAAGAGCAAATAAAAACATGCAGCTTTATTGCATTTGTGAATTTGCTGGAAGATATTTTTTCACTGGCAGCGGAGCGAAAGCCTTGCTGTGGTTGGTACCTTTGCATGGGTGCCATGGCTGTCTCCCATGGGTGCCTGCACCTCGCACGCGTGCTCCTTGTCCCTTTTCATCTCATTTACAAGTATTCTCTTGTAAGAATAGCAAAGAACCTGGGAAAGGACCTGCCAAAGGAGCTGGGGTTGTTTAGCCTGGAGAAGAGGAGGCTCAGAGGTGACCTTAGTGCAGTCTACAACTACCTGAAGGGAGGTTGTAGCGCAGTGGGAGTCGGCCTCTTCTCCCAGGCAACCAGCGATAGGACAAGAGGACACAGCCTCAAGCTTGGCCAGGGGAGGTTCAGGTTGGACATTAGGAAGCATTTCTTCTCAGCAAGGGTCATTAGCCATTGGAAGGGGCTGCCCAGGGAGGTGGTGGAGTCCCCATCTCTGGAGGGGTTTAAGAAAAGCCTGGACATGGCACTTAGTGCCCTGGTCTAGTTGCCATGGTGGTGTCAGGGCAATGGTTGGACTCGATGAGCCCAGAGGGCTCTGCCAACCTGATTGATTCTGTGATTCTGTAAAAGCATATTCAACTGAATCTAGAAGAGATGCTCAGCATCTCTTGTAAAGAAGGTATCAACAGTCAAAACCCAGCTAACTTCTGTCCCCCTTGGACCAGCCCTCAAATCAACAGCACTTCTCCCTCAGCAGCAAAGAAAAAAATAACTAGGTAGTAATTAGTGAGGTTTATCTAGCCTAGTTTACTAATAATTTAGTACGACAGATATTGCACGAAGGTTTGTAAGCTCCTAAACCTAGTTCCGGAAATTTATTACGTACCCTGTAAGCACTGCCATTAGGTAATTAGGCCAGTGAAACCCTAACGACACCGAAGTCAATGCCAAATTCTCCAGTGACTTATTCTCAGAGCTTGGATTTATCCCAGAGTGCATAAACTTGAACACATATGTAATTTTCTCCAGAATCTGGCTCCTGTAAATTAACCTCACTTAATCCCAAGCATTAGGCAATGTGACATTATAAAAAGCAAATCGTCACAGATCTGGTCAGTTTTTCAGAACGTGATTAATACAGTGTGATTTAAACAACTACCGCTTCACTCAGCAGCTCTCTAAAAGAAGTAAAACTGGTATTTAAATGAAGTCACAGAATCAGTCAGGTTGGAAGAGCCCTCTGGGCTCATCGAGCCCAACCATTGCCCTCACACCACCATGGCAACTAGACCAGGGCACTAAGTGCCATGGCCAGGCTTTTCTTAAACCCCTCCAGAGATGGGGACTCCACCACCTCCCTGGGCAGCCCCTTCCAATGGCTGATGACCCTTGCTGAGAAGAAATGCTTCCTCATGTCCAACCTCATTTTGTTTGAACCTCCCACCACCTCCAATAAAAAAATTTAGGCACATACATAAAATCCTAAAACCACGGGCTAGAAAAATATATTCTCATGCTTTACTCTGGTAAACACCAACACGGATATCACAGGCATTTTGCTCAGAGAGTTGGGGAAAAAAGGAAAGGAGAGAAGACTCAAGACTAGCAAAAGTAACTAAGAACTTAAGAACTGTTTCAAGAAAAAAGAGGTGCTGTTTGAAAGATGATGTATATGAAATATCCATGTAAAAAGAAGTCTGCACCTGGTGTTACACACAGCAACAGTAGTCTAGCAACAGGCGAGAGAAGAAAAAAAGAGCAGAGTGGTGGATCTGGTGAATTTTGGAGCAAACTGGATTAGGAACGTTGCTTTCTCCACCATTTACACACACGCTGCCTGACCACGTCGCAGCACAATCAAAAATCATCACACTTAACAAATATAGTCATACAGGTGCTGAGCGAGCACCTGAAATAGAATTGCACGACTATAATTCCAAAATACTGTAACAAACTTGGAAAATATTTTAACATAAATATGCTTAAATTGATGACTTTTTACCTTTCATGAATAACTAGAACATATATTTCAGAGAAGCCTCGTGTTGTGTTCCTGAATTTACCCATACAGCAAACGGGATCAGTCGTGGAAGACCAGAGCGAAAGGAAAAAAATCTTCCAACTGCTCGTTGGTGAACTCAAAGTCAAATTATTTAAGATGACTTTCCAAAGAAGAAAGGTAATATACTGTAGTCAAAATTAATACATTTGCTTAACCTCCCCCAAAATGCTGTAGAGTGTTTGCACTGGGAAGAGATGCCGAGGAAAATGGTGGTTCCTTCCCAGGACTTGACTCCTGCCCAGGAAGAGTGGGCGTCTTCTGGACACCATGCTCACGTCAGGCAAGCCTGAGATGGATCCCCAAAGTCAAGCTTCTCCAGAAGTAACCAGCCAAAGAGCAGGTGAAGAGGTAACTGAGGGAAACCTAACAAGGTCCAAGCCTTTGTCCACCAGGACTGGTCTAGCAAGGGCTTCTGGTTCAGACCATCATTTGTACCACCAGAAAATGAGGGCAACGTGTTTTTAGACACCGTGCTCACCCCAGAAGACAATCAGAAGGTACAGAAGGACTGCAAAGGAGAATCCAGCAGTCAAACTGCCATGGAAATAGGGCACAGTAGCATGGAGAAGGGTAACCACTCCTAAGAGGAGCAGGAGGGACAGGAAGGGGTAGCCCATGCTTAGTGGGGAAAGGCTGCTCAGAGCTATGACAATCCCTCCCTGGCCTGGCTTTTAGGGTACCGCTTTGGGTGACAGAGGAGAACAAAAGGACGCACCCCACCCTTGCCAGCAGCAGATGACAAGAGCAGTTTGCGTTAAAGGCAAAGCCAGACCCTGTTTTCTACTGCCTCAGCTCAAAAAAGCTGTTCCTGGGACAGCGGGTGCTCCTTCACGGAGCCGGACAGACCCTGGGTTAGGTGGGTTCGTGATACGGGTTGATCCTCCAGGGTTCCTCAACACTGAGGGCTTTGAAGAGAGTTGTTTGGAGAAAGAGATAAGAGAAAGGGTGTGGATTATGAGACATCAGCTGCTCAGAGCAGTAAATGGAGAAAGACATCTTCAGCTTTGAATTTGATCTTCAAGGGAAAAAATAGTATATTAAATAGTATATTAACCTATAAAAGTAATTTTATACAGGATTTAACAATCAAAACCTCCTCAACTGAGAAGGAAAAGGCCCAAGATCTCGACATGAAAGAGACTTTTTGTACACACGATTAGCATTTCTCATTGTATGAATTACAGTTGTGTCAAAAATGAGAAGGGTGGGGAAAATCCTAGACTAATTATGGTTCTCATACTTGGACAAGTCTGATAAACAGAGACTTGGGGATTGCTGTTTCCTCTTTGTGCTCTGAAGCACCTTACAGACAGTACGGCAGATACTGCTAATACTAATTAAGTTAAACACACTCATTTTGGGGGATTGAGACCTTTTCTGCTGTTTTGTATTTCAAAAGAATTTTTTTTTCTCAGAGTATTATGGGTTTTAAGAACTAAATAAAAATACACAACAAAAAAATGACAAAATACAGAAGAAGGATTAAAGAGCAGTAGATCAAGGGAAGAATAAGTTGGTAACCTGGACATTTGGTGAGCTAAAGGACTGGCAAATTTAAAATGCATATCCATTGATGCAATCTTTTTTGAAGATTATGCTCTAAATATCACCAGGACATGATAAAAAAAAATAGACAGGGAGAAGGATCTGGAAGAAAGGCAGTATGAAGGACACAGCCTCAAGCTTGGCCAGGGGAGGTTCAGGTTGGACATGAGGAAGCATTTCTTCTCAGCAAGGGTCATTAGCCATTGGAAGGGGCTGCCCAGGGAGGTGGTGGAGTCCCCATCTCTGGAGGGGTTCAAGAAAAGCCTGGACATGGCACTTAGTGCCCTGGTCTAGTTGCCATGGTGGTGTCAGGGCAATGGTTGGACTCGATGAGCCCAGAGGGCTCTTCCAACCTCATTGATTCTGGGATTCTGTGAAGCTTGAAGGTGACAGAAGTAGTCAAGGACTGACTTCATCCAGAGCCAGGAGCTTGAGTCACGACCAAAACCACAGGCTGTGACGGGCCATGGAAACCAGTGAGGACAACTGAAATATGACATGGGAAGCAGCAGGGAGACAATAAAGGGATTTATGAGGAATCGAACGCGGTTTTAGCATCAGACAATAGAAGGGATGTGGACAGACTGCAGGCACGGGATGGGGAGAAGTTGCACCAAGTTCAGGCAACAGTTTGGGCTTGAACAAGGGAAGAGGAACAGACAAACTGAAGCCGTGCACCTCCAGCCTGCAAAGCCACATGTAATTATCCTTTCCGTGACAGCAACGTAAAGAAAGCACAGGTTCAAAATGGGAAATTTCTACTACTTATTTGATAAACAATTTACTATTGGTTTCCTCAAGGGATTAGATACAAAGCTTTAGGGTTGTTTTTTTCCAAAGGAGTAGGACCAGCTGCCAGATATATACAATACACTTCAATCGCTTCTGTTAAAGTCACAAATTGGAAAATTCATTTGAATTTCCAAAGTCTTTACAAATACCCACGGACAGTCTGAGGCGTCACTTGACAGCATTGGCCATAAAACATCGACAGTGTAAACAAATCTAAACTGTTCTCAATCTTAATATTCATAATAAAGCATTGCATTGTCCTGCCGTCGGGTGAGGTCATAAACCCTCACATTGTGCTTAGGAGAGTTACATAAGCTATTTGCTAACGCACATACGACAGACTCCGTGCTTGTCAAGACAGATGACCTTCACATACCCACTCCTTCTGCGTAACTTCACATTTAACTAGTTTTTAGCAGAGCTGCTGGAACTATAAACTTAGTCTTACTACCTACTTAAGGTTCTAGTTATATCACCCTTTCCAGCTTCACAGGTCACTGAAGGTTTGATTTTGTTCTGGTTTGGGATAGTTTAGGTGTAGGGACCTGAGCAAAATTAGCCTTTTTTTAATTTATTTTAAGCTGAGATAAGAGTTTAGTAGGAAAGTGTCTGTTTCTCAGGACTCTTTCATTTATAAATGGTTCATAAACTGTGGTTATCTAATTAATTTACCGTATATTCACGTATACTCTATATTAATGTTAAAGTACTTCATTTTCACTCGAACCCAATAACCCAGAGCACTCCGAAGTTATAATTAATCAGACTGCTCCAGGCAAAGTTCATACCTTCTACACCATGACCTAAAAACACATAAGGGCAGATTTACTTAAACTCCCCTTGTATAACAGGTTATGAAGGACTCTGTGCGAAGCAAATGGACATTTTGGTTCCAAACCAGCAATCAAAGCCAAAAGGCGACGGTGGAAGCTTTGATTAAAGCCTAAAGCCAGCTCCTAGCTAACCAGGAGACAACTGTGGGCCTCCAGGAGGGCTCAATGTATCCACAAGCAGGATGGATGGAGGGGTTGCATCCATACCTGTAAAGATCATTGTCGTGCAGACTGGCTGTTGTCTTCTCTCGCAAATAAGAGTTACCTCAACAATTAAACTACTCCTCTCCCACCCGCCCTGCCCAACCTGCCCACCAAGCATCTCTGAAGACCTCTGCTTCCCAAGGCTGGTGTGAAACACATGCTCATCTCCGTTGTGTAGCACTGAGAAGGGCTAGTGACACCAAGAGTCAAAGGTTAACTTCTTATTTTAACATTTGCTTTGGTCCCTTTCTGGGAGAACTCTGCATTGAGCTCCTAAATAAATAAATTTTCCAATTTTTATTTTTTTTTTTGTGCACATGTTTGTGTAGTCTATGAAAATATGAACTTTATAAGGAAAGTCTGAATGCAGCTAGAACATTCTGGTTCTCTGAGACACAACCACGTGATAAGACACACTACAAACAAAACCCCTTTACACGTGGAAGAGAAAATCATTGCAGAAATCCAACTTAGGCTCCTTGATTTACAAGGAGCATCCCTCTCACAAATTGCTAAGAGAAGCTGAACAATGGTATGGAATAGCATTTAATAATTTGCTACCCAGTTACACCGCATTAGTAACCTCATTAACAGTTGGCAGCAACGCTGCAATATATCACAACAATCTGGGGAGGGCACCAGGGCTCCCACAAGGCCAGGGAAAAGAACAACCAGGTTAATGCTCTGCTCGTATACATTGAGGAGATTATTTCACGGAATAAGTCAGTCCAATAATTTAGAGCGTCATGTAGACAACAGCACGTGGTAGTTACTCTCATGAAATCTATGTGCCTTGATGTGAAAAGAAAAAGATGCCTGAAACTATGTTCTTAAACTTGGTGTAGGCAATTTAACTACACAATTTTATATTTAAATATTAATATAGAAGAGACCCGCTGCCTTCAGTGGAAGCCAGGGGAAGAAGCAGAAGATGGGCACTTTCAAAATTAGGCAATATATTCAGGTGCTGAAATAGCTCATTAAAAACTTAATCAGTCTAAATAGGACTGGATGAAACCTGATGCAGAAGAGCTCAGTCTGGGACACCGTTACAGAAGTCGTAACTGAACCAGAGCCCTGGCTCTGCAAACAGACCGTGAAGATTGATGGTGAAGGCACTACAGGAATGGGGTTTTTTCCTACGTGTTTGAGTGACAAATATTTTTTAAGTCAGTATTTGTTTTTGCTTTGACTTAAACTGTCCATAACTACTTACTGTTCAAGTTGACTAGTGGCTTTGAGGTTGTAAGAGCAACTAAATGAAACTTGGAATTAACAGAAGCAATCCAGTGGGCTTAATTCCTCTCTTTTCTGCTTCGTTATAAAGAAGAATAAAATAAAGTAAAATCAAGTATTCAAAAAAAAAAAGCAAGTTTTTTTTTATTTATGGTATAAATTCGGTGACCTTTGAATGGACAGCTCGGAAGCAGGAGCGCATCTGTTGGAGCTGTTTCTGGATACACTTCCACACGATGCTGTTATCTAAACCAGATTTTTTACAGACCACACCAGCAGCTGGGTTTTGTACCTCTCTGGCCAGTACATGACTGGTTAATTCCCAATATTTATGTTTCTTGGAAACAGAAAGATTAACAAGGAATGTGTAACTGGAAAAAGTTGAGGTAAAAAAAAAAGAAAGAAAGAAAAACTAACTGAAAACCAACTGCCACCAGTCCAGCTCATCCTCCAACTGCAAAAGTCACAGAAGAAGATACTGTCCTGATTGCAAACCGTGCAAATCTGATGAAAGGGAAATCAAATGTAAACAGAAAAAAAATATCTAATGAAACTAAAGGCCATTTTCTGCTAAACTTGTTGTCTTTGGAGAACAGCACTTTAATTTAAGCCTACTTTCGAATTACTTCATCTATATGAAAATCACATTAGAAGCGCCCTGGATGTATTTGCATTTAAAGTGTACTATGACAGCCCTCAGCAAACTCTTTCTATTTACTGGACACTTGCTATTTTCTTTCCCCTCTTTCACTCCCCCAGCCCTGCCAGCTGCTGGAGTCCTCAGGAGCACATGGGCACTCCCCCTCCGGGGACACATCCCAACCTCTCGAGGCCCTGGTGCTCCAGCCCGCTTTGTTCTCATGATGAACGCACACGGGAGCCCCATGGCCCGCGATGAGCTTTCCCAAGGACACTCGGGTTCCCAAAGAGCCAGCTCAGGTAAGAGCTACCAAATAAAGCATTTCCATTTAACCATCACCTAAATGTTCTACGTACTCTTCCACGCTCAACGTTTTCTGAGATTGGGCATTATTTGTAATGTTACAATGCTACTAAAACCACAAATCTCTATTTTTCTCCCCAAAATTAATACTTGTAAAGTTTCCAAGAAAGCTTTTTAGGCTTCCCTTGATCTTTGAGGAAATTACTCCTACCCTTCCTTGTGCACCTGCTTTGAAGCTGCCCACACACGCCTTATACAAAGCCATAGAGATCCAGGAATATTTATTAATAAAATAGGTTTCAAGCACCTGACTTGAAAAAGATTGAACAAAAGCATTCCATCACTGGTCAAGAACCACCTTTTCTGTCTTATTATTATACTTTGATGCAGTGGGTTAGATTTAGCTTGGGCTGAAAACCCCTCCTGTCTAAAACACGTGCTCAAGTTCAACCAGAAGTTGATGCAGGTAAAAGTGAAGATTGCTTTCTCTGTTTTCTTTAGGTTTTATGGTGCATTAAGCTCAGCTCCTGGGTTTTTTTTTTTTGCTTTTCACTGCAAGCAAAAGTTAGAGATTTCTTTTTGGTTAAGAAGAAAGAGAATAATTGCATTGTTTATCTCCTGGCCAAATTAAACACCAAATATTGAGTCTCAAGAACTGGCAACACTGCACGGGAGAACCATAATACTCTCTGTTGACTTAAACAAACCTGTTATTCCCTTTCTACCTTCTCAGGTCCAGATCACACTAATAATTAGGCACTTCATGAAGAAGAAATTCCAGGTAACTGCCCTGTGTCTACAAGACATCATAGAACATCTCCAGTGAGAAGTACATATTTTGTCCAAAATCTTAATATACATTATACACAGAACTATGAGAACATCCACAAATTTTTTAAAAAATATCTGTTTAAAGGCTTTAAAAAACACTCCCTTGATGAAAGAGTTGCATTTTAAACATTTCCTGCAACATCACAACACCTCAGCTCAGTTTGAAACCAACATTTACTGGTTTGACTCACCAGCATATCTCCCAGTTAAACTGGAACACTTCACCAATGGAAAAGGAAACGCATGCGTGATCATGCCCTCTTCATCCAGACAAGGGACCAGCACAAACAGGTTATGATGACAACTGAATGGGATGTGTAACGCTTTAAGTGTCTACTAACTAATTCTGCATTGTAATAGAAAAGCTTTAAAAAAAAAAGCACGACATCCACATGAATGCCAAATTAATTCATTACGATCAGTGCTACCACAATGAACACCAAATTAATTCATCACTGTAGAATACACAAAGCACTTCCCACTCCTTATACTTACTGACAAAAAATACCAGGCTGCCTGTCCCCAGCAGACCCACCAGAGGTGGCCACAGGTTGACCATAGGTACAGAGCCTCCTCCGCCGCTCGGCACGCGCTCGCTTCCCTCCTATACAACGAAGGAAACCTCCTTTCTTCAAACCAGATGGTTTCATTAATTTTCTCAAGGTTTTCTGTTCGACTTACAGGACAATAATGAATGCCAAATATATCTCCAAAACCTCCTCACTATCTGCCCTGCGTAGCTGCTTATATCAAGCATGCCCAGGCTGTTAGGCCCTTCCAGGCCGTTAGGCCCTTCCAGGCCGTTAGGCCTTTCCAGGCCGTTAGGCCTTTCCAAGTGGACTCTTGCGAGGCCCTAGAACCCAACTGTCTTGATAAAATGGAAGTTTGAGAAATTCTTCGGCACTTTTGGAAGACTTCCACTCTTCCACGAGCGTAAACCTTGAAGCTTTTGCCGGGGGGTAACTTACACAAGGCAGCATTTGGTTTTGAACTGCAAGAGCACTGAGCGAGGGGCTCTTGAAGCCGCCTTCATCTCCTGCCTTCTGAGGCTCTGCCCTTTGCTCAGGCAGCATCTGCTATTGCTCAGCCTGACCATATGCTCATAAGAAACTTACAGGGCCCTGAGTCTCTTGCTGCTCCCGAGAAGGCCACAATTCCTTTGCAAGGAATTCATTTTAAAACATAAATAAATTTAGAAGCCGCCCATAAGGGAAGGATGGAAACCATTTCAGCCTTGCATCTTCCTCGCTGGAGTTGAGGCCCAGTTGCCCACACTAAGGGAAACTGCTCCTGGGAACATCAGGGAAGGCAGCGGCTGCCGCAGGGAAAGGTGCCAGAAGGAGAAGCTTCAGCGCATCATTGGAAATCTGTCTTTAGATCATCATTCATCTTTCTAAATTATAAGGACTTTGGAGAATGCTGCTGAGAATTAAACTGGAGAAAGATTCCATGGCTTTCTGAAAGGTGTTTTTAGCAAGTTCGGTACTTTTTCATCTGATGGGTCATTAAGAAAGAAATAGTCCTTAAAGGTATCCTTTGAAATGAAGTTAGAGCATTTAAACTGAGTAGCTTATGTCCCTCCACCAAGCAAGCATATATTCAGCAATGTCTGAGACCGGAGCGTGTCGTACCACTCCGATGAAATATTCTTTCCTGCTACATACCTTAACACTACTGAGTGAAAAACAACCACAAGTTCAAGAGGCAAATTTTACACCCCCCATGTCTAGATACGAGTTCCTCTCAGGACATCCTGCCTCCCTCTTAGCTATTGAATTTGTTAATAGAAAGGTTTTTCCAACAGAATTTGGGGGAGAATTTTCATCCCTCCTCCCCCTCTCTCCCTTCTTCCCTTTATAAGAATCCAGCCACCACTCCCAAACCAAACCGGGCTATCTTTAATGGTAGCAACGCCAGCTAAGCTTCTCCTCTTAGAAGAACTGATTGAAAACCCAGAGCACTACGTCCTTCAGAGGCTCCAAAGATTATTTTCAGCAGTGCTGATAACGAGCAGACGCTCGTTGCAAAGCCCACTGCAGCGGAACTGTGCGCGAGTTCATTTCAGCACATCCTGTTTACAGCCCGCGCTACTTTCGAAGTCATCCAACCATGACAATTGTTGTCCTTCTGAATATGGTAATGGGGATATTTTTGTACAGCTCCAGAACATATTTACGGACCACAGCAGACTTTCAACAACAATGCAACTTGTAAGCAGTAAATATAGGACAATCAGCCAAAGCCAACCAGCTATCCTTCAACACATCTTGGCATTTGGGACACCATCTCCATTCAAAAAAATACGTCAGAGAAAGCTTTACGGCTCAAACGAAACGAGGTGGTCCTCTCCCTCCTGCTTTTGTGCCACACACCTCCGGCGACGCTGTACAACCGCTCGTGCCCAGGGTGGTTGATGTCCACTCACTCCTCATCCCCCTTGCAAAGGGAGCAGGTAGGAACCCACCAGAGGGTTCCCGTCAGCACCACCAGCGAGGTGACCACGTGGGTGGACACCTCCGCGACACCGTGGCTGCTGGACCCAACATGGGCAAGCGCTTGAAGCCACCATCTACTCCCCCCATAAACATTTCACCTTAATAAAACGCAGGGCCCCTCTTCCACCGAGGGGTTGGTGGCACTTTAGGGTCTTTCCGATTGCGACAAACCCTACACAGAATTAGAGCCATCGAGAAAGGCACAATATTTTAATTATATCTGTTTACTTTAGAAGAAAGTCTCTTTTCATTAAGCTGAGCTTTGTTTACTAACATCATGGAAGCAGCTGGAAGATATTTTTTTGTAGCCTAGTCACTATTTCTTCCATTATTTAAAGTTACTCGTGTCCCCAAATAAAGCATTTGCTACATATGATATAAACCTAAACCTATTTTTTTTGTACACTAAGCACAAACACAAGAATCTCCGTATTAAAAACTCTGAAGTGTTATGAAGTCAGTATTATTTTCCTCACTTAATTTATTCAAGGTTTCTCTTTAAAAAAAAACACATCACTATAAATTTTCAGCTCTAGTGGCAAAAGGTTTATTGGTCTTTCTACTTCATTAAAGGTTTTTTATAAAGTCATGTTTGTTCTTTTGAGTAGCAAACAAAACTACTGAAAAGGGCAGGTTGGTTTTTAAAAGAGACAGATATGACCTAAAGGGAACACATTTTACTGTAGCGAAATAAACCGAGGAAACAGTTTGCAGATTAAAAACCCCTTAAAAGGAAGCATCATCTTTGGGAGAAAAAAAAAAAACCCTCTTTGCTGAGGAAAACAGCTGGAAACAGGAAGCTTTTGTGCTTTCATCCTGCCGGCTTTGATAGCACCACATCCCCGTATCATGAAAAGGCAACGAGACTGACGGCAGCTGCAGCTTATTTCAGCCGCGCAGGACGGGGCGGGGGGGAGATGCTTTGTGGAGCGGGAGCAAGACCAGCCAGAGCCCGATATATGAATTCACACACATGTGCACATATATACATGCACACAAATGTATATTTATAGTTTTTAAAAGTTAAGATGCAGGTTCAGGATCTCTTCCAAGCGCCTTGTGCTCTGCAACCTCAGCATCGCGCTGATTTTTTTCAGAGAGACGCGTCACTTGGTGGTGCTTCTCCTGTGCCAGTCTGATGGTGCCTACATGCCTCTCAGCACCTCAGAATTCACCATAAATGCCACTGGGTGTTTTTCCAACAGCATCTTTAACTCCAAATCACAAGCTGGCCTTTTGCTGAGTGATGCTACCAGCTTCTCGACTGCAGAATTTCTTGCTTGCACTGCTTCAAGTCATCTCCTCCCCAGCAGCCACGGAGAAGCCGCCTTTCTGGGTTCTCATGCCTTCGTCCCAGACAAGCTTTGCAAATGAACTGTTATTCATACAGGACAAGTGAAATATGGCAGGAAAATCTGACACAAAACCTTCCAAATCTACTATAATCTTGGGCAAGGCAGCAGCATTTTCTTATTCTTTCCAGGCAACTACCCAAGCATATTTTTCTCTCTCTCTCTTTTTAATGCTCTCCCTTACGATAGTGTTTCAATACTCTGCGTGACATTTCACAAGAAAACAAGAGGTATGTACACAAGGACTGACAACCTTCAATTTGAAAGTTTCCATTAATGGAATTAATCATGTTTACACAACTTCCTGCTGTTAAACTTATTTCATATCCTCATATCTTTCATCCAAGCTATTTCCCCTACCAAGAAAAGAACAAAAACTTCCCCAAGGGCATGGGATCCAGTCAAATTGTTCGCAGTAAACGCTCTCTCCTGCTGTCTCTCGCTCTGGCAGCCCATTTCAGAGTCTCCTAGCTGCAGTCAGCAAAGGTTGCTGCTGCTCCACTGACTACCTGTCCTCTGCTGATTCCCAGAGCCTGTTCTTCTCCTCCCAGTCAGACCATCACTTGATCACTGGCCGGAGGTGGCTTTTCCTCTCAGGCAGCAGCAGCATCATGAATTGATAGATATTATACCTGTTTCCCAGATGAGTTCAGATGGAAAACAATTCCCTGACCGTAGTCTTGATGCCTTCACTCTGGGTCTTCTTGGGAACGAGCATCCAGAGAAGAAATGCAGCGGTTTGAGCTTAGTTCTGAACCTCCAGACAAAACAGCCCTCAGCCACATGAGGAGCAACGTCTTCTCCACCTGCACATACAGAAGTCACCCCTTTCATACACCCCGCAGCTTCTAGAGCTGTGCCAGAAGTGGGACGGGCAGCAGTGTCCATATATGAACGGTAAATTATTACCACAAGTTGTCATACCAACTTGTTGAAGCTCAAAAGCACCAGGATCTTGAGTTCTGCTTCTGGTCAGCTACCTGTGTGCCATATAGATGCTTAAATAATCAAAGAACTTACCCATTTATATATGACCATACAAAAACGCAGAGCCAGAGATTAAAGTAAACCCAACTGATAACAAAATATCCCTTTGCATACGTCGCATAACAAGTCTACTTTATGAGCACCGAGTTTTCACTATTGTCCCCTAAGAACAAGCAATTATGAAGGTGAAGAAAGGTAATGGCTTTAAAACAACACGCTAAGCCCAATATTAGTGCCCTGGAAGGGAAAAACTGCCAGGAATTTGGAGTAATGCCCAGTTATCTGTCTTACCTTCAGTAATAAAACTGTACTATAAACATGAGCAAGAGTTAGGATACACTAACTTCTTTTTTGTGTTCTTCCTAACACAAGTGATAATCTACTGGCTTTAAAAAGCCCTGTAGATATTCATCAACATGCCAACATGAAGCCTTTTATTTAGTAGATATATTTTAAAAGTCTAGTTTATTTCACTCCCATGAATGACCATTTAATTTTTGAATCGCTTTAGCTACTGAACTAAAAAGTACTGCAAGAAAACCCAAAACAACGTTGGAAATGGCAAAAACTGACTCACTATTCTGAGACTGAGTGATTTCTGGCTGTGAGCCGTATCTGATGGGATTTAATCCCAATCTATATAACCTATAGAGTCCCTATAGGGACTCCTCTGGCCCTTAATGCCATGGTCTAGTTGCCAGGGTGGTGTCAGGGCAACGGCTGGACTCGATGATCCCTGAGGTCTCTTCCAACCTGGTTGATTCTGTGATTATTAATCTGGGAGATACCATAGCTGCTGCATTGCAACATCAAAAAAATGTATCAAAAAAATAATGACTAGCTTGAGCTGCCTGTTCTGTACGTGCCTGAGCTATCATTCAATAGCTGCAAATAAAATTACAGCAGCAGTTTGTTTACAAGCAACATCACAATTGGAACAATAACAGACTAGTAACAAAACCAACAAAAATAAAATATGAGTCAACTTGTTCTTTGCCAGACTGAGGTCTCAAGATGGGCTTGTGCTGCCCCTTGGGAATCCCAGGGCTATAAGCACAATAACAGCAGGACATGCCTCATTTCCTTCAACTGCTCACCATGGCTCTCTCCGAGATGTTTGTAAACTTCCTTCCTCTACGCATCAGGCTGTCAAACTGTCGTCAGTTCTTGGGACTAATAATATCCTGTTGATGTCTGCACAGATCAACTTCTTGAAAAAAAATAATGTATGTGCCTTTGTGCACACACACAAAACAGTTAAGAACAATCCAGCAACAGACCCACGTAACTCGCTTCAGCTCTGAGGAGTTGTTATTTGTAGTTGTAGACTTATTGCAGTCTACACCTACCTGAAGGGAGGTTGTAGTGGGAGTTGGCCTCTTCTCCCAGGCAACTAGCGATAGGACAAGAGGACACAGCCTCAAGCTTGGCCAGGGGAGGTTCAGGTTGGCCATTAGGAAGCATTTCTTCTCAGCAAGGGTCATTAGCCATTGGAAGGGGCTGCCCAGGGAGGTGGTGGAGTCCCCATCTCTGGAGGGGTTGAAGAAAAGCCTGGCCATGGCACTTAGTGCCCTGGTCTAGTTGCCATGGTGGTGTCAGGGCAATGGTTGGACTGGATGAGCCCAGAGGGCTCTTCCAACCTCATTGATTCTGTGTGAGCTGGTTTCTTGTATCAGGAACCTTCCGACGCTCCAGAGCGATTCCTCTGGGGTGGGAAGCAGGTTCCAGCTCCCCAAAGGGGACGCGAGGTTTTACAGCTTCAGCTGAATCGGGGCTTGGAAGGAAGTTCACATACACCATAACTTGAAGCCAAACAAAAGCCATTGTGTGGAGAGAAGCATTAATGAGAATTAATATGTTTTAGATTAATTGTTAAAACACTCCGAGATAGAAACTGAAGGATTGGGATATGAGGGGAAAAAAACAAAACAAAACAAACCAACAAAACATCTACTGGAAAAATGAATTGATAGGATATTACCCCTCAATTTGGGGGAACTCTGACCTTTTCACCCCAACCCCCATACCAAACAACAGAAATTATTCTCATTCTCTTCTCTTTGGGAAAATCGGGTCTGATTCTGATTTTATTTATACAGGAATTAATCAAGAGTGGCTTCACAAAGAACAATGTGGGCCCGCTTGCTCAATCTCTGCAAACTACATATTTCAGCGTTTCCTTGTGGAATTAGGCACCCACATAAATGTCAGCATCTTTATGCTAAATGGCTTGTTCACAACCACACAGTAACTAGATGTTCGTGCTAGGATCAGACCCGAGGCATCCCAGTGCTCCATGCCCAGTTTCAACAGAGCATTTCAGATCCTAAATCTAAAAACTTAAGTTTCCAGAGAGCAACAAGAGTCTGGGGTGGGAAGTTCTGCGTGTTTATATATATATTCCTCCTGGTTTACATCCCCCTGTCCACCTCCTGGGTATTATTCATAATTTTGGGGTGAATAAATTTTAATCAGAAGGGTAAGCGTGAGACAGGGCGAGGGGAACAGGGGGATCTGGTTAGAAAGGGGCCTCACCACTGGACAAGAGCATCCCCAGCCCTCCAAAGCCCTTGGGGGGTTATGGACCCCAACTTGACCCCCCCCACACAACCCCCCCATACAAGTCAGCCCAACACATCCATATGCAATCGTGCAAAGTAAATCAATGACTCAGTAATTAAGCCTGGTATAATCTAACCTGAGCAAGTCTTGCAGCAGAGAGCAGAAGATGCAGCCGTTTGTTTGTTGTGGCACATTTATTTATTTTTTATAGGAAATCTGTATAATGGAAAACACACCCAACCTCTCGGAATTTTCCTATAAATATCTAAGCACTCCCAAGTCCCTGAGCAGAATGCAGATACACTCCTCTTTTACTTCTTTCAGGAAATTCTCAATGACTTCCTGTCATAAAGTCCAATAATCACTGTCTCTTCTCTTAACATTTGTATAATTGCTTTGCTCCTAATGTGTGTCTCAACTTACTTTCCAGGAGTAAGTATAAAGTCTTTTCTTGCCATCCATAACTAGTCTCTGCCTTTTAGCGTAACACTTCTTCAGTAGCCAGAGTTGCACTTGCAATTTTCCCATGGGATTCCAGGTTATTTTATTTTACCATCATTAAAGTAAACTTGATTTTAGTCCCATCTAAGAGATTTATACAGGTATCGTATTTTCATTATTCATGAAAGTAAATCCATAGATGCACGTGTAAAAACACAGCCCTCTCTCAGCCTTCATTCCTTACTCCTGCGAGCAAACTACTCTTCTGCTCAGAAATAGGAACCAGCATCGATTTACCCCCACTTTACTACCAGTGCTGCTTTCTGCAACTCGTAGGATCCAGAAATCCTGGAGAAAGGGGGCTCAGGAATGGGGAATACCAACTACTCCCAGTTCTGGATGCACCTCAGGAATTCAAGGTAAAGATTTGCTCAGAAGAGTCAGCTCGTCATAGCCTCCAAAAACCAAGAGCTGTTACTACTCATAATTTGCAAGCCAAATCCAATCTCGCACAGATGCTGGGTATTTGTAAACCTTACTCCATGCAAGTTCGATAAAAAAAAATTAAATTAACTGCTGCCTTCTTTACGCTTATGACATTCCACACCAACCTACCCCTTAATTTCCCTTGGCAGCTCAATTTACAGATGTTGCATAGACCAGTAGAGAAGGTGATAGATGTTGCAGACTCATAAAGTATTTTAAATCAATTTTTAAAGGTTCAGGTTCCCTCCTGTTCCCTCAGATGAAGGCGCTGCCACAATACCCTGAAGTTGCAAAAACCAGGTCTGTCCAACAGATAAAATACAGGGCTGGAATAAACATCTGCAACTCGCACCTTCCCCTGCACCGGGGACTCGGGAGCATCACCTCTGAGAAAGGTTAACATCGTCCACAGCCCATGACAAGAAAAAAACCCAACAAAATATTTTTGGCCACTCCTGAGAGCAAGTCCAGGGAAATACACGTTGGTTGGTCACACGAAAATTAATGGCAACCACTACAGGCCATGAAATTTGGCCACAGTGAGGTGTCTGAGGCAGGGATTTACACAAAGCAGTATACACAGGGTTTACTACATACATAAATAAATAAGTATATTAATTACACGCTCCCAGACAGAACACAATTAAATTGGGTGTGCCTCGCTCGTGGACACCAGGACCGCAGTGTGAGCACACAAGGATTCACCTACAACACAAACTGCTTCTCTTCGCTGTTAATTGCCCACGTAAAATAATTGGGTAACGAGTCTGGGCACACTACCTACATTGGCAGATCATTACACATTTCTCCAGATAGTCTAATAAAGTACTTTTCAAATGGAGGCAACTTTTGCAAATTGATCACAGTACAAATATAGTTCCTCTCGTCCTTCTTGGTGTTCCATCTATTTCCTCAGTTAATTAATTAGCGAGCCTACCCCTTCTACAAAGGAAAACTCGTCCCAGCCATCCTCTGATCCCGCGCTCCAAACATATTCGCGATAATAACTCCTTTAATTTGGAATTAACTCAGTTACTGCTCGAATTACAGGAACTACATCAGAGTAGTTTCCTTGGAAGAGAGATGATGTCATTGGCTGGAGAGTGACTTCAGAAACAGCGCTGGGAAGGAAACACTATTAAAAAATCTGCAATAAAATTAAAGAAAATGCATATATTTAATTTTGCCCAATTTTTTTTTTAATAAAAAAAGTAAAATAAGCGCAGGCAGCTGCAAGGTTCCGAGGCAGAAACTCTGTGCGAGGTGCAGCACAGCTATCTAGCCCTGCCAGAGTAAAACCACTAATAAATATTTATATTAGTTATCAAATTCAGAGCTCTGCTGCTGACTTATTACACGACTTCAGGCAAGTGACCAAATCGACACTTATCTGTCTGCCGGCGTGCGGCCGGGGGAGCGCGGGGCGAGCCACGCGCCGGGAGCGGAGCCCTGGCAGCGCTGGGCTCACCTGGCACGGGACGCGGCGATGGGATCTGTGCCACGGTGAGGGGCTCTGCGAGACGCTGGGAGCGGCACGGGAAGAGGATTAGGACTTTTTTTTTTCCTCTTTGGTTGCCCGACCAAACGAAGCTGAATTAACGAGTCACCGCTTTTGCTTATGTCAGCATCACCCTTTGGCTGAAGCGCTCGTACCGGCAGCGGGAGGAGTGTGCCCTGCAGAGCGAACCAGGGGTTTCTGCAGCTGAACTCCTCGGCTTTAATTTTCTCCAATCCAGGTATTCCGAAGATTGACCTCAACGTCATCTTTTAAGCTTGCTCCAGAGATTTAGATACGGTTTGTGGGCTGCAACATGACTAGTTAAATCAAGCCTTTAATCATCTCTTCACAGCTCTAATACACTCCGTTCTTTCCCATTTAGAATTGATACTGGGTTTGATGCTTGAAATGCATTTTGAGAATAAACACAAGTGCTTTTTACTTCCTTCTCATGCAATCTCAGTGCCATGGTGGTGTCAGGGCAATGGTTGGCCTCAATGAGCCCAGAGGGCTCTTCCAACCTCAGTGATTCTGTGGCCCCTTCCCAGCGTGTTGGGGATAAGGAGAACAAACCAACCTTTATTTTCATTTTCCAGCACTGGACCTGCAATTTCTACTCTGTGGCCCATATTTCCTTCAATCAGAGCCTTTCAATCCAAAATACCCAAAACGAACCCTGTGGATATAGACAATATTTTTTTCTGGCCTTTCTCAGTTATTATTTTAGATGAAGTTAATAATAAGAGTTGGCAAAAAGTTCTGGAGGCAGCTCCAGGTTTCACGCTCGCAGCGTGAAGTTTATAGCCTGTGTTCTGTTCCAACGGACGTGCATCTACGAGGACCACGGGGGAAAAAGCTTCCCCAGGTCATAATTTTTAAGATATTAGACAAATAATACCGATTAATCTGGGTTTTAATAATAATTTTGTTTCTCCTTTGGGGAAACTGTGCCTATTTTACCTAACATCTCAAAGTTCTACGACTACCTGTGTAGTTGAAACGTATGGAATTAACTTTACTGGGTGCAAAATCAAGCCATATATATCTCCAGAAAGATAGTCTGAGCCTAATTTTGCAAATTAATTTCGCAAATTAATTTTGCAAACACACACCTGTGTGTACATATATGTATATTTATATATACACCATATATATTTACATACATATGTGAGATTTCAGGCAATTTGGTGGGGAGTTTTCCACTCTATTTGGCATTTTTTTTTATTTAATCTTTCAACGTTTAACATCTTCAAGGATTTTTCGCTGCCATTGCCTCCCCCAACTTCCTTGGCTGTGCTACAAAAGGGAAAACTAAGGACTCTAGGGGAAAACTAATAGCAGAGTAAGGAAAACAATTACTTTTATCAGTCAGAAATCAAACTTCAAACATTTTGACTTAAATATAATTTTCTTTTCAAAAGAATTCAATGTAAATTTAAAACTTTGGCTTCTTTTAAGATCTAAGCTTGCAGTAATTAAACACTATAAATGAACTCAAAGTTAATATTCAAGCAGTGCAAATTTGGTGCTTATATTTGAAAGAAATAGAAGCCACTAAGCCAATGGCAATCACTAGCCAAACTCCTAGCGCTCTGGTGTGCACAAAACCCACAGTATTTTGACCTCCCCAGCGTTTTCTCTGAACACATCCAGAAGATTTCTTCTCAGCAAGGGTCATTAGCCATTGGAAGGGGCTGCCCAGGGAGGTGGTGGAGTCACCATCTCTGGAGGGGTTTAAGAAAAGCCTGGACATGGCACTTAGTGCCCTGGTCTAGTTGCCATGGTGGTGTCAGGGCAATGGTTGGACTCGATGAGCCCAAAGGGCTCTTCCAACCTCATTAATTCTGGGATTTCCCTCATTTCCATTTGTTCTACCAGCACAGCCCAATGGCTGAGGTGGTCAAGGCTGGAGTTGAACAAGGTACCAACGCAGAAAGTGGTCCCTTGGGAGAAGCTTGGGGAACTGGGCAGGAGATGGAGAAGTCTGTGCTCTCAAGGAGGACCAACAGCCCATCAGTGAAAAAGGGCATCACTGAGCAACCCAGAATGACAAGTACAGAGGTTCGGTTCAAATCAGCATCCAGAAATTTCAGATATTTCCTCACACAAGGGCCTTAGACTGCTCTGGAAAAGGGAGTGGGACACCTCTGACAAACAGTCTGTCTCATGGTATTTCAGCACTTCCACTTCTGGTCCGGGCCAAACCCGGGAAGCGCAGAGGCGTGCTCAGGAACAAAACACTGGGGGGGAAAAAATGCCTTCAGGACATTTTTCCACCAACTTGCAAAAAAACCCCACTTGGTTACGTGTAAATTTTGGGCACAGATTTGCAATATCTGGGGATGTTTTATTCATCCCCATGGAAAATGTCCCAAGTTCACTATTCTTCAAAAGCCTCAGAGAAGAAGGGAGAGGTTTGGTTGTGGTTTGGTTGGGTTTTTTCAGAGAAGGGAGGGACCGAGCACAACTGAAGGCTATAAATAAGCTACCACCAACCTCGTCTACAGAAGTGTTCAGTTTCTCTAATAAATTAGGGCCTTTTGGAGACCAGAGAGAAGCAGAGAGATCTACAGGATTTGAAGAAGCTAAATTGGAGCGCTGTGGTGTGTGAAAGGCTGCAACGGGTTGTGGATTGATGGTGGAAGCGAGGGGCACGGCCGGCCGACGGCAGGAAGAGGTGCTCACCCGGGCAGATGCCGGGGTTGAAGGAAATAACATTATGCAGCGATAAACATGGATCAGGAAGCCAGGAAGAGGAGGGTGGAGAATGTGCGAGAAGAAAAATCAAGAGAAATCAGCAGATTAGGAAGTTACGTGGAGGAAGTTGGTTATTTCACTTGCAGACACTAAACCTCAGGTGAAGGGAGTCGCTGACATTTTTTGCAAAAGCCAAGATTAACACAAATCACAAAAGTTGAAATATCTATTTTTAAATTGATAATTTAGAATAAATTATGAAAAAAAGAACAAATAAAAAAGAAATTGAGCTTCCAAAAGACAAAAGTAGCAATTCATCCACAAAATAACGCTTGTCAAGGCAGGTGTAAGACTCCACGAGGACCCACAGATGAGAGAGCAATAAAAAGGCATGAAGCTAAGCAAATCTGACCTTCTGTAGATCAAACGCAACCATTGAAGGGGTTGGAAAAACCTTCAATTTGGGAACCAATTCTAAGGTTTCTATTTCGCTTGTTAACATCTCTCAGGCAAACAAGAGACAAATTATTCCTCAAAATCATTTTAAATAAGTTAAGGGTACAGTCAGCCAGAGCATTAAATTAAATAAATAATGAGTAAGAACCAATTAACTGTGGCTGGCAACTAGAACTGACATTTTCTAGCGACTGGGGAGCTGTGCAGGATGTTGTCAGGACACATTCCATGTCTACAAGAAATACACAACTCTGCATTGGTGACACAAGAAAACAAGTCCCTGGCATCTCTGATGAAGTGAAGTTTCCATGCTTATTCTTTTCAATTTTAAAATATGACACAAGACAGAGATAAAGGCAACTAGCGCTAGGACAAGAGGACACAGCCTCAAGCTTGGCCAGGGGAGGGTCAGGTTGGACATTAGGAAGCATTTCTTCTCAGCAAGGGTCATCAGCCATTGGAAGGGGCTGCCCAGGGAGGTGCTGGAGTCACCATCTCTGGAGGGGTTGAAGAAAAGCCTGGACATGGCACTTAGTGCCCTGGTCTAGTTGCCATGGTGGTGTCAGGGCAATGGTTGGACTCGATGAGCCCAGAGGGCTCTTCCAACCTGACTGATTCTGTGAAAGCAGGGTTTTGTTAGACTGAAAGTGTCACCCCAGGTAAAGCTCCTCCTCAGCTCCAGGAAGAGGGAGGCAGCCCCACGCAGGGAGGCCAAATCTAAGGCAAACGAGCTGCTTGGTCTCTTCATTGAGTGTAAATGTTATTTGAGCGTTCGAGAAGGCTGGCAATAAAATGCATTTCTTGCAGGCAAATCTTGTAACAGATAGAAAAACAATCTTAGTCTCTTGCTAAAGGCACACTCGCTAATTAAAACAGAAATAAAATGAGGAATAGGAAAGAGATAAAGCTACAAAGTTATGTCTTGGTCCAATTAGTAGGTAGGGAGTTAATTTATCAGTTAAAGACGTTCTACAAGTTTCAATGTTGAAAATTGGAAGGGAAAATACTTGCTGTGAAACTGCTGCCACCTGCTCTCGATAGCACAATCCAGAATATTTTCTAGTAAAATAATATTTTAAAACCTCTGTACATAGTCCAGTGACAAACGCAATGTAAAAAGCCATGTCAACTAGACCAGGGCACTAAGTGCCATGGCCAGGCTTTCCTTAAACCCCTCCAGAGATGGGGACTCCACCACCTCCCTGGGCAGCCCCTTCCAATGGCTAATGACCCTTGCTGAGAAGAAATGGTTCCTAATGGCCAACCTGAACCTCCCCTGGCCAAGCTTGAGGCTGTGTCCTCTTGTCCTATTGCTAGTTGCCTGGGAGAAGAGGCCGACTCCCACTGCGCTACAACCTCCCTTCAGGTAGTTGGAGACTGCACTAAGGTCACCTCTGAGCCTCCTCTTCTCCAGGCTAAACACCCCCAGCTCCCTCAGCCGTTCCTCACAGGTCAGACCCTCCAGACCCTTCACCAGCTTGGTCGCCCTCCTCTGGACTCACTCCAACACCTCAACATCTTTCTTGAAAGATACTGGTACACGATACTGGTATTTTTCACTGCCAGCCTCAGTCATCCACCGTCCAGCCCATCCCAGACTTAGAGCCCATGGCTTCGAGACCTGCCCATGGAGAGCACTGCACGGTGCCCGTCCTGGCCACAGCACACAGCCACCCCATCAGGCACGCTCGACCCAGGTGGGACTGCTCCAGACAACAGCGCTGAGCTGCAGCATGATACAAACGAGAAGGGAACTGCTTTTATTTTCATGCTGAATAGCTGCACGAAAGCAAAAGGAAATACATTCTCTTAGAACAGCAGAAATATTCAAGCGTGTGAGTCAGTAGTTCCAAAAATACACTTCATAAGCTGCAAAACAGATATGTATGTTGCCATGGCACTTCAGCAAAATTAACAAGTCTCAAGCTTGTTTCATATATGAATAAAAATCCAAGCGATCGTAGTTTCCTCTCTCCTCAGCTGCTTTAGTGCTTGCACACTCAGGTCAGTTTTCCCACTGATTTCATTTGGTTTTTTTCCGGATTTGACTTTCAAAGCAAGACTTCTAAAAGTGCAGGCAGGTGCTTAGCAAGATTTCCTGGATACCTGATCCTCAATGATAGCTCTCCATGCTTCTCAAAATCCTGTTCGACACCTGTCTGCAGGTCCAGGCACCTAATGCCTGCACAAACCTGGCCGTTAGAGCGTGACCCTGTTGACATGGTGGTGTCAGGGCAACGGTTGGACGTGATGATCCCAGAGGGCTCTTCCAACCTGGTTGATTCTGTGATCCTGTTACAGTTAACAGGGGCTCTTCTACAACTTGAGCAGGATGGAGCCAGCCCTAAATGAATGCTTTGATTCAATTCTCTTGCACACAAAGAGTAAGGTGCACTCAGGTGGGTATTAACAAAAAAAAAAGAGACAGAACTAAAAAGAAAACCACATTACTAATCTGGGCTCTTTCACATGTTGGAAGGATCAGATGGTGCAAACTCTTGCTCACCAGTGCTTGTGCCTGGGAGCAATCCTGTTCCAAGAAAACAAAAGAAACCCTGGGAATAAGGTTGACAAGATCCAGCCCCAAGTTTCTCCAGAGCTGGCTGAATCAGCTTCCTCAGAAAAAACCGTGGTGAGATCCTGTGCTCTGTGCTTCACGTTTGTGAGCGTTAATTTTTAGTTAAAGCTGGAGCTTTCCACGTGCAACGTGCAGGAACGTGAACCCAAACACGCTTCCCATGGCAGTAAGATTAACAGCCAAACCAGGTAAGAGTCCTCACCATGAGCAAGACCACCTTTCGCTTGCCTGGGGAAGCTGTGAAAGTTAAACCTCTTCCAATCCTTTTTGAGCTCAGAAGGTTGCAAATGAAAGCAGAGAACAAGAGGGGTGGATTTTTTTTCTGGCAACTGTGAAGTCTCATAAAAATTTTTGCAATATGCAAATAATTTCTCAGCAATTCGCTTGTTTTTGAAGACGTGTGTCACTATAGTCATGCACCATAGATCAAAATTAGGTGAGAAAACTAATAAATTAGCAATTTTCAGGGATTTAATAATCTTGCCTTTATAACTCACTCCAGCATATCAGCACCACTTTTACATTAGCAGCCTTACTTTCAAAAATAGACATAACACTAGCGTAACATCTCAGGCTTTCAGGTTTTTTTAAAGGACGTCAAGAAATAAGTCCCAGTGAGTGTTTCCATCAAAGATGAGAAGGAGGGGGGAGAAAGGAATGAAAAAGGAAAGGCAATCCCCTGCCCAGCCAAGCGGGAGGGACAGGGAGGACCTGCCTCCCAGATGCCGGGGGACACCCGCACCCCAGCACCCATCCAGCCCCACAGACCCCCAGGGGTGGCTGCACACGCACAGCTTCAGGACAGCTTCCCACTGACCACTTCTAGAAATGTAGATGTCACCCACGTTTGCCAAAGGTGGTAGCAAAAGACCTAGACTACGAATGGCTCTAAAGACCCCACCGAATACTTTTTAAGTTAAGCCACCAATTGCTTCTTCAACAAAGATGTTGAGGTGTTGGAGCGAGTCCAGAGGAGGGCGACCAAGCTGGTGAAGGGTCTGGAGGGTCTGAGCTACGAGGAACGGCTGAGGGAGCTGGGGGTGTTTAGCCTGGAGAAGAGGAGGCTCAGAGGTGACCTTAGTGCAGTCTACAACTACCTGAAGGGAGGTTGTAGCGCAGTGGGAGTCGGCCTCTTCTCCCAGGCAACTAGTGATAGGACAAGAGGACACAGCCTCAAGCTTGGCCAGGGGAGGTTCAGGTTGGACATGAGGAAGCATTTCTTCTCAGCAAGGGTCATTAGCCATTGGAAGGGGCTGCCCAGGGAGGTGGTGGAGTCACCATCTCTGGAGGGGTTTAAGAAAAGCCTGGACGCGGCACTTAGTGCCCTGGTCTAGTTGCCATGGTGGTGTCAGGGCAATGGTTGGACTCGATGAGCCCAGAGGGCTCTGCCAACCTCATTGATTCTGTGACTTCTGTGACTTCTATATTTACCTTCAAAGTTGAAACACGCTCCAATTCATTTTTACTGATTTAGATTACGTTTTCATTACAGTTCACTGCAATGAGATAAAGGTGTCTCACGTTGTCATGTCACTGTATAAACCCTCCTGAAAACTCTTGGAATAAAGAAAATTCAGAGTTTGAGGAGACAGATTATTTCTGTACAGCTCATCATGCTCAAGTCACAGGTTCCAGAAAATCTGGCTGAATGCTTCACAAGCAGTACGAAAACGAGAAAATAGAGTTTTAAAAAAATCTCCTCTGTTCAATGCAAAGCAAGGGACAGCTACTGCATTTTCACTGCTAACCTCCTCAGGCCCCGCAGTTTGCTGGTGGAGCTCCAGCCAGCATGATTTCAGTCTTGGCCACTGCCAGTCTCCTCAGCCTGGTCCTCCTTGCTGATTCAATAGAGCGAGGCTGGCCAGAGCAGCAGGGCACGACAAGTACAAGGGCATTTGCTTGTTGAGGGCTCTTGATATTTGAATATTTCTGATTATAACGTATGGTATTGCCTTTGATCCTTTTTCTTCCTTTTCCTCTGTTTAATAATACTGGCTTTAGTGGGTGTGTGAATTTTTGAAGGGGAAAAAACCCCCTAAAACTCAGCTGAACAGCAAAGAGGGATGGGGGAAGTGAAGTCACCTATGGCCAAGGATGTGATTGCTATGACTAAAATACACAGTAGGGTTTCAACTATATTCAAAACTCAGCTTCTACATAATAGCACTGTTAATAATAAACCTATTTTTTCCCCAGCAACACTTCTCCAACTCCCCCTGTGTTATCACATCGCTCCTCTCCAACCCCCACGGCTTGATTTCTCTCCTCAATGTGACATCTGTCCACGCTAGACTGCAATATCCTTGGGCGACTGAACACGTCTCCTTAGGAGTCTAGAAAATTCCTACCACAACTATGGCACTACCCAAATAAACAAATAGTAATAGATAGCTGTTAAGGCACTCCAGACCTCCAGAGCTTGTGGCTTCGTTTCGCTGTCTGAGAGGTTGGGGGCACGTTCCCCCTCCCCTTGTGAGGACAGGTCTGTTCCAGCAGGACCGGTGCCGTCACGTGAGATCCTTCTCAATGCATAAAGACTTCCTTGTTGAATTAAGTTTGTTCATGCTACAATCCCACCGCCACATCTGGTGCTCGCAGTGACCAAAACATTCCTTGTTAGCTTCCCAGTAAATAAATTATTTTCTACAGAAACACTCCAGCGACTAAGATGAAAATAGTGTGGAAAAGGAAATGTGCCGGCCCATTTATACTGTTTTTCTACGTCGGTTAATGGGCAGAGCGCTGCTGAATACCAGGCTGCAGCTCAATTGAAGTGTTCCACTGTCATCGCCAGCAGCTGCAGAACCCCCGAGACTGAAACACAGCCCTCCCATTCAAGCTCATTTCAGCCATTGTTACTTCGAATATGATCTAAAGGAACATTTGCAGCATTTCAGAGCAAGTTTAAATGTTGTTTGATGAGAGCCATTAGATATTTAAATCTCAAATGAATGACAGACAGCAGCGAGAGAGGCAATCACAGCACACCTAACGCTGAGCACTGATCTTATGGCTAATACTTGTAACAGCACCTTCATCCAGGTATGAAGATCTCCATCACTCACAGCCTGTCCAGACCATACCCCTCCCAGCCATCCCAAAGGCACATCTTTCACTAAGATGCTTTCATGGAGGCCCATCCTTACCTGACACTTTGCAATCCAGCTGGTTTTTCCTCTCCCATTTTTGCCCCTTCCAAACCCTCCCATTTACCCCTTCCTGCTCTTCTAATTTCAAGAGTATTGCATAAATATTCTTCCTTGTTATTTCTGGCTCCTGCCTCTACACCTCTTCAATTGACTTATTTTTCCTATTTTTCTTCCATTCTTCTCTGCATTTCTCTTTTGGGGACTTCAGGTTTTCTCCTTACCAATACCTCCCATGAAGTCAGACCCTTGCACTTCATCTCCATTTCATAGAGCAATAAATAGCATTTGATAGGCACTACCTACTCACTCCTGTGCACCAAAGAGTTATTAATATGATTTGATGTTCACCAACCTCCCTATTCAATCTCTTCCCACCTAAAATCAAGGTGTCATCTTTCCTGATTCAGTCTCCAAACCAATCACACCACAACTTCAGAGAAGGTCTAGTACCTCTCCTACCTCCCAACTCTCTGCCATCCTCTGATTTCCTCCCATGCACTTTTCCATGATTCTCAACCCAATAGTGGGTGACTGACCTGTTCTCAGCCCTCTTCTTTCCATCTGTTCTTTCCTTTTTCCTATAGATATGGTTGATGGTTCTCACCATAACTCTTCTCCACCTTTGAGTCTTTTGTCCCTCCCTCCTCCTACAAAGGAGCTCCTGCCGGTTCTCAGTCCTGGCCAGCAGCACCAGCAATCGTTTGCTTCACTCCTCCTCTTGCAACATGAGCTGTCTGGGTGGAAATCCCACAACCAGGTAGATGTCATCCACCACAGACTACTCTTCTGCTGCTTAAATTCTGTGCCCTTCCACTAAACAGCTCTGCTACTCCAACTTCACAGAATCGCACACCCACAACCCCAGCTGCCTCTTCCTCAGCCTTCGTTCCCTCTCCTTCTCCTGGCTCTAGCTCTCCCTCAGCACAGGGCTTTGCCAACTCCTTCCAAAGGATACCTTAGCAAATAAAACATTACTTCCTTCCTGTTCTTCCCCTTTCCCTCCTACAGCCTTCTCCTCCATCCTCTCTCAAGAACAGAAGGTTCTTCTCTGTTCTCTCTCCTAAGCCCATTATTATTTTCCCAGCAATCTAGTCCACGTTGCTCCTCATTGCCTACCTCACCATCTCCTCCTCTGACCCTAAGCCCATTTTCTCTCCTCTCCACCTCCAGCTTTACCCTCTCGCAACTCAAAACACATCTGAAAACCCTCTTGAGTGCACTCCCTCCTCGCGTCCTTCTCATGGTCTCCCCGTCCCCACCGCATCAGCCATACATTATTCACCAGCCCTCCGTTTGGTTCAGCTGCCGGGAAGAGCCGACCACAGCTATTTATGCCGAACAATACCGTCTCTTTGTTTTCTCGTGCTCCCCAATCTGGCTATCCATCTGTTCTCCCTTGTTTTAGACTCCAATTTTAAGCTCCTGGGGAAGGATCCTCCTCTTTGTTTTGGGCTTGCTCAGTCACAATAAGGTCATAGTTCAGAACTAGACCACCTCAGTGGTACAATTTTTCAAATAAATAAATAAAACCTCGATTTTACTTGGATCCAGCTTGTTAAAAAAATCTTTCTTTTAACAATAACAACTCTCTTTAATCAGAGCAGCAATTTTCCTCAGGAATATTTTCCTCAGCACACTCTAAAAATGAACCAACTTTGATTCCTGGCAAATTCTGTCTGAAAAAAAAGGGCTGGAGGGAAGCAAACAATTACACAAGGTAGCAAACAAGAACTCGTCTTGGACAAAGATGGAAAAACAAGGATATTTTGCTTCCTGCTTTTCATTCTTTTTCCTCCACAAGTTTTGAAGAAAGCGTAACAAAGATAAAATTATGTTTGTCAACATTTTTTTGCTGCGGAAGAAAAGGATTTCCTATTTGCTTCTTGCCCCACTTCTGATCCCCGCCGCTCTCCAGACGAGCGGGGTTGGCCGCGTGCAACTGGAGCAGAGTTCAGCGCAAGAGGCAGCACGAGCACTCGTCAGAGTATTTAAGACTTGCTCTCTCCCTACTACGTGCTGGGAAATTTCCCTACACGAATGCAGATTATCAGGTAAAAGGTACAGGAATAGCTGAAGGAACAGTGCTCCAGGGAAAGGCCAGGCTGACCCTCGAGGTAAAAGGACTTCAAAATAAACTATTTGCTTGGTTTCCGCTTGCTTGGAAAAAAATTCTCTCTTTAAGAGTACCTTGTGTGTTCCTCTAGCCTAGCCATGAGAAATCCTACGCTCTAGAGGAGCGGTAACCCATTTGTTACACCGGGTGTACACAATCCGACAGCCAGGCTGGCTGGCTACGAACAATACCGCGCTTGTGCCACCGCTGTAAATCGGGGCTGGATTCGGGGGAAACAGGTGCACGCGAGCCCGCCGTCTACATTGAGGGCTTGAAACCTCATTTTAAGCATGACTACCGAAGTAGATCCAATGACAGTAACACGACCTCGCGAGGCTCTCTGCATTCACAACAGTCCCCTAATCCAGAATCCCAACGAGGGACTGAACTTTAAATAGCTCCATTTTTTATTGTCATTTCTAAAACCTGTCTCTGGCAGCCTGACGTGGCCAGGAAAGCCACCGCAAAGGAATCAGGGATTGCTAACACAAGATCCATGCCCCATTTTGGTGCGACCAGACAGGTTTTCTGGCTCCAGGTCCACGCAAGGTGCCACTGCGTTACCCAAGAGACACCAAAGGTTAGGCGCTGCTGTAAAAGGATTTTTTTTTTCCTGTTATCCAAACTAAAAACATTTTTGTAGCCTCCTGCATGTGGATTTTTTTCCCTGCAAACATACTTAGCCGAGTACTTTGTTTAAACGCTGCAGGGAAGCAGCAGAATGAGGCAGCCCTGCTCATACAGTGCGTTATCTCGCCACGGTCTTGGTCTCTTCACAAACGTGTGATTGACAAAATCTACCTAAAACAGTTCTCTCTCCTTCATAAAAAAGCGCACTGAGACAAAGGTTACATTCTAAAAACTGAGCCCAAATTAAACTAAGCAAAGGATAAAGCATCAGGAATTAAAAACCATAGAACATGTTTTTAAGGAAGTATCTGTTTCATCAAGACAAAGACGTTTCAGTCATTTCATCTGTAAGAAATGTAAACTATTTCCTTGCGCCTGCTGGAACTCAAATATTCAAAGGTGTCTCATCAAGGCACTTCTCCGGGGTTCAAATCTATGATTTAGCTCACAGAGCAGACTGACAACTCAATTAAGTTGCTTATTATAGACACCCCCCAGCCCACTAAAAATGTACCCTCTGCTCAGCGTGTCACCAGGTCCTTATTGCTGCTATTAGCCCAAGAAGGCAGGGTCAAAGGTGTCCTCATCCCAATTAGACCCTACACCACGACTGGGAAAAAAAATAAAACAACAAAAAAAAGAGCTCTAAGTAAACCCCTTCTTTCACAAAACCATCTTCTTGTGATTTGTACTTCATTTAGATCTCAAAGTTTTTCACTGTGAATCATTCTGCAGCAATTTGGTGGTTTGGTTTTAATCTCATAATATTCAGAACGGGAAAATTAAGAAAAAAATCATCCTGATTCATTACCTACATTACATGAAAAAGGCAAAAACAAGCAGTAGAATGTTCTATAGATTTGTTGACTTCTAATATAAGACTATAATAGATGAGAACAGCATTTTCCTTCATTTTAAGCAAGTCTTCCATTTGATATTATCTCATTAAACATTGCCAAAGAAGAAAAACCATCCCATTTACAGGATAACATCTACTTGTGATTAAGGCCCTTCCAGGCTTTAAACAAAAGACTCTATCCAAGAAAATATTGATATTTATCTTTTTCTTCCTGACGTAAAAGTCCTGTAAGATCTCTGAACACTGAATTCACAGGCCACAGACTGAAAGCCCTGGTGACCAAAATAAAGCCCTGGAGATCCATCCTCCTCGCACGCTCACCAAGGACG
Organism: Nyctibius grandis; assembly: GCF_013368605.1. Classification (NCBI taxonomy): domain Eukaryota; kingdom Metazoa; phylum Chordata; class Aves; order Nyctibiiformes; family Nyctibiidae; genus Nyctibius; species Nyctibius grandis. Next base: position 6,094,260 of record NW_027167473.1, read on the forward strand.
TGGCACGAGCACCCAGCAACGCGGAGCCCAGTCTGGGGGCACAGCCCACAGCCCGCCCGCTCCCCTAGAGCCACGGAAACTCCCAGACTTTAGTTCATCCCACAGCGTTAAATGAAAATGGAATTTAATCTTGGACATTTATACGAAAAAGGGCAAGTGAAAAAAAAAAATCCTGGTGCTTTTAGTCCCTTTTCAATAAGTTATATCAAATAATGTCTTTTGCTAACTACATTAGAGAGCAATTATGACTTAATGGCTGTCTAAATCCATTATCAGTGTACATTTAACCTTTCAATATTTAAAGATAATATTTAATTTGAGCAAATTAATGGACTGCCTGTGAGACCAAATATATCTATTTAGTCTCTCTGGTTTTCCATCAGTGATATTTCCCTTTAGATATCAACCTGTGTGACGAGCAAACTGGTAAAGTTGTTCCTTGCATTCATACTTCAAATAAACATTAATAATATAGTGCTGCAGTGACTGAAGTCTTGAATATAAAGAGATTTATCCCTATTACTGTTCACATTATTTTTCTATCCCTCCAGTTATTTTGATCCCACCAGAAAATATATTTATATAGTTGTCTACTTCTTACTTTTTTCATAATTAATCACTATTAAAAATTTTACTATGATTCCCTCCCTTTAATCTGAGTTACAAAAGCGTTCCCAGCACACTGCACGTTCTGTATTTTCATGACAAAGGTGGTTATGAATTTTCAAGACTGCCTCAGAACAAAATTTGTGTTTCAAAATCATTTCCCCACTGAAGACAGACCACTGTACACTAGTTTTCCAAAAAAACCCCAAACAAATAAGCAAGTAAACAAAGCCTGAGCACCTAAAGACCAAAGGATTCATGAAAGACCCCACTCCTTTCATATTACAGTTGCCATGGAGGCTCCCTGAAATTCCAAATTAAGATGTACACTACTTAATACTGATTTTGATGCTCGCCCAGTGACCAAACCCCCTCGTTATTTCAAATGGCAGATTTAAAGCGAGTTCTCCACACCTTTATTTTGAACAGCTACATCAATGGCCAAGTTTTCAGAGCCTAATGTCTTCCTCCAACTCACTGATAACAGAATGTGAAATTCGGATCACTCAGATGACTAATTATACAGCAGGGAAAGCTAGAGCTGCTCTTGCAAATACTGCCACAGAGAGAGAAATTTCAGTTTAAGGCAGAAAATCTGGTCTTCAGCTCAGGGATCTTGCAATTCATTTTCAAAAAGGAGAGGCAAAGAAGCAGGGAGCACCTTAAAATACATGTCTCCTCGAAATGTAACTGTCTGTGCATGATGCTCCCGTGATGTCATCTTTGTGGTTTCTTTTCTCTTAAATAAAAAGGTGAGAACGTTCAAAGTTTGCACTATTTCAATAAACACAGGCAAAGGATTGCACTTCACCAATGCAAGCGCAGAAGTGACTGCAAATGCATGATCATGTCAAAACCTGGTGGAGTTACAGAACTGGGTTGACATCTCATTCACATATTGAAAGGTTAGAGGTGTTCCTCTGTGAATAAGGCGCTTTAAATATAGTTTGACTTTGCACATTGTGCGCACTTTTGATTCCATGGTACTACTTATCAGGGTCTGTGACTAAATGCAAAAAAGTTTTTTAGTGGCACGAGCGTTGAGTCTGGCATGAATTCACTGACTTCAGCAAAGCTACATCCAATCCATCCCAGCGTACACAAGTGGGATTCAGCGCATCGCCAACGGGCACATCCCTTCCTCTAGCCAAGTCAAGGGGACTCTTCCTTGAGTAGAATCACAGAGTCAATGAGGTTGGAAGAGCCCTCTGGGATCATCGAGTCCAACCATTGCCCTGACACCACCATGGCAACTAGACCAGGGCACTAAGTGCCATGGCCAGGCTTTTCTTAAACCCCTCCAGAGATGGGGACTCCACCACCTCCCTGGGCAGCCCCTTCCAGTGGCTAATGACCCTTGCTGAGAAGAAATGCTTCCTAATGTCCAACCTGACCCTCCCTTGGCCAAGCTTGAGGCTGTGTCCTCTTGTCCTATCACTAGTTGCCTGGCAGAAGAGGCCGACTCCCACTGCGCTACAACCTCCCTTCAGGTAGTTGTAGACTGCACTAAGGTCACCTCTGAGCCTCCTCTTCTCCAGGCTAAACACCCCCAGCTCCCTCAGCCGTTCCTCATAGCTCAGACCCTCCAGACCCTTCACCAGCTTGGTCGTCCTCCTTAGGTTTTGGACTGGAGTTTAAGAAAGCTTACATATAGGTTCCATTTTGACCCCTGCACAACAGAGAAGGTTCAGCAGTAGAAGAGCTGCTCATGCTATCATTCACAGAGAATTTCAGAAATACAAACACTTAACTCAGTATCTAAGAGGGCACTCAAAGCGGAGGGAAGTCAAAATGCAAGCGTCTGCTTGCAATCCTATGGCAAGCAAAAGGATTACACCGGTCTGCTAAACTAGGAGAGCACAGAAAAAATTAAGGAGAATATCTGGAGGGAAAAAAGCAACCCACACACACTGAAAGCAGGTATCACTGATATGCAGGGAAATTTCCTTATCCCTTTAACCTCTCCACATCACCACACTGCGTGACACACTGTGAGGATTTACCTCCTCATCTTAGAGACAAGGTGCACGCACAAGAGGGGCGGCGGGGTCCTCTTGATTCAAATGCAAACGACTCCAGGCTACCAAGCCCAGCTGTGCAGTGAGCTGGATTTTGGGTCAGTATTTTTATTTCAGACCAGGAGACAGGATCGAACTATTTCAGCCCTAACAATCATAGAACGATAAAACAGATTCTATCTCCTGCAAATCAAGTTCTCTCAAAACCCCATAAATCTATAGATAAGGTAAGCAAGGTCACTTATTTAAGCAAGGAGATTTTGAAAACAAGTGGCAAAAACCTGCTACACAGACACATGAGTACATATACGCACTATGAGTTTACACCAAGGCACCCCACCTTACTTTCTACAACCTCAAGTAAAGCAGAAATATTCAATTCACAAATTCCAAGGGAAGATTTTCCCAAGGAAAAAACAAGGTAAAACCCAGCCTTCCCAAGGAAAAGTCCACATAGTAAGAGCAAGAAAAACAAGGTACACCAGCCTCAAAAGTGCCCAAGTGGAGACCCCCTGTTCACCACTCCTTACCTTGGGGAAGAAGCAGCACTCCCCCCAGCCACGGCTCACACACGTCCATCTCCATCCAGGATACATGGAGCCCCATGGCCACAACCAGCCACCTCTCTCCTCACCCCAGCCCTAACTGACTCCTGCTGCTCTCTGCTGGCTCAGCTTAAATGACTCTAATTAGGCAGCCCACCCACCCACACCTGCAGGGTCTCCACGCCCAGGGCAGCTCTGCAGGGCAGAGAGGAGCCTTCCACTGCAGCGATGGTGGGATGGGACCTCCTTACACCTACAGAGACGGTACCTGCTGCCATGGCATTGCTCCACGGCACTCCGCTCCCTCCTGGGGAAGAGTACGGAGCAAACTCACCGGGGGCAAGTGCACGCATGCATCTGGGAGACACACATGTCTGGTTGACTTTTCCTATCAAAAAAGGCACGTTCCTCCAGAGACATGCCACACATTGGGGGAGGGGGACAGATGGAGAAGGGAAACATGCTATGTAAGTGCTGGAACAAGAACAAGTGAATATAAACTGGCCATATTTAAATTTTGTCAAAACATTACAATTAGATTTCTGGCCATCAGGACTGAGATGCTGGAACACTATTCCAAGATGATTTTTGGATCAAAAACCTTCACAATTTTAAGACAGAGCATGACAATCTAAGCAATACCAGGCACCTGGACCTCTGCTCCCAAAACCTCCCTTCCACTCCTAACTTCCTTTTCAAATACTCTAATCAAAGGCACTGATATACGTCTATAAACACCAAGGAAATACTCTGCAGTACAAGCCTTTCGTTATGAAGTCCTAAGGCTGGCAACTGAAGACACAACCACAGGGATGATGAACTGTGTGGCCAGCCAGCTATCTACAGAGAGAAACCGCTCAGGAATGCGGGATTACCTGTTTCTAACAAATCCATTAGATAAGAGATGGTACTTTTTTCTGCTGTTACTTGTGACATGCAACAGGAATCCCAGCTGGTCACGGGACCTTATCCTACAATATCTCATAATTCATGTGATTTACTCTGAATACAAAGGGATACAAGGCCATTTCTTGAGTAGAAATATTCTCCAGAATATTTATTCCACTTGATGGGGAAAGTAATTCTGTTTGTAATATGACATTTGTTAACGGATACAGAGTAGACAAAGAGGCTTTATTTTTTTTTGTGAATGTGTTTGGACAGTGAAAACAACAATACTTACAGTTAACTTTAAACGCCAGAAACTGGTGGAAGACTTTTATTCTCTAGGCAGCACATACCAAAGGTACGACACTCGGGTCTCTCCCTGCAAAAACTTTGTCCATAGCTCAGCTCTTTCCAGAGGAAAATACCACCAAGGCTCGCTCAAAAGGGAATTACTGGTAAGCTGCTTAGGTGCAAGCTTCGAGCCAAAATTAATCTTGAGACAATTAGATCCAACTGTATTCAGCAGAAGACAGTTAAGCCCGAAGCTGTAGAACCCAACACCGCTGAAAAAGAGCTTTGATGGTCGGAACAACTAAAGGGAGCAGATGAAGGGATGCTTACGCAGAGCAGGTACTCCACAAGAGCTGGATGCTCGGAAGACCAAGTTTACATTGGGGCCCTCTGGCAAACACCACAATTGGAGAGCGAAAACCAAACAAATATTGTTCTGCCTTAGCAAACCTTATTAATTTCAGAAATTACAACCTCTGAAACCAATGCCAACAATTAGGAATCAGAGATTGTCCTTTGGTTGTCATCTTAAAAGCTCAAAGAGGACTGGATCTACAGACCCGAAAGAAGATAATCAGTGGTTAGACTTCTGTTTGTGACCATCAGAAATGTTACCTTAATTTGGCCTTAATGACCTATAATCTCTTTTAGCATATGGCTTTTAGAATGGTTATTATTCAGCTTGATCTATGGCTATAATGGAGCAGAACAGAACTGTGGGTATAATTAAAATAAGTTCCTGTAAAAGTGGAATATGTAGTACATTGCTAATGTGTAAATGACTAAATAACTTAATTAGGTGAAATGAAGTGCACTTATAACCACAGATGCTTAAGCCGAATCATGATAATGTTGTGTGTGTGAATATATTTTTTTAAATATGTTTATAACCCAAACAGTAGGACAAGGAAATACAAAGTGTACACTAGTTATAAGGATGGCAGGGAATTTTTTAAAGGGAAGTCTTCGTTACAAATTCACGTGAAGCTGGTAGTGAAAAATCATTTTTAAATCACTTCAAAAACGCTGAAAGAAAAACAACTTTTCCACAGGCTGTTCCAATCCCTGCAAACATCTTCTCCCAGCAGAGCAGGAGAGAAAATTATTCTTCTGGTCATGCCTAAAAGAATAAGTAAATAAATGGAGCTCTCCTTTTCCAAGCCCACCTCTTCGTATCATGCCTTGCCATGCCTGTGCCTATCTCCTTCATTAGCATGAGTATGTAGGGCAATGAAATGTGTAAATCTGCAGAATATGGGCAGACAAAGAGCCCAATCCTCCTCACAGGGAAGTTGGCAGGAAAATTCCCACTGCTTTCAACATCCAAAAGACCGGGTTCCAACTCAGGGGGTAAAGCATATAAAGTGCACTTGATGATTCAAAAAATGGGACTGATGGTGACAGTCTTCCATCCACAACCATCAAACTGAATATGAGAAGCTCTAAAGATCACTTAGAGAACTTGTATTCATCGATTCATCCATATTCATTCTTCCTCTGACACTGAATCCTTTCTGGAGGTGAATGTAACATTCCCACGAGCATGATGAGGAGATGAATAAGACAAATTACTGCGTGTGTGCTTGAAGGAGGCTTCAGCCAAACAAGCAACCAGGAAATGTGTCCTTTAGTTTTAGAATAAAAGATAAAAAGGAAGGGTACAAGGCGGGCCCTTCACAAGTACCTACGGAGCTGCGGCATGTCTTCTTCCCACAAAGCGATTCTTCTCGCTGCCCTCCCTAAAACCAGGATAGTTTAGACTTTATCCTATTAGTTTCCTAGCAGGACACAAGATCCTCAGATAGCACAAAATGGCACAACTCGGTGGGTGTTTGTAGAGTTCTGGTGATTTATTCCAGTTGTGGATCTGATGGATTATATAAATCCACCACCATTTCCTTCCGCATGTTATCTGTTAGTTTTTATTACTCAAAAGAAAGTCAAGGTTACCAAGTCGCGGCGCCCAGATAACATTTTCCCATCAGTTAACTTTCTCATAATTATTAATTAGCTGCCTCTAATGAGAAAGAGAAGCGCGGTATTTGCAGTATTGCTGAGTGAGCCAGACACAAGGAGTGTGAATACCCACCAGAAAAAACTGTTTGAGCACAGTTCATAAACCCAGTATTAAACAGTAATTTTGATGAGTCTCTATAAGGAACTTTTCCGATCAGTAAATGAGATGTTCTTCCTTGAAGTCCTCTCTGATTCAGTTAGAAAAAGATCAAAACCCTTTTCAAGTCGAAAATAATTTGAAAATGCTACAATGAATGCAGGAGAGCAAAATAGCTCTTGTATGTAAGCAAACCCATTTTAAGGCAAAACTTGGACTGAGTCAAAAGTCTCAGAATAACTAGTTGGAATCTGTTGCTATTAGTCACCGAGTTGGACTAAAATCAAAAGATGCTAATAATGGAGACGCGCATTCATGACTGCACAGACACCCTGCCACTCGGAAGGAGGCATTTCTAGGACGCGCTAAGAACGAGATGAAATGGCAACGGCGAGAAAATCTCCCCTCTCGTAAGGTACAAAGGAGAATTGTACCTCGCAGGAAGGGCAGAGGAGGTGTTTCCCTCTCCTGGGAAGTGTCACCCTCCGAAGAGCCTCCATTTCACATCTCCTCCTTGGGAGCCAACTGAAATCAATTAACTCTGCAACTGGAACCAATTAACCCTCTCAAAAGCACCCCACCAAACACAGTGGCAGTCTTTAATAAATGTAATAAATACATAAATAACAACATAAAATGCCGCAGCGAGAGGACAGTTTTCCAGTCTATATGATGTGGGCTCTTGATTCTTCGGAGACGGAAGAATGAAGGATTTTCTGTTCTAAAAAAAACAAAAATAAAGGGATTCAAGTAGACCCAGGGGACCTTTAAGATGGGACTCATCTCATTTGACTTCAGCCATCTAAAAAGCAGGCACCTAGTCACCGAGGTGTCTTTACAATCAGGATGAAGAGACGGGTACCTTGAACGAGCCTTCTTAAACCCTTATCTTAAACAGGGATAAGCCTCCCTATCTCCTTACAGACACCTATCTCTCTCCAGCGACATCGGAGGCACCTAGGTGATTACGTTCGATTAAGATGCCAATAATTCTTTACTGTTACGTCTGCTCTTTTTTAAATTCACTTCTATTTTTATTCAGCATTGTTATTTTTCAAACTGACTTCCGATAAATACAACAGACAAATTTTAAAACGTTCTACAGATTATCCATTTTCATTTTTGCTCTGAATTTCCCGTTGAACTAGGTCTTTTAGACAGCCATGGAACAGGGAAGAGGCTTAAGCAGAAAAAAATGATTGTACAAATATGAACAAACCAGCCAAGTGACCCCAGAGAACGCACGGTGCTCGTGACCCCTTACACATCGTGGGGTTTCATCCCACCCCTGCGGAGGCCACCAGAAGTTTATTGCAGCGGGGATAGGACTGAGCTGAATAAGAGGAAACAACTTGATATTAAAAAGAATAAAGCTGCTTCTTTCATAATCCTGCACTTGCTATTTAAGCTCTTTCTATTTTGGATTAAGAAAATAACAATTCTGCATTAGGCGTGGCATTAGACATCGCCCTGTTTACAAACACGTCACAATTTTGCCCAGTGGCAGAGCCAGAAGATTTTTTTTTTTTACATGTAAGAATATGTTAAAAAAAAAAAAAACAGTTAGGTATAAATTTTTTAAATTTAAAATATCATACTTTTAGTATAATACATCTCATCTTCTCCTTGCAGTCATATGGCCACATAAAACACTTGGGCACTTACAGGCAGTGGGACTCCAGAAGGCTTCGTTCTAAATTGTAAATAGAGAACGTTTTCTGCACCCTAAGCAAGGAAAAATTGGAATTAAAGGGGACAATTTTGAAGCAAGGGCTGGGGTTACTGGTCAGATCCATGCGGTCCAGCGGTGCTTTTTTTCTGGACGGGGCAGAATCCTTATTGTTGGAAGGTGTTTCACCCCACATCACGCTCCCAGTGCGATGGCAGAGCTCTCCACCCTGGATTTGCACTGCAAAAAGACTAAATCTTGCCCCACAGTGCTCAGATAATGAATGTTTAATGAACTGCAGGGTTTTTCCTGTCCTACAGAGCCTGCATTCACAAGGCCGAGGAAAGAATAAAACCAAGTCAGTAAAGGGGAAGAAAGAGAGAAAATGAGATGGGAGCCACATAAAGGTAAGAAGTGACCACACTGCTGATCCAATCCTGCTGAAATAACCTGGATTCGACTGAATGCTCTTGAAAAGGAATAAAAAAGATTGTTACATATATTTTTTGAATATGACAACGTTCTTGTGCTTCAGCTAAACTGGGTTTGTGGTGGAAAAGAAAATTATTTACTGCCAATAATTTGGGTGTTAGGGATTTACACCACAGCCCAGGAACCAGCACTCCCCTGCAAAGGGGGCATCTCCCGACCGACGCAAGCTGTCCGGAGCTCTGGGGTGACTTTCTGATAATTAGTAATTTTGCCATGTTAACCTCCTAATTGGATATCAACACACTTTCAGTATCTGTTGTACGCTTCGGTCACAGGCAGGGAGATGGGAAGAAGCATCAGTATTTCACACTGACCCAACCGCTTAATCAAATCTTGACATGAGCATGAACCCAAAGCACTCTCAGCGCTGTGTTGCCACTAGTGCCAATTAACTGCTTCAGTTTTAAAAGACAGAGGTAAAAGAAAAGAAAAATATGGAATATAAATGAGAAAATTAGGAGAGGGGAAAAGACAATGTCCATTAGTTAATAAGCTAGTTCATAAATTAAATGCTCTAATTTGTGGTGTTTACAAAATACCTAATTTTAGGAACATGAATTTTCCTCTGTTTATACAACAAGACACAGTATTTCCTAAGTAAGTAAATCTTTCCAAAGAGTATAAAATCAACAAAGTGATTAGACACAGAAAGCAAAAGTTAAGCAATGCATTTTCTAACAAGTCCGGTCGTGCAGAATAAAGCGTTATCTAGTCTCTAATCAGGACTTAACACACAATTTTTCCCGAAGGACTGTAATGGACAAAATACTATTAAATAAAGTTGGCTTAGGAGTGCCCAGATTAGCACGAAGAACACGAGTGGTCCTGCACAATATGAGTTTAAAGCAAACCAAAACCAACCGCTCTGGCAACAGACAGCAACTAGTAGCTGATGCTAGTTAGTCACAGCACAGGAGGATCAAGTTGTAAGGTCTGAGTAGGAAAGCTGCACCAGGGAGCAGAAGGAAAGCGTGCCTGACGGGTTACAGTCACACCAGGGATCACAGAACACGGGATTTATTTCTATTTCTAAGATCAGGAAAAGGTATTTTGCAAATCTGTGCTTCCGTTTCTCCTTCAACCCTCTGCCACAAACACTCAGATACTACCCAAAAAGTACTCCAGGATTCGCTACGATGGTCTCACGGCCGCAGAAACTAATCAAGCTATTAGACCACTTTTTGTGTAGTTTCATTAGACACCAGTATTTCACCTCTCCTCTGTCAGACCTCATCAGATCTGTGCCCAAGGAACAGCATCAGATCTTCATACAGAGATAGGCACGAGTCCCAGGGAATCTAGTACATCGTGTTAGAGCTTGGGGAATTCACGTGGGTTTGTATTTGCAGAACAACTCGCTTCCAGGCTGGAAGTTTCTCCGCCAGCCTTGAGCCCAGCTCAAACGCTCAGAGCCAAGTCACCAACTTCTCAGAAAGGTTTGTAATGGAAACGCTGACAGACCCTTAAGTCTAGTGGCACTGGCAGGTGCTCCCACAATACAAGAACATAATTCAATCAAGCTTTGGGCTGACGTCACGAAGCACAAAACAACTCAAATGCTTTATGAACAGCACCAGAACCCCTGAGATTCAATTACGGTCTTGATATTCGATCAGGAGTCATACTTAGCTGTTTTTAATATACCAAAACCTTTGTAGCAGTTATTTATCAAGTAGGTCGATCGTATTTAAATGTACAGTCAGAGGAAAAAGTGCATCGTGCCACGTTAACCTGACAATCCCAAATCTTCAGCAACAAGACAGGCTTTTATTCAAGAAAAACAGCACCAGGAGAGAGTCTAATTTTTATATGCTACAGAACAAAAAGAACTGAATCCCTGTTTTCTTAGGGATTACACACATGCCTAAGACTTAATTCAGTGATCTCAATTTTTTTCCATTTTTGGACCCCTAAAATTATCCTGGCGGGGGTACTGATGGCTGCCTAGTGAATGTAACATGCAATAGGTTTTTTGGGTTGTTTCTTTAAAATAGACTTCGCTGGAACCACGGGCCTGAAAGGATCTGCTGTAATGGTGAGAATCCAAAGGTAAAATCTCCTGTTTGAAGCCTCTCTGGTTCTGCACTCTTGTGAACAAAGCACCATGCAGGTAAGGACACCTTCTGCATCAGGCCTGAGGAGATCCCCTTCTGAGGCTCGCTGTACAGCACACGAGGAAGCGGGGTGCCCTACACACACGCACAAGCAGGGTGCCCTACACACACGCACAAGCAGGGTGCCCTACACACACGCACGAGGAAGCGGGGTGCCATATACACGCCCAACACAGGCGCCCATGCCAGGGCCGTCGGTGTCCGCTGCTGCGGTACAGACTTACACACCGACGCAGATTTCGAGTAAAACCCTGAGCAAAGGAAATGAAGCCCAGATGCCGGCCCCGCTGAAGCCAGCTGAAAACGTGAGCCAGTTTTCAGCGAGGAGAGGGCCGAGCAGCTACCAAACATGCCCAGCATCTCCCCAGTACCCTGCTGCGACTGCAGAGCAGAAGGCACCACCAAGCACCACATACACCACCTTAACCTCGGAAGCCTTTTCACCAGGTGAAAAGGAAATCATTACACTCAACAAACCGAGTCTTAGGGGATTAGACAAATTCCACGAGTACTCTGCAAATACAGCAGCGCGTGTGAAGCGTTGTTTCCAAAATAGATCAATACCCAGCGCAGACGACAATAGATTGCAGCTACGTATTGTCATTACCACCACCAGCAGTCTTGAAAGCCGGCGTTGAACGGTGACTGTCACAATAGCTCTCAGGAACAATGCTGTTACTGCACCTTCGCATGAAACACTTCCTCCCCGCTCCGAAATCCCCCAAGATAAACCCATTTTTAAATACACCTGGTTGTTACGCAGACCAACTGCACTAGTGTTTACCTTGGCAGACAGAGTAAATACGCCATCCCTTCTCACCACTCTTCCTATGGCTGTAAGCTTGGTAAGAGAAGAAATCACACAACAGCCTGTGAAATCATTAGACAAATTATCTGAGAATTTGGTCGTTGCCACCCCTCTGCTTTGCCAAGAAGCACGAGGCAGAAAGCTTTCACTGCAAACAGGTTAAAGGAGAAAATGTAGCAGGCTGGTGTCACAAGACCATGGATTTCAAACCCAGAGTCCCAGGTCTGAAAACCTTTGAATGGCACAACTGGTAAGAGGCAGATTTCGGCATTTGGGCTAGATCCCGTGAGGCACACGATACCTCCCAGATGACACAAAAAGTGGAGGCCCCTCAACATCTCGTTGCCTCAGACTAACGGGCAGCATCAGCTGCATAAAGGCAGATGAGGAGATTTGGTAGTGACTTTTACTTAGCAGTTAATAGCACAGAATAAATAACAGCAAATTGAATTATTCAAGGGACTCGTTTTAACTGTTGTTATTCCTCCTGTCTTCCAAGGTGCAAGAGGAACTCTACGGACTACCTACAGACGCTGGCAGATGGCACATACTATTACATGTATATTAATTTTACATGCCTACATCTTCAGCAGGACATGTAAAGCGTTCCCAGGCTGGGCCAGCTCTCCTCTCTGATGACCGCACAGCGAGCCTACTCGAACTAGAAATCTGCCTGAGCAATGACAGCGTGATCTGGCTGGGGGGACCCGTCTCACCCAGCCTTCAACAGCCAGAAGGCAGCGAGCTACGCCTCGGCACATCGCTAGGTGCTTTGGTGGAGAACGGGCATCGCCAGCGAACGATTGGCAGCGCTGAACTGAAATGCCTTGGGGCAATCTCTCCTCTGCCAGCTCCGAGGAGCCCTAGGAGATGTGGGCACCTGACTTTCGGAAGGCTTCAAAACAATAGGCTGCCTCTGATTCGGGACATAAAAAAATAATTCCCACTTCTTGAAACGTAATTTCTATCCCTTTTTAGTTCTACTTTGATTATGTCCATCACCCTGGTATCGTTTATCTGGAAAATTTTGGTCAAAGATCTTTAAACCATTACGAACACATACCCTGCTCCTTATTAAACAATTGCAGATCTGTTATCTTGACTTATGGGAACTGAGCTAAATAACATCATGATATCAAACACTGAAAACCACAGGCCTGGGGCCACCGGGGCTCTACTCTTTTTCTGGGCCCTGCAAAGACACACATTTCCAGATACAAAATGTAGTTTACCATTAGAAGTAAATGTTTGATCTGTAAAGCTTACAAAACGACTTTGTTTATCATAGCAGATGAAAAAAAAAAAAAAGGAATAATTTTAAACTCAAAACAAAACTGTTTATATGACAGCTTTTAGTGCTCCACGATTCTGTGCATTTAAGAGAGATTCAAGCAATTAAGAGCATAAACTTGCATTACATAGTTCTATTATATATGTTTATGTGACTTAGTTGTTCATCTGTTATTTAAGTGATTTCCTCATCACAATAGTATGGTAAAGATATTTGCTGATCTTGTCAAAAAATGTCAAGCAGTTCATTCGCAACATTCCTGGGATCCCAAAGCGTGTGCTTAAACCCTTTCACTTACTAGGTAAGTAAAATATCAAAGCAATTCCAAAATTCAGTAATGGTTTAAATCACGGGGAGAAAAAAAAAATAAATCACATGTTCTTTCTGCAATAGCCAAAAAAAAAAGTGTAAGTGGTGAAAGATTAAAATTTGTGTGAGCTGGTGTTCACAAGATGCACAGCCTGACAATTACTTGTGCCTATTTAATGTTTCTGGGGAATTCAGTCAATGGAAGCTGCACTTGCCTATGACAAAAATCAATATGAATTTGGGAGTGGCACGAGTACAAATCTAATGGGAAGCAGCCAAATTGTACCTCACGCTCCCAAACGCCTGCATTTTTTTTCCTGCATCCCTTACTGAACATGTCAGACAAGCTCTGTGCTCCTACTTCATTCCAAGTCAGACCTAAGTTCACTGGCTGAACAGATCCACTTTGTTCACAGATACCTCGTATCCACTGAATAATCTAAAACATTATTGCTGTTCCTGCTAAATTTGGCAACGGCAGGCACGAACGTCTCCTCCAAGGGACATTTGGCTGGATCTGGCCCCCAAGCATTTCAGTCTCCCAGACAGCTAATGTGTATGTCTTTGAATTATTAAATATATTCAGGAGTCTTGACAAGGTAGACACGCAATGATTATGACAAGGAGTACTTAAAAAAAACGAGCTACAGTATCCACCAGGCACAACTGAACCATTTCAGATACAATTTGCTTAGCTCAGATCCAATGCAACCTTTTTGCAGAGTATTTGTTTAGACCCTCGTCCATTTAAAAAGGCTGGTTTTCTTCCAGCATCAGAAATCAAGGGGATTTGTGTCTTTTTTTTTTTTTGTCTTTTTTTTTTTTTTAATTACCAAGGTAGGACCTTGGCTTCCAGATTTAACCATATGTGAGTGATTGTAGGTGGTGTGTCTCTGGAATGTCCTCTGCAGGATACACTCAGTTTGCCACTGCGAGCAAGATCCAAACTCCGAAGTAACCTCTCTTCTTTGTAACTAAATATTTAGCTCCTCCAAGCATGCGCTCCGGTGTCTCAGGCCAATTCAAATACCAGAGCGTGGGTCCTTTTCTGCCCCCACAGTCCTCTCTTTAATAGGACTCGGAGGGGAGGAGGATGGAAGGCTTCACAAGTAAACATAGCTGGAAGGATGGGAGGTAACTAGCATTCTTCTTCTTCTTAATCATAATTACGAAACATCGGGGATGAAAAATATGGAAGCAGTTGCCTTTGTGTAGCTACGTGGCTAAAGCCTCAAGTATTTTTCAACAGACAAAACAAGACACTGTGTCTTGTCTTTTGTTACCCTCCCTAGCACACAGACGCATTATTCCTCCTGGCACTAACGGGACACATCCCGAGGTGTGCCTTACCTGAGAGGCTATAAAACATTTTCAAGGCAGAGATTGTATTTAGCTTCAGTTTTTCTGATGATCCACCACTACTGGCAAAATTATGCACCTTTCCCAGAAGGCCACATCCAAAGATGAACCGGACTTAAAAAACTATATTTGGTTACAATTTACTCAGAGACACATTCAAAGTAAAAGAAAAAAAAAGGACTTCAAGCTGAATTTGTGATTCCCTAGTTAAAGATGTATTAATCACTGTTATTCTAATGCAGGACAAGCCCTAATCAAACTAACAGCAAAATTAAAAGTAAGTCTTTAAATGCCTTAAACTGACTTTGCTTTATTCAGTGATGTCTGTGCTAGCAAAGATTTTAGATTTTTTTTGTGTGTGCAATAGGAATGGCCAATCATCAGAACTTGGTTATGCTACTGCTACTCACACCCACACGATATTCAAACATATACACAGTGGGCAATCTATAACAGATGCTTGAAAACTTAGGTAAAATCAAACACTTAAAATAGAAGCAGCAGAAATTGAACAGAATCAGGAAGATGGGGGCTCTGATTAACAGTTCGAAAACCGAAATATGCCCAATGCGACAGACCTAGCAAATTCTTTAGCACCACAACTGGTGAAAAACTGCTTCAAAATCCATTCCCAAAATCAAGCACCAGAGATCATCATCCTCCTCTTATTTTACAATGGCTCGCACTTACATTGTGACAAACGCTTTTACTGTGGAAGCGAAGGTAAACGAGTCAGAAAATTTTAGAAGATCCAAGAAAATTAATTTTATTTTGGCAACTGTCCTTAAAAAAAAAAAAAAGAATAAGAGGAGGGAAAAAAAAAAGAGAAAAAACAACTCACTTCATTCTAATGGATGTGTATGGTTCAATTTAAGTACCAGGCATTAAATCACTTTACAAATACAATATAAATTTGAGGTAACTCCAGGGGAGTTTTCTTAAAAATCATTTCAGTCTTCCCCAATTCCTCCTGTTAAGGTTGGAGTCCCTAAACCAGCATGGCTGAATTGTTTTAGTGCTCTCTGCTGAACACCTGCAAACATCAAACAAAAACTCCTGGTCCTTTACTGGGTTGACAAAAGCCTTTCATGTGAAAAATGCTCCATGGGAATGTCACGGCTGTGGCTCAGGTTACATTCCTTTCTCCCTTGCAGCCCTCACCATTTCTTAACATGGTAAGAAGCCATGTTTGTGAAATTAAAGATTAAAAGGAAATGTGGCTTTACTTTATTTTCATTCACACATTACAAATCACAATAGAGCATCATATATTAGAGGAGTAAAAAGCTATTAAGATGACTTTAAGCATGAAATATTACCACACTTCCTAAAGTACAGTTAGTTTCACTTCATTGCTTGGGATTACTTTTCTTTAGAGCCTTCCCCCCCCCCCATAAGAGAAGTTTCGGGTTAATGCAGAGGAATGACATCTGTGGTACCCCAGCTCAGTAAATATATTTTTTAAAAGAGGACCATTACGAGAAGGTCAGCTCAAACTTCCGAAGGGCATCTGTCCAGGAGGAGGAACAGGCTGCACTCAGATTGCTAAAATTCCGTGATAATTAGAGTAATAAACTGTGTTCATACGTTATTAATGGAGCTATCTTTAATTCTTCCATATAGTCATAGAAAACATCTCTTGAAGCAGCTGCCTGGGCGCTATCATATCAAATCTGGATTTCTCAAGTCCTGGCTCACTGCAACACCGCACACCAAATATTCTCTCGCACACAGCTAGCTGGCCAGCAAGAGCCCGGGCAAACAATAGCCACGCTTCTCCTTCACGCAACCGTACCTCCAGGCCACACGGCCACCTCTCAGCGAGCACCACTCAGGGGCAGTTCACTGGTACCCAGCTTCTGACAACTTGTTTGAAATCACTGATCACTCACGACAAAACTCCAAGCAACGGATATTTACAGAGGAAATTCAAACTGAGTTTCCCTTCGACGAGGAAGCTGTGCTGCGTGCCATTGTGCAAACAACCTACCAACGTAGTTACGCGTCCCTTCACCACGCAGGGTGCTGCATCCTCCCCATCAGACACCGGCGTGTTCAAGCATTTACATGTTGCTGCAGCGTGGGGAGTTCAGGTGTCATTTCAAACAGTCTATATCTTAATATTAGTGACTTCAGCTCATTACATTATGTGTCTGTCTGAAATGATGCATCCAAGTTACTTTAATGCTTTCAGATTTAGAGACAATAAAAAGCAACACAACCCCTCGATTTCACTCACTGTTCAGATTTGCTATCCCGTGGTATTTCTGACCAAAAGGACTTCATAGAAGAGGTTTACGATGCATTTATTAAATATAACCATCGAGTCAAGTGCTGTTAGACCAAGTGTTAGTTGCTGCACTCACTGGTGTATAAGCACGGCAAATTGATTTGTCTGGCACAAACACTCTCCAGTGAAAACAAATATAGTGAATATTATGTATTCGGTTAAACGAGTTATTAAAATGATGTAATTCAGAAAACGGCAAAAAATAGGATTAAAATCTTTAGCTTGTGAGATATGAGGCAAATTACGTTTGGAAAGTTATTCAAACGTAACAGTAAAATTCTTCAAGTCACTATATTCATAATATAAGCAAATTTACGAAGATAAAACAAAACCACGTTATT
Organism: Nyctibius grandis; assembly: GCF_013368605.1. Lineage (NCBI taxonomy): Eukaryota > Metazoa > Chordata > Aves > Nyctibiiformes > Nyctibiidae > Nyctibius > Nyctibius grandis. Next base: position 6,111,394 of record NW_027167473.1, read on the forward strand.
ATTTTGAAAGTCTGAATGGAATAAAATTCACAAAATGAGTGCCTAATAATTCTAGGTGGCATTTGATGTAGTAGCTTAAAAATTTATATTACAGACTACCTTCAAATTAGGAAGTCCTTCTTTGGAAATAAAAAGTTAATTGATGAACTAATGCATTTAATAAAAAAGGCTATGCTGAACACACAGAAGAGGTTCCTTGAATTGAGCACAAGCTCCAAACACCCGGCATGAAGCTATCCGCAGTGACGTGTTTACACCCAGATATCCACTGACAGTCCGCAGCGAAGACCTGTCCACATTTCCCATCTGATTTAGACCAGTACTCTGTGTGTAACAATACTACGTCCAGTGTGCTGCTATGTCTGATTGCCTGGGCTTTTACAACACTGCAACTCCCTACCCGGAGCTCTGCGTGCGTCCTGTCCAACACACCACATCCGCAAGGCAGGGAACCCTCTGCAACGAACTTAAGAGTAAGGAAATTTCTAATGCGTAAGGATCCTTGCTAGTTTTACTCCTAGTTTGTCAGGCATATAAAAGCCTCTACATAAAACTTGAGTTGCCAGACAATTATTGTACACAGCTGTTGTACCGCAAAGAGCTCGGCTATTCCTTTTGTCATCAAACAGGACTCCTGTTTTTATGGAATGCAGAAGTTGCCCATATAGTGCTACTACAGCCAAATAAACAAACATACAAACAAACCAACCCTCCAGTTACATTTCAGGGACTCTTCAAAAGCAGCCAAATATTTAGAAAGAAAATGCCCTAATTTCCACCAGGAAAAGAAACTAGCCTGAAGATTTTAATTCACCAAAAAAATATTCCATCAAGCAAGCAGAGATCTCTAACATTAAAGAGTTCTTCTCCCGGAAGAGGTTGGTGTTTGTACTCAGATACTGGCTTATTTATTTATTTAATTTAAGCAGCCTTCAATTCTTATTCACAAAATTAATTCTCATGCAAGAGGTTGCGATTATCTTTTCTGACACACAAAAGACAGCACCTGAAACTAAACAAAAATCTCCAACGCTCAATTTAAAAAAGGAAAAAGATCTAAACTAGCTCACCTTGAACAATTCTGCAGAGGAGAAGTTTAGGATTTTTTAAAAAAAATCATAAATACATGGAAATGCTGTGAAAATGTCCCAGTTCTAGGGAAATAATAATAATAATAATAATAATAATAATAATAATAGCCAGTGCTTAGGAATAATTCCGCTCAAATCTGAATGAATCTGCTCCCCAGAAGAGATTAACACAACCACAACAAAGGTAATGCCTATGGATAAATAACTAACACCAATTTAACTACAGACGGAACAAAAATGTTACATACTTGAGCCAGTAAAATGTCCACTCGCCAAGGAAGTTGGTCCATTTTTCCCACTGCTCACAGGAGGTGAAAACATCTAAAAAAAAACAAAGAGGCATTACTACTGGAAAACAAGAGATTCCCGAGTCCACTGGTAGTCAAAAGTTCCTTCCACATTCGCTGGGAACTACGTTAATAGTTTGCCTACCACGAAACATCATCCCCCACGGACCTGAAAATGAGTCAATATTCCTGCCAGCCCCCACCAGCCCCTCACCACCACCACCACCACCACGCTTTTAGTAGGCTCATTAGCTCCCCAAACAATATTCGCTGCCCGAAGAGTTTGAGCAACCCCAGTCCCCAGCAGCGCTAGCCAGGCTGGGAAGCGGGGCTCGCTCCCCTCTCCAACTCGCACGCTGACAAAGGCGAAAAAAGTGGGTTTTTTTGGTTGAAACCTTGGCCATAAATGTAGCAATGTCCATTTCCATCCCGCTTTAGGGTTTGCCTGTCACATGTGAACCCAAAGAATAATAATGCAAAGTGCCACCTGCCCTAAATTCTCATTTCGTCTCTAACACGAGAGCAATTTGAAGCAAGGCTCTCTCCCTCTCTCTCCCCCTCTCTCTCGCTCCCTCTCTCTCCCCCTAGCATTTATTTCGACCCTAATTGGTTTCTCTCCTCTCCGACGTGTCTAGCGGATAATACGCACCTTCCCTGAGTCAGAGCCTGCAAAAAAGCGAAGGAACAAATGGAAAAAGTGCAACAAGCAAAGAGGGGGCTGCGAAGCTGCCTCAGGCTCCGCTCCCTGGCCAAACTCCCCCAAGCCATGCCTCCGCAGCCAAGTCTGGAGCAGCAGCGGCAGCACCAGCCTGCAGCAGCCTCATTTACACGGGGGGGGTCGGGGTTTTGCGGGGCGTCGCTGCTCTGTAGGAACGTACATGCAAAGTGGTTCTCCCCTTCGATAAATAAATAACTGGAGAGAGAGAAGAGTCCTGACATATTGGGGGGAAGGGAGGGGATGGGGAGAGGAAGGAAGGGGCTGGGAGAGGGAGGGCGAGCCTGACAAAACTAGACAAGTGCACACGTCCGGATTAACGTTTGGCCTCCAAAGCAGCCCGGCCAGGAGCAGCCCAGAGAGACAAAAAGTACTTTTTTTTTTAAGAAAAAAAAAAAAGCACCGTCTAGCTGGAAAAGATTGGAGCAGTTTTAATGACAGCAGAAGCCATATGAGATTTCAGTGAAAACTTTAAACTGAGACAGTCATGGATTTCTTTGCACTTTCCACGTGCCAAAAAATGAAACAAGGGAAGAACTGAAAATAGAATATAAGCGACTAATTAGCAATTAATTAGTTCATGTGCCAACAACGCTATAAAACGTAAAGCACAATCAAAGTGCTAGATATTAACTAATGATGAGAAATGTTCGGTTTTAGGGGCATCTCTTTTTGCATGAATTATTTCAGACATCCAAGACATTAAAATAAGCTGTGCACACGATTGCATCTCCCATCACATACAATAAGAAATAATAAAAAGCCTCTAATTTTTGTTTTTCCTTTTTTTTTTTTAAGCAAAAAGATATTTACCATGGTTCTAGCTGCTGATTAAAAAATGCCCAATGTAGTTAGATCACAGTTTTGTTTTGTTTTTTCTTGGTTTGGTTTTTGGTTTGCTTTTTTTTTTTTAGTTTAACAGATCAGCTAGAAGATTTTTTTTTTTTTTACAGCTGTTGTTAATTTCCACCGTTGTTTCTTACCGCACTGAAATCCAGTAAATCACTCAGTTCTTTGTCCGTCCCTAAGGCAGCCATTCGCTGTTGGTGATGCATTTTAGCAAAATCACACAAACCTAGAAACATGGAAATAACCGCAATCAGAAACCCAGTCCCGAGCCTTGCAGGAAACACAATCGGCTTTTTCAGGGGGGTGGGAGGGGGTCGGGGGCGGGTAGTTGAGAAGAAGAGAGGGGAAAAAAAGATGGAGGGGCAGCAAAAACAACAACAACAAAAAAAAGCGATATTGTATTTCCAAAGAGGCGATCGAAACCCGGTAACATCCACTCTAAACCCAAATCCGGAGGAGAAGAAAAAAGAAAAAGCCTCGCTCCCGGAGCATCATTTATGCAACAGGAGGTTTCAGCGAGGAATGAATGAGGATCCCGGAGAAGAAACTACAGCCATCCGCTCCCAACTTTTTCCCTTCTCCTTCTTCCACGCAAAGTAGCGTTTAGAGGCAGAACCGGCAAATAGCGATAACAGCAGCGGGGAGAGGGGGGGGGAAGCGATGCAAAGTGGCAGGCGCCGGTGCGGAGGGGCGCGGGGCGGGGAGGGAAGCGCAGAGCAGCCTTTGACAATTAGCCCCAGCTTCTAATTTGCGGAGAGGAGGGGGGTTAATAACAACAACCCGGCAGCGGCTCGGGCCTGTGCGGACCGAGCGCCCGGGGGAGGGGAGGGAGGGAAGCGAAGGGAAGGGGCGCCGAGCCGAGCCGAGCCGAGCCCGGCCACCGCCGCCACCCACCGCCGCCGCGGAGGGGAGCGGAGCGGGGCCGCGTACCGCCGATCATGGAGCTGCCGATCCCGGCCGCGCCGCACTTTTGCGGGGATTACACTTTAAATGTCCGCAGCCCGCGCACATACCCATGGCAAAGCGAGTTTATACGAGGCTGCACGTACACGTGATGCGCAGACTTTGCCAAGAGGAACTATATTTTTCCCCCTCTATTATCCAGTCCATTTTTTTTTTTAAATTCTGCTTTGTTTTGGGTTGTTTGCAATCCCCCCCCACGCGCCTACAGCTAAATTTCAACCCCGAGGTTTTCGCTTTACAGAGAGCATTGCTGCAAACTTCGCAAAATCAGCCCTTCGATTCGCTTTACGCTCAAGTTTCTGGGGACGATGCCAGCGGCCCCCTCCCCCCCGCAGCATGTTATACTTTTATTTTACATTTTTGCTATTGCAGGCCCGGCACACTCCACAAAAAAACTAGTTCGACTTCCTTTTTTTCCGGTAGGAAATAAAAAGCACCGAGTTCTCGCGCTTAGCGTATATTTCGCACGTGTATATACAATGTATATTCAGCCACACGAGCAATTATGTGTAAACACACGCGGTGTACTTTGTATTTACACATCCAATAACTTGCACTTCTTTTTAAATAACACATCGGGATCGACAATTTTTAAAAAAAAAAAAAAAACACAGACAAGTTACTCTAACAGCAAATTGTAACTTTACCTTAAATGGCCACAAATATGTTCACAATATTCCAAAGGGGGGAAAAAAGGAACAAAAAATAAAAATAATAAAAAAAGAAGAGAGGAATCTTCTGCCAAAGTGCTTTATTATCTCACACGTGTGTGACCCTCCAAAACCACGAAGAAGTACTGTAAGTGTCAGTCCTGCTCCGGGGTACTCCACAGCTTTACAGGCACCCTACACCTGGCTTTGTTGGGATTTGGGGTTCCCGACCACCAGCTCCCCCACCAGCCACCAGCCAGCCACAAAAAAAAAAAAAAAACACCAAAAAAAAAAAAAGGCAAAAAGAACGAAAAAAAAAAAAAAGAAGGTCCGACAACTTTTCCCTCTATTGTTTTTACAAACACATGGTGACTGACAAACTGCGAGCGCCGTGGTGGCTCGGGGACTTTCCCCTCGGTCCTTCCTTAAAAAAAAAAAAAAAAAAAAAAAAAAAAGGCAAAAAAAAAAAAAAAAGGCGAAACCCCCCGAGCGAGCGCGGAGCCGCCCGTCCCAAACTTGTTCCAAGTTTACAGCGCTCTCCTCCTCCTCCTCCTCACCACCACCACGGCCTCCCCCGCGGAGACGCGGATAATAGCATCTTTCCCGGGCAGCCACATCGCCAGGCGCTCACATCCGGGCAATGCCCGCCGCCTTATAAGCGCCGCCGCCGCCGCCGCTCGCAGACAATGACGAGGGAAGGCGGGAGGGAGGCGGGCGGGACGGCACGGCACGGCGCGGGGCGAGCAAGATGGAGGGGCCCGCCGCCCCCCCCGGCCGCTCCGCGCCCGCACACGTGCTCCGCGAAAGCGCTGGGGGGGCGCACCGCATCCCCCCCCCCCCCCCCGCCGCCCCTGGTGGGGGGTTTGCAGGGATGGGGATGGTGTTTGTTTTTGGGGTGTTTTTGGGGTATTTTTGGATTATTTTGTAAGCTCTGGTGGAGCAGAGCGCAGGATTGTGTGCGGTGCCTGGAAATGAAACTGCGTGAGCGAGTGGGAAAGGGCGCAGGGAGCGAAGGGGCGCGGGGGAAGGGGAAGGGGGACGGACCGCAGGGAGGAGGCTGCGGGCCTGTGCAGGCCCCGCGCCTGGAGGGGATGAGGGGACGCAGCGGGTGCGGTGCTGCTGGGGCCGCAGAGCTGCGGGCCCCCTTTGTGTCCCGCCGCAGCTCGCTCGAGGGTGGTGGGAGACCCTCCGGGGTGAACGGGGGGCTTTGCTGCACCCGCGTTACTCCGCTGGGCCTAGAAAGTGTGAACGTCAAAGCACTAAAGGTGCCATGAATTTACACCCTTTGGACCCAGAGGCCTGCGCGGGGGGTACCAGCCACACGTACACATCCTAGAAAATTTGTAGCTTTCTAGATCCCAGGCCTCATTTTCACTGAGGAGAGAAGGCCTCGTTTAGCCTGGAGAAGAGGAGGCTCAGAGGTGACCTTAGTGCAGTCTACAACTACCTGAAGGGAGGGTGTAGCACAGTGGGAGTCGGCCTCTTCTCCCAGGCAACTAGCGATAGGACAAGAGGACACAGCCTCAAGCTTGGCCAGGGGAGGTTCAGGTTGGACATTAGGAAGCATTTCTTCTCAGCAAGGGTCATTAGCCATTGGAAGGGGCTGCCCAGGGAGGTGGTGGAGTCCCCATCTCTGGAGGGGTTTAAGAAAAGCCTGGAGATGGCACTTAGTGCCCTGGTCTAGTTGCCATGGTGGTGTCAGGGCAATGGTTGGACTCGATGAGCCCAGAGGGCTCTTCCAACCTCATTGATTCTGTGATCTCCATCTTCTCCCTGATCCTCTCCCGGAATGGCAAGTGTCCTCCTTTCCACCACGCACGCACCACAGTACGCTCAGAGATACTCTCAAATAAGGACACGTGGTCATTTGTACCTCACAGCAAAATGGTGGAAGAAAACCAGAAATGACTTAAAGGCCTTTCCAAAGGGCACGGAGCGCAGACAGACCGTGTAATACAGAAACACCCGATCACTCTTCACTGGGAAAATGTCACCAGGTCAGTGCTGGTGCCCCCTCAGCAGTGCTCCACAAGCTGGCTTCCCACTGACCACCAGCTACCAACGTGGAGCGTCCCCCACGCTATGTGAACAAGGCCATCTTCCAGCGTGGCCTTAAAACCAAGTGAGAAATGGGCGCTAAGGTGGCTGCCTGGGAGAGGGGTGCCCCTGCCCACTTGGGTGTTCTCCTGGGGCTGTTACAGAAGTGGGAGGAGACCTGGTCTAGACGGGGGCTAGACTCCCTCGGCAGCTGGAGGCTGAGTTTGTGTCTGGAATCAGATTGTGTCTGGAATCAGAACTGCCCATAACCTGCTCCAACAGACTGCTCCTTCAGGAGCCCCCAAGGCCACCAGCATGCCCATTTCTCACGCAAAGTAATGGTTCAGAGACAACACGTACCTTCTCATCACGCTTCTAGCTGAGCTGCTGGCCCTCGTGGAAGTCAAGCTGGAGTCTTCTGTTCCCAGTGAGTACAGCATCACGTTTGGTGCCTCCAAAGACAACTCCATCACGTGTTGCATATGGGTCAAGGAAACCCTTCTCTGTACTTCCCTGAGCACGGGCTGCCATAGTTTTGCCTGCGTCCTGCTTGCAGGGAAGAAGTGCACAGATGTCCTCCCAGGAGGAGGTGGCACCTGCTGCCACAAGGGCTCTATCTTCTGCCCCAGCCATATTCATTTGGAAGAAGGAGCCAGTGGGAAGGGACAGTGTACACAGTATTACTTACTGCTTTTAGCATATTGGCTTCTATGTGTCCTCAACGACTGCCTCGATGGCCAGAGTACCAAGTTCAGCAAGGCCCTGAGCCTGGAACTGTTCCTGAACACCACCAGTGACAGCCACTGGGGCCTGACTGCATGTTTCACCACGCTCCCTGCCATGGATGTTCCTCTGAGCGCCTTGTAGATGAAGAGTAGATGCGGGAAAGCAGCAAGAGCAGCGTGCTCCGTGAGGGAGGGCAAGCTGGGAGCTGTGGGCAACCGCAGGTGGGCACAGTCCCACAGGCCTCACACAGATGATGGCACGACGTCCCACAGCCCTGGTGCAGATCATGGGGTGCAGTCCCACGGCCCCGATGCAGATGATGGGGCACAGTCCCACAGCCCTGACACAGATGATGGGGCACAGTCCCACAACCCTGATGCAGATGATGGGGCGCAGTCCCACAGCCCTGATGCAGATGATGGGGCACAGTCCCACAGCCCCGGTGCAGATGATGGGGCACAGTCCCACGGCCCCGATGCAGATGATGGGGCGCAGTCCCACGGCCCCGGTGCAGATGATGGGGCACAGTCCCACGGCCCCGATGCAGATGATGGGGCACAGTCCCACGGCCCCGATGCAGATGATGGGGCACAGTCCCACAGCCCTGACGCAGATGATGGGGCACAGTCCCACAACCCTGATGCAGATGATGGGGTGCAGTCCCACAGCCCTGATGCAGATGATGGGGCACAGTCCCACAGCCCCGGTGCAGATGATGGGGCACAGTCCCACGGCCCCGATGCAGATGATGGGGCACAGTCCCACGGCCCCGATGCAGATGATGGGGCACAGTCCCACGGCCCTGACGCAGATGATGGGGCACAGTCCCACAACCCTGATGCAGATGATGGGGCGCAGTCCCACAGCCCTGATGCAGATGATGGGGCACAGTCCCACAGCCCCGGTGCAGATGATGGGGCGCAGTCCCACAGCCCTGATGCAGATGATGGGGCACAGTCCCACGGCCCCGATGCAGATGATGGGGCACAGTCCCACAGCCCTGACGCAGATGATGGGGCGCAGTCCCACAGGCCTCACACAGACGATGGCATGACGTCCCACAGCCCTGATGCAGATGATGGCACAACGTCCCATGGCCCTGATGCAGATGATGGGGCGCAGTCCCACAGCCCTGACGCAGATGATGGCATGAAGTCCCACAAGCCTGACACAGACGATGGCACGACGTCCCACGGCCCTGGTGCAGATGATGGGGCACAGTCCCACAGCCCCTGGCCGGCGGGCAGAGCAGTCTGGTGACACCCACAGCTCCGGCGCCAACGCAGCTGTCCCCTGACAGAGGTCAGTACCGAGCGAGGCCTGAGGCAGCCCGGGAAGCCTTGCGAGGGCCTGGGGGCTGTGCGGGACAGGGCACCCCCTGCTGTACCCCCGGGAGGCCTGGACTGACATGGAGCAGGGGCCGGGGGCACGCCCGGGGGCGGCTGGGGCTGGCTGGAGGCGCAGGGCCCGGGGGCGGTGCCGCCCTTCCCGCCCTTCCCTTCCCGCCCTTCACGCGCGGCCCCTCACGCCGCGGCCGCGCTCAGGGCCCGGCTGGCTGCCCGGGCCAGGAGAGCCCCAGGGCAAGGGCCGCGGGGGGCTTTCGGGAGGTGAAAGGCCGCCGAGCCCCCGGAGCGAAGCGGGATGGCGCCGCAGAGGTACGCAGGGCCCTGGTTTCCCTCCGGCGGGCTCTGGGGCATGGCGGGGAGGGGGGTTCTGGTGGCGAGGGCTCCTCGTTCGCTGTACCCCAGGGCTGGGTGTCAGGGGGCTCAAAACACAGCCATTTCCCTCTGTTATTGAAGTTTTTTTATCTGTGAGTTATCATTCCATTGGCACCAACAGTGGGCTTAGTGCTGTACGTGGTGCAAAGGACAGAGGGCTGATGCCAAATTCCTTAGTGTTTAAAATGCAGATTTTTTTTTTTCCTCAAAGTGAATCGATACAGAGAAAACCAGAGGAAAAAAAAAATCGTATGAGCCCACAGAGGAGAGATGAGGCTTTAATTAATTAATTAACCCAGCAGTGTGTCCAGGATCTTCAGATACCACTGAAGAAATGACACATTGGTAGGGATGAGACTGTGAAGAACAAGGCCTTGTCGGTCTGGGTGATGTTCATTCCCAGCATATAGAAGGGAAGAGGAGATGGGGGGATCTCAGAAGCCGTGGGGTGCACGGCGGGCAGGGCTGTCCCAGCCCCGATTCCCAATTTCTCAGTGCTTCGTCGGTGTTTCTGCCTCTTGTGCTCAGCTATTTCAGTACCTTGTTTCAGCTTACTGCATTTCCTGGCCTGCTGCTGCTGCTCTTCATCATGATTATACCGGGCGTGTCGTTTCAGTGTTTCAGAAGAAAGAAATTGTTAATGTAATAATTAGGGATGTAAATTACACCTGATTTGTGCCTGGCCTGTTCGGATATCAACCATGTTTTAGTTGTGGATTAATCAAGTCATAATTAAATCCATTTTTAATATTAGCAATAACTGAAGCATTGGTGGTATTAAAGTAATATAAAAATGCACTACTTTCAGGGAAAATAGAGGTAAATATAATTATTCACCTCACAACAGTGAAATATTAATAAACCACAAAATGTAAATTTACGGTGACACGTAAGACTTCACACATAGTAGCACAAGTGAAGCTGGTTTCTGTAGCAAGACCTTGTCTTTCTGGAGTACACTAGGTTGGCAGACTGAAAATTAATGCAGAAGCTACAGTTAAAAATGGGCTTTGGTGTTTTGTTTTCAAATTAAATAGGAAGAGGAATAACACAACAGCCGTACCGGCCCCAGTATTATTTATTTTGCGATTTTAATCCACTGCATTTTATACTGTCCCCATATTTTCAGTTTTCAGTGTGACACAGAATTCTGTATGGACAATTCACAAGCGCAGATGTTGCTGCGGGCCGAGAGGGGCTGCTGGCAATTAGGCCTTTTACCACCTCAGCAGACACGGATGTGGAACCACACGATGTTAGCTGGAGGACTCTGTTAATATGGTAAGTGTTAAAGCACGAGCATTAGACAAAAATTCACATCTTGAGGTTCCTGAATGTGTCCATTAACTATATGTCTCCAAAGAAATTTTTTCACCATGTCTGTAGACTTTAATAGCAGGATAGCAAAGTACTAGATTGCATTTTGTTCCAGTTTGGGGCTATGATTGTGCCCGTTTTCATTCCCATAAAAATCTATCAAAATGTGGGCTTATCATAAACCCGTGAAAAATCTGAGTGTACACACGTTCAGTGGATCCTCTTTATGGATTTGCAGATAAACTCTTTGGAAATTGTATCAGACTATTTTGAAAATAAATTGATTAATGTTGTGAAGCGCTGTGTTGCTACAATAACTGATGCCATGGAAGAACCCACGTGGAAATGGCTAATTCTGGCCTGCATACGGTGCCATTAACAAGTCCTAGGGCCACGCACCAAGTGATGGTGACAAAACAAGTGGCTGCGTGGCAGTTTGCTCAGTGAGCACGATCCGCTCTGCGCTGGACCAGGCAGGGGGCTGGAAAAAATGGCACGAGATGAGGTAATTAATGCCAGTGTCAAAACTGTGTGCTGAAGAAGCTGGCTGCAGCTACAGCGTTGATGCTCTCCTCTTCAACGCCACAAGCGGTGCTGAAGGAATGGCTGCTGCTGCCTGGCTGTCCGTGCTGCTTCTCCCAGGGCTTCCCTGGCCGTGCTCAGCACCCCACAGCAGTGCTTTTTCCCTCCCAGCGGGGCAGTGGCTGCCCAGGAGCAGGGGAGAAGGGTGCAGGCTCTGCTGCTCAGCACGTTCCTGGCGTGACGGCTCTGCACAAGCAGACAAAAAGAGCCATGTTGGGGCCAGGACAATAATTAAGACAGAGGTCTTTTCTGGTGAGTCATTTTTAAAGGAACGAGGCTGAAGCCACAACATTATTGCTAATGACTCCTTCCATGGGTGTTGCCTGTCTTTGCTTGGTTATGCTTTAAGCAATGTGTAGTGAGAGGTGATTTTCAAGAACTGGGTATTTTTGGCACTGAATCGAGAACATATCTGTGTTCTACCCAGAGATAACACTTTGCAGTTGTTTCCCCTGCTCCGCTTATTTGCTGTTTAAGACTGAAAATGGGCAGAGGACTGTAGGCCACACACATCTATAAAATATTACGCTTCACTTTATTCATAATGGTGTTTCAGATACTGAGTGCTAAACCACCAGAATAGAAAAGCAAGTTGATAGTTTTCACAAGGTCAGAAATTAGAAGCCATACCATCCAAACCCTGTTGGCATCCCACAAGGTAGGAACTTGCTCAGCACCAAACTGGGGGTGGGAATGAAAAAAAGGCTTATGAAAGGCTTCCAGACCTATCCAACAGTACCAGTATAGACATTTTAAGTCTCTTTTGCTTCACAAGTATGCATGGGCTAATATACATTAACAAGAAACCTTGAATCTGCAGTACATTGTGTACATGGTAAATATTTTTAGAAGTTAAATCCCATAGTCATTGGGTCAAAATTCTCGTTAGAACTAAATTCTCCTTGGAACAAATGTGAGGTTTAAGTAAGGACTGAAACGTCTCACCATGGTAAAACTTCTGAGGACAATGAAAGAGGAACCAAGAAATTTCCTAAGAAGAACCTCAAAATCCTGAGGGGATGAGCTGGAGGAAGAAATTTGGCCTTTGCAGATCCAAATGCTTTCACTGATGTCTTCAGGAGTGTTTGGAGTGTCCTATCCCCTGTCCTTTTGTCACAGCTGTCCTTTTGAAGCTGCCCACTTCAAAAATGCCCATTTCAACAGAAGACACTGTCCACAGCAAGGCTTTGCTAGAAGTGAGGGTGGGACTGCATGGTACATCCTGAGGGATGTGTCCCAAGTCCTACGAGACATCTGGTTAAATCAGTGTAAATTTATACTGATGGGATTAAATAGGTCTTAAAAGAACTAAAATCTTATCTGGATCTCAGCTGGAAAGTCTGTGAGCCGGTGAGAGAAGCACACGGTTGTCGGGAGGGCAAGGACATGCCACTTCCATCCCCTGTACCTCTGGCACTTCGGTTTAAGCTTTGTGACTCTTCAGCACTCTACAGTTGACATTTCTTTGCCAGCTTTTTCCCTTAGCCTTATTCTGCCCTTTTTTTTGCAGTTGTATTGTTTTTCCTTGTGTATTTATCAATGTGTTTCTTTAATAACAAAGGATAAAACATTTGTCAAGGTCTGGCCCTTACGTCTTTTAAGCTGAGGATTTTATACCTCTTCCTCAAGTGTGTAAGAGTCCAGTGCACCCTGATCAGAGGAGGTTGTACGAGTCAATGCTGCGTTGTCACTGGTTTGGAAAACACTGTCACTATAGAAATTCATAATGACTATTGAATTCTGAGCTCACGGTTTCCATCACAAGAGATCTGCGCTGCAATATGAGGTCTGAGGAGTGAAAAATGTGCGTGAGAGGAATGTGGTGTAAAGTGTGGATATCATGGACTGCCCAGGATTGGTAGGAATGTCATAGGATTTTGTGTTTTCCTTAGGGGCAGGTATAGAGAGGGGAAAAAAACCCCAAACTAATTTTTAATTAACCTTACTAACTGAATTTCTGAGTGTACAGTCAGAATTACAGTTGTGAGCTATGCAATCTATCTTCTAACATCTAACAAGTATCAGTTGAGCTCTTCATTCCCCTGTTTGCAGGACTGTAAGTTTTTTGACTAATAGGATCTCTCCTGTGGTCGCATCCAGCTATTACTAGTGCTCAACAGTGTCCACAGCATGTCTTTGGAGCCGAGAAAATTGAGAGATTGTGATTGCTACGAGCTATGAGAGCCAACACCTAACCAGCTCCAGCCTCTCTGCTGCAGCTCCTGGGCAGTCTCATTATGCCCAGCCCAAACACAGAAACAAAAACTCTGCTTTCACCTTCCTTCCCTTCTCAAATGTGACCGATTTTGGAACTGGTGGCTTGAGAGTTTGGAGGGAAATTCTGAGAGAGCAGTGTCATGGTATCCAAGGATTATGTTAGGGTTTCTGTAAGCAGGAGATGTGGTTCAGAGTAAACCAGAATGTGACTCTAAAGAGTAATTGTTATGCCAGAATGACATTCTGCAGGGATGCTTCTTTACAGAAATGTCTCTTTCTGATTTATCTGAACTGATTTTTATAGTATATAAAGCAGATTTAGAAAATAGCACTCGTCTTCCAGAATAATAATATTCACAAAGTTATTCTAGAGAAGACTTAGACTCCCGTTATCAATAAACTTTATTTTAGGGCCTAAATCTATAGGTACATATTGTGAGTTTATGGTAAGTAGTGTAGTTTAGTAAACATATATCCAGTACAGCCTCATTTCCACAGAAACAAAGGAACCAAAATAATACTACAACTTCACTAATTTCAGTACAGTTGAACTAAGAATAGGTTTCATCTATCACCTCAAAAATATTTGTTCTCAGATTTCCGTGGAAAGATAATATAGGAGGGAGAAAAATATTCTTCTGTACTTCTGTGAATTCCTATTAAAATTTGGTTTACTTTCTTATTCCCCAGTGGAGGAGTATGTTTGATTTCAATTAAAACGAAATGTCATCATTTTAGGACATGCTGCGTGGTTTTAACAGGTATGCAATGCCTTAGTCCATTAGGGAGAAGACAGTAGAGTCAAACTACAACGAAGTTAGTTCTGTCCGTTTATTTCAGTCGAGTAAACGGGCATATGTAGGTAGTTAGGGAAGTACATAGGTCGTGATGACAGCTCGGCTAAGAACACAAAATGTGCAATAAAGCAATTTCTTATAAAGATTTCAGCGGGTATCTTTAATATTTCCTAAAGAACCAGCATCTGGAAAAAATGTTTTTCCCCTGGAAACATTTTTAAAATATTATCCTTTTTTTTCATGAAATGATAGGGAGATGTTATTTGGAGGTGTATCATAGGTGATTTACTTAGCGAAAAGCCAGTAAAACAAACATTATTGTTACTGTTTGTCTCCTGCTTGTCATCTAGTTGCTGACTAAAGTACAGCAAAATATTCTCCTTGATATAATTTATGGCTTTCCTCCCAAAGCTGACAAATGAAGGTAGGAGATATTTGGAATGAGATGTGCCACCTAAAATGTCCACTTCACACTAACACAAACAAAAATGCGTGTGAGGTGTCTGGGCTCCTGGATGAATTCTGTGTGGTCATGAGTGTCATCACGGACAATTTGCATGTGCTGTCATTTTGCAGGACCAGCCCCTTTATTCGGGTACTAGAGGTTATTTCTCTTCAGATTTGGAATTGAATCAACACAGTATATGTATGAAACAAACTGTTCTTTTCTTCCTTTGCCTTTTATTTCTTTTCTGTTCTTTCTTCTAATTTGGAATTTGTGAGTAGTCATAAATATAACTGTATGGATACCAGAATTACCAGTTCAAATACAACTCCATCGTAGTGTTTGAAGACAAATCTTATTTTCCAAGTAAAGGAAGAAGCTTTGAGCTGTGAGATAACATCATACCATAACTTTGCATAAAAGATGGATTTGAAAAGTTGAACTCTGAATATATTTTGGGAAATATTTCATGCCCTTATTTTTCTTATGTCAAAATCTCAACTAATTTTTTAATTCTGTTTTAAATTCTTGTTTCAAATATGGAAGATAAAATTTCTTGATCACCCCCTAGACTAGAATTGCATACAGCCTTCCACCTATGGCCCTCGTGGCATCTTGTACAATGCAGTTAATAGTTGTCTATGTCTGCTAGCAATAACCTGGATCACATCCTAGGATCACTTTGGTTTCTTACAACCATACCATATTGATAACTGATATTTATCTTGCAATTCACATGTCCAGATCATTCTCCTGTATTGTTTCCAACTGATGCCTGTCAGGTTATAGCCTTTTTGCTATGATTGTCAAACTGGTAGACTCGTCTTACCTAACCTTAGCAAGCCAGGTGTGGATTCTCAGCTCAGAAAGAGGTGTCAACAAAAGCTGTGAAGAATCCCTCTCTGGAGGGTTCCCTATTTAGCTGCGTTTGCCTAGAGACCTGTCTTCTGGATGGCTCTGTTAGATGAGGTGAATCACTCGCTAAGTATATTTTCATTATATATTATTAAGGCTAATCTTCTTTCTATTGCTTCGGTCTTCATTGTGCAGCTCTTCCAGTATGATGCTCCTGTCATTGCCATTACCTCCCTTAATTTGTCACTGGAACATTTCATTAGTGTACTCCTCCCCTTACTACAGAGATCAGTGTTGAATTAAGCAGTAAGATCAGTTCCAGCAACGATCCTTGATGAATATTGTGGGTTATATTCAACCAGTACGTACAGAAACTTAGTCAGCTCCTCTTTTGTTAGCTAAATATCATGGTTTTTCAAGCTAACTAACAGTTTTTCTGTGTTAGATTATCAAATAGTTCTGACGTCCAATCGTTTTAATTTCTATGACTTCATTCTCATTAGCAGTTTTGTCTGTATTTTTGGTATTGAACTAATATTTTTCTATGTGCAAAGGTAGGACGAAGCTTGCAAATTCTACAAGTCATGTTGCTGTTGTTTCAAATATCATGTAAACGATGACATTTGAATAGAGACTTAAGATTTGGAAGCTTTTTATTTCATTCTAGCAGATACAGAATTAGACATTAAGGACCTTTTTCTAGGAGGCACTAGGAACTGGAATCTTACTGACCTCTAAGGCCATGGAAGGTTGTAGCATCTTGTGCCAATAGTCAGTGGCAGTGTCTGAACTCATTTCCCAAGTGTCATGGGAAGTAAACTATGAAATTATTTCAGTATTTCAAAAAGTTCCCATTTTCCTCAACATCTAGAGAACAGATCTCTGTCTTCTGAACAATTTCAATCAAGAAAAAATAGTCTAAAGAAGCACTGGAAGAAGAGTTAGCATATGGAGCCTGGGCCAGTAGCCACAGTTCCTGGGTGGTGCTGATGTGCTGCAGCTGATGTCTTCAGAGAGACGGGACAAGTGTCACAATTCACACAGGAACAAATTTGCTGAATCAATAATGGAAGAATGCGAAAGAAAATGTATCCACTTGGAGATTTGATGTTCTTTCTTCCTAGGATTTGATCGTACAAGAATAACTTAGTTACTTGGTTTTGTTGAAATCAAACATGCTTGTTCGTCACTTGCAAAAATAGGAGACTTCTGTCAAAGTGACACTTCATGAAAGGATACAAGCGTGCAGCTGCTGTATGACTGAGTGATTAAAAACCTTAATGATGGCTAATTCTTGGAGGTGATATGTTTGCACTCAAGGCCAAGCATCATAAAAATAGCTGCTTAGCTTTTTTTTCCTTAATGTGAAGTAAACCACCAAATAATTTTGAGTAGGTCTGCAAGAGTTTTCCTAGCCAGTTTTGCCCAGCTTAAGTCAGGCTATGACAGCCAGAATTCTCTTCTAATAGTCCTCTTTTATACATGAGTCTCCTCATAGTTTTTACACAAAAAAGTATTTTAAACTATCTAAGGCCAAGGGGATAGTTCACAACATTTTCTACAGCCAGCCTGCTTAAAAAATGCCAAGATAGATGGCATTTTCTTGGCTCATATATCGTGTGGAGGGACACTTCTAGAGAGTTTATGAGATTTAGTAGTCTATTCACCCAAATGGTGTTATTTAACATATTGAGTGTTCTTTGAAGTCTCTACATTGATGGCAGGAAATTGTTGTTATTATATATTATTATAATATACATATTAAGAACATATTGTTATTATAATTATATATTATTTTTATTATTGAGCTCAGGTGCATAGAAGATCATCAGAGATCCTTGGGTGTGGGTACTGTGCGCTGACATACGTTGCTTGTCCTTATAATCTAATTAAAAGATGATGTAAAAAATACATGGGAATAAGAATAGCAAAGGGATGAAGAAGAAAATAATTGAAGGAATACATGGTGGTTGGATTAGTTATTTTCACAATTAGCTGCTTGAATTAGCTACTTGACAAGCAATATAGAAGAAAGAATAAAGGGCTATCCCTGACAAGGGCAGTTTTTAGAGAAGCTGCTACTGTAAGTGTATTATGAGTTAAGTATAAAGAGCTTCAGGTTTCAGTTAAATGGATTTTGATTCTGCTTATTTTTCTAATGCTAGATTTGTTTCATTTCCATAGTAAGCCCCTTTTATTAAACCACGCAGTATATGATAGAAATGTCAACCTTTGTTTCAAGTGCAACAGAGTTTTCTGGGAACAGCCTAGGACATAATCTGACTGTAAGAGAAAGGACAAAAATGTGTATTTGTGCTTTGTAAAGAAATTGAATGTAAAATCTTAACGCTTGATTTAAATACTGTGAACTGGAGACACAGGTATGTTATTTCTACATCTAAGAGGTGATCTGCTTTGCCATCGATCAGCTCATCATTCTACCCGTGTTTTCTCTGGCATGGTCATCAGAGGTTTGATTCTATCGATCTATCTGTGTTTGCTAGGTGGAGTGCCATATCAGCAGGGGAAAACAAAGGGAACAGCTATGTGAAAACTGCCCAAAAAATCTATTAGCATTTGCTCAAAATTGGGTTGATTAATTGGGGTGAATATGAGGAAGGAGATTCTACTAGAATTTATTTTCATGGCAAACTAGTTTCAATGTTTTGGAGGGAACCAAATTCCATATTAAACTGCAGCTGGAAGTAGGTCTTTGTTCATCCACTCAGGAGGAGAAAAGATGACATTGGATAGATACAACCATGTATTTGTGGAGACGTATATATATGTACGTGTTATATATACATTAATATATATATATGTACATGTTATATGTGTAGTGATATCTATAACCAGTCAAAATTAGTAATGCATCTGGGGTGTGTGAGATACTTGTTCATAGATGAACTCCGTAAAAATGTTGTAATAATGAGTATTACAGAAACAATCACAAGCTTTATTTTGCCTTACACAGACTGTGAGAGTTGTTAGAAGAATGATCATAACAGTGTTCTGTCGATGGAGGAAGCAGGGAACCCACTGCATAAAATATGCGTTTTTTCCAGTTCACATAATGAATTTAGGTGATCAGGGGCTGTCAGGTTTTTATGTGGTGCAGCAAAAATATCGAATAAAATAGAAGAATTTATCTGGAACATGCTTTCCTTCATCATAAATGGATTTTCCCTGTAAATTTTCGAACATAGTTGAAAGCAGTGGAGGACTTCTGGGAGTTCATCACAGCGATAGTTCATTACACTATTCAAGCAGGTTGTTGTAAAGATTCTGCAGCCATGCACAAAGTTTAAATTGAGCTTGTTGATGTTAGCAGAATAGTTCTTATTGTCTTGGGGGGCTGGTCTCATCTTGGAAATTTCAGTAAATGTGAGATGATTCTGGGGGGGGGATAGTTCGAAAAACGGTTGCAGCAAACCACCACGTTCCATCTAACTTTGACCACGGTGGGATTTAGCTGGGTTTGTGCCTTGTTTCCTGTAAATTATCCCTGATAATTTCTGCTCTTTCAGGCTCACAGCTGTGAAATGTGAGTGTCCACTGGCTTGCAAACGCTGCTAATTTAGAATTTCAGCACTTTGCATGTACCCTCCATGTAATGTTTGAATAATCATAAATACAGAAGAGGAAATATATACGTGGAAAGAGGAAAAATATGTGCATCTTCCACATCATATTTTGAATATTATCAAAAGCAATAAAATACCTTCCAGTACTCGATGGAAAACTGGAGCGTTTCATGTAATGTTGTGAACGTTGGTGTGTTTCCTACTACAAAGCTGGTCAGAAAATTTTAGTGAATTCTACATTTCAGAGAGGGGACTACATCAGGGAAGTGAACTGAGAACAAAACAGGACTCTGTCCATCACCTTTGTAAAGGTTTTTTGAAAGTGTGAGCAGGCCATCATAGAGTTAAGTATTAAACGTGTATGTAAACCAGTGATATACATTACAAAAATAGGATTTTTCATTCTAATACAGTTAATTAAAAAACTTCATAGCAAAAATAAAATCCTCAAGGAGTCTTTCCATGGATGTCAAAATGTTTGGCACAAAACTACCCGGAGTCCACACCCCAGCTTTCAGGAAATACATTTAGGGCTGTTTTCTGGATTCTTAATTTAAACTAACTGTTCTTGCTAATCACATAAAGGAAGATACTATATCGAGTTTGGCAGTAGATACTTAAATGACCAAGGAGATAGTTCAAAGAACTGCAAGACAATCTGTTCGGCTCTCTTTGGCTACTGCTGTTCTGGCTTCTGGTAAGTCCACCAGTTCACCCAAGGCATCTGGATTTAGTAAAGCAAGAGCAGCGTGAACGTGCAGCCATAGCTGACCGAACAACAGCAGCAAAGCCTGTTGTAGCTGCGTATCTTACCGAAGCCACGATAAATCACAGGTCTGATCCTCTTGACTGTTCAGAATCCAAAGAAACCATCTGGCCAACATTCACACTTCTGGCTAATAAGCACCTTGGAAGCTCTCCCACTATTGTGTCATGTGGACGAATATGCAAGGCAGGAGGATTGTATGCTCGCTCTACAGGGTGAGAATACGCTCTGCAGCCTCACTCTACAAACTCTTTATGTTTAAATTTCATGTCCGCTCAGGAGCTTATCACTGTCAAACTAGTCGTGCTCACCCTTGGTTACCACTGTCACCATCCCTTCTGGCAAAACAGTGACTCTCTGGGTTTTGGCTGAGTCTTCTGTGTCTCACGCTTTGCATTGTGTCCACTGTCACTGCAAAATGATCACCCAGATCCTCAGAGATCCCATCAAACAAGGTGTTATTTTTACAGCCACAAGTTCTGTGTGGACGTCCTACCTCCTTCCCTTTTCCTAACAAAATGTCTCCTCTGCTCTGTTGAACCCTTTGCTCTCACAGTTGGCTTTTGCACTGGGTTTCTTTCTTTCATATGCCTTCTTTTCAGGATTTGAAGTTGAGAAAAAATCTATCTTCTTGTAAGAACACATTCAGTATGAAACCAGATGCTAACTTCCTTCCATCTATTTTCCACACCCCAGGCTTTACTCAGAGGATTGCAATGAAACAAGCGCTCTCAGCAGATGTCTTTGGACCACTGCAGTGCTTTCCATGGCAGTAGAGCAGCCTTCACTGCAACAAAGCACTCAAATTTCTTATGCCCAATGACAAGAAAATGCTTAAATATATATGCTCAGAAGTAGGGACATGAGCAGTGTTATCTCCGTGGTTTTAAGGACACACGTATGTGCTTAACTCTAAGGGTATATTTTTAAATGCCAGTTAAGCATGTGCTTCATGCTTAAACACTCTGTTGAATCAAGATGGGAACACACATGTGGTTAAAATTAAACATGTATTTAGTGCTCTTTTGGAGGCAAAACCTAAACTGCTATTTTTAGTCTCTGCCTGAGGAACTATGCCCTCTTCCCTTCCTATGACTTCAGTATTAAAAGAACCTCCTCTGACAAAATGTATTTTTCTTTCTCTCTGTGTGGATTGCAGACATACTTTTTGGTAGCAGCAGCTTCAGCTGTGATCTAAAGGAAAACCCCCCGAGTCTCTAGAAAGTTCAAGCTCACACACCTTCATAGATGTGTACCAAGAAGCTCAGCATCGTCTGTTCCTGGTTTTTCAATTGATAACAATACAATGTTGTTACAGTAACAAGACTGTGGCTTTCCCTGGTGAATGATTTACTACATGAAAAATGGGTTAATTGCTCCTTAATTGTCATTCTTCAAGTTTTGGCCCTTTGCTATATAAGATTAGGCATAATTTATTTTACTATTCTGAGCACTTGTATTTTTTGATAAAGCACAGATTTCAATACTGAAAATACATATCACATAGGGTCTTCCCACCTCTTTCTTTGCTAAAAATCCTTTTTGTTCAGCAAATGCTAATTACATTTTTCTCTCCAACTGGCTAATTGATTATGAGGTCTATGGTTGTCCTAGATCAAATGCACGGTGGTAGCCCACAGCAACTCCTGAGGCATCCAGGTCTGGAAGGATCCTGAGCACCCCATCCTGTGGCTGTAAAATGTACTTACAGTTTCCTGAAAGGAGACTCAGCTTTCCAAAGCTGACATTTCTTCATGCTGTAATGAATCATAGAACCATAGAATTGTTAAGGTTGGAAAAGACCTAAAAGATCATCAAGTCCAACCGCCGACCCAATGCCACCATGCCCACTAAACCATGTCCTGAAGCGCCACATCTAGGTGTTTTTTGAACACCTCCAGGGATGGTGACTCCACCACCTCCCTGGGCAGCCCCTTCCAATGCCTAATGACTCTTCCAGTGAAGAAACTCTTCCTAAGATCCAGCCTGAACCTCCCCTTCTGGTCTATTTAAGGCACAAGATGACCAGCTGAAGTTACAGTTAAGTATTGCAGATAGAAATCTGAAGTTACTCATCAATGCTACCTACACATGGGAGTCAGGCCCCCAGACTTCTGTTCTTTCAGATTATTTGCTTTGCTGTAGAATAAACCCCAGCCAGAGTGATAGTTGTGCCAATAGTTCTTTTTCTTTCGGGTAATCCATTGTGTGGGATGAAATCTCTATTTCTGCAAATGTTTTAAGGATTAGAAACTCAGTCAGGACCAGGTTTTAAAAGTAGCTCTTCTGAAAAAAAAGAGATAGGACACAAACAGAGCTCTAAGTCTTCGAAACAAAACTGCACTTGTTCACTGAATTTCATGGAGAAAGGGTAAGAAAGGTCAGGTG
Source organism: Nyctibius grandis (assembly GCF_013368605.1). Taxonomy (NCBI): domain Eukaryota; kingdom Metazoa; phylum Chordata; class Aves; order Nyctibiiformes; family Nyctibiidae; genus Nyctibius; species Nyctibius grandis. Next base: position 6,133,381 of record NW_027167473.1, read on the forward strand.
ACTGGCTCTCACCCCTTTTTGGCAAATTTTCATCAATTCCACTCAGCCCAAATGCCTCCTGTGTGCACAGAGAAACAAAATACACCTCTGTAGGATGCTCCTGTGCCTGGCAGCATCCCTTCTGCTGCTGCTTTCTCCTCAACGTGGTAAAGTTGGCTGTGGCATTCCCTTCATCCTAGGTTTAGACCTTGCAAGTGGCTTAGCTGAGACCATAAAGTAAGTCTCCCTGGAGGTAATATACCTGCTTTTGTGTTTCCTCAGTGAGCCTTCATTTGACTCCTTCTGTATCTTGTTTTGCTTCATACAAAAACATTCTTTTCATTCACTTTTCACATAAAATATAATATTAATGGACAAATTATTTATTTTCTCGACAAATCTGTCTTCCTTTCAATCTTTGCTGGTTCAACATTATTTAAAATACATTGTACAAAGATGCTGAGGTATCTTGACAGCTCTGCTTTCATTGGCTTATTCCTGGATTTAAGCTCCTAAATCACTTGGGCACTTCTACAAAACTCCTTCACCCAAGGTAAATAATCTTGAACACAACCCACATTTTTTGAAAAGGCTTTTTTTGAAGCTGTTCCCAAGTGACTTTAATGTTCCACATTATATAAAACATAATAATTGTCTTATTTAAAAGAAAATATTCTTGTGTGCTATCATCTATTCATTCCATTATTCAGTGGAGTTTTGAACAATCAGGCCTAAAAAATGAAGGCATGAATAGAATGATGTTGCAAATGCACCGACTTCTCTATGTGGCCTTCATTATAATTGTCAAGAATAAAATTTACATAAATGGAGAATGTTGTTTTTTGCTTTGTTTTTTTATGTTCCAAGATGACTGTTTTATCTGTGCAATGTAATCTCGGAAACAAGAGTAATTGAAAACATCAGAAAACTATCGGAGTGAATATGGCATATCATACAAAAATGTTCATTTTGTACTTTTTATATTGTTCTAAAAGGAAACGCTGAAATAATTGTCCACATAATTGTTTCTTTTGCTGTTATTGAATTCCAAGAACATTAACAACAGAAGGAAGGGCTGATATTTTGCCTTCTCCTGACCTCTTCCTCTGTGTATGTTCCCAGCTGATGAGTATTGGCAAAACTTAGTGCCATGGTCTAGTTGACAGGGTGGTGTCAGGGCAACGGTTGGACTCAATGATCCCTGAGGTCTCTTCCAACCTGGTTGATTCTGTGATTCTGTGATTCTGTAACTGTTATTAATCCAAAGAGCCCAGCCCCGAGGACCTGGTGGTACCTACTCTGAGCGTGAACGTGCTTGTTGCAGAGTCTGACTGCGATGCTGTGCAGGGCATGCTCCTGGGCGCAGGGCCATCAGCTCCCGTTGATAATGCTGAAGAAAGGGAACCCAACGTCTAAAACAGTCATGTTCCTGTGGAGACTTCTGGATTTTTAACAGTACCAGTGTAGAAAGCTCAGAGAAGGAAGCAGCAGCCTTTGCTCCCTCCGGATTTTCTGTAATAAATGGAGTTATAAAGGCATGCAGGATGCTTATGGCAGCTAGGAAGGGGCAGTAAGGGAATGATATTTACAAAAATATTTTTTCATCCACTCTCCAACCTACTGCTGAAGTGTTGAGGTGTAGCATCTAACAGTCAAAACTGATGGTGTGGCTTATCTGAAGATGCACCCTGCTCAAGAAGAGCCAGTCAGTTATAGATGATGTTCTGAATGTAATTTATCAACCTGGCATCATTCAACAAGTGATCAGGAATGATGAATAAGAACAAGGTCTTCATGCAAGTCAACTCATACACCATGACATTGCTGTTGGGAGAGTGGAGTCCTAGCAGGACTGGTGGATAGGCTCCTGCTGAACTGCGAGATCTGAATTCCCCAGCTCTGGTGTTATTTTTATTCACAAGTTATAAGGGCAGCTGGTTTGTATTCCACTGTGCAATCACTGCACAGACCTAGGAACAGCTTAACTTTCATCTTCATGAATTTGGAAAGGAAACAGTAACACAAAGAGCAGAAAACCCGTAGTGGCATGAGTTTTCTAGCATCAAACCCCAGTTGGTCTTGGATCCCGATGAAGTGCTTCTTATCGCTGCAAGAAAAATTTACTGCTGACTCAGATACCTACATTTAGATGTTTACTTGTGAGGTTTACTTGTGAGGTATGTGTCTGTGCTCACCCTAGCGTAGACCCCTATGTCTGGCTATCTTGCACCCACATACCTCCACTGACTATAAAGGTGTTCTTAAACTTGTAGCTCACAGCCCAGTGACAGTGTTTGACTCCAAATGACTGTGACTCTATATGAAATGGTCCTGAAAATCCATGATCTAGTTTAGTTTTTCTCACTTATAACATCTGTTTACTTTTTGCACCTCATGAGGCAAGATTTAGGGGGAAGATATCAAGAAAAGACTGTCACAAATAGAGGGTGAACTCGGGTTTGGCTTTTGTAGATGTTTTGCTTTTGATAAAAAGTTAAATTTTAAACTAAACTACCTGCCATCATCCCTTTAACACGATGGAGCTGCAGTAATATTGCAGTTTTAGGATTTTTAAAATAAAGATTCTCCCATTCTTTTTTAAGACAAATTTTTGGCTGTACTTTAAGAGTTCTGCATCGATAGCTGATGAGGTATGGCTAATAGGGCCCTCCGGAATCCTAAAAAAGAGCAGTCATATTTCAAGTTGAAACCTATTCTAAATTTTTGCAAGAAATAGGGTTGTGACGTGCTGGTTTTTACAGATAGAATCAGCACCACACAATGGGCTGAACTTTCTCATACTCAGAAACAATAATTCCACCTGAATACTGGGAACAGTAGGGCCACCTCCTACCCATGAGACAGTAAACCAGGCATTGACACAAGATCTGCCTCCGCCTCGTGCTCATTCAGGAGGTTTGAAAATTGCCAACTCAGAACCTACTGATTGCAGCATGTGTATCATCTCTTTCGCTGCTTAATATGCACTAAAAGTAAATAAATATTTTTAAATTGCTTTAGAAGGAGTAATGGTATTTCACGAAGTTATCCCTGAAATACAATAACCTCCTGTTCCCCAGCAGGAACTCCAGGGCCTTGTTCAGATCCATGGGTTGTGTTGTCTGTAAAACTAGAGAGAGAGCTTAAAAGGTTGAAAAGAAATGAGGGATTAGGAAAAAAAAAAGCACTAGAGGGAGGAAACACAAAGCAAACCTGCATCTGGCTAGTGTAAATGAATAGGTTCTTGCATATTAAATGTTCTCGTTGTTAATATTGAGTCACAAGTGAAATATTTTCAATAAAAGCAATGATGCCCAACTGCATCATTTCAACAACTCCTGTCTAACCTCATGGCAAATATTTAATACCTTATCCTCACCCCTGGCTTTAACAGTGAGCCTTTGGGGTCGGTGGGGAACCACGGAGGCACAGCTGGCGTGCACACCTCCTCTGGATCCTCGGGGCCCGGCGGTCTGTGCAGTCTGCAGGCTCCTCCGTGACCCTTTCTGCACGTCCTTGAGACCGGCCGTACCCAAGGGATGACAATACCGTGTGCTGCCTTCTGAGTCAGGGAAAGCTGCACGGATTTACACAGCTGAGTATCTAGTTCAGCTGACCTAAAGCTTTCCTCGTGCTCGCTTGTGCTCAGAGGGGGCACGGCCACGTGCCTGTCAGCGTGCTCGCGGGGCAGCTCTCTGCTCTGCGTTGAGAAAGGTGCCACAGCAGAGATTCATAGGTTGTGACTTTACAGGTCTGGTCTGAAGATATAGATGAAACAGCTGATATTCCTAGGCTTAAAATGAGTCAACAGCAACAGCTAAGATGCCTCCAGCTGGCAACTCAAAGCACGCAAGGCTGATTCTTGCAGTCACCCACCACGAGAAAGCATCTCCCTGCTGAGTACACAAAGATCCTGCAAATCAGCGGAGATGCCTGCCGTCAGATGAGGCCCTTACCACAACGTTACAGCTTTGGCATCCAAAAATGGAGACAACCTGAGATGTCAGATGCCTCTAACTTTGTAATTGGTGGTTAAAGTCTGTTTGTCTCAGAGTAACGGGAGCGTTGGGGCTGAGGAGTGGTAGCACCCACATCTCCCGCTGGCTTCAGGGAAAGCTGCCGGGCTTTGCTGTTCCCCAGGAATCGGGGGCAGAGAGTTCTCTCATAAATACTCCCAGTGCTTCAAGATTTCACTTTGAATTGTGCTTTAGAAATTAAATGGTCATAATTACCATTATTGTTCTATATTTTTAGTAGATTAACAAAATTACTGGCCTGATTGTTCTCCCAGTTATACCCCTTTAGGTTGTGCCAGATCTTTGGCTAGTCTGTAAGCTAGCCCAGCTCCACTCGAACGACAGAGCTACACCAGTTTACACCATCATGAGGCCCAGCACACTGGCTTCACTGGGAGTGCTTGTGATTTACATCAGGATAACAGAGCAGAGTCAAGCCGTGCTTTCCACTCCAAGCTTCTTATTGTCAAACCAGTTATTCTGTAAGTGGAAACAAGAAGCAATCTTGCTTTTTATTTCATCGCCAGGAAGCACCAGAAATGCGAGGGGTCAGTAAAGGAAGAGGAGGATAAGGAGAAAAGCAGACTGTCTAAAGCAAAGATGTGTTTCTTGCGTGAATAACTCCCTAACAATCTGCTGAAGGAGTGATTTTGTATCAGCCTGAAACCCCAAACCAGCATCATTTTAATTTGCCAAGCACCTGCGAAAGAATGCAGCTGCAAGACCATGGGAAAACAATGGGAACTGTGACAGTTCATTAATATAAACCAGCAACTAGATTTAGTTGGAGAAGTCAGTGATACAGGATTACACTGGAGGACACAGTGGCATTCCTGAAGTATGCCAGCAAGCAGCTAACTAAGATTATAGATGTGTGGACATGATTTGAACCTGAATGGTTATTTGGTAACTGTTACAATTTATTGTGTATGTCAGACAGCAAACAAATGTATAAGGAGGAGTGATTGCTTCAGCATTTCCTTATTGCTTTGGGGTTTATTTGTTATTTGTGTTTTTCAGGTTTTTTTTTTTCCTTGTAGTTTGGCTATTTTTTCCGCTGAAGCAAAGAGTTTGGAAAGTGCAAGCGGTATTTAAAACTGGGATATGCACAGATGGGAATGAAGGAACATCTTCATGCGAAAATTGTTCTCGGATACATTTTGATCTAACTGGGTATGTCTCTGTACTAGGTGGAACATCCTGATTTTCATCCAGAAGGTGCTCAGGCAGCGCAGCGATGGTGCTGGTGGGAGACCTGAGGACAGATCCGCACCCAGGAGACCTGTCCTACCAGGGGCTCGGTGAGTTGTTGTGGGACAGGAGGTGGGAGGTTGGTGCTGGAGAGTGCTGCCCCACGCCAGCAGTGTGGTGGGATGCCGTGGAGGTGGGAGCAGTGGGCACGAAGAGGAGATGGATGCAGCTGGGGGATCCAAGCCTGTTCTCCCAGGTAAGCAGCATGGTGCAAGGGACGATAATCCATGGAAAGAATTGTCTTATGGAAAAATGGTGTTCAGAATTGAGCTGCCGAGGTCGTTAGCTGCTCCTGGTGTTTTGCCCTTTAAAAGTTTGCTGCTTTTAATGAGTTTAAGGTATATCTCTAGCGTGTAGTGTGATTAAGAGTTTCTGTCACTGCAAACAGCAGTTACAAATTACACGGTGGGCAACGATGTTCTAGGTAAATCCAAACCAATTTGCTTTGCATAGATTAGCAGCTACTGAAGAGATACGAGACACTAGACATTAATCTGTTAAAGATTTTCATGGGGTCGAGGGAGCAGTGTCGAAGAGATACTTTGCTGCCCATCTTTCTGGAAACAGGAAAATGTAATGAGAGAATAAGGAGTAAAATGGCATTCAGCTTTCAGATTTTAATAGTTTTGGGGAAATCTCTGTGATTAGGTCAAGCCAAATAAGCAACTGAACATGTCCGGTCAAACTTGCTCAATTTCTCCTCTTTTTCTTGCTTTCCTCCTCTCTCCCCTATCTCTCCCTCTCTTATTTTTAAAACTGAATTTTCTGATTTCCAGATGCAACTGCAATATAAAGTAGACATAAAACAAGGCAGTTAAATTCTTGAAGCCCATAATCTCTCCACATAACCCCTAAGAAAAAGGGTGTATCATCATCCAACTACTTACCGGTTATGGGTCCCCATTGCTGTACTATCTGTAAGTACAAGAGTAGCTCAGCTTATACATTTTTTAAGCGTAGGATACACAAAGGAAGCTCAACAACGTCTGTAGAACCACTGGAAAAGCTTGTGGCGTTGGTCAAAGCCAGCTTATTTCTTAAAGATGTACAGCGTATTGAGACTGCAAACGTCTCCTCTTGCAGCCTGTGACCCTACAGCTCCCACAGAGAAGACCATTTTTATCTCCACTGTTCCCTTCTGTCTTCCTCACCTCAAGGGATTATTTCCCCATAAACATCCCTCTCAATGACCATCTACGTGCTCTGCTTACAGCCTCTGACCTTTTTCAGACCTCCCTCTCACAGCAGTGGGTTTTCTGGACTCTCCACATCTTCCCCGCATGGAAGCAGTTGCTATTGCTCCCCTCCCCAAATCTTTACCTACACCAAGACTGCTACTCCTCCTACCACAAAGTTACTCCTACCAGTCCATAAGTAACTCCCTCCCCAGCTCTGTTGTTCACCCTTGTGCTGCAGAAAACTCTCTGCCAGTATAATATAACTGGGAAATTTTTGTTTAGTTGGAGTGATGTTGCAATCACAAATGTCTCTTCAGTGCATAGAATGGAAATGTGAAATACCTGTTATTTATTTGATGGCAGTAAAATGAGTAGCGGGTACGTGTGTAGAGTGGTACAACGTGGCAGTGATGGTAGATGTTGAGAAAGGGAGGAAGTATTTGAACGAGATCTGTTACACACTGGTTGTACACGGTCAGTTTTAGACACACGTAGCTAACACCTTCATTTTAAGATTTTCCCCTATTTCCTTTCTATCCAGAATCTCCCTGGAGTCACAACAGCTCTTAGGGCCGAGGTGTAGACAACTCACCTTTCATCACGTGTTTCCCTTGGATATCTGCTTTACTTTCCTTTCCCTAAACCCTGAATTTCGGTGTTTTTTTCCCTGCTCTCATGGAGTGGCTTTGCAATGCTTACCCTTAAGTAATAGTCAGTAAAGGCAAATTATGTTAAATCAAGCAAGGTTTATTTAATTGAGAAAATAGGAAATAGAGAGAAAATCAAACTAAATGAAATGAAAATGGAATAATTCATATCTAATCTAAGGTCTTGCTCAACAGAATGATTCTTTTAGTTATGCTCTCCGAGTTGAGCAGCAGTACTCTCACGGCTTTGCGTCTCTCATTGGTCCGCGCTCGCTTATCTGTATTTTTTATAAGCACGTGGCTATCAGACAGTGCCAGGTTAGACTTTGCTACCACATATAGACACATATTTCTCCATTTATTCACCCTTTAGTTATCTTAGGCTGCCTTTTTATTAATATGCAATACACCACTGTACCCCGTATTAATGAAGCTTATTATAAGATCCTGATAGAAAGCTTTCCAACTTCCTTCCAATTAACATGCAGTGCTTCAGAGGAATCCTCTGACTATGGGTAGGTGTTTGGCAATTGCACATAACCTTTTTTTCAGGTTAAGATGTCCTTGTTAGATTAAAGACTCCTCAAATGCTGATTACCTCCTCCGGTTGGTTTCTTCGTTGTTTTCCAGAGTAGTTGCTTTCCTATATTTTGTTTAGGTTACAGCTTAAAAGTATCATCTTGGTTTAACACTTTCAATTTATGGTAGACAAGCTCGTTTTAGATTGTTACACGTAAACCAGTGATTCTTAATTAGATGTACAACTAAACTGGAGGCAAGAAAACGTAGGTAGTCATGGAGTGGGTGAGAATTATGTCCTGGTGGAGGCTGTCTTGTGCCTCTCAGGGTAGGAGAATTTGGCAGCAGGCAGGACTTGGTATTTCACAGAGAACAAATCAGAATGGATAATTATTTCTTCTTCTCAAACTTCATGCTCTTAATTTAAAGTGGTGGAACAGATCTGGTTTTTAATGGTCATACAGTATTAGTGACCTAGGTGAGACTTTTGGGAGCTGTAATCATCTCCAAGTAAGTTGTAACAAACCTGGACGCTTAGGGGACATACCATTTGAGCTTCACCATGCACGTAAGGATTCTCATCTTCCAGGAGGGGGGAAGACACCTGCCTGCAAAACTAGAAATAAAAAACATTGAGAAAACTTTGGTGATTCCTTCGAAAAGGCCACCTCCAAGCTCCATGCTAAATGCAACAGTGAAAGATTGCTGGAGAAAATGACCTGGAAGCTCAGGCATAAAATGAGTGTTAGAAAGGCTGGTTTCCAGCGAGAGGAAGCCTGGCATCCTGGGTGATGAATCCTGGCACGTTTCGCTCCCACAACAAAGGCAAACATCTACATCGGTGCAGCTGCAGCGTTTCACCTGCTGCTGAGCTGCTCTCTGTGTGCACTCCAGAAAGCCTCGCCTGCTAGTTGGAGCAGTAAATGGAGGAGAGGCATCACCGTGACGGGGCTGGGCTCTAACACCAGCGCGCGAGCTCGGAGGTTTTGAGCCTACTCCCAGGTTTAGAAGTGCTTGTACATTTACAACGGTGTGACAGAACTTTAGAGCACAATATCCCACATAAACACTTGCTTTTTTTGTAGCAATTCCCTCTGCAAATCATACATGATGTTTGTTTATGACCTGCCCTGCAATAGTGTCCTTAGTGCCAAATTGGTCCAACGTCCACCCTGTCTAACCCCAAGAGCGCCATGAGGTCCCCGGAGGTGCCCAGCTGGCACGCCGAGGAGGAAATCCTGAACACATCCAGTAATCGTGGGTGTCTACTGGGTGCAGTGGGTGCCCTGGCCTTGAAACCTCTCCCACGTGGAGCACCTTGAAGCAGTGAGTACTGGTCCCAGCAAATTTTATGGCATAGCCCGTGTCACCTTGCACTGAAGCTACACCCGTTTGCTGCTGTGTCCCCAGTCACAGAGAGCCTCTCCACAAGCTTCACGGGATGAGGCAGAGTAGGAAAATGCATTAACTGCTGTACCCATGCTGCCACTGCATCACCATGTACCTGTCTGCCTGTCCACAGTGGGGCTTTCCTCCAGCCTCTGATCATTGCAACAGCACAGCAGGACTACAACCACACCGAGAACGTTAGGATGAGACAATCATGAGCTAGGGTAAATCCAGTTCTGGAAAGTCCTCCACAGAAGGATCATAATTAAGTCCTTAGCAGTATGTGGAGCCCCATTAAGAAGCCAGCTTGCTCACCATTAAGGTATAGACCTACCCCCCAAGACCTCCAAGTCACTGCACTACTGGGCCACTCCCTTGTACAAGGACTGTGTTGCCAACACCTCATGAACAGGACTTGTGGGCACCACCTAAGGGTGGCCAGGAGTGTGGGGAGCTTCCTTTGCTCCCAAGTTTTCCCTAATTCAGGCTTACCTTCTAGGCAGCAGCTCAGTCGTGCTGGAGCTACTGAGAGCTGTAGCCATGGAGTTATTTATGCCACTGCATTCTTGGCTGCAGCTTCTGTTGGAGCTTCACTTGCAACCATGCTGATTTCTGACGCTGGTATCTGTCAAAACGCTTCTCTCCTGTATGGTAAGAAAGCTCATCAGTATGAAATGAACTGATTTTGTTGCTACTCAGAGCTACCTGCATAATAATTTAGACATTTGTGGTCTTGAACTGTGTGGTCTCTGCAGCGCAAAAACTTGCTAGGAGTGTCTGCAGAACAGAAGGTGAGATCCTTCAGTGCTGTAAATCCCCTGATTTCCTTTGAATTCAGTGTAGATTTTATCCGTTGAGAATCTGACTTAAGATGCACAACTCATACGCCTCCCTCAGTGAACAGAACACTAGATAAATTATAACAAGATATTCCTGTGGGATTATTCTGCATCCAATTCTAGGATTATTACCAAGAAGTAATAATTAGTGCAATGGCATCGTCGTACTCATTTGTTTTGTTCTTACTTTTCTACCCAAGTAGATCCAGGGCGGATCTAGTAAGCCCCCAAACCTATTTTTAGTGACAATATTTAATCATTAACAGTGAGCAGGTTCTAGCAGATACCTGAACACATTCAGGCACTTCATTAGAAATATTTAATAATGTTATTTACATAAGACCATGCTGTGACCAAGTTCTATGGGTGGGGAGAATGAAGGAGCTGTTCTCCACCTTTGGGCTCCTATCCAATGTGGTTCTTCTCCTGCACTGCAGGGATGTGAGGAAGACCCCAGTCTCGCCTCTTTTCCCAGTACCAGGTAGGCTGGTGACATGAACCACCTGTACTCTCCCTGAAGGTGTGACTTAGGTACATGGGTGGGTGCAGAATTTGTACCAATCCCCCCGCAGCTCTTGGCTGGGAGATGGGGGAAGACACTTCCAGCCTGATGTGATGTCAACAGACCCAGCCTTGTCTGCACCAGACGCCGCAGCCAAGATTTTTGGTGTTTAAACAGACCTGAGACTCAAAACTTTTGGTCCCATTTCCAGCCCAGCGATTCTCACATCACACTGTGTATCTGGTGCTAAGAGGAGGACATTGCTGGCTTGTCCTTTGCGTGGATGGAGGTATCTGACCTAAGTTCATAACTGCCCTCAGGGCGAGGTGGGAGCTGGTGTGAGCGCTGCCCGGCTCCCTGTGAGAGGTTTTGTTCTCCTTCCCCCAGTTTTCACACATACACTTTTAAGAATTCAGAATTATTCCAGTTAAACACTACCAGTAAGAGCCTTTCAAGGTTAGCAACACGATTTGGGAAAGTGAGCAAACCATCAGGAAGGCTTCTCTCCCCTGTCTAAATTAATAAGGCTTTAGTATCAGCAGGTCACATCTTGCTTTCAGGGAATCAGTAGTTATTTTGCCATTGACTTTGCAAGAAGTAGGATTGGGTCTGTACTCGCTGTTTAAAACAAACAAAACTATATATTAAATTAGACTTCCACTGCTGCAGAATGCTGCAGGAAAGTAAAACCGCTACCGTTAAATGACAGATAAAGGGGGAGAGTCCAAAATTTCCAAAATGTTCTCTTTTTTTAACGACTGTCATTATATTTTGATGTGTTTAATAATACAGCAGAGGTTAAATGAAACATGAAAAAGGGATGTACATTAAAATTGAGATAACTCTTCCTTCAGTGAAGTGGAACCCAGCAGATGTAGCTGCACACTGTAATTGCTGCCTGTTTCCTGTCACTCTGATTAAGTTGCATTGTCCCTGCTCCAAGTGTAAGAATCAGTGGCTTCCCATAGGGCACAGCATGGGACAACTGGCTGGTGCACTCAAATGACTATGTGCACCTCCTGCTTGTCCTGGTAATGGTATAGACAGACAATATACATTGATGACTTGTAAAACCAATAGGCTGTGCAGTGTGGGAGAGACACGGTGTCTTTCAGCTTCGCGGCACTCGAGGGCCAAGGTTTTGGGGAGAGTTAAATTCCCCAGTTCAGGAGGCCAAACAACCCCAGTGCCCGGCTGCTCAGGCTTCGCTGTATTAATTTTATTTCTCGAGAGTTATTATGCACCTTCTAGTGTTGCTCTTTTACTCCTTTCAAAATATACCATTGTTCATTCTGTTCGCAGTTATTCATGTTTTCCTTTCTGTAATAAATCCCTACTTACAGGATTAAACTGCTAATGGTAAAATCCAGGACCTATCTGGGGAACGCGAGGCCAGATTCCCAGCTGCTATAAATTGCAGTAGATCCACTGAAGCCAGTGGGGTTACTCTGATTTACAACAGCTGTTGGACTTGCCCGACAGCTCCATGAAGTAATATTTTGTTTTGATTCCGTTCAGAAAGAATGTGATGTGCCTCATTCAGCAGAGCATTGCCCTACTTTTATCCCGGAGCACTTTTGCTGCTGTCTGCGCCGTTACATCAGCGCCAAGCTTTGGTAGCACGGAGGTGAGGCAGGGCTGTTGCTTGTCATTATTAACTGGTTTTTACGAGTGGCCTCCGATTACTTTACTGCTAAATTGCACATGTGGTGGCGTATTTATATGTCTGCGTTTAACTGTAGGAGCAAAACCGGGAGGAAAGTCAGGTTGTGCTTCCAGAGCCCCCGAGAAAGGCGAGGAGGGGACACGCAGCAGAGCAGAGGTGACACGCAGCAGAGCAGTACCCACTCCTTAGGCACCCCTACCCCGCTGAAGCCCAGTTTAGATGTTCTGCTTAATTTGGAGCTTCAGGGAGAAGGGGACCAACCAAACTACCGAGTAAGAAATGCCCGGCAGCGACCAGCAGGCACGGCTGGAGGGCCCCCGGCGTGCCTCCGCGGAGCGAAGGGAAGCACCCAGGGGAATACCTCACTGAGGGAGAATTTTTGGTGGCCGTTTTGCATACTGAGTCACCAGCTGAGCTTAGCTGCCTTCACGGTTAGCAGCAAGTGGGCGGGAGGGCTGTGGATGGTGGTTTGGGATTTAGGCATCTATCCCGTTCAAAGTCCCCTTTTGGCTCTTTAAGCCCTAGCTGGATCTGGGACCTTGCTTTCTAAAAATGGAAATTAATATTAGAAGTCATTCCTTAACACATGTTTATTTTCCAATTTATAGAATGTACCTATTACACTCTCCAGACACATGTGCTTGATTATAATGATTATCATATGTATTTCTAAGGCACTCATCACCATAATATCAAATGTCATTATAGAAATTATGAAAGAGCATCAGCGTTTCTTCCAAGGAAGAAGCCAGTTTCCTCTTTTCCCACCACATTAGTGAAAGCACAGAAATTAAGCTGACTTTATGCCACTTTTGTTCCAGCTCAAGACAAAACAACCAAATCCCCAGTGAGATGTGCAATGTGCACCTGAAGCCAAGCCCTCTGCAAACCTCTGTGTCAAAAGGCCCGTAGGAAGAAATTAAGGTGCCAGTATATTTTCTTACTTGATGCTGTATGCATCTTCCTAGAGGTGGAAGATACAGATCTGGATTGTTTTAGAAGGGCCAAGATTTTTTATTTCCTTATTTTATTTAAGCTATGGCAGAAGGGGGAAACGGAGGGGGAGGCAGGTCCCTCCAGGAACAGCGGGGAACGGTGCTGGGGCTGGGGTGACCCGTGGCAGCAGGAGCATGGGCAGGTGACCACGGTGCCCCAACAGGCTGCTGCCGTGTGTATCCTCCAATATTACCTATTTTTGTCCTTACTGAATAAAAAACCACATTGCACGTTTTGTTCTTGCTGAATGGCATCACCTGCCCACATCTCCAGGTTTGCATCCCACCTTCCTGCAGTTCGTAGGGGTTTAAGGTCGTGGCTTTGGCCACCTTGAAGGGGAAGAGCCCCTTGAAATCCAGACTGACGTGTTGTGTCCCTGCGACGTGGGGGCGAAGCGTTTGGATTGCTGACTTAGCCGAAACCTTTTTCTTTTCTTTGCACCATTTATGTGATTATTTTTGTGCTTCATATGCTCAAAAATCCCAGGGAAAAAAAATATCTAATCTTTTTTCATTTTTGCTTTGCAAGTCACTTTGTAAAGAACCACTTTGGTGTCTTCAGAGAGCTTTAAACCCACCTGTTTCCTCTGTAAGCACAGATGAGGAAACAGGCGTGAGCGGCCAGCCCGGCACAGACCTCCGCGTTCAGGAACTTTAAGTGAAACTAAATATATTGGCCCCACATCTGGGAAGAGTTTTACAAGAAGGATTTTCACTCTCAAAGCAAAAGATTTATTTTGCTCGTAGGAAGATAGAAGGAACCCAGAGAAGCGAGTGTTCCTCTTGCTCTGGCAGCCGCTGCAGCGGGGCGGCTGGTGCTCGGGGGATGGAAGGGAAGAAAAAGATGGAAGGATGAAAAAGAAGGGACTAAAACCAGGAGGCAAATGGACTGACAGGGCTCCACATCTCCACCTGCTCCCTCCTATCTCTGCGTGCTAACGTGGACACTCGAACGCTTCTAAGGTCACTTGGATAATCTAAGACTACTCAGGATGATATCTAGCTCAGGCAGGAACTCTTCTAAGGATTTAAACAACATCTATCTTCATTATTTTACACCCTCGTGTCTGTGTGATTGATTCACGCTGGATTTGGTTTAATTGCTGCAGGAGTGACATTTGGAGGGAGCCAAATGGGGTGTCTGAGCTCCCCCTGCTGCTCTGCCGCACGCCGCCGGGCACCCACGGCCCCGCCGCCCGCTCTCCTGCGCGGAGAAAGCACGGAGTAAAACCAACGAGGCGGAGGAGAACCAGGGTGGGTTTAGCAGAGGCTGGCTGCTTTCTGGTGGGGTGTCACGGAGCCACGTCTCGGGCAGGGGAGAAGCGCTGAAGCTCCGCTTTTATGGGTGCGACCTCTTAGTTCACGTGTGTACGCGAGGCTGTTTGGGTGGCGGCTGCTCCAGCAGCGAAGGAACCGGTTCCCCAGTGGGTATGTCACTGTCTTGGTGGTACGGAGCTCCTGTGGAGGCAGCTGGGGCAGGATGAGGCCTCACACCACCCAACTCATCTAAGACAAAGAGCTCGTGCAGATGGGCTTCAGTCAGGTTACTAATGATGCCAGGAAAACGGGGGCTTAAATTGCATTTGAGTGCAATCTGCAGAACTTTGTCGTTCCTACTCACACCCAAAGCAGGTGGTAGCCTCCTCGCTCCGGGTTTTGGGGACCCAAAGCCCCCAAAGGGCTAAAACCCTAAAGGATCCCTAAAACCCAGAGCGAGGAGGCTACCACCTTTGTCCTGTACACGTACAGCAGTGGCGTTGGGGCTTGCCTGGATGGCCGAGGTCATCCAAGGCCATTTTTGTGATCTCTGATGGAGGCAGCAGCCTGAGGAAGCTCCTGGCCGGGTCAAACTGGGTGGTGACCCACCTAAAGCACCCAAGACACCAGCCACTGCTGGGTTTATTTTAAATTCTTATTTAAATGCTTTCTGTAGTTCAAAGGGGGTCATACAACATCATATTCCCTGGGCAGAACCTCAGCTTTCCAATTCTTCTCCCTCTGCCCAAACCCCTCTTTGTTTTTATTTTGATCCCGTGCATGCTTGAAAATGATAGTTGCTGTTATTATTTTGAGTTGATATTCTGTTTTTCTGAACAGATGTGCTTGAGCTAGCTGGCAAGTGTTTCATGGGGTTTTATTTTTGTTCTGTTTCATAGTTGAACTTCAGTTAAAACATCTGGATGTTTTAAGTGTGGATGGGCGCTGCTTAGAATGCAAGAAATACTAGTAAGAAAAATACTAAAATAATTTCAACTATTTTTAAAATTTAAATAAGTCCTAGAAGGTTTCATTTGAAATGTGAGTCCTATTAACCTGTTACTAAATGTAGCCTTGAGAAATGCACACGTGTTTGATTTGACAGGTAGTTTATTTTTCTTTTTATTGTTTACTCGGGCCCCGGTCCAGGAAAAGGTATATGAGCACTTGACTTACTGCAAGCAGTGAAAGGTTGCATTAATTTTTAGGGCATGAATGTCACGTTTAGAATAAGCACGTCCTTGAGCAGGCTGGAGAAACGAGGGCTCTTTGTGCTGAGCGGTACCCAGAGCACAGCGTGCTGAGCGTGCGGGGCTGCGCCACCTCACCGTGACCTCCACCCGTGCTCCCACCTCTGAATTCCCCTCCCTTGGAAAGAAAATGGGTTGGGATCAGTGTTGCCTTTCCAGGACGGTTAGAGATTGTCAGTTGTCAGTCTTACGCTGCATTACATTCGTATTATTACACACTGCGTAGCTGTGGTCTCTAAAGGGGACCTGAAGGGAGGTTGTAGCACAGTGGGAGTCGGCCTCTTCTCCCAGGCAACCAGCGATAGGACAAGAGGACACAGCCTCAAGCTTGGCCAGGGGAGGTTCAGGTTGGCCATTAGGAAGCATTTCTTCTCAGCAAGGGTCATTAGCCATTGGAAGGGGCTGCCCAGGGAGGTGGTGGAGTCACCATCTCTGGAGGGGTTTAAGAAAAGCCTGGCCATGGCACTTAGTGCCCTGGTCTAGTTGCCATGGTGGTGTCAGGGCAATGGTTGGACTCGATGAGCCCAGAGGGCTCTTCCAACCTCATTGATTCTGTGAAATACTAAAGCAGAGTCATGGCAAAGGTTTTTTTTGCTTGGTGCCAATGGGCAAAGCTCTGGCCCAGCTCTGGCCCCAGCTCCCTGGCTTCCCCTCCTCAGGAATGCGATCAGCTATCCTTCTTGATTAAATCCAGCAAATCAGGGCCGTTCCTTAGGGTATGAGGTACCATGAAACATCCATGCGACACCAACCGACTCCTCCAGCATTTGGAAACAACAGCTGAGGCATTTCTCAATCATCTCTGCAATTCTCAACCTATTTCTTCGCTGTAGAGAGCCTGAGGAGTCTCACACCTCCGACAGCGCAGTACGTGCACTTGGGTAGCGTTAGCCCTAGCTCTCCTAGGTGTAAGTAGGGCAAGCGAGTGGGGCCTGGCCTGGCACTGCTGACAGCCCCAGAGGACAGAGAAATGATTGGAAAACAAGAAGGAGAAAGGGTCTGGGAGGAGGACAGGAGGTTGCAAAGGCAGGGAAAAATGATATTTTTTCTTTTGCTTCAGGGTCTGGAACAGCACTCAGTTGCCCTGGATGGAGGTGAGGGGAGAGGGAAGCAAAAGGTGGAAATAAATACATATTTGTGCCAAGGGATGAAGAGATAGAGAGAAAGCCACAGCAGAAAGCAGCGTTGGAAGGCAAATATGCTACAGGCTCTCGACATTAACTAGTCATTATTTACACACTCAAATATCTATGATCCGGTGCATGGACACAAAAGCTGTGGAAAATATCTCCATTTTCAAACAGAGTTTTAATTATTTGTAAAGACTTCAATTGTTCAACAGATAATGTCATGGATTGGTCCTCACAGTGTGAAGTGCAACCGTCCAGAACCCCCACAGTATTATAAATAGGCTTCGGAGCTGGGATTGATTGATGTTTGGCATAAAATCTATTCCTCTGAGCATGTATATTCCTTCTGTTCACCAGTTTCATACAAATATACTTGGGCTGATTTTTTATTCAAATCTCCAATTTATGTAGGGTTTAAACTGTTAAATATTTAAAGCCTTTTTCATCTTTTTTTTTTTCCCCTCTTTTCTGTTAGAGGTAACTAAATCTTTTGCCTAACACAAACAAGAGTCGGAGATTTAGCACGTTCCTGTGGGGGAGAGAAAGGGTTTATTAATTATATCGAGACTCAAATAATATGCTTCCTTGACACTAATGTTCCATCAGTTCCACCCGCGAGTATCCTATGGGATAGCTTTAAAGCCTTTATCAGGATCTAGATTACTGCATTTATGGCTCCATAGAAGAAAGAATTTAATGAACGGCACTGCGAGTTTGAAAAGAGAATCTGAGATAGAGCGATATCGAGGTATAAAAACTATTAACAACGAGGAGTTATTTCAGGGGAGTCTCTGGGACTCCGTAATGAAACATCAAATAAAAGTAAGTATAATGCACCTTTTCAACAATCTACATAAATATCCGAGACTCCTCGGATGGAGGATTCGTCCTTGTTACACCTTGTCTGCCTCTGACAGCAAAGATCTCGGAGGAGTTGTGTCTTTTGGAAAATTTCTCTTCCCAAGTCTTATTTAAGTTTTCACTTATCAAATCAATACACTCAAATAATTTTATTTTGGAATTTTTATGACATCAGTACTTTTGTCTCATCCGCCCTTTTTTTCCTATCCAGAGCTAATAGATTTACATACCATCACCCTTGTGGCTCTTATTAATTCATTTATGCATGCCTTTGTATCGCAGCAGCACCTAAGAATCATAGGCGTGAGGCAAGACCCCATTATGTCTTCTTTATTATTTTTGGTGTTACAGTAAAACCTGGAGACGTAGCTGAAGCAACGGCCATACCATATAGTTTATTTCCACGTGTGGAAACCTAACACCCTTAACACATCGATAAGAGAAAAATAAAATAACTCGCTGTGTCTGCACTGGAACTTCTGAGAGCTTCAGAGGCGTGGGACAAGTTTCCCCTGTCCAGAGGAGACGTGTGACAGAATCACAGAATCACAGAATCAATGAGGTTGGAAGAGCCCTCTGGGCTCATCGAGTCCAACCATTGCCCTGACACCACCATGGCAACTAGACCAGGGCACTAAGTGCCATGTCCAGGCTTTTCTTAAACCCCTCCAGAGATGGGGACTCCACCACCTCCCTGGACAGCCCCTTCCAATGACCCAGGGTGCTCTCCTTTCTCTGCTCCTCCTTTGCCTCCCAGCTACCCAGCAGGAGTTTGCCATGGTCTAGTTGCCATGTATGGGCCATGTCAAGTTGCCTTTCTTTCTCTCAAGATCCCCCACACCTTGTTGTACCCCA
The DNA here is from genome assembly GCF_013368605.1 of Nyctibius grandis. Taxonomy (NCBI): domain Eukaryota; kingdom Metazoa; phylum Chordata; class Aves; order Nyctibiiformes; family Nyctibiidae; genus Nyctibius; species Nyctibius grandis. The sequence goes on from NW_027167473.1 coordinate 6,151,715, forward strand.
CCATCACCTCCAGCATCAGCAGGGCAGAACAGCGTGGCCACGGGCTCCTGCACAGCATCCTCGTTACATTGCAGAAGCTCCACTTGGCAGAGAAGCAGGACTGATGAAATACATGCAAATCATGAGAATAATCATGTCACAAATTTAAAACCAAACAGTATTAGGGTTTACAAGCAATCAGGCTTTAAAAATTGCGTTGCTTAAAGGCCGTTAAACAAAGCAAAAGTCCTCCCTGACTCAGTAAATGGAAGTTGTTCACAGCAAACAGTATCATTGGCAATTCTGATTTCTGAACTTTCCACAGATAACAAACACACAGCTTATCAGTTATTCAAGCATCAAGTTGAGTCTGTGGTGCCTGTTAGACAGGTTTGTCTAATAGACAGGCATAGATAGGGCCTGAAGAGAAGGTGGAGGAGTGTTAGGGAGGAAATCAGGCTGCAGGTTTTGAAATTCTTGACTAAAAACAGGCTTCTGGGCTCCTACTTTGGCATTCAGATAATTAGCCTGAATTTTGAAAAGTGCTGAGAATTCAAGGGGCCTGAAAAATGCTCCCCTTTGATGGATACCAGACGATCATCAGGTGCCTAGCTCTGGCTTCAAACCTCTTACTTACCATCAATAAATTGTTGCATTATTTAGTGCCCAAAACACATCTATAATTTTAATTGTACAAGTCGAGATTTCTCAAGCTCCGTTTTTCTCCGTGTGTGAAACCTGTGCAAGGTCAGCTACCCACTCAATAACCAATAACAGGGGAAAAGAGGTGTTCCAGTGCTCAGCTTAAACTAGGAATTAATTTATATATTGTAGCATTTGACAAACCTCAGCTCCTGATGCCTCGTGCTCAGCCTCACTTTATAGTCACATCTGTTGGTTTAAAGCATTTTTAGTTTATTGAAGAAGCCTTTACAAAGAAAAAACAGATGATGCAAATCTCATCTGTCAAAACTGTTATTAAACCCGGTAACAGTGTGAGGTTGTGTTTAAATTGAAAGCATCATTTATTTTTTATCAAACATTTTCTAAACAATAACATTTGAGAAGGATTTGGGGGACCTGGAGAGCCCTCACCGAAACGCAGCTCATTATGTTGCTTTGTTTAATGTGCTGCTCAGAGCTGAGCGGTGGCTGCTTTCCATTACCTCGACGGGAGGTGGAGTAGCTGGTGTGAGTAGAGAGGTGGAAAAATCACCTGTGCACAACGGCACATCGATCAATCGCAAAGAGAGCGGGGGATATCGAACGCTGTCGAGTGAAGAGGAAAATGGGGAGAGGCAGGTCCTCAGCCCTCTGCTTTTGGAGCTGGTTTGGCCCAGCTGAGAGCCAAGTTTGCAATTTAATTGTCACAATGATGATGAAGAAGGAGAGAGCTGACATCCCTCTCCACAACAGGGGCTTGTAGTTATGGGGAAATACAGCCCAGGGTTTCGGGGTCCATCCTAAGCCTGCTGTGAAGCTAACAGGTAGGTCATCCAGCTCATCCCTCCTTATTTCTTCAGCTCACCAGGGGAGGGTCAGGTTGGACATTAGGAAGCATTTCTTCTCAGCAAGGGTCATTAGCCATTGGAAGGGGCTGCCCAGGGAGGTGGTGGAGTCCCCATCTCTGGAGGGGTTTAAGCAAAGCCTGGACATGGCACTTAGTGCCCTGGTCTAGTTGCCATGGTGGTGTCAGGGCAATGGTTGGACTCGATGAGCCCAGAGGGCTCTTCCAACCTGGTTGATTCTGTGAATTCTGTGAACTCTTTATTGAAATACGAGCACTTCACGCTTCTGTAGAACAGAAGTACCTTTACCAGCCCAATCTGGGACAAGCTGCTGGAAGTTCATAAGGGCAGAGGATGTTTTTTAGGCAGAAGATATCACACTAACATCACAAATGCTGTCTTTCCTGCAGGATTACTAAATGGTGTTTAAATGAGTCAAAACAAGGTTCACAGAACAACTTTTACATTGCAGAAAACTAAGCAAAAGAACATTTACAAACAAAGCAATTGACTTTGCTGATCATTTTAATCCCTTGGCTGCTGTTCCAAACATTTATGGCTGAATTAAACTAATGATGGGAAGATCTCAGAGGATTCAGGCTGGCAAGTGGGAACGGTGTTTTCCAAAACATTCAGCATTAACCTAACTCTGCTCCATTGAAGTAAAACTCCCGTTGACTTCCACGGGAGCCGAGCTGCACCGCTCGCTGGGCTCCGTGCTCGACAAGCCACCAGCAGCCCCCAGAGCAGCAGCATGTGCAGAGCTCGGCGCATATATTCTGGAAACAGGGATGGTTGGGATCCAGCTGTTCCTGTGTGGTTTCCTTACATCGTTGTGCTGTAGAAAGAACGAAAGAAAAAACCCTGCCTTAAAAGTTTAGATATTTATTGCAAACTATCTGTTCTTTTTCAACCCATCCCTGCTTTGAGATCAGCCCACCCCTCCCTCTGTGGAACATGGACTTTTTGTATTTTCTCTCCATTTATGGTTATTGCATTGTAAACATGCAGCAGGCAGCAGTTATCATTTGCATATCTCTGAGAATTAGCCAGAAAGCTTCTCTCTCCATAAATGATTTATACTGCAGCCGTAACAATCGAGTGTCTGCTCTGCTCTGAAATACCCTGTTAAAATATATGCCCTGCTCTTTGACCTGGAAGGCAGAGCTGATTAAGATATGCACAGAAAACATTCGGTTATGAAGGAGAGATTAGCTGGGGATCAAGTAGCGATAAAGAAAGAGCAGCAGAAAGATAAATACTGAAGGGGGACTCTATCCGTTAACTAGACACAGGCTTACATTAGAATAGTTTATCTAATCCTACTCCAAACTTTGGAACTGATATTCAAAATACTTCTGGTTTTAGGTACGGCTTTACAAAACCAAAATCTGCTTCGTGGGCTTTTGCAAGATCCAAAGTACTTAGTTTGCCTCTTAGTGCAAGTGGAAATTTGATTTTTCCAAAATTAAATCAAGGTCTGATGACTGTCTTTGTTCCTGCCTCTTCCAATACCTTTGAGCTGTGACAACGGTACTTTCAATCTGCTGAGGCATGTAGGGTTTGGGTAGCTGACTTCTCCCATTCGTGTGAGAGGCCACGTCTGGAGTACTGAGAGTTCACGTGGGACTCAAGTTAATGGGGTCTTGGCTTGGCGCATGCAAAATGCTCCAGGAAACAAAACATGGCCTTGGCCCTCCACTGGGCCATCCGCACTGGCGACGACACTTGCGATGACTTTGGAGCAGAACAGAGTCATCCAGATTGCGTGCTGAAGGTCTCCGTGTAGCCCCAGCCATTTGTTGCCAGAGATGGCAGGTGGAACACGTACCCCAAGACGCTGCTCAGACGCTCTCCGCTGTTGTAAGGCTTGCCAAGGGTAACGCTCTTCAGCACAAAGTGCTCCTTCCATAGAGTTTCTGCCTCATTAACTCACGAATTAGCTCAGCAGCTAAGTAGAGGTATCCTATTTGGTTATTCTGGAAAACACCCAAACACCATTTGGGGTGTGAGCTGTTACAGGAATGAGCCAGTTTGCTGTTATAAAAGCATCTGAGGAGACATAGGATAGACCACAGTTCTGTCTCCTTATGCAGTGACCCAGCTGGCAGCCTGTTCAGGCAGTTGTCCACTTCTGTGGTTGGGATCCCACCTCTTACATCCTCTGCTGCACTCAGAGAAGAGAACCTGCTCTGAGGTCACCTGGGTGCTTTTACACCCAGCTTCTTTTCTTGGGTTCCCTCCAGCTCCACTAAGGCACATTTTTTCTTCCCGTGTCCTTTGCCTGAGGTTATCTTCTCTCTCGGTGTAATTAGAAGACTGAAAGCTCTTCCCATTGCACCACTGACCGCTGTGGTCCTTAGCTGTTTCCAGACTGTCAATATTATAAAGCTTGGGAGATGTATGCTCAAGTTCTGGGTAAGAACCTTAGATTTCTATGAAGGATGTGACTTGGCAGCCACGTGTCATACACTGACATAAATGATGCTGATGCGAGAAGATCATTAGTGGCTTGGATGGAAGCCAGCTATGATGGCAATCACTTTGCAGTGATCATGCTTTGGGCTGATTGACTCCCAGACCACTCTTTGGGAGGCCATGCGGTATGTTCTGCCTGAGAAAGGTAGCGTCAAAGACTGGCTGATGTCCTCTTTTGCAGGACAAAGCACAGGACTGTCACAATAACCCTTCTCAGCAAGGGTCATTAGCCATTGGAAGGGGCTGCCCAGGGAGGTGGTGGAGTCCCCATCTCTGGAGGGGTTTAAGAAAAGCCTGGACATGGCACTTAGTGCCCTGGTCTAGTTGACATGGTGGTGTCAGGGCAATGGTTGGACTCGATGAGCCCAGAGGGCTCTTCCAACCTCAGTGATTCTGATTCTGATGATAAAAGCATAAGGGATTTTAATAATAGGGGGGTAGAGCTAACTAACCCCGTGTCTGGAGCCTCACTCAACAATTTAAACAGCTTGTTAGAATTTCAGCTAGCAAGGACAGAACTTGCCAACAAGGCTTCTCTGACCAGCTCCAGACTGATTCACAAGCCTCTAACAAAATTACTCGGTGGGTTTACACCTTTAGTGGAGCCCAGTAAAAGGAGGAGCAACGCGCTGGAATTTTCTGTATAACTCACATCATCATTTGCAAATCTTTTCATAGCCAAGCCTGTCTTAGGAGCTGTGAAAAGACTGCTGGGCAAGGAAGGGTCTTCACCTTTAAAGATCATTCTCCTGTGCCTTTTCCTACTACCACTCGCTCCTCCGGTCTCCTAGTGTCTGTAATTAATCCTGATTGCTCTAGTTGTACATTTTTGCACTTTAATGGTTAAAATTGCCTCTTCTAGCCTTTACAACACAAATCCACATGTGTCTTGGCTACTCTTCAGCTGCTGCTGATCACGGCCATCCGCAGCTTGGATGAAGTTACGCAATCTTGCCAGCACTTAATTGACCACGAGCTGAAAAGCTGCTGCATTGTTCAGTTTAAAAAGTGTGGCCTCAACACGAGAGCCCCGCGTTTGCGCTGAATGCAGATTGCTGCCGCTTCCAGCACGGGTTTGCCAGGCCCCTCGGATACAGCCAGGGCGTGGAGATATTGCTCCTGCTTGAGATACCCGCTACGTAGAGGATTCACTCCCACCTCTCTGTCTTAATTACGGCGACCGCTGGAGGCTGCTGGGCTTGCCCGTGGTGCCAGCTCCAACGCGCCTTTCCTCTCCTTGCTGCTCTGCTCTGCCAGGATATCGCAGATCTGCTCTGCCAGGTTCTCTCTGACCTGCTGTACTTTGCTGCTGACTGACAGACTTTGATCTTTAGCAGGCAGCAAAACATCGCCCACCTCACAAGCTTTCTTTGATAATAATTAATTGTTGAGCTCTTTGTTCTACCCCTCTGTTGCTAAAATTTGTGGTGGGTTTTAAATGGTTACAATATACCGAGCAACAATTTCCCCAGGTTTAGTGAGATCCAAGAGACCCCTGGCTTTTCATCACAGATCATCTGTCATTTCCCAGGCTATGGTGCTTGTGCTTAATGTGATTAGGAAGGCGTTTGGATTCATTTTCCAATGATATGATGCACTGGAGACGTACCTTGAAGCAGGTTGGAGGACTTGCTCTGGCTAATGACATATTTTAACTGGCTTTAGAGGACAAGGCCAACGTGTGGTGTTCAGTCCTTGCTTCTTGAAAGAGGTAACAGCAGTACAGGTACGAGGATTCACCCCTTCCTTTTCGTTAGCTCACGGATGAGGCTGTTCCTGGAGTCTAGAGGCAGATCTGTGCAATGCAAATCTCTTGGCTGTGGAAGCACTGCAGAAGTCAGAGCATCTCCGAATGCATGGTAACCTGGCTGGCTGCCGGCGCTGTCTGGAGTGCCGAAGGGAGGCAGGACTTTCCCTGGGAGCTACGGGCAAGAAAAGCATATTTTCTGGTGGTCTGGTCCTTTACGGGAATGGTGCCTTCTATCCAAAGATGTGCTATAATCCCTATTTTAGGAAGCAGGCTATCAGATCCGAACAGCGGGGCTTCGCTGAACCTCCTTGGCTGCCAGGCACTACCTTGCCTCCAGGGCAGTAAGAGGCTACGTTCTCTACCCATCAACCTCATCCAACTTCAGCGCTCAACTTCTGATTTCTCAGTGTTGAGTTTGGCTGCCTCCTCCTTCTGACGTTCTATCCTTAGCACAATTCACAGGCTTTCAGCTATCTCACACTTCTCCCTCTCTAATCTTAGCGCCGCTTCTAACTATAGAGTTGCCTTCAAGCTTCAGGGTCTCTCACTTTTCTTTGGGCGCTTGCTGGTGCACAGCCAAGTAGGTGAAAGACTCGAGAAGGGGGAAGGGGAGAGCTAAAACTGCTTTCAAGCTAAAACTGCTTTCAGATGTTGCAGGCTGGAGCTAAACCCGCCTCGGTAGCCATCGTCATTTTTTGACCCTTCCCTGAGATGTGCAGAAGGGTTTGGTCAGGAGAAGATGCCTGTTCCTGCCTTGCTGATACCTGAGCAAGCTGACATTGTCCCCGTGCTAGCAGTGTTCCCCAGTCTCTGGGAATTTTCCCAAGTTACCATTTTCATAAAGATCCACTTAAGCAAATTTCGTCTGTGTTCTGGATCTGGCTCATCATAGCCAGCTTGGCTGATTTCATAAGCCACAAGCTGCTCCTCTGCCGAGTGTCTTCCTGGTTTTATCTCTATTTGTACCAAAGCGTGTCTAGAGAGGTTGTATCAACTCTCCTGAGTGAAACAGTTCTTCATCAAATAAAGGCTTCATATGTGGCTTTCATGTGTGTCATATGCAGACTTAGACTCAGCTTGCTGAGGGGAAAAGATACATTTTCTTGATTTTTCTGATATTTTCCAATGTCCGGTTTTCATATCCAAATAAAAAAGAACCCTTCCCCCCAGTTCCTTCTCACTGAGAACAAACCTAAACCTCAGCTTCATCTTTAAAACACTTTTACTTCAGGATGTGCTGTCAGAGATAAGCCATTACTCAAAATGATATTACAAATATGTATAAACCCTGCTGACTGCCTCATTATATGGGATGTACTGGTGTGGACAGCACTGGCTTGCTCAGAAGAGAGAACTGAGATTCAAGGTGAGACTCCTTGGTAGGAGGAACCTCAGCTGGAGGAAGCTGAAGGCACAGAAGTGATAGTAGTGAGGGGTCTGCCTGGTCCAAACAGCTGAGGAAGAGCTCTTGGGTGACAGAAAGTACAGGACAAGGAGTACCTGTGTCCCATAAGCATGAGAAATCTGAATTAAGGTTGCTTTACTTCCTAACGTGGTTCTGCAAATCCAATGGGATTTTTTTTTTTTCAGATGGTAAAAATATATATGAAGACATACTGTCTGGAGGGAACCTAACTTTTTAATTCTTCAGACTCTCTTGAGCACTTCAAGGAGCACAGAAGGAAGTCAAGTAGCTTAGCTTAATGAATAAAATAAAGCAGCTGAGAGATACTGTCTCTCAAATAACCAGAAGGACCTCAAGACATCTTTGAGTCATTAAAAATGAAAGAAGCATCTTCTTGGCTTGCTTGTACTTACCTGAGTCGTGATCCAAGAGAGGAGATGAATTTGGCATGTCACAGTGAAGAGAAATGTGGATACAGTATGGATAATTCAACTCATTCTGTATTCATGGGAATATTATGTGAGGTGCTCCAAAGCATTGTAGCAAAGGCCTGTCTCTCATAACGTGCCCATAAAAGAAAGAATCACCAGTTCATGTTTTCTTGACAGAAAGTATTGATCACAGTTTGAAAAGAATATTTGGAGATAACTGAAATGGGGGTAAAAGTTAACATCTTTGTACAATCCTGTGTGGTCAGATTTATCGCAGCTGTTATTGGCTCTGTGAAAATGAGTTGGTTTAGTCTAAGAAAATCAAGGTTCCCTCTATAATTAATGGAGAGAGATGATTTGGTCTGACCTAAGACTGCTCCTGAAAATAGGTGTGCTGAAGGCCCCTCCTCTTGAGCAAGAGGAGCTGAGTAGCTCAGACCAGATGCCCAACTCCTATGTGACTAAAGTTAGGTGTAACGCATCCCACCTGCAGATGGGTGAAGTAAGCACAATCCACTGTCAGCTGTAATGGGTGGCAATGAGACGAGCTCTTGACGTTGCTGAAGGCCAAGTGAAGCTCTCTTTGGTTTGCCAGGGCCATGTTTCCTCTCCTTAGTTCTGTAATACAGTTATTTGCTACTTTTATAATCTCCACAGGCATCTCTCCATGTTCCAGTCACTGAGATGACGTTTGCACCAGCATGATTCATGCTGTCAATTCCTGTCTCGAGTTAGATTCAAGCTGAGTTTATTCTGGGAGCAGTTGGATGCATACCTACCAGGAGTATGGAGGTGCAGGAGAAAAGAGGCTTCTGCCAACTGCAGAGACAGTAAAAGTTTGGGTTTCACATCCCTAGAGAGCCAAAGGGGTGGTTGGGCATAAAACAGATGGACTTTCTGCTCTGGGTTGAATAGCCTGTGTATGTATCTGCGTTCTTTACGTAGAGGTTGCTGGAGGTTGCAGTGTTGACCAAATAAATACTGTAGGATCTCTGTCTCTTCAAAGTCAACAAAAAGCAAGAGCACGCGGGGTGGTCTAAGCTAATGATCAGAGGCTGACCTAGGAGAAGGTGAGGTCTTTCAGGTCCTGCTGCAGTGGCATCTCGTATTTTTATTCTGCACCTATACTTGTGTGAAATACCTAATAAATAAATACCAGGGTTTTATGGAAAACACATGCAGGGTCTTTGGGCCAGGAGCTGGGATGCCCTCTGCGGTGTGGCTGGGCAGAAGCCCACAGCACAGGGTTTGTTTGTTCCTTTGTTTGTTTTTTAATCTGGTTCCGTGCATGTCGCTTCCAGCGTATTGCAATCCAAAGGGATGCAAAACCAATGGAGGAGGCAGTAGGTGGTGGCATGGCGGTGGGAATATGGAGCTGGAAGCCACTGGTTGAATCTGTTCCACCTTCTCTTTCCCTTTTATCCTTGCGACCCTCCTCAGTCTTTATTTTTACATTGTCTTTCGAGAGCACGGCTTGTCTAGGCAGGGAGCTTCTCATCTCCCCTAGCTGTAAAGCGTGGAGCTGACACAGTGATTAATCACATCACTTCTTTACTTCTTCGCAGTGCCATTCAAATGTCAACAGCCCTCAGGAGGTTCCTATGGTGCAGGCAATCAAGTATTATCCTGGTTTTCCAGTTAAGGAAACGAAGACAGTGGTCACCATTTTCCAAATGTAGTTACTAAATCCATGTCCTGTCACAGAATCACAGAATCAATGAGGTTGGAAGAGCCCTCTGGGCTCATCGAGTCCAACCATTGCCCTGACACCACCATGGCAACTAGACCAGGGCACTAAGTGCCATGTCCAGGCTTTTCTTAAACCCCTCCAGAGATGGGGACTCCACCACCTCCCTGGGCAGCCCCTTCCAATGGCTAATGACCCTTGCTGAGAAGAAATGCTTCCTGATGTCCAACCTGACCCTCCCCTGGCCAAGCTTGAGGCTGTGTCCTCTTGTCCTGTCGCTGGTTGCCTGGGAGAAGAGGCCGACTCCCACTGCGCTACAACCTCCCTTCAGGTAGTTGTAGACTGCACTAAGGTCACCTCTGAGCCTCCTCTTCTCCAGGAGAAGAGGAATCTAAATGTTTCATTGAAATGCCTAAAGATGGGGTGACCCGCTGTGGTGGAAGGCATGTTCAGACCCAACCTGAGAGCCTGAACAGTCACACCGAGGAGCAGGTAGTCTTTTATAATCATATTACAGTGAATAAATCTGAGCAAACACAATTCCTTATTATGAAATGTTTCCTTGTTCGTTTTTCCATTTCGATACGTGGTGGGAAACCGCTATTAAAATAGCAATAATAATATTAGCTTCACTGTATTTACCCAGTAGCTCAAATGCTGCTACACCCCATGGCCTGCGAGGAAATGCCTTGTTGAGGCTCCTAGTCGGTAGAGCAGCTAGAAGACTCATGAAAACTCCAGCTAGCCTTTTGTATCATAAAATCTCCTCGTAACATTTATTAACGAGAAACGTGCCGTTAAGTGTGTGATGAAAGAGCTATTGTGTGCTCGGGTTTACAGTAAACAGTTAAAGCTCTTCAAGTGAAGTTGAAGCAAGTGGAATATTTGCTTAGATTTGGCAAGCAGAAATATTGTAAATAATTCAGAGAGTGTAATTTGATTCTAGATTTTTCCGGGCTATGTGGCATATGGCCCTTCTGGTTTTGTTTTATTTAGGTTTGCTGCCTCCGTTACGTAACTGTTCTTTTTAGCCAGTAATTAAACTTCAAGGTCAACCAGGAATTAAGCAGGGAGGATGTTGGTGTAATGGAAACGAGTGAGGCTGGACCCTGCTGTGTTACATCGCTCCTTTCTCCTAGCTCGCTCATCTGCTGCTGAGGACAGGAGATGTGTCCTGGGTGTCAGCCACGGCCCGCGGCTCCTCCCTCTGTCTCCCCATCCAATTTTCTCCCTGTGGTGCACTGCTGAGTGGTTTGAGGGTTTAAAAACTTCAGGGTTTTTTTTATTTGCATGGGGTTTTTTTAAATCTGCACCTCACTGATGGTGTGTCCACACGCACCCTTGTCCAAGTGCAGCTGGAAGGGCGGTGGGCTGTGGCAGAGGGGTGGCACAGCCCCCTGTGCTGCCCTGGCACCTAAAAGTTGCTCTTGGAGCTGCACCCTCTGTTTCCCTGCTAAAGCAGAGTGAGAGCAGTTGGTCACCGCTTTACGTGCCTCTTGTGGTACTGAATTAGCACCGTGACATGCATGGTGCCATCATTTCTCAAGAGGACACAGCCTCAAGCTTGGCCAGGGGAGGTTCAGGTTGGACATCAGGAAGCATTTCTTCTCAGCAAGGGTCATTAGCCATTGGAAGGGGCTGCCCAGGGAGGTGGTGGAGTCCCCATCTCTGGAGGGGTTTAAGAAAAGCCTGGCCATGGCACTTAGTGCCCTGGTCTAGTTGCCGTGGTGGTGTCAGGGCAACGGTTGGACTCGATGATCCCAGAGGGCTCTTCCAACCTCACTGATTCTGTGATTCTGTGTCGCTGAAAACCTGGTTCACATTTGAATTTTGTCTATTATTTTGGGAATTTTTTCCTTTAGAGCTCCTCAGGTGAATAGTGCTGTGGAAGTGCTAAGTGTTATTATTTATTAGGCACATATATTCTGTAATTACTTTGCAAATATGATCATTATATTTGAAGTTACAGAGTACTTCAACCATTAATTGCCGCATAACTTGCAGATTTCAGATCTGATACACAAACCTAATCATCAGTCATTAAGTATTAAAGAAGAGAGCACTGGAAATATATTAAATTACTTCAGATCACTGATTAAACCTAATCCTTGGAAATTCCTAAAAGCCTGTTGAGGCCCTGAGAGTCGCTTCCAAGTGACCATTGGGAATTGAAGCCTGAAGCACAGCTGAATGCTTTTATTCTCAGGGATATCACAATTCTCTGACCCTGCAATGGTCCTTTTCTGGAGCCCTGCCCCAGCCAGAGCTAAGCCTCACCGGCTTTGTGGCTGACTTTATGAGCAGTGGGTCCCTGAGTGGAGCAGAGGATGCAAAACCCAGGGATGCTGGGCCCGTTCCACGCTACCCCGGCACCTCCACGCTGGCATCACGCGGCTCCGGGGAGGCGGCGGGTGCTGGATGGCTCCCCAGCGGCTGTCATTGTGCTTGGCGCCGCGCTCCCTTCCAGAGCGGTGGGCTGGGGTGACAAGACAAAGGCACAGGCAGCGTGTGAAATCTTCCCTCCTGACTTTTTCAGGCTCCCTAAAAACTTCTCCCTGCCTTCGCTGTGGTCACCGTGACATCTCCTCGGCGAGGACCTGCCTGTGCTAAAGCTGGTGGTGAGGCTTGTGTTCCCAGGCCACAGACAGGAGGAGAAATGAAGAAACTGTCCTTTCCCAGAGCACTCCAAGGTTAATTAAGAGTTAGAAACTATATTTTAGAGCCACGCGGTTATTTCATGACCTTGTTTAGGAAAATGGCACTTTAAACTAGGTTTATACTGTTCCACCATAGGTAAAATAGTTCTAGTTGGGAGCTGTTACACCCAACAATCTATAGGTTATAAACCAGCAGCATTGCAGCAACAACAGCAACAACAAACATAAAAAAAACAGCATATGTGTGTATGTACGTGGATTTCAAAGTATTAAATAGGTGTGTTTGTGTGCTTGAGGGCAGAGGAAGCATGTGGATGTGGGAGATGCTGGTGAAGTCCTTCTCCAGCCCTTCTGAGACCCCTCACCAAGGGATGGGACTCGGTTTTCCTCCTCCTGCAGTAGCAACCAGTGAGATTTGCACTGCCCAGCCCCAGCCCCTGCACCCCAGCACCAGGGGTGACTTAAATCCAGCTCCTTGGTCGAGGTTCAGGTTGGCCATCAGGAAGCATTTCTTCTCAGCAAGGGTCATTAGCCATTGGAAGGGGCTGTCCAGGGAGGTGGTGGAGTCACCATCTCTGGAGGTTACTCTTCTCCAAGCTGAACAGCCCCAGCTCCCTCAGCCTCTCCTCATGAGAGATGCTTCTTCCACGCACATCAAAGAGTTTTCCTCCCATCCTCCCCATGGCTCTTTCAGATGTATTTCAGTGATAACTTTGTCATTCTGCAGCCGACACACTGACACAGAGCAGGTTTCCTTGCCAGAGGAAATGCCAAACAGGGAGACAAGCTGACACCCACAGGCCACTGCCGAAAGAAATTGGCATCTGGGCCTTGCAGCTGCCAAACCTTCTCTACGAGTGGCCGCAGCAATCAGCTCCAGTGCTGCAGCGGAGCGAGGAGGAGGAGGAGGCGAAGGGCATGTGGTGCACAATGAACGCTGCAATCAAAGGGAAGAGGCCGTGCCAGCTGGTTGCTACGCCTCCATCCCCATGCCAAGAGCACACAATAATATTTAAAGAAAGCATCCACAAAAGGGCAGCAGCTTGCGTGGCCCGGCGCGGCGCGAGCGAGGGGTGAGGAGTGGGCCATGTGTGCGAGGCTGCGCCGCCGCGGCAAGGGCCCTCCGGGGTCCCTTCACGCCCCGTGCCAGCTCCTCTCGGGCCTCGGCACCGCTCAGAACTGCTGCTTCTCTTAAAAGTACAGGTTGTGCCAGGAAAAGAGTCGAGCTGTGACTGCATGGCTGAGAGCGTGGAGATGGCAGCGGCGGTTATGGGAGAGGAGCCGGGTAACGGCGTAGGGCTGGCGGTGGAGTACAGATGTCAGGAGGCACTGGCTGCTTTTATTGGGCAGGCCGAGGCGTAACAAACATTTGAGTGTGTCAAAATGGGGAAAAAATTCCTATCGTTTTACTGCGTTGACCATTCTCTGTAGCTCTTTTGAATATGTATTTTATGATGAGGAACTGCAGAAGTGAAATGGATAGAAGCAAAAGCAGCGTACCCTCTAGTGATCGCATCGCAGAGAGCAGCCACCTACCACGATGACCTTCACAGGCCCTTCCCTTGCCAGACTTTGTGTCTGCTCTGGCCAAATAATAATAAAAAGCAGTCTGAAAGGAGCTGGAGAGGTCATCAAGTACACCCTTGTCCCCAGCACAGTGTTGATTCCTGTCTGGTTTGTACTGTAAAACACCTGGGGACAGCGCAGGTGTTGCACGTGTTATTGAAAAGGGTCTGGAGCACTTGTAAGCGTTGTAAAAAGAATGAATAATGACCATTTTGAAGAGGTGTGCTCTCAGATGGTAGCTCTACAGAATCACAGCATCAATCAGGTTGGAAGAGCCCTCTGGGCTCATCGAGTCCAACCATTGCCCTGACACCACCATGGCAACTAGACCAGGGCACTAAGTGCCATGTCCAGGCTTTTCTTCAACCCCTCCAGAGATGGTGACTCCACCACCTCCCTGGGCAGCCCCTTCCAATGGCTAATGACCCTTGCTGAGAAGAAATGCTTCCTAATGTCCAACCTGAACCTCCCCTGGACAAGCTTGGGGCTGTGTCCTCTTGTCCTATCGCTAGTTGCCTGGGAGAAGAGCCCTTTTAGAAGGGCTGCATCACAAGATGCAGCGAAAGGATGGTGCACCAGTCCTGCAATATTTTTTGTATTTATTTTGGTAGGCAAGTTTTTTGGGAGGCAACCTATTCTGAATGTGTCTTTTCCCAAGAAAATGTGAAGTACCTTTCTCTTTATAATAAGGGATCATCCCTCTGTACTCAGCACTGGTGAGGCCACACCTTGAATCCTGTGTCCAGTTGTGGGCCCCGCACTTCAAGAGAGATGTTGAGGTGTTGGAGCGAGTGCAGAGGAGGGCGACCAAGCTGGTGAAGGGTCTGGAGGGTCTGAGCTACAAGGAACGGCTGAGGGAGCTGGGGGTGTTTAGCCTGGAGAAGAGGAGGCTCAGAGGTGACCTTAGTGCAGTCTACAACTACCTGAAGGGAGGGTGTAGCGGGGTGGGAGTCGGCTTCTTCAGCGCGGCAGAGAGCGAGCCCGAGACCGTCCCATAAAGCAGGAGGATGCGGAGAGAGCCGGAGCCCCCCGCAGCCCGTATCGGCTCCTGAATATTTCGTGGGTCGCACAAGCCGTTTGGAGCAGAGCGATGTGCAGCGCTCCGTTCTCCGCAGCCTGCTCTCCTCTCCCACCAACGCTGCTTTTCATTTGTCAGGAACGATCACCCCTCCTTGTTAATAACAGAGCTGAAACGCCCAGACCGGTGCTTGGGTTTATAAGCATCCTCGGCGACATCGGCGGTGATGTCAGCTCCGAGTATGCTAATTAATCTGTGGTCCCTCTTCTGGCTGTTTCTGCAGTAACACAGCAAAAATAATTCTAGGTTCTGTAGCAAGCCTGCCTGTTGTTTCTTTTTTATTGCCTTTCTCTCTGTATGGCCCAATTAAAAAACAAAAAAAGCTTTGCTTTTACCCGCTCTGGCGTGGTGTAAGGCAGCTGCGGGTTGTGGGACAGCACCTCCGCAGAGCTGGAGGATGCTGAGGGTGCCCGGGGGTGGCTGCATCCCGGGGCTCTGTTTGCAGCCCAAGCTCCTCTCCAGCACCTCCACTTTCCCACTTCCCTTTCCCTTCTGGCTTCGGAGTTTCTGCAGGCTCGGTGAGCTCTTCCCTCACTCCCATCCCTCGTTCCCGTTCTCTGCTGGAGAAGGAGCGTGGTTCCCCAGTGCCCTCCATCCACAGGAGCCCAGATCTGGTTTGAACTGCTGGGATCTGCAGCCTGGCTCACCCCTGAGGTCCCCACCGAGCCATCTGCCCGTCCTAACTCACTGCTAGTAATCTTTACTAATAGTTGCAACAAACAGCATTTTCGCTGAGATGAGCAAACTTCACAGCGGCTTATTTGCAGCTTTTGAATTTATAAATGAAGGAAAAGCTTGGGAAAAAGGGGACTGGGGATGATATACAGGGAAATCTAGCTCTGAGAATTTATCCTCTTCGTTAAAAGCTACTAAGATCTTCATCTGTGGTATTTAACGGACCAAATTCAATATTCTGGACATAATTTGCATATAAAAATAGCAAAATCGTATATTTTTAAAAAATGGAAAGGGGGAGGGAAAGTTTTAGCTAAGCCACACACTTTAACAGCCTTTTTCCCCATAAATCCAAGCTCTGGGAAATATTTGTCAGGCAAGAGTAAACCCTTTGCAGTAACTAAAGGTTTTTCTCCCATTTTTCTCTACACGAAGCAGGATGCCTTGAGAAGCAAAAATTATGAATCTTTAGGAAAAGGAAAAGATCTGTTGCCCTTGGTAGAGAGAAAGTCTCAGCCTTGAAAGCCCTGGCTTTATAAATGGAGAAAAGGCATGAATAATAAAAACCACACCACCTAAAATCTAATTAATTTGAGTGAGTCGATAAGTTTCTGTTTCTGGATGCTGGAGAAGGAGGGGAAAAAAAAAGACAGATGTGAGACTTTGCATTTATCTCCTTCTCATTCAACTGCTTAAAAAAACTCTGGAACAATTGGCTGTACAATGCACAATAAATAGAAATATGTCCTTTATTTATCGTGAGTTTCCTCCAACCTGCTTCAGCTCCTAATCTCCTTATGTGCATCCACACATTTACCCACCAGGAAATTTCAGGAACGTTCTGGGTGTGGAAGGCAGCCCCAGCTCCAGCTTCCCAGGGGGGAAACCTCCTGCCCTGGGCAGGGGCTGGGGACCACGGCGAGGTGCTGGCGGAGGTGGTGGCGAGGTGGAGTGGGGGCAAGTGAGCTGTGCCGTGCTGTGCTGTCTTGTGTGGGTCAAACCGTGGCCGTGTCATGGCCACACCATGCAATGGCCATGCCATGGCTGTGCTGTCACTTGGCTGTGCCCATGCCATGGCCACACCATGCAATGGCCATGCCCATGGCCATGCTGTCACTTGGCTGTGCCCATGCCATGGCCACACCATGCAATGGCCATGGCCACACCATGCAATGGCCAATCTGTGGCTGTGCTGTCACTTGGCTGTGCCCATGCCATGGCCACACCATGCAATGGCCATGCCGTGGCCATACCATGCAATGGCCATGCCCATGGCCATGCTGTCACTTGGCTGTGCCCATGCCATGGCCACACCATGCAATGCCCATGCCGTGGCCACACCATGCAATGGCCATGCCCATGGCCATGCTGTCACTTGGCTGTGACCATGCCACGGCCACACCATGCAATGGCCATGCCCGTGGCCATGCTGTCACTTGGCTGTGACCATGCCATAGCCACACCGTGCAATGGCCATGCCCATGGCCATGCTGTCACTTGGCTGTGACCATGCCATGGCCACACCATGCAATGGCCATGGCCACACCATGCAATGGCCAAGCTGTGGCTGTGCTGTCACTTGGCTGTGCCCATGCCATGGCCACACCATGCAATGGCCATGCCCGTGGCCATGCTGTCACTTGGCTGTGACCATGCCATGGCCACACCATGCAATGGCCATGCCCGTGCTGTCACTTGGCTGTGCCCATGCCATGGCCACACCATGCAATGCCCATGCCCATGGCCACGCAGTGCCCGTGCTGTGCCATGGGTGTACCGTGGCCACGCTGTTCCCATGCAGTGCCACGGCCATGCCATGAGTGTGCCCTGACATGTGGCCATGCCCACGTGGGAGCCCCGTGCGCAGCTGGGGTGTCACTGCCAGCGCCCCGGGTGCCCCCATGCCACCGTCCCTTGCTGCCCCCCATTTCTTCCTGAGATGGCTTCTCCTGCTGGGCACCAGCCTTAACCATCTCCTAAGGTGGAGGTTCCTCCTGGAACCCCGTCGCTGAAGGACGGGCTGTGCCGGGGGAGCGGGCGGGGGCCCGGGGAGGCTGCGTGCCCCAGCACCTGGCCGGGTCCGCGGCGCCGGCGCAGCGCCTCGGCAGCGGGAACGGTGTAAAGCGGGATGCTAAACAAGATATATCCACGATGTCAAATATTGGCTGCGCACATCTAAGCCAATCACTTCTAAATAAATTAACCATGGCATTGCCTAATACGATCCACCTGCTTTCTTCCCCGTGCTGTTCCAGACCCTACCTGAACCCCCCCTTTGATTAAATGTCAAAAGCCTGCCTTGTGCCTGCAGATCTCACTGAAGGCGGATAACAGAAAGGTTCCTCCTGTGACTCCATAAAACTGAAATAAATTCCACTGGCATCTTGTAAATTTTTATTTTCTACAATGACTGCAGGCCCCATCTGCGACCCAGCTGTTATTAGAAGGGAAAGCGTTGGCCCTTCTGCATTACAAAACAGCATAGAACAGTAATTGCCAGTGGAAGAGATTAAGTGTAGACACTAAAAATGTTTACTCGCAATGAATATGCATAACGATGGGTAGGAAACAGCACTGGAAGATTAAAAAGAGAGAAGGGTTTGTTTACAAGGCTGGGAAAAAAAAAAAAAAGAGGGGAATGTCAGTTGGCCCCAAGCCTGAAATAGGAACGAAAAACCTTTGGGCAAGGCATTAGGGAGAAAAACAGATGGTTTGTGAACCTTTTATTAGATAGAAAAATCATTAATCAAGCCCAGGCTGGAAATGGCAGGGTTTTGGGTAGTTCATATTTTAGTTTATTTTTTCTTAAAGCGGCAGCGTGCTATTTCGCTGGCGGAGGGGAGAGGCAGCCGCCTTCGCGTGCAGCGCTGGGAGCACGGCTGGCTGTAGGTCCGTGCGAGCACCAGGCTGCTCTGCAGAGGAAATCCCTCAGTGGGGTTTCACATTTCAGCACCTGTTTTGCCCGTATAGCGAAGCAATTAAAAAAGAAAAAAAAGAAGACGGAGGAGGGGGGGAGAAAAATTGCAGCCTGGTTTATTTTTTCGTGGTCGCTTCGTTCCGACTTGGGGAGGGGGGGGAGATGTAGGGCACGTCTCCTGGTTCCCTTGATTATAGAGCACAAATAATGGGGTTTGCTGCGTTCGAATAGCGCTGAGCCAAAGGGGAAGAGGGAAAGCGGTGCTGGGGGTGCCCTGTGTGTGCCACACGGTGCCACCTCGCCGTGCCTGAACGTGGGGCTTTGTTGGTGCGTTTCTCCCCTTCCCATTTCCCCCCGCACCAGCCTCAGAGCAGGGCAGTTCTGCGTCAATAGCTCAAGGGCAGCAGCCCCCCTTTCCCCCAGCCTCTCGTTAACCTTAAGCTCGTTACTCTTTGTGAAACAAGCAGGTCGGCTCCTGCTACCAGCCCGGGGGGTCTGCGCTGTGCCTGGCACCGCAGCACGCGGATGGGGACACAGGGTGGCTGGAGCAGCATCTCTCTCTGCTGCCCCAGCAAAGGGCTGAAAGCGAGGGCAGGAGGATGTGGGGTGCAGGGACACGTCCCTGAAGGCAGACCAGGCTGTTAGAGCTGGGTCAGCAGGTGGACACCTAAAGTCCACCCAGAACCCGTCCCCGAGCTGCCCCTCCTGTGCCCTCGTCCCTCTGAACATCTCAGGTGTCCCCTGGCACTTCTTGTTTCCAACTGTGTGGTCACACAATGACAAAAGCCACCCCGAAAGTTCCCTGTCTGGCCTCTTCTCCCAGGCAACCGGCGATAGGACAAGAGGACACAGCCTCAAGCTTGGCCAGGGGAGGGTCAGGTTGGACATCAGGAAGCATTTCTTCTCAGCAAGGGTCATTAGCCATTGGAAGGGGCTGCCCAGGGAGGTGGTGGAGTCCCCATCTCTGGAGGGGTTTAAGAAAAGCCTGGACATGGCACTTAGTGCCCTGGTCTAGTTGCCATGGTGGTGTCAGGGCAATGGTTGGACTCGATGAGCCCAGAGGGCTCTTCCAACCTCATTGACTCTGGGATTCTGTAAATATGCTGGGTTTGGTTGAACTGGGTTTGAATACCTCGGAGCAGGAGCAAGATCAGACTCATGGTTTTCAATTTCTGGTCGCACTTGTCGTGTTATAAATCCGGGGCAAAGCCGCAGGCTCCCATGGAGTTACCTGGCGTTTGCATTTCCATAACCCAGATCGTAATTTGGTCTGGTAGCATTTAAGAAATTAAAAAAATAAGCAGCTAGAAACCTCAGCTTTGTCAAAACATGGGAGCAAAGAAGAGTTACAAAAGATGACATTAAGAATGAACCGTAAAATATTCAACGGTAAACTCAGGACTAAAAATAAAGCCAATATCCTTCTTTGGGGAATGAAGGGGAATGGTTTCTTTTTCCAATTTCTTTCCTACCACAGAGGAGCTGCCCACACATTTCCTAATTCTTCGACTAATAACTCTGAGATGAACTTCCTAAAACATATGAGCTTCATCAGAGCCGGGGGAGGGAGGGAGGGGGGAGAGAACGAGGGGGAAGTACAAAATGATCTTTGTAAGAAATAGTAGCTGGGATTGCTAGCGTTGCATATGTTACAGCACATCATTAATAACAGTGATCAAAAGAGAAAGAACATCTTAGCAGCTGCATCAAATTATTATAGAAATTGGAATTTTCAAATGAGCTCAGAGTTAGGAAAAAAAAAAAAGGGGAAAAAAAGAAAGAAGAAAAAAAAAGGGGGCACCGTGCACTGGAGGTCAGGTCACTTTGCAGAGCCACAGGATAATCCCAAAAGGTATTGAAAGGGCTGGGATGAAAATAAATTCTTCTTCCTATTATGGTCTTTGCAATATTACCAGACAAAATGTAGAGGGGAAAAAAAAATCCACATCTTAGAGCGGCGTTTAGGGCCGTTTAATGGCGCTGGCCTCGGGCAGCAGGCGTAAGCGTGCCCAGGGTGGCCAGCGAGCACCTGGGCGAAGCTGGTCGCACGTGTGAGAGCTTCCCCATGCGTGGGGACCTTCTGGAGCGGCCAAAGGCAGGGGGAAAGGCCGTTCGCCGGCTCTGTCCCCAGCCTGCAGCCTCGCTCCCCGTCCTGCAGCCCCGAGGAGGCAGCTGAGGGCTTCCAGGAGGCTGGAGGGAAAGGGCTGCTCATCTCCCCAAGGACAGATCGTTCTTCCTCTGATAAAAATTGGTGCGCATCCACGGATTTTATATCCCCCCTGTGAAAAAATAGTGGGAGGGATGCTCTAGGAACACATCCGAACCTCGTCTTCTACCACAATGGATGTTTTATAACAGCGTTGCGCAAGGGCACGGGGCCCATCCAAGCTCAGCCCTCCCGCTCCTTGCAGGCCACCGGAAAAATTCAATTCATGAAGAGATAAAGCCTTTCCAGAAGGCTGCACGTCCCGGGAGAGGCTCAGCATGGACCTGGCCGCCCCTGCTCCACCATCTCCTGCCTGTCCTCCCTTGTCCCCAGCCCGTTTTGGAGCCGGGCCTTGGGGCAGTCCCCCAGCGCTGCCCTGTCACCGCGTGGTTTAGGGCTTTTGACAAGGGCATGGAGTGACAGGACGAGGGGGAACGGTGTTAAACTGAGAGAGGGGAGATTGAGATGAGATATCAGGAAGAAATTCTTTGCTGTGAGGGTGGTGAGACCCTGGCCCAGGTTGCCCAGAGCAGCTGTGGCTGCCCCCTCCCTGGCAGTGTTCAAGGCCAGGTTGGATGGGGCTTGGAGCAACCTGGTCTGGTGGAAGGTGTCCCTGCCCGTGGGAACTAGATGGGCTTTAAGGTCCCTCCCAACCCAAACCCTTCTGGGATTCTGTGATTCTATGAAATAAGTGTGTCCCGATGGCTGCGTAACTTCGGGGCCCGATTCCCCTGGGCTTCCGCCAGCTCTCAGAAATTAATTGGTAGGTTTACCCGTGTCAGTGGGACTCGCTGGAGAGAGAACCAGCGCTCAGCAGGAGCAAAAGGTGAGGCGAAGAAACTCTTTAAAGCCTCAGGTTTGATCTCGAAATAAAAGCCTTTCTTAAGCACGCCTTCCCAAGCCCCCTCCCTTGCTTTTAAAGCCATGTTTTTATAATCCGAACCAGCGACGAGGGCTCCAGTTCCACATCTGCCTTCGGCACGTGATGCTGTAGTCTGTCGTAGCCAGCAGTAAAAGTACAGGTGTTTTGGGTTTAAAGTCACCATTTCAAACCCAAGCTCCGAGTGGGGCCTCGGCTGATTATTTTTTATAGCTGGCCGCGGTCCCGCGCAGGGGTTAAGCGGCAGAGAAGGGCCGCTCGCGACTCTGCTGCTCTTCCAGCTGGTGGGAACCCTGAAACCCATTTGTAAATTAATTTTTTACTTCGGATGCGTGCTGCCATCGCCGGAGCCTGCACAGACAGCTTGCGCCGCTGCTCCCACACGTCTCCAGCCACAAGCTCGAGTCTGAATGCGG
Organism: Nyctibius grandis; assembly: GCF_013368605.1. Taxonomy (NCBI): domain Eukaryota; kingdom Metazoa; phylum Chordata; class Aves; order Nyctibiiformes; family Nyctibiidae; genus Nyctibius; species Nyctibius grandis. Next base: position 6,173,348 of record NW_027167473.1, read on the forward strand.
GAGAACCAAACCATTACGTATGTACGGCCATCCCGCCCGCGTGCTTGCTCCCCATACTTTATGCCATAATTATCATCGCATTAGTTTGGTAAATAATGTTGACACATGGTTCCAGAACAGCTGGAGAGTGTCCATCTGACACCCGCGCAATGAGAAGTTCAGCTCCTCGAATAAAAAAAGGACAGATTGAGCCTCCGATTCCTTCGTCTGCGCTTCCTCCTCCCTCCTTCCCCCTCCGAAGGGATCCCCGCTCGCCCTGTTGCAGCTGAGGAAATCTATTATTTCCTATAAAATCCCTTCAAATAATCCGTTCATCTGATCTTTGCGAAATGCAAAGCGCTCGTTAATCATACAACTGGTGAGCCCTGATTTCCAGATTAATCTAATTAGACCTCATTTGTCGCAGGTGAAAGCGGCTCTATTAACAACCGCTGCCCGGCGCACAAAGCCCCGCACATGTGGCTCCGTGTACGAGTCAGGCTCAATTACAAGATTGACTCTGCGCTCTCGTCGAGGGTCTGTCAACATTTCCATTACAAATTCAAACGCTGCTTTTAAGGGATTTATTACTCGGCCGTAACATCGGGTCGACTCTTGGCATCCAAGATCTAAGCCGGGGCTCGCCGGGTATTTAGCGAAACCACTCGAGCTCTTTGGAGGCCGGGGAGGGGGCAGGGGAAGGGTGAATCTTGGGGCTGTTTCATCTTGAAGAAAGGCTTTGTTTTATGCATGTAGATTCTGTTGACTTAATTTCTGGAATGAAGTCTGTGCAGTGGATGGCAAAGGCGGAATGACTTAACTCCTGCCGTGGCTGCCCCGGAGCTGCAGGTCTGTGCCCCCTTGCACCCCAAAGTGGCCATTGGCCCCCTCCAAAGCCCAGCTCTCCTCTTGCCCACCGCGGGGGGAGACCCTGCCTTGCCCCAGTGCTCGGCACATCCCAGGGCACCCCGTTTGCTGGGGAGGGGGGACCCTGCGCTGCCCCTGCTCTGGGGAAAAAAAGAAAGAGAAGGGGGGTGTGAGTGATCCTTGAACTGAGCAATTTTGAGCCAGGCCTGGCCCTTTTAGTTTAATTTGGAGTAAGCGCTAGATTAGAGTGGAAACCTGTGTGTTTCACTGACAAGGCAGAAAATGTTAAGCCTGCTTGTGGGACGCGGAGAAAAAACAAACCTGCTAGGAAAAAAAACCCGACAGAAATGCTTCCTATTTATTTTCATCAGCATCTAGGTAAATACAATGTAATGGGACTATTTAAAGCCCTATAATCTTATTTACATTCGAAGCATGAATACAGCTCCCAGTACATCGCAGACATCTGTCAGACAAACAGACAAGACTCTGCGAAGAGGTTTAAAATGCTCTGCTCTTAAACAGCTAGGGAGCTGCTTGGGGATTTTGGCAGGATAGCTGGGATATGACAGGTCTTTTTTCTTCCTTTTTTTTTCCTTCTTTAGCTTGGCCAGGGGAGGGTCAGGTTGGACATCAGGAAGCATTTCTTCTCAGCAAGGGTCATTAGCCATTGGAAGGGGCTGCCCAGGGAGGTGGTGGAGTCACCATCTCAAGCCTGGCCATGGCACTTAGTGCCCTGGTCTAGTTGCCATGGTGGTGTCAGGGCAATGGTTGGCCTCGATGAGCCCAGAGGGCTCTTCCAACCTGGTTGATTCTGGGATTTAGCTAAAGATAATAACGATTTCGCTGTGTTCCCTGAGCTCTTCTCCGAGCCTGTTTTCAGCTGCTCGACACAATATTGCTGCATAATTTGGAGCGTCTCCTCTTCATTTTTTTTGGATGCGAGACTTAGCAACGGAGAAAGGTGCTAAAGAGAGACAAAACTTGTGTGGGTGGCTGGAGATTAGCCATTTGGAGATCTCTCCTTCTCTTTGTACCGCAAGCTGTTTGCGTCTTTCCACTCCAAATCTCTCTCCTCGGGTGCTCGCGCGCCGGTGCAATCGCTGCCTTCCCTTCCTCACCTCATTGGTATGAAACCCAGGACTCCTCTTATTAAACACCGCTAAATATTCTCTTCATTTCCCAAGGCAAATATGAACAGAAACACAACCAAACATGTACTGTATTCAAATCATCGATTCACAATATTGAAATTTCCAGCTAGCCTCCAATTAGCAGGCTTTCCAATATTTGAACAGCAGACCATTTTAATGCAATTACAAACACATTTGAGGCATCTAAATTTTTTTTTGCATAATTAAACTATTTGTGTAGCCCTTTTTCCATCAGAACCAGAGAAAGCAGAACAATTTTATTCCTTACTGTTACAATAATTAACTATGCAAGTAGAACAGCATATTAATAGAGTATAATTTGTTTACATTTAAAAGAAAATTGTGTTAGATTAGCATAGCAAAAGACTATTTCCATATCCAGGCGGTAATACGCAGGCCTAATAGCAATTTACAGTGTAGTTAAAGAATATTATTAATAAAGTAATACAGTGTAATTCTGTTTGCCCCCACCATATTTCACAATGTCCTTAATTACAGCTAATTCCAGCGAGACTAATTTGGGTGTTATTAAGCGCTAGACACGGGAATCTTAAATACAACCTTTGTGAACGATGAGGTTGTGAAGTTACCGGGGAGGTTCCACCCGAGGCTTCGTGTTTTCCCGTGACCTGAGCAGATCACCCCGGGCAGCTCCTCGTGCTGCTGCTCCTTGGGATAAAATTGGTGATCTTTGAGGCAGAAGCCAGTGACCAGTTTTTCTCCCCTCCCTCTATATCCCCCTGAAGTCAACAGAATTAGAGAGAAACGTTTCCTTGGAGCATGATTTTTGCCCAGAGAAGGTTATTCCTTCCGTGGGCAATCAAGATGTTTTCTGTTCCCATATTTAGATGCACATCAATGCACTGGATTCAGTTCCTCAATATGCCAGTATGCCCCAGCATATGTTTTCAAGGCACACAACACACATCCCATCACGCTCAAATGATTCATGGCAGAATCACACAAAGCCCAAGGAAGGGATTTTTGAATCGTGCTCTTGAAAGCAATGACACTCCTTCTCCTCAGTCGCTGGCAAGGCTGCTGGGGACATCCCTACCTTTGGGCTGGGGACACCTGAGCCAGCAGCTCCTGCTGATGGTGGCCAGGGAAGGGTTAAGCCATGGGATGCCCTCAGCTTCGCTGGGCTCCAAGTAAAAGGGATTTTCCCCTCTTTGTAGGACCTTTCCAACTGCTAGTTGGCCTTTCAAGGGGTTGGGATGCTGCTGCTTGTTGTTTATAGGCACTGCAGGAACGTCCCTGTCTTCGCTCTGGCTCTTTCATGCAGACTGTCAGCCCTGCCACAAAGGGCCACAGAGCAATAGCAGGTACAGGGAGATTTATCTATGCAAAGATAATGAATTTATTAACCTAAAAAGCCATGACTCATGCCCTGCGAGTTAGGCTTACTCGGCAAATATATTTACTCGTCCAGACTCTCCAGATAAATGACCTCTGTTTCCACACAAGTGCCAAACTCCTGTTCAAATGGATAAGCCAAAGTTCAGATAAACTCCTCATATCAGAACTGCAGTTATCTACAGCCCATTTCTCTCAACTTAGCTTTTAAACAGTTCTCTTTTTGCTGTTTTTTTTTTTTAATTATTATCTTAGTAGGCTTTGCAAAATAGCACTCAGAAGTGTTCATTGCAAGACCGCTGGTAAACACGGTTCTGCCAGAATTTGCTCCACCAAAAAATAAAAGAAAAAAAGAAAAGAGGAGATAAAAAGAGAGAAATGAGAGCTCTATGTTCACATCCTGCAGATGGCTAATATTCCTGTGGAGCTGTCAGCAGATCACAATGCCAAGCTCCAAAGCAGAGTGCCTCAGCTTGTTCTTGCATCTGAGCCATTAAACCCGGCGGGTCTCTCGCAGAAGGATCGCAGGCTGTACCCGGCGCTGGCAGCCTGGCGGCGCAGCCCCTTCCAACAGCTCTGAGCCTGCGGGAAGAGTCGGTTCCTCGGCTGGGTGCACGGAGCTGTCACGAGGAGCTGCTCTAGGAAGAGGAAAAATGAGACTGGGAGAGCTTCAATCCATCCCTGCCTCCACCTTTAGGTCACAAAGCACTAGTGAGAACGCTTCACCGCAGAACAAGGAGGTGGCTCCTCGCTCTTCTGGGGGAAGGATGCTCTTCCCAGGGTTTGCGTCCTCCATATGTTTAAAAAATGTCTTAATATGGACTTTAGAGTCTATTTCTGGACCAGTGCTTCACCACGCTCCATTGTACAGCTCCTCCGTGGAGGAAAGGCACGTGGTACCCAACACCCTGTCATCCTGCTGCGAGGGGGACAGGGCAAAGCAGGGCACGGTTCTGGCAGGGTCGGCACCCAGGGGTTGGTGCTGGCTGGTGTAGGGCACGTTTCAAGCAGCACAACAAGAATCCCCAAAGGCATTTAATTGACTTTCAGTGAGAACCCCAAATGTTTCTGCCCTGCAATAACACGTATCTTCTGTTTCATTAGTCAAGATGACTTCTATGGCTTGGGTTTTCTTTTTATAGGGAGAGAGATGTAGGAAGGACTGGGTGAGTGTTGTCTTTTTACAGAGCCACTGCTCTACCAGGTTACGAAAGCCACGGAATGTGTCATGAAAGAGTAGTTTGCCATAAGCTCGGGAGTCCTAAAGACCTTTCTGATGGCCACAGATAAAAAATCCCACCCGGATAATACTGGCGAGGGCTTACAGAGCCAATCCTGCAGCAGGCAGGTGCCCACAGATAAGGACACTGCCTGGAGGGGCTGTGCTGGAGCCGTGCTGGAACAGGCAGGTTCAAATCCTTCCTGCCTCCTCCTCTTCGTAGGTGATTCCCCAGGCACCGGGTTGCTACGATGAACATTAATAATTAATGCTACAGAATAATTAATTCCCTGCTCAGCATCCCGCACACCATCCTGCCCAGCATCCCACACATACACCGTCCCACGCAGCCCCCGTGTGACATTACAAGTCTCTTATTTCCCCTTTTTCTCCCCCCTCCAAGAGATGCTTTGCGATACGCTGCCTCCTCCCAGTGCCAGTTGCGATGTGCCTCTGGCAGCAGCACCTCCCCAGTGACATTTTCAAATGCCTCAGGAAGAGCAGCCGCGGCGGCTGTCAGATTTCAGCGAGTGGCCGGCATCAGCCCTACAACAGAACAGCTTTTAATCCCGATGAAGACGTGCAGAATTATCACGCTGCAGTTGATGTGGAGGTTGGCAATCCTTGTCCCAAAGAACAGGGCAGTTTACAGCCCTACTTTTGCCGTGCTGATACCCTCAAATAGCAGCACTAAAGCTTCTGTCTTCTTGCAAGAGATTTGTCATCTTTTGATCTTGAGCCAGAAAAAATTGAATTCTGGGAGATCAAACCTCCCAAACTGATCGCTTCTATCCTCAGCAAGTGCTTATCAAGTGTAATCCAGAAAGGTGGCACATTTCAAAAGGGACAACGAGTAAAGTTCAGCTCACTGGAAAAAAGGAAACTTCAAACAGGAGCAGCGTTCGCAGCCCATGAATTCCCTCCTAACGCTCTGCTGAGCCACGGTCCTTTTCTGGTAGGGTGACTTGTGGGAATTTTAAATGAAATTAAGGCTGTAAAAGCTGAATAATGTATCATTTTAAAGAGAAAATGCCAATATTTGATAGGTATTTTATAACCCCCGTCCCGTCGTGCTCCAGCTGCCCTGCCCCGCGCAGAATTGCCTATTCCGTGGCTGGGTTGGAAATCATTATTTTTAAACTCACTCCTCCAACTAAATCTGCTCCTTCCCCTCCCTACGAGGAAGATCCCCTGACTTTGTGACCCAGCTTGCTTTTCTTGGAGATGCCACATGCCCTTCGGCTGAGCAGCACCCAGCACCCAGCACCTCAAGAGAGGTCGCAAAAAAAAAATAACCTGAGAAAACGATACGAAAAAAATAAATCTGAGAGTTCTTGGAAAGCTTTTTATCAGCGCTAAGGCTACCAGGCAGGCAGAGGAAAACAAAGTCAGCACTGGTTGTAAATTGTCTGGAAAGCATAAATTAAAATTAAAGAGTTCAAATATGATAGAAAATCATTTAATCTGGATGATTTATGCTCGTTCTCAGACACAATTATTTACTAACGCTTCTGTTTATTGCTCTTTTGACTTTTTTAATTACTGTGTTCCAAAAATTCAATTACCGAGGGTAGTATATATTTCAAGCAATAGTATTGTAAATAAAAAGAGAACCAATTAATAATGTGCTTAGTCTAGCAAAGGTAAATCAAATGTAATACAAAATGCCTGGAAACTTGATCAGGGGGTGAAAACTAACGGCGAAGAGCCCGTCCCGCGGCGGGCGAGGGATGTGCGGGGTGGGGAGGGCCCAGGACGATGCCGTGGCCCATCGTTGGGGTTTCTGGTCTTGCTTCCTACCTGGATGTTGCGTGTTGATGTTCCCCAATGGGCTCCGCTCGCTCTTTTTATTGATAACAATTATTACAGGAGACAGGGGCTGGTGGCTGGCAGGAGTCAGGGCTTCGCTTCAGTTCGGGCACGTTTTCCTAGTAACTATTTTGTCCTTTTATCTTGTTCCACCGACAGACTTTGACACTACCAGAAAAATCAATTTCTAGGCACCTTCGGAGGATTGTTCAACAAATATCTCGGCTGAGACCTTCGCTTGTAAGTGATATTTACTCTCTCTCCCTTTAAATATACCCGCGCTAGCGCAGCGGAGAGGCTGTGCGGAAGGCTGTGGGTGAGCACCAGACGTGTGCTGGGATGTTATTGGAAAAGAAAAGCCTGACATAATATTTGAAAATGGGAAGAATATATAAACTGGAATTGATTCGTGTAAAAATATAAATAAAAATATAAATAAAAATAAAAAATCAATCCAAACATTTGGAAACATCTGCTGCGAAGCACAAGGTTTCTTCAGCCCCAGCGGTGTGCGAGGGGTTGTGATGAAGAGGAGCGAGCTGAGCACCACATCCCACTCCTCTTCTTAAAAAAAACAAAAGGAAAATCACTGAGATTCTTGACTTTGCAATCTCTGGGTCAGGGGCAGCGAAACGCCGTCGGGGTTTCTGCTCCTGGCAAGCCCAGGCTGTGGGCAAGCCAACACGCAGCTGCCCGGGCAGTACCCTGCGACCACAGCCTGGAGGCTGGGCTCAACTTCGTTTGAAATATTAATTAGGGCAAATTACTAAATTATAAATAATAATGCAGGGACCCCCTCGGATTTACCCTCTGAGCAGAGATGAGCAAAGCTGGGGCTGGGGGCACAGCCCTCACTCCTGCGCCCCGGCTCCTTCGCGTCGCTCCAGCTGCCTCCCCCCCAGGGGGACGGGGCGCGGGATGGTTTCCCAGGACCTCAGCATTTTCTGGTGGCCTTTGCCTCTGCTGCTGGGCCGTGCCAGGTGCCTGAGTCCCTCACCTCTCTGCCCAGCGCTGCGGGGCGTCAGGCTGGGGAGCGTGGGTGCGTTTCCATCCCTCCTGTTTATTAATGGGAGTCACACGGTGCGATGCCCACCGCGGATCCATATGGTCGCGAGGGCTCCGGTGTCTGAAGGTACTGAAGGGCTTAATTAGAATATTAAACTGCTTTCCAGCTCCTAAAGAATAGGTATCATTAAGCTAACTGCTCAAAAAGGGGTTGGCCACGTGTACACTTTTAGCCATAACATATGGAGAAAAATCCTCGGCCGTCAGCAGAGAGGCACAGCGGCAGCTCGGGGCTGGACATGGAAGATGTATGGGTGAGGGAGAGCGAAGCGACCCAAGGTGAAGGGTGTCTGGTGGAGTAAGAACCTCCAGGGCTCGCTGCTGGGGCCGTTTGTAAGGACAAGGGAAGGGCAGTGGCTGGTTTGGGGGGTGCAAACGCCGAATTTCCCCTTCCCCTGCAGCTTCTCCCCAAATTTGCTCACTTCTACTTGGAGTCCCACCACGGCTCAGAAATATTTTTAAATATTTTGCATCGGGAAGGATGTTTGTGTTAACATTTCAGCACGAAATCCAGCTCGGATTGTAAAGGTTTAGCTCCTCGGGCAGCACAAGCCCCTACGGGGTGTTTGCAGCAAGAGTAGAAATCGGGGTAGAAAATTGAGGAGAAACCAGGAAAGGGGAAGAGGGGAAACGTGGTGCCATCGCTGAGGTCTTGATGCAGAGCGCTGAGAAAAGGCTTGAATCCCCATCTCTGGTCAGAAAATTTCAAACAGGGGCTCGGTGTTTGCTGGGTTTACATCCTGCCCTATAAACCAACGTGCTGCCGAGGAGGAAAAGAGAAAAAGTGAGTTTTTTACCAGCAGTTGGCAGCTGTCGAAGGGCGGAGGCGGCGGGTTCTTGGAGAATTCTCTTTGTGTTGATGTGAAAACCCTTCCAGATGGCGGTTCAGAGGCATTTACGCCCAGACCAGATGCAGGCTGGTTAGTCTAGACTTGTTTCTGCTGCGGGATAGACACAGAAACTTGGACGAAAGAACCCTCCGAATTCAGGATTTCATTACAAAAAGTTATTACCAGCTCAACAGCAAACGTGCTACCTGGCTAGGAAATAGTATTAAAACATATTTACACTTGAAAAGAAGTAATTACTAATAGTTCAATCAATGTGGCAGGCCAAGACAGAGGAATGAGTGTAAATAGATAGAGACAAAAGAGATTTAGTGTTAAATTAAAGTCACTTAATTCCTGCAAGTGTTAAACATGCAGTTTTCTGGCATTTCAATGATCTTTTTCACCAAAATGAATTGTCCACTCTGAATTCTTGGGCAGCGTGTAAATGTCAGTCCTAAATTAAAGTTAACTGGGATCGGTGTCTGCTATACCTTTTAAATACAAAAAAGATTTAATTAGAATCAATAAACCACTTTTTATTGAAGTTTCCAGCGTGGTCTGTTACTCGGAGAGCCGCTAACGTGGAACCTTCAAAGATTTTTTAACAGGTTGGGGTCAGAGGGGAGCGGCGAGCGGCAGCAGCTGGGCCAGGAGCCCCCGCACCCCGGCAGCCCCCCTCATCCCGGGCCCGGGGGGCCAGACCCGAGGCGGGATGAGGGCCATAAAGCCGCGCTGATTCACCCCAGATGAGCGCCGCGTTCCCCGCTCCTTTTTTCTCGCTGGGTGTTTTTGGATGGGCTCCATTCAAGCTGTGAGGTAAGCACGCTGCCTTCTTGACTTGCAATTAGAACCACTATTTTTAACTTAAATACATCCTCCCGACTCCTCAGAGGGTTTTCATAAAAAAGAAGTCAAAACATATCTACCCAAGTCCTCTAATCCACAAATGTATCTATATTATTATCTATATCTATATTGTTATCTATATCTATATTATTATCTGTATCTATATTGTCCCTGCCCGTGGCAGGGGGGTTGGAACTAGATGACCTTTAAGGTCCCTCCCAACCCAACCCCTTCCTTGGCTCTCTGATTATTAGGGCTTTGATTAAGCAGTGCAGCCCTGCTCAGAACCCCCTTTTCCCCCCACGTTTTGCTCACCAGAGGGGTGCCACGTGCTGCCCAGGGCAGGAGAGCTGCCCGCTGTCCTCCCTAGATCCTACATTAACCATCAACCTCCTCACTCTGACATTAGCAACTTTTTCATGTTGCCAGTTTAATTTATTTATTTTTTTAAAATCATTTCTGTGAGCCACACGACTACCGTGCTCATAACCACCGCTGCGTGGAAGTGATTACGTTCGAGGCCTTTTTCCAGTGCCTGCACTCAGATCAAGATGTAATATGCATCTCATATCCCCTGACTCCCTGTCCTAAAATAGAGACAAAACATTCTGTAATGTCAGATTGCTTTGAATTCGTTTTAATTTGATTAGAAATCTCCCACAAGGCTACCCGAGCACATCGAGATTATGTATAATTAATGCCGTGATCAATTAGATCTGAATTGTTAGTCCATCAAGAAGCAATAACAGGGGCTCGGATTTCTCAAAGAGTTTTTTCCCTTAATCCTCTCGGTCTAGGGCTCTTTATGATGAGGCAAAAAAAGTAGTAATTCTTACAAAAGCTGAGATCAGGCGGCTGGAGCCCCCAGGAGTGTTCTCCTCCAAACAGCGACACGTCTGCGAGCCGAGGTATGAATATTTTAAGTACAACAACTTTTTTTTCCCTCTTTAACAGAGTGTGTGTCGCTGGAGGTCATGGCCAGAACTAGCCCAAACTCTGGATTTCCACGTTCTGCAATAGGACAATGCTTTGACACTTGCTCCCAGCTGGAAAAAAGAAGGTATAAATGTGTTTAAAAGTTCTCAGGAAATGGGATTTCCCTGCCTAGTCCTATTTTTGGGCTGTTTTTCAAACTTCCACCTCAGATGTTTTGAATTCTCCCAGCTGACACACGTAGCGTTTATCCCAGATCATGGGTCTGTGTTAACAGTTCCTCTCCATCTATGAATCTGCAAAACCAACGACGCGTATTTGGGAGGGTTTGGTGCTTTGTGAAGAGCAAATAAAGACTCTCAAAGCTGGTGTAATCAGTTGGTGGGTTCTAAAGTCCTAAATCAGGCTTTCAAATTGTTTTACAATAAGGCAAAGTGCTTTGTGCTGGAGAGGGTAAAATGTTTCACTTGATACTTAATGCAAATTTCCTTAAAGATTAATAAGCAGGATGAAAATAACGAAGTATTTCAGCGTTATACTTTTTCTGTTCTGACATGAGGAAGCATTTCTTCTCAGCAAGGGTCATTAGCCATGGGAAGGGGCTGCCCAGGGAGGTGGTGGAGTCCCCATCTCTGGAGGGGTTTAAGAAAAGCCTGGCCATGGCACTTAGTGCCCTGGTCTAGTTGCCATGGTGGTGTCAGGGCAATGGTTGGACTCGATGAGCCCAGAGGGCTCTGCCAACCTCAGTGATTCTGGGATCACCTGGTGAAAGGACTCGCTGGAGTGGACAACGCTGTGATGGGGCAATTAGTGGCCAAGCCAACTCCTGCTCGTACAAAGAGGTGGCATCTGCTACCAAGAGAAGAGTTGAAAGACACCTTGGGATGAGCTTGGGTCAAAGCCCACACGTGGGCACCGGCTGTGCAGGAGTAGGAGCCTGAGCCCCCATCAGTGCTCCGGGTAATTCCCTTCTAGGAGGGGAAAAAACCCCCCTTCCAGGCGCACCCGCACGCACACGCAGAGCCCCTTCTCCTCATTTCGTGTCACTCCCTTCTCATTTGTTGCTCTGCATATTGTGCCATTCTAACAGGAAATTACATTTGCATCTTGTGTGGCACAAGCATGTTGGGAATATCATAAAAACACATATGGTCATAAAGGGTTTCAAAAAAAGGCGATAAAACTGACATTTAGAAAACAGCTTTGGGAAAGAGGAAACATGTTCCTCGAGCTTTTGTACATCGATGTGAAAGATTCATTTGAGAAGCTTTTCCAAACTTCCTAATTTTTTTTTCTTCATATTAGTTTCAATGTTGTAGCGATTTTACTGTTGTGTTTGGAGCTTGAACATCCTCAAATCTCACCGAAAAAATCTGACTGAGCCCACCGAGTCCTTCCTAGCCGTGACTGATGCTGCTGCCGCGCTGTGTCCCCCCCGGCGTTGGCTTTTGCCACGTCCAGGTACATTTTCTTGGAGTTCTTTTTGCCATCAGGCAAGATTTCTGCTCGTCACTGCTCTGCGCTCACAGCAGGGAACTCAGGCTAATTTTCCAGGGCTGTAAACTGCAACCCTTTTATCCGTAGCCTTGAACACGATCTGTGACAAGCGGCGCCGATGTTAGCATGCTATGCTGTAAATCCTCCTGAAATGTTCCTTTACACAGAAATTACGGGGCTGATTCACCATCCAAATAGGGACTGGCGGTGCCAAGTCGCCATCGCTGCCTTCTGCTGGGGATGAGGAGAGCTGTCGACCAAGCAGAGGAGCTCTGCAGCAGAGGAGGAGGAAGGATAACAGGAGCCCCACATCGGCTGGTTTTCTGCCCAGTCACAGAATCCCAGAATCAATGAGGTTGGCAGAGCCCTCTGGGCTCATCGAGTCCAACCATTGCCCTGACACCACCATGGCAACTAGACCAGGGCACTAAGTGCCACGTCCAGGCTTTTCTTAAACCCATCAAGTCTTTTCTTAAATTAATTCAGGAGGAGACAGGACAGGAGTGTCCCCCCCAGCTCTGCAGAGACGCCACCAGGTTAAAACCCAAAATCCAGGTAAATTAAAGCGTTGGGACCCTCTCACGGAGGAGTTCATATCACTGATATCCATTTACCGACGCTGACACACGACCCTTTATTTTTTTCCCTTGCTCTGCACACTTACTTTGCACGCTTGTTCTACACACTTTGCACACTTACTTTGCACACTTGCTCTGCACACTTGCTCTGCACATTTGCTCTGCACGCTTACTTTGCACACTTGCTCTGCACACTTGCTCTGCACACTTTGCACGCTTGTTCTACACACTTTGCACACTTACTTTGCACACTTGTCCTGCACACTTTGCCCACTTGCTCTGCACACTCTGCACGCTTACTCTGCACACTTACTCTGCACACTTACTTTGCATGCTTGTTCTACACACTTTGCACACTTGCTTTGCACACTCGTTCCACATACATACTTTGCACACTTGCTTTGCACACTCGTTCCACATACATACTTTGCACACTTGCTTTGCACACTTGTTCTGCATGCATATTTTGCACACTTGCTCTGGACACTTGCCCTGCACATTTACTCTGCACACTTGCTTTGCACACTTACTCTGCACACTTGCTCTGGACACTTGCTCTGCACGCTTGCTTTGCACACTTGCTCTGCACACTTTGCACGCTTGTTCTACACACTTTGCACACTTACTTTGCCCACTTGCTCTGCACACTCTGCACACTTACTCTGCACACTTACTCTGGACACTTTGCACGCTTGTTCTACAGACTTTGCACACTTGCTCTGCACACTTGTTCTGCACACTCTGCACACACTCTGCACACTTGCTCTGGACACTTGCTCTGCACGCTTGCTTTGCACACTTGCTCTGCACACTTGCTTTGCACACTTGCTTGCTTTGCACACTTGTTCTGCATGCATATTTTGCACACTTGCTCTGGACACTTGCTTTGCACACTTGCCCTGCACACTTGCTCTGCACGCTTTGCACACTTACTCTGCACACTTGCGCTGCACACTTTGCACACTTGCTTTGCACACTTGCCCTGCAAACATTTCCCTGCTCAGCGGTCTCCTGTACCGAGGAGCAGCTTCACAGGGAGGGATCCCCGACACTGATAAAGCAGAACCCTCCAGCCACCCTCCCCGCTTCACCCGCAGGGTTTATTGAAGAGTTTAACATTAACACTAAATCCAGTCCTGGGCCTAACGCCCTGGTCTAGTTGCCATGGTGGTGTCAGGGCAATGGCTGGACTCGATGAGCCCAGAGGGCTCTGCCAACCTGATTCTTCTGTGCTGGGTTTTTTTTTCAGCTGTGTCTCTCCAAACTAAGCAAAAGATTTTCTTAGCTTGGATTAAAAAACCCCAATGTACGGTAGAAGTATTCTGGCAGCCAAGGCGGCGTTGAGCTAAAACTGTCTGCCACAGGCACAGCTGAAATGAAGTCAGGATTGAATGGCAAACAAACCCAGAAAACGGCTCTGAAAAAAACCAACCCCAACCTCCATCATGCTTCTAGTGCTGCAAATGGATCGAAAGAGCCCCAGGTCCCCACACGGCAGGGCAGGAGATACACTGCTCGTGCCAGCGCTGCCCGCTCGCTCAGTGACTGGTAGGTTTTGCTGCTCCGAAGCAAAAGTCTCTCAATTGCTGTTCCAGGATTTGAAATTGGAATCAGAGAAACAGAAATGGGATGGAAATGAGATAAGAGGGGAGATTTAGATAGTATATGAGGAAGAAATTCTTTGCTGTGAGGGTGGTGAGACCCTGGCCCAGGTTGCCCAGAGAAGCTGTGGCTGCCCCCTCCCTGGCAGTGCTCAAGGCCAGGTTGGATGGGGCTGGGAGCAACCTGGGCTGGTGGAAGGTGTCCCTGCCCGTGGGAACTAGATGGGCTTTAAGGTCCCTCCCAACCCAAACCACTCTATAATTCTGTGATAATTTGGTATTCATTCTGAAACCAATTTATCATTTGGTTGATAAAAATCCTACCATGGCTGGAGAACTGTGCAGTTCTTGGCCCAGCGAGAAGAAAGCGTTCACCCAGTCAACGCGATGCTCGTGGAAGATGATGATGTTTTCCTTGAGGGCCCACGAATTCCTGTTGTGGTTTGGGTTGTCCTGTTATTTCCCAGAGAAATATTGTTTTGATACAGTGTCTCAGGAGCTTCTGGCCAGCTGCACCGCTGCACTTTTCCAGCTCTCCGCCCAAGCCCTCCTTATTTTCTTCATCAGACACGTGCTGACAGACACATTTGCTTTATCTTCGGGGGGAAAAGCCGGTGGAAGCAGCGTTCCCCGGGTCACCGGCCGTCGGGAGGGGACGGAAGCGGCGGGACAGGAGGCTGAGGGCAACAATGCTCCTTCAGAGGCTCATAATGAACCCATTGAGAACACGGAGTTATCTGGAAAAAGCCCGAGCTGTGAGAAATATGCGCATGTTGCCGTTGAGTCACAAGTTGGCACGAGTGACACCAGCACATATTTTCTTTTTTTTTTTAGTGTACTTTTGTACAGATTCAGAGACAAGGGACCGTTATCATCCTTAATTTAATCTAAGCCCCAGAATAGCTGCATCCAGCGCAGTGCTGTGGAGCTAGAGAAGCTCCGTCAGAAGCATCTCTGTCTTGATTTGAAGGCTTGAAGGGACAGGCTTTCTGTTAGAGCCCTTGCTAGATGCTTCCAACGGCTGCAATTTCAAATTTCTACCCAAACCTGCTTATCTCCACCCTGAAATGGTTTGTCTGTAATTCCCACCATGGATCCCAGTACAGAATCACAGAATCACAGAATCAATCAGGTTGGAAGAGACGTCTAGGATCATCGAGTCCAACCATTGTACCTTCCTGCCTGTAGGATTGAAATCTCCATTCCAACCTGTTCTTTGGCAGGTGTGTTAAAGCCTCTCATGTCTCATACCTTTTCCTGTCCATTTTTTGTTAAAATAACAGGTTTTTCCTATGAAATTTGCAGGGTGTGAAGAAGGGCTTGTGTACCTCAAAGCTGGCCTGGTTTTTGTCAACTGTGAGGGACACTACCTGTCCCTTGAACCTTTCCTTGGCTATATGGTGTCCAACACCTTGGACAAACTGGTTTTTTACTAGAAAAAAGTGCTTTATTTCCCTGTTGTAGCAGGAGGTTGATTGCACCTGCAGGACTTAGGGAGATTATATCAGCACCTTCGCTGTTTGACCATTTGCAGGTGGTCAAAACTCCTCTAATGGTCCAGTAGCACAAGCTGTGTCCCTAAGGTGGGTGTCACTGGTGCCCACAGGTGCCAGCGGGTCCAGGCTCAGAAGAATTAAATCCAGGAGAAAAAAGGGTCTTCCCAAAGCACCCTCAGGCAGGTGGTCGGGGGGTCCGTGCCGCGGGGCGCCGGTGCCCTGCCGGTGCATCGCTGTGGAAGCGCTGCTCGGATCAGGCACAGATGGGCGCCACGGAGCTGTCATCATCAGCCTGGATTGGAAAAACCTTCTAATTGGGCTGGTAAACAAGTTCACAAGGACCCTATTGAGGCAAGAAGGGATTGCCATGGTAACGGGCCAGGAACGGCTGGGAGCCAGGAAGGTATCGATAAGTGGGGGCGGCGGAGGGAAGGGGTGCTGGGTGCTCCGGGAGCTCCCTCGGGCTGAGCACCCCGGAATGCCAGAAGCAAGAAGGAAAGTAAAAAGCTCCCTAATAACACCAAGCTTAGCAACTTCTTCCTCCAAAATAGTATTTTTTAAAAACTTTATTGTGTTAATCAGCTATTTATCTTTAATAGGGAAATATTTTTCATTCCAGTGATTTTCCTCACTATAGTAAAACAATAAACTTAGTTTATAGGCAAAAAAGAAATGTTAAGGGCCCGGTGGCGCTGAAACCCTGTTAACAAATCTTTTTTAAGTGGCAGGCTTGCAGCTCGAGTGGATGGACACAAGGAGTTGCACGTCCTCAAATGATCAGGGGTTGAACTGGGTCGTTAGCCATTGGAAGGGGCTGCCCAGGGAGGTGGTGGAGTCCCCATCTCTGGAGGGGTTTAAGAAAAGCCTGGCCATGGCACTTAGTGCCCTGGTCTAGTTGCCATGGTGGTGTCAGGGCAATGGTTGGACTCAATGAGCCCAGAGGGCTCTTCCAACCTCATTGATTCTGTGATGCTGAGAGCAAACACGTGTGGGCACACTTATTCAGCAAGCCCAGATTTCCCCATCGCTCCCAGAGCCGACGGCAGCACTATTTATCACTTTTCCAGTCGCTGCTTTCTGTTCCAATCACAATGAATTGCTGGGAAAGTTCTTTGATAACAACTAGCCACCAAGACCTGGGAGACTTCATTCATTACGGCATAATATACCCATTACCTAACTTGTGCTGGACCATATGGAGAGCTCCCTGTTGAATTTGGCGTAGTCACTGGGGTGAAACGAGGATGGATTTTGTTCCTCATCCTCTTCAGTTACGCCCTAGATTGGCTCACGCAGCAAACTCCAACAGATCAGCAAACCCCAAGGCCCACGGCGCTGAGGCAGGCTGTGCCAGTAAACACCGCCGAGGGGAGCGCGTGTATGTGATGGCAGAGGGGGAAAACATTCATATCAGCTTGATTTCTTTTGGATCTTACAGTTTGATGCCACTAACCCGGGAAGTTAAGGGCCCAGCCTCGCCTGGTGCCCGTAACTCCCGTGGAGATGGTTTTTTTTTTAAGTGGCACCACCCAGAAGTACTCAGCAGCCTCCAGGATTGAACCGTAATTGGAAGGGGCTGCCCAGGGAGGGGGTGGAGTCCCCATCTCTGGAGGGGTTGAAGAAAAGCCTGGCCATGGCACTTAGTGCCCTGGTCTAGTTGCCATGGTGGTGTCAGGGCAATGGTTGGACTCGATGAGCCCAGAGGGCTCTTCCAACCTGAGTGATTCTGGGATTCTGTGATGGTCCCAGTGTGCCACATTCACATCCAAGTTCCTCTGCCTGTGTTTAACTCTGCCCCAAAATCTCCCTGATAAATAGACCTGATGTAACTAAAATCCCCTGTTTGGTACAGAAGGACTAATAGAACATGACATTTATTATTCCAAAGAGGTGGCAAAGGAATCAAGACGTTGATTCAATGTGAACAGGCAGAATATGATCCCCTGCTCCTCCGCTCTCACACATCAATAACAGAAGGGGTCCCATTCCGTTAGGGCTACTAACAAGTTACGGGCAAAGCCCCCCGTGTCCCTCGGAAAAGGCAAGCTACAGCTATGCTTATGGCTGATGGTTAGAGGATAAAATAAAAAGATTGATGCCCAAAAAAAAGAGTCTAATTAGTGTTAGTCTATTGGAGAGGAAGCTGAGCATGCAGCTCTAGCACTGCCAAATGAAATTAAGGCCCAATTATTGATAAATGAAGAGTGGTTTGTGCTGGAGCCTGGCCTGGAGTCGAGGAAATACATCTGTCATTCGGGCTGCCCAGGAGTCAGTCATGTGTGACGCAGCATCCTGCGCGTCCGTCGTGCAGCTGGAGCGCTGGGGTTAATTCGGTTAGCTGCCGAGCCCGAGTCGGGGCTGCCTGTCCTGCCTGTTAATTAGTATCGAAACCAGTGGGCACTAATTGTCTATTTTGTTACCTGCTCTTGGGGCTTTTGCATTTAACAATTGCCCGGTGGCTGCACGGCAGGTGAGGGACGGACCAGACCAACGGCCCGTTGTTGTTACGCCCCTACTATTACCCCTACTATTACTATTACCCCTACTATTACTATTACCACTACTATTACTATTACCACTACAATCAGAAGCGGAGGTGTTTGAAATGACGCAGTCCAAGTCCCTCATTTCCCATTCTATAAAGCCTACAAATCCTCTAAACGAGCTCAGTGGGGTCAGGAGCCGAGCGGGAGATGCTTTTCATACCACTTGAATCGGTAAAATAGTTTATTAATTCCGTTGTCAAACGCAAATGGGAAAACAAACATTTGTTGGGACGATAAAATCGCAGTACTTTAAGGGGGGCTTAGAAGGCAGATGGGGACAGACTGTTTAGCAGGGCCTGTTGCAGTAAGACAAGGTGGTTTTGAACCAAAAGAGGGGACATTTAGACTAGATCTAAGGAAGAAATTGTTTACGATGAGGGTGGTGAGGCACTGGAAGAGGTTGCCCAAGAGGTGGTAGATGCCCCATCGCTGGAAACATCCCACTCAGGTTGGCCTCCGAGCAATCTGGCCTAGTTGATGTCCCTGCTCACGGCAGGGGGTTGGACTAGGTGCCCTTTGAAGGTCCCTTCCCACCCAAATCAGCCTGTGACTCTGTGATGAATCCTCACTGCAGAACGAGGGGCTGTGCTGGGGTCACTTGGATTCCCCTCCGGTTTGGTGCCGCAGCCCCTCAACCTTTCACTTCCCTCCAAATAATCCAATTCATTCTTCACAGTTAAGACGCTTGCAAATGAGATACTAATAGACCTTTGTACCTTGGATTTACAACATTTCAATCACTATTAGAGCAGCTGAAAACTCAAAAAAAACCCAAATCCTTTCTGGAACTTGCTTCTCCTTGTGACATGTCCTTCCGAAATGGGGACCATGTCACTAGCTGCTATTTTATTGTGCTTCACAGAGCACTACCTGCCTCTGAGGTAGGTTGAATTTCAAATATTAAAAATAACAATGAAATGACCATCTCAGACCCGCGGGTGACACCTGGGTGATGTAAGGACCAAGCAGAGTCCGGCCTGACATTGCAGATGAGCCCAGCTGACCTGGTTTGTCCCCCCGTGCTGTTCCACCTGCGCCGTGACCCCGTAACTTTCACAGAAACGCCGGTTTTTGCTGCCAACAACAGTTTTGTGTTTACAAAAGAATATGCAAAGCAGCGCTAAGTAGAGAGTGACATTTTCTCCCTCACAAAGAGACAGATTTCCTCGCGCTCGCTTTATGCACAACCATCCCCACAGCGCGTCACCCGAGCAGCGGGGTGGGCTTGGCACAGCCAGCGCGGGTGGGCCTTGTTCCTCCCAGGCAACCAGCGCCAGGACAAGAGGACACAGCCTCAAGCTTGGCCAGGGGAGGTTCAGGTTGGACATGAGGAAGCATTTCTTCTCAGCAAGGGTCATTAGCCATTGGAAGGGGCTGCCCAGGGAGGTGGTGGAGCCACCATCTCTGGAGGGGTTTAAGAGAAGGCTGGACAGTTAAGGAAGCGGCTGGGCTGTCTCAAAGAGACCTGATACACAGCACGGAATAAAGAGGAAAATGTTTTTTTCTTTAAAGAAGGCACATCAATAAAATTCCTACTTAAAAAATAAAGGAGCACAACAACCCACTCCTGGAAAATAAACCCAGGCAAGCTGAGCAGCAGAGACACAATAGCTGCAGGGCTGAGCCCCCGTACAGAAAGCTTGTGCCCGGAGTAGGGTTTTACAGCGAGTTTTAAACCCCTTTCAAATGTCAAGTTTGGGTTTCGACGTGGTTACGTTTACCCCATAAACATAAAGTGATTTGAAGAGCCTTCGGGGCCCTGGCACAGCTCCCGCTCTGCTCTCTAGCCCGTGCTCCGCGCGTTGGTTCGAGCTGCTGAGTGCCTTTTATGATGCTCGGGTTATTGGGTTAGATCAGCAGCGCTGCCGTTAAAACCCCGACTGATCCGCGGCGATACCTGAGCGGCCGGAGCTTTTATGTGCCGAGAATAAATGATATACTTGTTGCTAACCATTAAACCCGAGGGTTATCAGGGGACCCAGTAACTGCCCTTAATACAGCAATTATTTCTGCAGGTACGGTACTCGGTAACGTCGAGGCGTAATTACGGGGTAATGTGGGATTTACTGCGTAACTGCAACGGGTAGTATTGGCACCTTGTAAAATAAAACAGGCATTTACAAATATTTAATGCTTTCTGCCTTCCCTTTGTGTCTCTGCTCGCATTTTCCTTCCCCCAAACCCCCGGGATGGGGACAAGGCTGAGCATCCCACCCCACAGCTCCATCCCACCCAGGGGCTCCATCCCACACCAGCGGCTCCATCCCACCCCAGGGCTCCATCCCACCCAGGGGCTCCATCCCACCCCGGGGGCTCCGTCCCACCCCAGGGCTCCATCCCACCCCAGGGGCTCCCCCCCAGGGGCTCCATCCCACCCCTGCTCCATCCCACCCAGGGGCTCCATCCCACCCCAGGGGCTCCCCCCCAGGGGCTCCATCCCACCCCAGCGGCTCCATCCCACCCCAGGGGCTCCATCCCACCCCAGCAGCTCCATCCCACCCCAGGGGCTCCATCCCACCCCAGGGGCTCCATCCCACCCCAGCAGCTCCATCCCACCCCAGGGCTCCATCCTACCCCAAGGCTCCATCCCACCCAGGGGCTCCATCCCACCCCAAGGGCTCCATCCCACCCCAGGGGTTCCATCCCACCCCGGGGCTCCAGCCCACCCCAGGGGCTCCATCCCACCCCAGGGGCTCCATCCCACCCCACGGGCTCCATCCCACCCCAGGGGCTCCATCCCACCCCAGGGGCTCCCCCCCAGGGGCTCCATCCCACCCCAGGGCTCCATCCCACCCTACGGGCTCCATCCCACCCCAGGGCTCCATCCCACCCCAGGGGCTCCCCCCCAAGGGCTCCATCCCACCCAGGGCTCCATCCCACCCCAGGGCTCCATCCCACCCCACGGCTCCATCCCGCCCAGGGCTCCATCCCGCCCAGGGGCTCCATCCCACCCCGGGGGCTCCATCCCACCCCAGGGCTCCATCCCACCCCAGGGCTCCATCCTACCCCAGGGGCTCCATCCCACCCCAGGGGCTCCATCCCACCCCAGGGGCTCCCCCCCAGGGGCTCCATCCCACCCCGGGGGCTCCATCCCACCCCAGGTCTCCATCCCACCCCAAGGGCTCCATCCCACCCCAGGGGCTCCCCCCCAGGGGCTCCATCCCACCCCAGGGCTCCATCCCACCCCAGAGGCTCCATCCCACCCCAGGGCTCCATCCCACCCCAGGGACTCCAGCCCACCCCAGGGCTCCATCCCACCGCAGGGGCTCCATCCCTCCCCAGGGCCTCCATCCCACCCTGCTCCCGGCCAGGCTGCTCGTTTGGGATGCCACCACCTCGCCATAACACCGATCCTTGTCACCCCCCAGCTCGGAATAGGAGGTTTGTGGGGTTTTTATCCCTCGCCTCCCCGGGCTGGTGCCCCCGGGAGGGCTGGAGCTCCCTCCTGCCAAGGGATGCTCTGCGCCGTAATGTGTTCTGACATAGCTCAGCTGTTGTTTGCCAGTCTCAGAGGGAACCTGGTGGAATCTCATTCCTGTGGTGTATTGAATTATCGGCAAATGTTGTCCTTAAACACAAACCCAAGGCCCTCGTGCTGGAACACGAAGCGCAATCGCGGGGATGGTGAAATCTCCTTAAAGCTATTGTTTCTTGGGATATTCGGTTTACCTTCGGTTTGATAACAAAGTAAATTAATAAATGAAGGGTTAGGAGAGTTGTTACTATAGCAATCCCCATGGTAACATAAAAAATGCCACAAACACTCATCTTCAGCCCGCAGCTCCTGGGAGAGCGTAACGGGGAGCGAAGCGCAGGGATGGCTCTTCAAATCGGCGACACTAAATTTAGCAAAATGTTGCCTTTCAGATTGCACTCAGGAAAAGTTAGTGCTCTCCAATAAAGCGGAATGTCTTGAATCTCCACAGATCTCAGAAAAAAAACCCCTCTGTGGGAGACAACCCACCAGCACAAGGTATTGCACTCGCCTTGGCACCGCGCTCACATTTTTCCTCCGTCTCCGCATGTCTCTGCAAAATGAGAAGATGCTGGAGCTGTTCAGCTCTTACCAGAGGTCACCCCGGTGACTTCATGATGAGAACCTGCATCATCCAGCGCTGAGACCCAAAGAAGTCCGAGGTGGGGGTCCCCATGGGTCAGGTGCACTTGAGGTGCTCCCCAAAAAAGCAGCAAAATTTCCTTTTGAGGCAGCAGCTCCCAGCCCTGCGATGGAAGCGTTCAAAGAGCCAAGCAAAGAGCGAGCTGCGAGGGTCAGGGCTGGACATCAGCCACGTGCTGTGCCTCAGCATCCGTCCGGGGATGAATTGGGCTCTTAATCAGGGCTGACAATTAGGCCGTACCGTTAATATTTTTACAGCTGTTTTATTAATAACACATACAGAGCATCCAGCCAGGATTTGTTGGAGACACCTCAGGAAAATGAATGATGTAAATAACAGATGGATGCGGAATATTCTTACAAACAGGCATGAAGATATTCCCATCTTGTTTAGAAGGAATTTAAATAGACAGATTGGAGATAAACAGGCAAAGCGGAACGAGGAGAGGGTGGGAATGGGAACTGATACACCGCGAAGGCGCCCGGGAAGCCCAGAGGAGGGCGACCAAGGTGGGGAAGGGACTGGAGGGTGTGACCTACGAGGAACGGCTGAGGGAGCTGGGGGTGTTTAGCCTGGAGAAGAGGAGGCTCAGAGGTGACCTTAGTGCAGTCTACAACTACCTGAAGGGAGGTTGGTTGTAGCGGGGTGGGAGTCGGCCTCTTCTCCCGGGCAACCAGCGCTAGGACAAGAGGACACAGCCTCAAGCTTCACCAGGGGAGGTTCAGCTTGGCCATTAGGAAGCATTTCTTCTCAGCAAGGGTCATTAGCCATTGGAAGGGGCTGCCCAGGGAGGTGGTGGAGTCACCATCTCTGGAGGGGTTTAAGAAAAGCCTGGCCATGGCACTTAGTGCCCTGGTCTAGTTGCCATGGTGGTGTCAGGGCAATGGTTGGACTCGATGATCCCAGAGGGCTCTTCCAACCTGAGTGATTCTGGGATTCCCATCGATGGCTGCCAAGCCCCAGATTTGATCAAGTCTATATAAATATTTAATATTTGTTTATGTAATCTCACACATATATATGCATGTGTGTGTGTAATATATATATATAAAAGCCCAAAGGAATCTCATGATGAGATCACTCACCATGCCTTCAGGAGCCTTCAGCACGCAGTCAGCAGACAAACAGCGCTCTCCATAGCAGCGAAGTCAGCAGAGGCTGGAAAAATACGAAAAGCAAACAGATCTGGGAGATCTAAAAACCAAACTGTGATAAATCTCAGCACAACAAGCCGCGTTTGGGAACACACCGTTCTCCGGAGGAGCCTGCCTGCCTATCAGTGCCTCTAGAAACACGCTTTCTCCAGGGCTCAGCACGGGGCGCAGGGGAAGATAAACACGCGTGCCTTTTCCCAGCCTGCTCATCTCCAGGCATCTCAATTAAGAGATGGTGTTATCAGTGATAAAAGTTCATTGAGGGTTCCTTTCAGTTGGTTTGAAGGGTTTTTTTTTTAAGGAGAAGAATAAACAAACAGCAATTAGCACCATATTTAACATCTCTGACATTTTGTGCAGCCGATTTCTCTCGCTGGTAGAAGTTCTAGCAACTCGCAGGATTTCAGCGCAACGTTATGCATCTGCCTGATAGGACAAGAGGACACAGCCTCAAGCTTGGCCAGGGGAGGGTCAGGTTGGCCATCAGGAAGCATTTCTTCTCAGCAAGGGTCATTAGCCATTGGAAGGGGCTGCCCAGGGAGGTGGTGGAGTCACCATCTCTGGAGGGGTTTAAGAAAAGCCTGGACATGGCACTTAGTGCCCTGGTCTAGTTGACGTGGTGGTGTCAGGGCAACGGTTGGACTCTTCCAACCTGAGTGATTCTGGGTTTCTGTGACTCAGGCATTCCAGTGAGGATGGTTAAAGGATAGCAAGAGGCAGGCAGCCTATGGTGCTTCGCTCACTGATGTGCAGAGCTCTACAGTACAGACGTCTTGACACATAAATTTCACAATTATTATTGTGTTGCCCTTTTCCAAGAAAGGGTAAAGGAGATTTGTAGGAGCACTTAACACATGTAAATCCCCACCTCCTTAAACCAAAGCAGTGCGTTAAATGGGTCCATAAATATCAGAAGGATTCTGTCCTTTTAGAAATCATACCTTTTTTTTTACCTCCTTTCAATGCAATTAAACCCGTGCCTTATTATAACACAACTCTTGGGAACCAGACATTTAAAAAACTCTAAACAGGTGTTTATTGAGAGAGACAACGATCTTCGGTGGGTTAAGCGTGAGCTGAAGTCAAAGGCAGAAGGCAGCCTGCGTAACACACGGTCCTGAATCACAGTTTGGCTCTTGCTTTGCCAAAACCAAGATCAAATCTCATTCACAGAATCCCAGAATCAATGAGGTTGGAAGAGCCCTCTGGGCTCATCGAGTCCAACCATTGCCCTGACACCACCATGGCAACTAGACCAGGGCACTAAGTGCCATGGCCAGGCTTTTCTTAAACCCCTCCAGAGATGGTGACTCCACCACCTCCCTGGGCAGCCCCTTCCAATGGCTAATGACCCTTGCTGAGAAGAAATGCTTCCTAATGTCCAACCTGAACCTCCCCTGGCCAAGCTTGAGGCTGTGTCCTCTTGTCCTAGCGCTAGTTGCCCAGGAGAAGAGGCCGACTCCCACAAATAAGTTCATGGCCAATTAAGTCTCATCGCACTTACGGACAAGCCAGCCGTGTCCCAGGGCAGCAGACACCCCACAACCTCCCTTCCCAGGAGAGGACTCTGGTCTTCCCATCCCAGACACCATCCACCGTGGCAGCTGCTTCCTGGGGAAGGCATCGACCCTTCCCGGGGCTGATGAGCTCCTGGTGAGCCCCCAGGAAGCCCCTGGCGAGCTCCCAGTGAGCCCCTGGTGAGGTCCCAGCAAGCCCCCAGCCCACAAGCTGCAGGAGAAGTCCCCATGGGCCATTTCCACGCCGTGCACCACAGTTTGTTTCTCTAGCTGTGCCTTGCAGGGTACCTTCAACACACTTATTCTGATTGAAAGGTGCCTAATGTATAATTTATATGTTATGATTATCGCACAAAGCCCCGTTTGTATATTAATGAGGTTGGATGGTACTTAAATCCTGTGTTCTGGAGTCAAAACCCACTCGCTGGCCTGCTCCTTTCCTGATTCCTGCCATGACTCTGCGGTGTTGCAGCACTGCCAAGTTAACTGCGCTCGTACCAGCGCGATGAATAAGGAAAAATGAAAATCGCATTTGGCACTTTTAATCAGATAATTATTTTTAAGAAACTAGCAGGAATGTTAAATACATCTCCCAGTTCTTCCCATCTGTTCCGGCTGACGTGCACGACTGGTGCTCTGATACCCAGGCAGAGCTCCCCAGCGTGCCTCCTAACGACCATCTCAGGGTTAGTCGTGGCCCAGGATCTCCACGTGGTACCTGCCTGCGGACATCTGGCCGCAACGTGCGCCTCGTAAAGCTACACCTGTAAATCTGAGGTCAGCCTCACCCTGGAGGGGTGCAGACAAAGAGTTCAGTGAAGGGGGTTATTAACGGTGCCAGGTGCCGGCGGCGCGGGGGCTGCCCTGGCCCCGGGTGGCGTGTCAGGAAGCAGGACGGGCGTTAAGCACTGCTAAAGCCGTTATGTACAAAACGTGTTTTCTCTGCAGCCTTAAAAATACTTTCTCCCACTGCACTCGGGTAAAAGAACGACCTGCACGTAATTCTATCATATTTCACGTTGCTCACGCAGTCAAACTAAGCTGCACGTGGTATGAACCACCTTGAATGTTTGGGTAGGGTTCAAAGCCAGCCCAAATACTTCTTATTCTGGATGAAAAATTCACTTGCTTTTTTTTTTCCCCCCTTGGCATGTTCCACTCTTGGACAAACTGAGTAAATCCATAACGCGATTGAGCAAAGAGCGAGCGCTGGTGTGGGAGCCTTCCCCCAGCACGGAGGGGAATTGTCCTCTCTCTGAGTGACTTTCTCACAGGTTTTCCAACACGAGCCATGGGAAAAGTGAAGGAAGAAGCTCAGAGGCACCAGCACGCGGTGGGTTTTATGGCCAACGGGGAGCATGGCTACGTTATATGGCCAAAGCCAAGGAGGGCAGCAGAGCTGCTGAAAACAGGAGGAACAATTCCAGGTATTTGTGGAAGTGTTACCCAAAGGCTGGGTTTGCAGGGGTAGAGGGATCACAGAATCAATGAGGTTGGAAGAGCCCTCTGGGCTCATCGAGTCCAACCATTGCCCTGACACCACCATGGCAACTAGACCAGGGCACTAAGTGCCATGTCCAGGCTTTTCTTAAACACATCCAGAGATGGTGACTCCACCACCTCCCTGGGCAGCCCCTTCCAATGGCTAATGACCCTTGCTGAGAAGAAATGCTTCCTAATGGCCAACCTGAACCTCCCCTGGCCAAGCTTGAGGCTGTGTCCTCTTGTCCTATCGCTGGTTGCCCGGGAGAAGAGGCCGACTCCCACTGCGCTACAACCTCCCTTCAGGTAGTTGGAGACTGCACTAAGGATGTAGTACCAAGAGCCTTGGACACGCTGCTGAAGTGATTTCCAAAAGTTTTAAGTTTGCTTTTCCGTAAGTACAAGCTGGACTCGGGAGGGGGAACGTCTCCTGTTTAATTTTGCAGTTGCTATAGTGATTAATTAAATTAAAAAAAAAAAACAACCAACAACTTGTAAATTCAAACTCCTAATTGTACTGACAACAATCTAAATGTGGTTAGAACAGTGAGTCACACTCCAGACTATGTGTCTCAAAGAAGGTTTTCATTTAAATTTAACAAGGCAATTATTGTACAGTATGTTAATCCGGTATCATTTGATTAACAAAAGCGTGTTGCTCGAGCTTGAACACCTATGGCATTTAGTTAGATCTGTATCTATCGCAGAGTTAAACCTCGCCGGCATACTCGGTGCTAATAATTAGCATGCAATAAGCATGCATGTAAATGCACCTCTGGAGATTTGTTAAGACAGCCGTTGGATATTTATTACACGGCAGGTGATTATTAAAAGCAAAGACTATATAGAGGCCCGACAACAGAATCACAGAATCAATGAGGTTGGAAGAGCCCTCTGGGCTCATCGAGTCCAACCATTGCCCTGACACCACCATGGCAACTAGACCATGGCACTAAGTGCCCATGCAGTGAGCATGGGTACTGCCCTTTATATTTAATATGTAATAAAAATCCTGAACACCTCAAACACGTGACGTTAAGGTATTTTATTTGGAACATCTAATCTGAAGTGCTACCAGGTATTTTTTCTAGGTGTTTCTCTCAATCTCCATCAGCAGATACGGTAAGCTTCCATGGGAGATGTTTATACCCTCATCACTGCTAGTACCCTGAGTACCTGGCTTGCTTTTCAGACACCACCAAACACCACTAGACACCACCAAAAGGAGAGGTCCACGTGCCCAGCCCCTTTGTGAAAGCAACGCCAGAGAAACCACCCAAACCACCCAACCCACAAATGCTCATTGGCAAAGGAACTAAACCTCCAGGTATTCCTGTGAGGACCCTCCAAGCCCCAACTCCTGATAGACCCTGGCTCTTCCCAAAGGCTGCCAGTGCCGGGGGTGCCTCCAGACAATCTGTTTCTCGCATCATGCTCGCCATGGCCATCACAGTCCTGATGGCCAGCAAAGAGCTAGCTTTCTGCTGGGAAAAAGCTCTAGCCTGGCTGGGTTTGGTGAAGACAACAGATTTCCCAGGTGCCGTAGTGTAGGACACCCTCTCCAGCCCTTCCTGTGCTTTTCTTCACAAAACTTTGAACACCAAAATTTTGCACCAAGTTGAAAACTAAAAAAAATGTGGGGAAGCATAAGGAAAATGTTTAATTTAAGACCGAGTTCCGTCCTGCTGAGATGACTGTATTGCATTGTTTTATTCATCTTCATATCTAATCCCATAAAAGCTTCTGTTTCTCAATACTGGAAGCTGCCAAGGAATTCAAGGCCTTCTTCCAGAAATTAGGTCAATACACAAAGTCTTGATAATGAGTGGTTGGTGACTCAGCTCTGAGACTTGGCGAGGGCGGGAGGAAGTTTTCTGAGCTGGCTCTGATCCTTCCTCCCTGCGAGATCCCAGAGGGTCATAACGACCAGCTGCAGCGACCCCAAACCTGCGGGTTATCTGCGAGTCTATCTTCTCCCATAAACTAACTCATACAGAAAGCCACATGAGAAGATGAGGAGCCATCACGGAGCCGCGTGCCATCAGGACGCAGATGACAACCACGTCTCCATCCTCCTGACACACACCACCAGCACCACCTCAAAGGCTTCTACCTTCAACACACGTTTCAGAACTGATGGACTTTGGGGCTTCACACTGGGCTGCCCTCTTGCTACAAAAGACAGCTACAAACACGCGAGTGGTGATGGTTTTCAGCACCAGTGCTGAGTGTAAAGTTGTTTTCCTATGAATATAGATGACATTTTTTTACATAGCAAGTAAACAGATGCATAAAGATGCATTATTTCACAAGCATAAAAAAACCCTGCTGCAAGTATAGTGCTTTTAATTTGTTTTTATGATTACTTGTAATTAATTAGCATCGAAAGTAAATTATCAACAGAGCTAAAAACTGAAATTGTACCAGCAAATGCAGGAATGATTTCGCTGGTTTATCTTTATACTAAGGTGGAAAAAAGAAATTATCCTTTTTTTTTTTTTTAACTATGCTTAAATTAAAGTGTCAAAAGCTAGTGGCAGCCCGGCCTAAAAATGTACAAAAAGAGAAATAATATTCTATAATTACAAGCTGTGCAGAGAGCACGCCACGCACATCAATATTTAAGGCAGTTCCAAGAAGTTTGGCTTATTATTAAAGTTGGATTTCAAAAAGAACTTTCAGAAATCATGTTTACACTTTACAGAGCAATTTATGAGGTCACTGTTCATGCACCTCATCAAAAACTTCACCCTGCGACTGGAAGCCATAAAACGGAGGCGTTTTGACAGGATCTGGAGACTTTTAACAAGTTCTTGCTGCTCGGCTCCATGGCCCTCCCCTCCCCAAGATAAACAGCGGGGCTGGTTGGGCTTTGGTCAGCCCAAACCGAATGAGCAGGTTCCACAAAGCCATCTCCTGACCCCCATCCGTTTCCCGTGACATTTACTGCCCCGGCGCGCTTTGCTGTCAAAGAGTTTACAGAGTCTTTTGGAGAAAGAGCATGAAAAGGACCGAGGTGGCTGCATCTGATCCCCAGCTATCCAAACTTGGGAGGGAAGAGGAGAGGAAAAAATAAACAGATAAATCATGGGTATGTTCTGCTCACCCAGCAGCTCTGCAGAAGCTGGTGGCACTTGCCCATGCAAATCGAGTCAAACCAAGGAGAAGTTTTGGTAGATTCAGCCTGGAGAAGAGGAGGCTCAGAGGTGACCTTAGTGCAGTCTACAACTACCTGAAGGGAGGTTGTAGCAGGGTGGGAGTTGGCCTCTTCTCCCAGGCAACCAGCAATAGGACAAGAGGACACAGCCTCAAGCTTGGCCAGGGGAGGTTCAGGTTGGCCATTAGGAAGCATTTCTTCTCAGCAAGGGTCATTAGGCATTGGAAGGGGCTGCCCAGGGAGGTGGTGGAGTCCCCATCTCTGGAGGGGTTTAAGAAAAGCCTGGCCATGGCACTTAGTGCCCTGGTCTAGTTGCCATGGTGGTGTCAGGGCAATGGTTGGACTCGATGATCCCAGAGGGCTCTTCCAACCTCATTGATTCTGGGATTCTGCATAAAGTAAATGGTGCTGGAAGAAGATACTCAAGCGCAGGGTGACTTGGGCATCATTCTTAATGATTTCTTCCCCTTCCACCATGGACTGCCATCCAGCTAAATGAATGTCACGTGCTGCAGTGCTATCAGGCACTTTGATGCTCATTGAAATCATGATGGCAGAGCTGGGCGTTCCAGAGGAAGGACGCGGGTGATGGCACCCCAGCTTGGGGCCAAGACCTTCTCTCGGGACCCATCTCCCAGTGGCCGAGTCTTGCCTGAGAAAACCACGGGATTTCTGTGGTTAGTGTGGTGTTTTTGGCAACCTGGTATGACATCAAGTATCCCGTGATCTCCAGAGAAAACACCGCAGGTATTTCCACCCTCCAGCGTTCCCAAGAGGCAGGCCGAGGAGCTGCAGCTCGGGGATGCCCACGGCTTGCGGGTGGGCTCCAGGCAGCATGGGCAAAGCAATGTTGCCCAGGATGGGCCCAACACCTTCAGACACTAACAATATTCTTAAGACCACCAGTCGTACGCGGCATTTTAAATGCTGGTTATTTTTCCCCTTGTACATCACCAGTTTCCCTTTGGTGGTGTCAGAAGGCGAAGGCAGAGGCAGGTGCCTCCAGCACTCCCCGTTGGCATGGGCAGAGCCAACTTGTGCAGCCTGGTGTGTCCAAAACCAGGAGATCACAGAATCCCAGAATCAACCAGGTTGGAAGAGCCCTCTGGGCTCATCGAGTCCAACCATTGCCCTGACACCACCATGGCAACTAGACCAGGGCACTAAGGGCCATGTCCAGTCTTGGAAGATGGGAAGGAGAAGTTGCTCTTGGAGGTGCATCCATAACTCTCTTTCTGTGAGCGCATCTCCAGCATTTCTCACCCTGGGACCTTCCTGCCAGCCCTCTTTCAAACGAGCGTAGCACCTGATGAGCTCTTTCGAAACACCACGTTTACTATTAAATGCCAAATCCACGCGCCGCCTCATTAGTTATTAATGAAGCAACATATTTGTTCAAAATTTATGCCTGTTGATTTGCTCCCATCATTGTATGAAATATTAACACAGCGTTTGTACTCGCAACCATTTTGCAGGCATTAGCCTGCGGATTTGCATATTCATGAACGCTCATAAATGTTTAAGGAGACAGCACAGAAAGCATGTGAGCTGTCAGCGAGCCAGCAAAGCGGCATATTTACAGCGTTAATAAGTAGTCGAGTTCATAGGACAAAACGAGTAGCAAATTAAGTGAATTTCAGTTTGCCTGTTGCAACGAACTACAGGAGTTATTTCTGCTCTTCTTTTTACTAAGCTGAGTAAACTACAAACCCGCCTGTGAAATTCTTTGCTGATGGGATTAAAGTTTTGAAGGCACTATTGCTAGCAGGGAAAAATAGTAATTTTTTTTTTACACAGAATCAACCAGGTTGGACAATACTTATATATAAAATAAAATGCTAAATTGGTTTTATTAGATGATAATATTTTCGGATCTGTTTTAACTTCTTTTAAAGCAGGACAGTGATTCATTGGCAAGACAATAAAACTTCCTTTTCTGCTTACTGGGCTTTTTTTCCCCTCTGCAGAGCATAAATCATATTTTGTGTGAAGTGTGCATCCTTGCTTTGAGCGCCCCGTGTTTAATAGCACAGCCAAGGCGGTTATTTTAATCTCTGGTACTTTATAATAAATGCTTTTTATTGATTTTTATTGTCCGCTGCCATGAATTGAATAAACTATATACACGAGAGAAAAAGGCTGAAGGAGAAAATGTGATCAGCATGTTTCAAAGTTAAAGGTGACAACATGATGGTTGGCACTTTCTTTGGCGAGCCGCTCCCCGGCAGCACCATGAAAGGAGCCAACACCACGGACCGGTTGTTCATTCCTCTTAAAGTCCCTGGAATGACTCTTCAGGAAGGCCAAATGTGATACAGTGCAGGGGTGTTTCTTTGAAATCCAATTTCTTTTAAAAAGGAAACATGTTTTAAAAGGAAACTGAGAAGGACCTGGGTGTTGTGGTGGACAAGAAGTTCCCCATGAGCCAGCAATGTGCCCTTGGGGCCAAAGGCCAATGGTGTCCCGGGGTGCATTAGGAAGAGTGTGGCCAACAGGTCAAGGGAGGTTCTCCTGCCCCTCTACATGGCCCTGGTGAGGCCATACCTGGAGTAACTGTGTCCAGTTCTGGGCCCCCCAGTTCAAGAAAGATAAGGAATTACTGGAGAGAGTCCAGTGAAGGGCTACAGAGATGATTAGAGGACTGGAGCATCTCTCTTATGAGGAGGGGCTGAGGGAGCTGGGGCTGTTCAGCCTGGAGAAGAGCAGACTGAGAGGGGATCTTATCAACACTTACAAATACCTTAGGGGTGGGTGTCAAGAGGAGGGGGCCAGACTCTTCTCAGTGGTGCCCAGTGACAGGACAAGGGGCAATGGGCACAAACTGAAACATGGGAAGTTCCATCTGAATATGAGGAGGAACTTCTTTACTGTGAGGGTGCCAGAGCCCTGGCACAGGCTGCCCAGGGAGGGTGGGGAGTCTCCTTCTCTGGAGATATTCAAAACCCGCCTGGACACGACCCTGTGCAATGTGCTCTGGGTGACCCTGCTTTGGCAGGGGGTTGGACTAGATGCTCTCCAGAGGTGCCTTCCAACCCTTAACCATTCTGTGATTTTCCTTGAAAGGCAAAGCATCAACCTGTGCTTTCCCTCCCCACAATGACATTTACTGCTGGGAAGGAGTTAAGGGTTCTCTCTCCCCCAACCATATTTGTTGTCATGTGAAATTGGGTCCATCTCCAATCTTAAGGAACCCTTGGAAGCCAGCAAGAACCTGGGTGCTGTGTGGAGCACCCCACACAGAGGCGAAGCTTTGGGGACCTCGTTGTAGATGCTTTACTCCCTGTCGCAACCAGCTCCTGGAAGAGGGGGATTAGTACAGCCCGACGCTGCTCTGCGATGGCAAACTCATCTCCACAGCTCTGCAGAGCCCCACCAGCACTAAGGGCGACGAGCCTGAAGCGCCACAACGATGCTGGGTTATTATTTCCCCGAGTCCCCTCTCCGCAGATGACCTATAGGAGGGATTTAACGCAGAGCCGCTGGAGTGCCAACGCTTTCGCTGTGCCCCTCAGGCTGCGACGAGCTGATTTCTTTGGGGTGTTATAACTACGACCTGCTCCATTAAGTAGCAAACAAAGTACAGCTGGATGTAGCAAGCTCAGCTTGACTCTTAGCTTTCCCATAACCTGCCTGATGAGGAAAAATGCTGTGCCCTTGTCCCAGAGCTCCTACTGTACTCTGGAAAGATGGGTATCCATTGATTTCTGCGTAATATGGATTCACACTGCCTTTCCACAACAGGACGTTTCACACCCTAAAATAACCTGGCAAAAAACATTATTTTTTCCTGCTGGTTTAGCTGGAAAATGTGTTACTCCTCTAGGTAATGTGCTGCTTATTACACAATTACCTGAAGTGCTTTACAATGCATTAATTGCTGCTTGATTTAAACATTTCCCATTTAGTAAGCGAGCTATATCATTGTGACAAATTACAAGTCAATAAGCTGGTGAAGAAGCTGGAGACCGCTTCATTAAGGGCAGCAGACCATCGCTGAGTAAAGCACCCAGCCCATGCCGTTATCAATAGCATGAATTTGAATTTTCCTTCTTCCTCCGAGGTCTCCTGAGGCCATATGTTTAAGCTCTACCCCACTATTATTAAAATCCCTTATGCTTTTATCATCAGAATCAGAATCACTCAGGTTGGAAGAGCCCTCTGGGCTCATCGAGTCCAACCATTGCCCTGACACCACCATGGCAACTAGACCAGGGCACTAAGACCGAATTTATTACTTAAAAACCAGTTCAAGAGCCACAGAAAGAGATGAAGAGGCAAAGCATCGCTATATTCACAGCAAAATGAAAATATTCATCAAGTGAGATAAGCCTGAGACCTTCTCAAGGACTTGCTCTCAGGCCACCACCATCAGCTGTTCCCAAACTGTGCAACGAGCGAGGAGCCAGGACTAGAAAGGAACCAAAGCCATGCCCTGGCACGTACGTCATCCATACATTCACCCTCGCTGAATGATACCCGAGTAGCCGGATTGCTACCCCAGGAGCAGGATGAGAGCGTTTTGGGGGTACCAGCACACGTGGCCCATCCCACTTCAGCGCCAATGTAGACGTGGAGATGTGGTGCTGAGGGCCATGGGTTAGTGGTGGGCTTGGCAGCGCTGGGTTAACAGTTGGACTCGATCTTAAAGGCCCTTTCCAACCCAAACAGTTCTGTGATGCACCGCCTCTCTGTGGTTCCAGCTGTGAGCCTCCCTCAGACCTCTGGTGAACTGCCACATACGCTGATTTTGTAACACAGATTGAGACTGACTGAGGACCTTGGGCACAACCATGAAAGCATTCACTTGTGAAACCCAACTGGAGAAAAAATAAAGCTTTCCCTGGAGAAAAATTTCACCGTCAAACAACAGAGCAGGGAGAACTGCAGACCTTTGGCCCTTCTTCTGGCATTTCTGCCCCCTTTTCCTTCGTGCTTACATTGTGAGCTGCCCCGGTGGCAAGGCCCCGTGGTGGGACAAAGCCCCGTCCTGCGGCACCGTGCACACCCCATGACACCGCCCCGCTGCACTCGGACGGCGTTCTGGCCGTTTTGAGGTCAGCAGCGAATTTTCCATTTAATTCAGCAGGGACAGGCTTTTGCCCGAGGTGACTGCAGATGTTCAGAGATGCCCCAAGGCCCTGCAGATCACCATGGCTTCCCTCACTACCTTTCGCGTTTCCTTCTGCCTCGCTGCCCGCCGCCGCAGCCCGTCTATCTCCCAGCCCCAACTGCCTTGAAGAACCAGTGAATGGGTGGCCAACCTCTGGCTCTGAGGCATGGCCAGGCCGCAATAAATCTGAAGGCGGCTTTCATATCAAAGCTCTAATGAGGTGGTTTGTGCACAGAAGCTACTGACTAACCCTGATTTCCAGCTGTGGGGAAGTGAACCAGCAAGAACCCACAGAGGACATCGGTGGAAGTGGTTGCACGTCAGCCTGGTGCCATCGTACAACACACAGAGCTTCTGCTCTCCCACCCATCTGCTGACATCCTTCATCCATGCCAGGAGAGCCTCATGTCTTTGGGTCTGGGAGGGCTGTGGTATGTGTCGGGTGGCTCAGCACCATGTGGATATTTTGGTATGGGGATCAAAAAGAGAGAGGTTGGTACCCTGGAGCTGATGGACACTTCCAAGGAGCTGGGCTGGATCAGTGGTGAGGTGGCTGCACTGTGTATGGTGGTGGTCTCTGCTGCACCACAGCCCTTCTTCACACAAATGCAGCAGGGCTGAGCCTCTGCCCGCCCGGCTCTTTTGACCAGCCATAAATTCATACAGCACCAAAGACAAAGATTTCCTGAAGACCTGAGTCAGTGTGGAGCTATGACAAGCAAGAATCTGAAGTGGATTAGTAATTCTGTATTGGCCAAGGTAATGGTCCAGTAAGAGGGACATTGCTGCTACATTTTGTCCATCTACCACAGCATTTTCAACACCTATATGATTAAAGAGCTCAAATCCCACTTTCAAAAGCACCCTGGGAATCAAAAACATCCCAATCCAAAATAAAATCTATTATTTCTTTATTTTCTTGTTCTTTTGGAAGACTGCAGAGGTGAGAATGTAGGATTCTCTAGAAAGACCAGAATGTGTGGAGAGTAAAGAATTAACTAACCAAAGTTTTATTTTTTTACACTTTCTAGCTGAGAGAATTCTATGATGGGTTTATAACCTGCAAACCAGGTCATAAAGATTTTCTTCCAAGAGAAGTCCAACAGCCCATGCAGAAGAACATTTCTTCTACGAAGTTCTGAAACACTTCTGTAAAGACTTTCACACATGGAGACAAACCTGTCCCTCCTCTCTCCTATCCCCCTCCTTCCTCACTCCACGGCAAGCGTTCTGCCTGCTTAGGTGTACCCTCGACGTGAGTTATGGCTGTGTCAGAACGCAGGGCTGGTGCAGTTGTTGAGGTCTGCAAATATTTGCTGGTTTCCATGGCGATCAGTGAGCCCACAGACAAAAAACCACCTTTTCCCACGTACGTTATCATCACTTCCTAATAATATAATCATAAAACCAGTTCTCCAGCAAGGCTGAGAGAAGAATAAACACCATTAATTAACAGATCTATAAACTAGTGGAGGAGGTGGCAAATGAGGAATTGAGTGTAAAATGCATGTTTGAGCAGAAGATGATGGTTTGGGCCTCTTTCATTTCGCAGGGAAACTTCATAAACTCTTAATTATCTCACAAAGTGCTGTCTTTTTCCAAAAATAAAGCTCCTGACAACTGTTCGAACCACGCCGCGCTCTCACCCACAAAACACACATTGAAGTACAAATATAAAGCCACGGCTGCAAAGTGTCAGAGCAATTTATTTGAAGCAGAAAATTGAGACTTTTGGCATCGCTCTCGAAATCAAAGCTCTCTCCCGAAGAGGGATGCTTGTCTGGGGCTGCAGGGAAGGCGGCGCCGTACCAAGGAGTGACATGTGGCCGGCTAGTAAATTAGTAATGTCGTTTGCACGGCGCGTGCGGGACTGCACGCAGGAACAACAGTTGTCTTAAATAATCAGTCCTGCGAACAGACTCCTGGTTCTAAGGCAGCTTACGGTTCCCAGCCAGAGCGTGGAGTAGGGTTGGTTGTTTTTTCTGCCAGGGCTGGTTTATTTAGGCACACGAGCAGCAACGCACACACGTGCGGGGGCAAACGTAGAGGCTGGAAGGCAGTTAAAAAATAGCGAGGAAGACATTGCGTTTAGCGTGCTGCCTGGCCTCTGAAAATAAAACTTGGCCCCGGGAAATGGGGCTGGTTTTGTGCATTCCTCATTCAATCTTATCAATCAAAAGCTAAATTATTAAAAGATAAGTTGGGTTTTGTCTGTAAAGGTAAGGAGTAGCAGCAAAGTGCTTAGGGACATGGTTTAGTGGTGGCCTTGGCAATGCTGGGTTAATGGTTGGACTCGATGATCTTAAAGGTCCTTTCCAACCAAAACGATTCTAAGATTCTATGACCCAGGGGACTTGTACCATCAACTCCTCGCAGAAACGTGCTCTTGTTTAGTAGCTGTTGGCAGCACCCGGCCAACGCTTTCCCCTGAAGGGTGGCTCAGGCTGCCACTTGTCCGCTTTTTGAAGAGGAGGAACATGTAAATCACAGAATCAATGAGGTTGGAAGAGCCCTCTGGGATCATCGAGTCCAACCATTGCCCTGACACCACCATGGCAACTAGACCAGGGCACTAAGTGCCATGTCCAGGCTTTTCTTAAACCCCTCCAGAGACGGTGACTCCACCACCTCCCTGGGCAGCCCCTTCCAATGGCTAATGACCCTTGCTGAGAAGAAATCCTTCCTAATGTCCAACCTGAACCTCCCCTGGCCAAGCTTGAGGCTGTGTCCTCTTGTCCTAGCGCTAGTTGCCTGGGAGAAGAGGCCGACTCCCACTGCGCTACAACCCCCCTTCAGGTAGTTGTAGACTGCACTAAGGTCACCTCTGAGCCTCCTCTTCTCCAGGCTAAACACCCCCAGCTCCCTCAACCGTTCCTCGTAGCTCAGACCCTCCAGACCCTTCACCAGCTTGGTCACCCTCCTCTGGACTCGCTCCAACACCTCAACATCTCTCTTGAACTGGACACAGTATTCAAGGTGTAAATGCCTCTGGCTTCCCCAGTGAGCAGACACCGAGTCTCAGGAGTTTTAGAGTAAGTTTTAGGATTTCCACCACTCCAACAACGTTACATTTTACAGGCTGAAACGAGGAGTGTCGGTGTCCCCTCGTACCAGCGCGCCCATGGCAGCTGGGTAGATAGCAACTGCTCCCATTGATTAATAACATATTACCATCTGTAAAAAGAACTGAACACATATATGGGCTGCAACATTCAGCAATCTCAAATGACATCTGAGTAATGTTGATTTTGTTTAGATGACAACCTCATTATGGTGCATAATTGCGAAGCAATCTCCTAGTAAACACTGGGTTAAAAACTACTGGAAGATGCTTGTTCCTCTCGTTATTAATTAGCATGTGTCCACTCCGCCAGATCCAGAGCCCAAACTTCATTTGTTATGTTCAGCCAAATGCATGAATAGCTTTTGAGTAATTATTTTCCAACATCATCTAATACCTCTCTGCACATCAATTAAAAATCTTCTTAACAAGGAACTGCATTTTGTTTGAGATCAAATGCCTAGTCCAAAGCTGTATCAATCATGTAGAGCTAATTAGTGGGTCTGCTTTATATCATTTGTTTTACTTTATTATTCTATTATACACTTCCTAATGAAACCAATTGAACAATTTTTAAATCTTTGTTCAATTAATTGGAGGCTTAAAGGCCAGCTATCAAGGCAGGCTTTTTCTGCTTTAAAAAGCATGCATGCAAAGAAAAAAAATCCCTACGTGTTTTATATCTCTCTGGTTTAGGTGGTAAATGCTCTACAGCTGTTTTTTAAGGTGTAGAAACATTTTTGCCACCAAATGCTACTTTTACCCCTTCCATACTGATTTTAAATTGTCAGAACTGCCTAACTCCCCAAATATTCATATAGGACATATCACACGTCACAAAGCATCTCTTAATTAACGTACAGTCAGGGTAGTTAATGTTGGTAAAGTAGAACTAATTTTCTCCAGCCAGCTTGTCTGAATGGTCCCCTACACAGCAAAAGTGAATGCATTTTCACTAAATAAAACTGACAAATCAGCAGATGCTTAGGGGCTTGCAGCAAATGGACTGTGGTTCCTTCTTCATATGGGCAAGAAGGGTCAAAAATAAGAATAACTTTCGCGTGCCGTCGGATTGCTTTGGAGAAATCAAGTAGTATTATAGCAGCATGTGAGCAGAGGGAATTGAGATTTAGACCTCTAGAAATCTGGGTTTCAGAGCTGAATTTCTACTTCTTTTTAATATCAAAAAATTCCTTGCCCTCATTAGAGGTTGAATTTAAAGAACCCATCGCCCACAGTCTGACCAGGCTGAAGGCGTGAGTGCACCTGAGCAGCGTGAAAAGCCCAAAGGGAGCGAAGGGGAACATGACAGTCCTGGATGCTTGAGGAGAGTGGGAGACACTAAACATAAAGAAATCCCCAAAGGAGTGGCAGAAAATTAGCATGAATATTGATGGATTCCCTGTGAAGAATAAGTGAACGTAGGTGCCGTATTTTATTGTACAAGCAGGTTTTCCTCAGTTAAATCTGTAACAGATGCTATGGAACCGCACCGACGCGCGTCGGGCGCAGGCCCTCGGGTGTGGGTGCCCACCCGAGGTGTGTGACCCCTCCCCAGGTGTGAAGGGCTCTTGGTGTCAAGGCATTTGGGAGCCATCAAGCTCCCTCACTCACCCACAGCCTGTTGTCTGCGTCTCCTCGTTCGTGGGGGAAGCGGGGGGAGCATCCTTTTCGGATTACCCGAGCATCCTGTTTGGGAGGGTTCTGCCAGAAAGAGCAGCTCCATCTCACAGCCAGCTCAGAAACAGAACCAGACACGCTAAAACCCCAAGACCTCTTGGTGTCAAGAGAGAGCAGTGCTCCCTTGTCTCTGGGGCCTCGGTCATTCCTAACCTTAAGAAGAGCAAGAAATTGCCTGTAATTAGTTGAGCGCTAAACTGATGTGAGCGGGAGGAAAAGCAGAAGAAAGTGGCTAAGACTGTCTTGAAATTCTGCACCATTTAATTATCTTCTTTGGGTGACCAAAACAGCCCTTCTGATGGTGTACATCACTCTCACATTGACTTCAGCCAGAGGCACGCCAGTTTACATGTCTGATTGCCTCTGCGTAGAAAATAAGGTGCAGAGCTTAAAGTTCATGAGGATTTTGGTCATTTCTAAAGGAAATCTGGCAATGCCATCAGCCAGCAAGTCTCATGTACCTGAAAGTGTACAGGTTGGACATGAGGAAGCATTTCTTCTCAGCAAGGGTCATTAGCCATTAGAAGGGGCTGCCCAGGGGGGTGGTGGAGTCACCATCTCTGGAGGGGTTCAAGAAAAGCCTGGAGATGGCACTTAGGGCCATGGTCTAGTTGACATGGTGGATAATATCTCCCCATCTGCCCTTCATCAGTTATGACTTGTGAAGATGGATATAATCCACTCGGTGCTGCTACCACGGAGCTCGCATGGGAACTTCCTAATGAGAGTAGTTTCAGCAGCCTACTCACTCACTCGGAGTTACACATGCCCTTATACTTCCACATACGTTAAAAGTCCACTGGCATCTGACGTGCAATGTGTCTTTGCTTACATAAACATCCCTAAGATGAAAATCCTACATCAAGGTTACTGCACATGTGTGCGTGTCTGTTGGCTGAAGGGTTTTACAAGCTCTGATGGCCAAGTTACAAGCCAAGCATGCAAGATGGACACGATGGGTTTGCAAAGAGCTGTGGAAAAAAGGAAGGTGCAAGCTTCATTGGCAAAGCCGACGGTGCTTGTTAGGGGCGTCGGGTGAGTAAGGAGGGAGCTGCAACGCCTGTGGACGTGGAGAGAGGGAAACAAGCCTTGTAAATACAGCAAGTGCAGGATGAGTACATGCAGCCACTTAAAAAAGGAGACTAAAAAAATAGATACAACACACCTGAAGACCCGGGTTGAAGCTCACCTTTGTCGTGAGGATGGTTACTCAGCCTGCAGAACATTTAAGTCCCATTTACGGTCTCAAAATAGGGCTTAAGTAGGACATAAGTGTTCATAACCTTGTGCTGGCCAGAGCACAGGGATGTTTTCAGCTCAAGTGAACACTGAATTCTTGCTTCGACTAGATGAAATCCTCTTGGCACTGAGCCTCGGTCGAGGGTTGGAGGGTGCACTGGTTACAGCCAGCGTGCGGGAGCCTGCGACTGCCCTTGTCCAAGAGCACGAGTGCACCCTTTAGGGACTGCAGGACCTGGACCAAAACTGGCCCTACAAACCCGCCGCTGTCTCCTCGTGCTCCCCCTCTCTCTGCGAACTCAGAATATTTGGAAGCAAACACCACCCTGCTCTCGCACTGTTTTTCACGGACATCAGCTTGCGATGTCTCTGCAATTAACACACACAAAGACGAAGTGACAGTTCCCCCTCCGCCCTCGGCCGCGGCTCACGCAGGCCAGGATCTTCTCCTCGGCCAGGACATAAGAGAACGGCCATCTGGAAATTAATTTTGAACCAAGTGTAAAGAGAGAATATTTTTTTTGGTGATCTAATTCTTTAGGTAGCATTATTTAATTTATTTATACAAAGCGAGGAATATGGAGACAGATGCAAAACAGAACTTGAGAGGCAGAGAGCACATTGTTCTGTTCTTCTGCTGTAAAGAGCCAATTATTCTCCTTTAAGTCCTTTAGTTTCAGGGGCTGACTGAGTAGTTTAAGGGATAAAAGTATTAGCCTTTCATCTGGAGGATTCGAGTGCCAGTCCTCAAGGCAGACCAAAGCAAAATGAAGTGGGTTGTCTTATTTTGCTTCTTAATGTATTATTATGTAATGGTATTATTAAACATTAGTGAATAGAGAATTAAAATTGCCAGCACTGACAGCTGATTAATTTTTTTTTTAAAGCAAAAAAAATTCACTCATCATCAAAAAAAAATATAAATTAAATCTTTTAAGGCAACTTTCAAGGAAAGCACAATGGCTGCTATTTTCTGTCACTATAATACGCCTTTCTGTAATATTGTGATCAGAGTGTGCTTCCTTTTAGCTACAGGATAAAATACAGATTTCAGGCTTTGAAATACTGAAAAAAAGAGAGGGCAAGAAGAAGAAGGGAAATGAAGGGGTCACAAGCATTTACAGGCTGTGCCTTTTTCTCTCGGGGGGTTTTCAGGCCGAGCAGCTCTTCCCAGAAGTTTGCTGTGTTGCAGGGCTCACCTTCTGTGTCCCCTTCACGATATTTATCACGACATTTACCTTTCTCCTGCAAGCACTGGCTAGCTAATATTTCAATTTATGCTCATTTCAGTCAACTTTTGCTTTAAATCCTTGAACCTGGCAGGAAAACAGGACCTTAAACTTGTAGTGCTGAGGGAAATTCCTCTAATTTCCAGCCCCCAGCACATCCCTGCTGGGGTACGGTGTGACAGGCAGTGTCAGCAGTAATAAAATAAATGGCTACACAAACCCAAACAGGGGAACCCCAGAAACTTTCCATCACGTCATTCTGTCATGTCCTAATAGGTTCATTTGAGTCATTTTGTTTTCACTAATAGGATACAATGAATAATATAATCATATCAGGAAGTTTTTAAATTATATTAGGAAAAATGAATATTGGAAGGACAGAAGAGAAATATGAGGCAAAAAAAAATGCAGGTAAAATATTAATGTTGAAGAATAGGAGAGAAAAACAGGCAGATACATGCATAGCCAGAGCAGTGAAATATATACATGCATCTGTGTGTGTATATACACAATTTATATCAAACCCAAGCTAATAAAGTCCCCAGCACCCTCCTGGGAGCAGGGACATCCGTGCAAAACCTCGGTGCACCAAGCAATCGTTGCACAAACACAAAGCAAAAGCCACCAATCCAGCCCCGCAGCAGATTTCACGTCGTGCCTTACCTCCTCGCTGCACCATCCCCCTTGTCCCGGTGCTCTGCGGGGATCCCAGGAGAGCCGCCACGGCTGGACACGCTTTGGCATCTAAAGCAACCTGCAAAACCATGTGGGAAGGGGTTTTTATTAAGTGGTACCATCTCAAGCCACGCTGTTTCCTAGAGTGAACGTCTGACCACATCCCTGCTTCGAATTAGAATGGCCTTAATTCAGTTCAACTCCTCTCACGTCGCAGAAAATCGAGCTAAATCAGATTAAGGTCACTTTAATTCCAGATGCTCATGTCTCCACAACGGCTTCATTTAACTAACTCATTATAAACTCACACCTTTTACTAATTCCTATTAATTTTCCCACATAGAAATTCTTGAAAATTGGCTTCAAATATAAACCCCTGCCACCACCCCCTGCCCCAGATCTTTAAGTAATAGATTTACAAAGCAGTCCCCTTGTTTCTCCACCAAGTCGCTGGTGTGTATCCCCCCAGGAGCAGACATCAGCCCGATCACGCGGCATCGGTGTCACACTGCTGACTGCACAGAACCATAACGATTGTCATCCATCTCCTGGAACGAGCCCTAGGAACGTGCTGGCACAACACACCTGTCCCCGGGACAGGTACCGCAGAATAATGGCTCGCTCCTTCCCAGCGGCGGCACGGCGGCCACTAATAAAGACACATGGCTTCTGTGGCACCCAGCTGGGCTCCCGGGGCACGTATGGAGCTGCCTGCGCTTGCCACCGAGCCTGCTCGCTGCTCTGAGGGTTTCCACACTCACAGACCTTTGAGGTCCTGCTACATTATCATATGGGGCCAGTCGCTCCCGAAGTAACACCGAAATTATTACCCTGAGCTATTTTACTATGGGGTATTTATACAATTTCTTCACAATCAAAAAATATATATTCCTATGGGAAAAAAAAAAGGAGAGTCTTGCAGCATCTTCCAGCTCTTCCCATGGACTTGGACCCCTGGGAGTTGATCCCATGTCTAGTTGCCGTGGTGGTGTCAGGGCAGTGGTTGGACTCGATGACTTGGACCCCTGGGAGTTGATCCCATGTCTAGTTGCCATGGTGGTGTCAGGGCAGTGGTGGGACTCGATGACTTGGACCCCTGGGAGTTGATCCCATGTCTAGTTGCCATGGTGGTGTCAGGGCAGTGGTGGGACTCGATGACTTGGACCCCTGGGAGTTGATCACATGTCTAGTTGCCATGGTGGTGTCAGGGCAGTGGTTGGACTCGATGAGCCCAGAGGGCTCTTCCAACCTGATTGAGTCTGGGATTCTGAGTTTCGGGCTGGTTTAGCCCCATGCCTAGCACAGCCTGCTACAAGCAGCACTTCAAACTCCTAATTTCACCAAATCTCCGCATTACCAGTTCAAGATCTCTGAGCAACCGACAGATTTTTCCTAGATTGTTGCCCAGAGCTGTTAATCCCACATTTCATCCTGTCCTGTTATTTTTTTTTTTAGAGGTTGAGAAATGTAATCCTAATTTAATCCTGCCTCTGGAAACCAACGAGAACTGTGGAGGGGCAGGGTCAGCCGTGGGAAATTCTCCCCCTCCCTGCAGAGCTGCTGCATTGAGTCTAAAAGGCTTTTCCCTGTGTGTTTGCTGAAGACAGACCCTACAGCCCTGCGTGGGGATGTGTGCGGGGGGGAAAAGCCACGGGAGATCTGGGCCTACAAACTCAGGTCCTGAAAGCAGCCGAGCTCCCTGCTCCAGCTGTAGTACCAGCTCTGTGCAGGATGTGGCCCCATGGTCCTGGCTTGGGCATCTCCCCCTGCCCTTTGGCTCTGAAATGGCTCGTGAGCACTCATGGCAGAGGGCTTTTAGAC
Organism: Nyctibius grandis; assembly: GCF_013368605.1. Lineage (NCBI taxonomy): Eukaryota > Metazoa > Chordata > Aves > Nyctibiiformes > Nyctibiidae > Nyctibius > Nyctibius grandis. The sequence continues at coordinate 6,217,367 of NW_027167473.1, forward strand.
CATCTGATGTCCTGCAGACACCTCTGAAATCTTTTCACATCATCTGCACGTAGGTTTGGGATTTTCTTGTGCTGTGTACTCAGGAACCTGGTCCAAGCCCAGACACAGACGAGGTTCCTTTCTCACTACAACGCTCAAGTTATCTAATCATGGATCTGAACCGGTGCCAAAGTAAATATTATCAGGTCCCCTTGGGTTTGACATACTCTCTGTATATTCCAAGAACTTTTATTCTCCTCATCACCCACTACAACTGCCTTTTTCACTGGAGAGCCCATCGTTTTGGGGGAAAGAGAGCCCCACAAATACATCAAGATTGAGAGTGGGTGGAAAACAGAATATATCTTTCTTAATTCATTCAGGTTAAATATTTCTCACTCTTTGAGAGTAGCTGTGTCCATGCAGATCCCATCGCCTGGCTGTTTACAGGGCTGCACCGGAGTAACCCCGCTGACTTCCCCTCCGCTTGCATTTCCTCTCCTCCCTCTGCCAACACAGCTTCTGCGTGTGCTTGGCTCCTCCAAGCAGAGGAACCAAAACACAATCTCCTGTCGTTTGCTGGCCAGCTGCAGCCTGCCCAGATAATACACTGCTGGCTCTGTTTCTAGGGCAAAACATTTTTCATGTTTATTTTTATATTTAAAAAAAAAAAGCTTTCAAACTGTCCAACGCTTATTTAGACTGCGAGTTATTAATGTTTGCCTATTCTTATTGCTCGTTTAAGATCAGTCTTAGCGCTGATAAAGGGGGCAGTTTCTGGCTTTGGGCTGTTTTTTTTTTTAACCAGAGAAAAAAATATTGGAAATGGAAATGTGACATCCCAAACGCGAGTGGAGCCAAACGTAGAGAGAGGAACCCAAAGGTCTCAGCCTTCAACCCGCTTCTCAGAGCCAGGATTTAGTGTGACTTTGTGCAGCGGAGGATTAATGGAATGAATCACCTTACTTCCCCTCAAGATTTGCCTAGGCATGAGATTTGTGTCTGCTAAGCTGGTATAATGATGAACAATCCTTTTTATTAACGTGGGTAAAAATAGGAGCTGCAGTAAGACCTTACATAAACTAGAAGTAACACGTGCCAACTCCTGCCCAAAGCCGCCAGGGAGCCGTTTCGCTCTACGAGATGTTGGCATCACACGAACAAGGGGACTGCTTCGAGGAAACAGGGAAATACAGCGTAAAGCCACCCTGGAGCTCCTGGCTCAACGCTGCGAGCGCGAGGTCATGACATGACTTCACGGCTTTTACCCTCAAGATAACGCAGGACTTTGGGTACGGGTGGGTGTGGGAGTGCTGCACGCACACGGGCACTCACACACGGAATCACAGGATCAATGAGGCTGGAAGAGCCCTCTGGGCTCAGCGAGTGTAATGCCCTTTACACGTGGGCTTCGGCACCTCAGTCGTGCCTCAGGCCTCATCTCTCACCAGTGTTGCCTAAAATAAAACAAATGGGTGAAACAAAAGAGGGGTTTATGTCATGCCTAGGAGAAAACGTGCGTCAGCCCGTGCAGATTAACACCATGGAGCATACCCCTCCGTGGTGAAATGCTTTTTCAAACGCTTGCTTACGGAGCTATTTCAGCCGCTCACGAGCTGTGACTGACTGAACCAACTCAGAAAAGCTTCCCCTTAAAAAAAATTATAGTAGAAAACCCGACAGCTTTTCTTTAAGTCTTGCCTGTTCTTAGTAAGTTTAAAGACCAAATTAGCAATGCAATCATGAGAAAAAGAATCGGAGACTTCTCCAAGCTGTCAAGTGCATGTTAGTGGATGATTAATTGGCAACGCTCCGGCCAAGCCCTGGGTCCTGCTAAAGGCCATGCCCCTTGACTCGCACCTGCCACTGTGCGACTGATTGCGGAAAATGGATGTCTGCACTCCTCCTTTTTTTTTGTTGCAGCTGTTAAACTGCTTTAAGGAAATCTTATTTATCTAGAACAGAAACTTGAACTTCTTCTCGAATCTCAGGAGGATGAAATGAATGTAATTCTCTGTCTCAGACTGACTAAGGGAAGCAATATTATAGGATCTTTAGGAAAGCTGTGATAATTGGACATGATTTTGCGTTCCTTCTATGTGAGCTTGGATGTTGCTTTGCTTTCATGTCTTCTCGTAGCCTCTGCAAGATGCCTTGTGACAGCAGAGGGTAGGGTCTGCCCTCAAAGGGCCAAACGCAGGCACCCAGCCCCTGCAGAGGAGCACCGGGCTCTGCAAGTGCTTTAGCACAGCAGAAGGGTGGAAACCTCTTCTTCTCAGCAAGGGTCATTAGCCATTGGAAGGGGCTGCCCAGGGAGGTGGTGGAGTCCCCATCTCTGGAGGGGTTTAAGAAAAGCCTGGACATGGCACTTAGTGCCCTGGTCTAGTTGACAGGGTGGTGTCAGGGAGCCCCTGCCCTCAGAGGGGTTATCTGTAGGCACCAAAAGGCAGTTGTTGGGCTGGAGATCCACCACAGAAGTCCTCCACATCAGGACAGTCCTCCTAAGTGCTGTGGTGAGCTTTACCACACTATGGATATCAAGTTTTAGGTCTCGGTGTCAGAATCAAAGGAGGTTTAGGGTGATGGATGTGAAATAAATATGTAGGGTAAAAAAATACAAGTCATTCTGTTGACTTCAACTCTGATTCCTCACACAAAGTAACTCCTGTGAGACGTGTATGATAGAGTCCTGGTCTGCTTTCCTTCCTGCTTCTCCTGTTCCTCTGCTGAATTGGTGCCCCATTTCACAGCTGGGGAAGAGGAGCTCCCCGAGGAGAGGAAGGAGTGGTTAAGTGATGATGAGATGCAAGCTGAACTGCGCGGAGGCTCTTCTGCTGCCTTGGGACAATATTTCTTAGGTAATATTTTACTGTGTCGAGGACACCTGACACATGCCAGGCACAAGGTTTGAGCTTTCTCTGTTCCCGTGAGGCTCCGACGTTTCTCTTGTACCCACTGAAATCTCAGATTCTCCTGAAACACCAGGAGTACAGCAGCTGGGGCTTTAAGAACAGTGCCTAATATTGTAAGACTTGCAATCAACTTGGAAGAGTTGGGAACACTTATGCTCTATAAATAAACCCTCCGTAGAGCCCATATGCAGCTACTGTGTTTGAACCTCAGGAGACACGGAGCAGGCAGTCCTGGGAGGGGTGAGCGGCTCGTTAGCGCGGGAGCGGAGGGGAATGATAATTTCTGTGCTCCTTCCCTGCCAACAGCCCGGCCCAGCCTGCCTGCTCCCACCCGGGTGCTCCTCACCCAGCGCCTGGGGGGACGTGGGTGGCAGCAGGTAGTTGTGACATCTTCCTAGATAAAAAGCAATGGGCAAATGCAACACCTTCTCCCTGTTTTGGGTATTTAATGTGAAGAAAACTCTCCAAAATGCTTTGCAAAGCCAAAGGAGAAAGGTAGGATCCTTTGATCACCCCAGACATAAATTGTCCTTTATCCTTGTTTGTCCTTAATGGGAATTTTCTTAATAAATGTTTTTTTCCTCAGAAAACAGCAACTGAATTGCACAACAACCTCAACATGAGGAAGAACTTTACTGTGAGGGTTACAGAGCACTGGAACAGGCTGCCCAGAGAGGTTGTGGAGTCTCCTTCTCTGGAGACTTTCAAGACCTGCCTGGATGCGTTCCTGTGTGACCTGCCCTGGATGGGTCCTGCTCTGGCAGGGGGTTGGACTCAATGATCTCCAGAGGTCCCTTCCAACCCCTGACATTCTATGATTCCATGATAGATATGAGCATATGAATGACTAACAGTGTAAGCTGGCTCCCTTAGGGCTGAAGCATGAGGAACCGTCCCTGGAGCTGCAGTAGAGACACTAGCTGAACCCAGAGGTAGTGATCCCTTTGTGGAGGAAGAATGAGAAGAAAATACGATACAAAGGCTGCACAATGCTTATGTTCTCGTTAAGATGTGGGTAACGTCATTCCTGTACGTATCTCCAGAATGCTGCTTCTGTTTGGATGTTGCTTTGGGATCCTCTGGGAGAGATGCCTCTGGAGATACGTAACAGCGAAGATAACCCTGTGTTAAACCACTCTGAGATGTTATCCCTCCTGCCTCGCATGCGGGGGTTACATTTCACTCCTGCTCATAACACAGTGCAACAAATAGAGAAACAAATAATGGAGAAGTTAACGTTGGTCCTTTAAAAGTCAATTTCTGTGTGCATTTAACCATAAAAGCAACATCTGCTGTGCTAAATACAGGTGTTTTATACCCTTGTCATTAATTGGAGGGGACGTTATGTCATCATACATCAACAGTTAAAGTTGGTTAAAGTGCCACTTATCTCAGGTGCTGTCATTAATCAGATCCCTTTCATCTGGGTGCCCACGCTGCCTCTGTCAGGAGCTACCTTACACCCTTTGAATGTTTTCCTCCTCTTTTTTTAATTGGTTTTGAATGAATGGCTCGGAAATGGTGGAGTCCCCATCTCTGGAGGGGTTGAAGAAAAGCCTGGACATGGCTCTTAGTGCCCTGGTCTAGTTGCCAGGGTGGTGTCAGGGCAATGGTTGGACTCGATGAGCCCAGAGGGCTCTTCCAACCTGATTGATGGATTGATTCTGTGCAATCAGACACACACACAACGTTCACCGAGGGCTGAGGCAAAAACCCCGCTGAGCATCCTCGAATAAAGCCTGTGGGGTCACCCCGGCGTCGTGTCGGGCAGAGCAAGGCCACGGCTGTGATGGCACGTGTGGGAAAGCCCACGAGCAAGCCTGAACTGCCAGAGGATTGTGAGTCAAAGGAATCAAGTGCGACATAAGAAAGCAAAGGATTGAATGGATTTTGTTCCCGAGAATTACACAAAGTCAAGTATCTTATTAAGTTCAAGAGAATTACATTTTACATGCTTCAGCAAGAGACACGTACCCTTTAGAAAATAATAATGAACTGCTTTTTTTTTTTTTGGCGTTCATTTACATACCTTTGATAAATTACTGCAACCAGATTAGGGAGATAAAATAACTAGTCTATTAATTACAATGATTATTATTTAATAGAAAATGGGATTCTGGGCATCGTGGATGGTAAAAGGAAAGCTTAGCAATGCATTATATGGATGTGGTATTTTATCTTAAAGAGTAAGATAAGTGTCCAGCTCTTTCTGCAATCTAAAGAATATGTTCATTACCTGTGCAAGATTTATATGTATAATTGAGTGTAATATTTTAAAACTATTTGCCTTGTTTCGTCTTACATGGAGGACAAGGCAGAGCTGCTGCTTTAATTAAACGGCGTAAATTCCTTCGTGAAGTTATCTAACAAGGGTGCCATTTGTAGGGAAATGACTTTTTTATTTAAAGTTTGCAAGATGATATAATTACAGTCCTGCTTGAACTTCAGTGTGCATGTGTGTAGTTATCTACATGGGTCTTCTCCTTTTATGTAGTTGCCATGGTGGTGCCAGGGCAATGGTTGGACTCAATGAGCCTAGAGGCCTCTTCCAACCTCATTGATTGATTGATTCTGTGATTAATTGAAAAATAGGAGGTAAGAGGCTCTTGTCCCACACTAGGAGAATGCAGTTTTTCTGCTATTTAAAGAGTTTCTCAGGAGAACAGTTGTGGAGACAACTTTCCTTTCCCATTGCTGACCCCTCCAAGCCCTGGGGCTGGTCCCTGCCCGCTCCAGCCACCTTGCCCGCTGCCGGGCTGCTTCATTCACCTCCTGCTCACAGGAGCTTGCGGGGCTGAGTTAAGGGACTGATTTACCTCTCGCTCACCATGGTGTAAATGAGGAGCAACTCTCCTGATGGGAATACAAGGGAGGCTAAAAGAGATGCCAGTACCCAAATCATGCCTTTCCTGGAGACGCTCTCGTGTCTCCCATCTTCTGTTTGCACTCACAGCATCTATCACCCGCAGCCTTGCTGCCGTAACTTCTCTTGGCATGTGTCAGGTCACCGTTTATTTCTACATTTTACGTTTTTAGCAGCACACCCCACACGCTGCCATCAGGGCTGCTGATTTATAACCCCCTGCAAACCCTCCGTAGCTATTTTTCTAAGCAGGTCAGGAAGCGATGTCCCGAGCAGGGGCTGCTTTCCCCAGCCCTTGGGTGAGCTGACAGGCAGTTGTTCTTAGCTTAGCTGCCACATCTGGTTTGATTCACACATCTGGCACTAGACAGCCATTACAGATCTTTTCCAGCTCTCCTAAACGTTCCTGCCTTGCCTCCAGACAGAGGAAGGGTGAGGTCACGCAGGAACAGCACTCTGACAGCTCCTTGATGGCTCTATGCACGGAGGTGCCGGTCGCAGGGGTGCTCCTATACTTAAGAAAATACGTCATAATTGCTACTAATTAACTCTCTGCCATCCTTGCCCTGCAGCCTGCGCTTGCACCCCGCAGCCAGGCGCAGCAGCCAGAGCACGGCGATGCTGCGAGCACCACGACACCCCACAGGATCACAGAATCAGTCAGGTTGGAAGTGATCTCTGGGATCATCGAGTCCAACCTGGACCCCTCGCTGTCCCCTGCTGTGGTGCCAGGGCACGGCGAGCCCCCCAGCCTGGCTGCTGGGCATGGGAACCCCGGGGCAGGGCCGTCCCCAGCCCCGGCTCCCCCCTTCCAAGCACGGGGGGCGGCTGAAGACAGTGGGGTTTGCAGAATAACAGCAACCACCTGCCAGGTCTTATTGCTCCGCTATTTCACACCAGAGATTTGTTATATTAAAGGGCACGGAAATTACTTATGTCAGGTAACTGAATTGTAATTAAATGCTATGTAGATTATTAAAATACTCTCACGGCAATGGGGAGCCATAAATGATAACCCAAGACAGCCCCATTACAGAATTAGCTTACCAGCAGAGGTTTGCTTTGATTTGCCATTAGCTGGGAGAACAGCCCCTTCCAATGGCTAATGACCCCTGCTGAGAAGAAATGCTCCCCTGGCTGCCCAGGGAGGTGGTGGAGTTCCCATCTCTGGAGGTGTTTAAGAAAAGCCTGGACATGGCACTTAGTGCCCTGGTCTAGTTGCCATGGTGGTGTCAGGGCAATGGTTGGACTCGATGAGCCCAGAGGGCTCTGCCAATCTCATTGATTCTGGGATTCTGTGCCCGCTCGGAGGCTGCTGCATGGGGAGATCAGGCTCCTGAACAGGGCTTGGATGCCTTCAGCTGATGCTTGCACGACTCCCAAGCCTTGGACCTGGCCCAGCTTTCCTCCCGCCTAACAAATCCGTGTTTTACAGCCCCAGGAATTTCTTCAAGGAATTACCAACCAGCAGAAGGCGACAAGAAATAAAAAGCAGTGGTGGTTAATAATAAACCAAGCAGTGTGGGAAGAGCAGATTGCACTCACTAGTACTGCCTTCCCCGAGATCTGGGGGGTTGGTGGGGGCTTTTTTGGGTTTGTCGGTGGTGTTTTTAGCTGCTAGTTCCCAGCTGGGACTATAAATTCATCTGTGTGTGGAGCTATTCTCCTCCTTGTCGGGGTGCTTTATCACACAGCAGAAATGCTGACACAGGCATAAAGTCCTGGAAAGAAACTTTGTCCATGTCCTGCATGTATGGAAAAGTTACCCTGGGACAAGCTTTCTTGCACGCTGCTGTTTCCTCATCCAGGGGAGCCAGGGTCTACCTGTGCTTATCCTGCGAGTTAAATAAGACTTAATTCATTGTATCAATTATTTGCTTTAAATGATTCACTCAGCACTGATAACAAATATCCCACCAGCCTGAACGGCTTCCACTGGGGCAGGAAATTCTTCACTGCTCCCTCCGAAGGGCAGAGGGTGGAAATATAGAGTGAAGCCATTGGGAGAGGAGCACGCGTGTGTGTGTGTGTGTTAGTTTATATAACACTTTAACTAACAAGCTATGATCTTCTCCAGAACAGTAGATAAAATGGCAAATGAAATATAGGGCAATAATTCTGACACGAAGGCGAAGTCGCTGGGTTTAATATATGCCTCTTTGCAAGCAGCTAGGCCATAACATGACAATAATGAAATATAAATGACCTACATAAAAAAACAGATAAAATCAGGTAATTACTGGAGCGTCAGTTCTTTACAAAATAATTGGTAATGACCTTTGATAAAGAAATCACTTCTGTGATATTGCTGACAGGACGATTTTCAACTCTGAGAAAACAGAGCAGCTGGCTCTAACTCAGGGCTGGCAGAGCCAAGGGGTGGCTGGGCACCGGGGGGCTGCAGGCATCACCCTGGGGAATGCGGCTGCACCCAACTCCTGGGGTCCTGCAGCTCGTAGGCCTGGAGGTGGTGCTCAGCACCCTGTGCTGCCGTGACCTCCCAAGTGCAAGGTCCTGCACGTGGGTCGGGGCAATCCCAAGCACAAACATGGGCTGAAGCCCCTCTGCCATGGAGACAGGCTGAGAGAGCTGGGGCTGTTCAGCCTGGAGAAGAGAAGGCTCCAGGGAGACCTTCTAGCACCTGAAGGGGCTACAGGAAAGCTGGAGAGGGGCTTTTGACAAGGGCATGGAGTGACAGGATGAGGGGGAACGGTTTTAAACTGAAAGAGGGGAGATTGAGATGAGATATTAGGAAGAAATTCTTTACTGTGAGGGTGGTGAGAGCCTGGCCCAGGTTGCCCAGAGAAGCTGTGGCTGCCCCCTCCCTGGCAGTGTTCAAGGGCAGGTTGGATGGGGCTGGGAGCAACCTGGGCTGGTGGAAGGTGTCCCTGCCCGTGGCAGGGGGTTGGAACTAGATGAGCTTTAAGGTCCCTTCCAACCTAAATCATTCCATGATTCTATGATTCTATGACCTTGTGCCAAGGGGTGGTGGGATGCCCGGAGCTCTGCATGGTGGTGTCCCACCGAGCACCTGGCAAAGCCACCCCACGCGACCGGAGTGACCTGCCGTGGTGCCCATGGTAGAGCAGGAGCTGGACCAGGGGACCTCCAGCTGGCCCTCGCGACCGAGGTTACAACACAAGGCGCAATAACAGCTGCTGACAAATAGGTGTGACCAGATCAGCAGATCTCCTGAAACACGGCGGAGCAAACAAAACAATAATAATCGCCCCAACTCTACTAAAACCATGTTCACAACCACCACATCTCTCAGCTTTATGTGACAAACCTTGCAACACACCCACTCCCCTTCTCTTCCCCCACCCGAAGGAGGAAGGAAAAAAAAAGCTCTTCACACTTTTTCTAATACCAGCTGGTTCATTTATACTGCAGCAGTTTCACGAGACAGATACTGACAGCGATACACCAAACACAGGTTAAACCCTCCCCGATCGCCGCTAGGAAGTTACAGCATTTGCATAAAATCACAGAATCTGGAGTGGTTTGGGTTGGAAAGGACCTTGAAGATCATCGAGTCCAACCGTTGACCCAGCACTGCCAAGGCCACCACTGACCCATGGCCCTCAGCACCACATCTCCACAGAATCCCAGAATCAATGAGGTTGGAAGAGCCCTCTGGGCTCATCGGGTCCAACCATTGCCCTGACACCACCATGGCAACTAGACCAGGGCACTAAGTGCCATGTCCAGGCTTTTCTTCAACCCCTCCAGAGATGGGGACTCCACCACCTCCCTGGGCAGCCCATTCCAGTGCTTGACAACCCATGGATTCCTTTGAATGCGAAGACAAATAAAAATGGCTTAAAAATCTCCTTCCGTTTAGAGGAACATTTTTCAAGGATGTTTCACAATATTACTGTTCTTCTCAGAGCATTCTAAAGACGATGATACATGAGGAGGTGGGCAACAAGGCCTGTAACCATGCCATTAAAGCAATCTGTAACAATACAGCACGCAGCACGAAGAGCACACAAGTACGATCCTGCTAAATGGGTGGCTGGGGAAAGGCGCATCCCGGCCACTGCCTGGCTACCAGGGAAAAGGAGAAGAACATCTGAATCCCACAGCGTAGAAGACAAATGAAAACCAGCTAATTAGAGTGCACAAAACACCCTTTTTTTGGGGAATCTCAGGATTTGGTGGGGTTTTTTGGTGATTTGGGAACACTCCAGACTAGTGCTTCTGCAAACACACAGAATTGTTTAGGTTGGAGAAGACCTTGAAGATCATCGAGTCCAACCGTTAACCCAACACTGCCAACACACATCCAGGAACAATCCACCTCCAGAGGTATTAAACACCTGATAGATATTACTGCCAGCTAAAGAATTAACTTTTAATACTTTTCCAACTCAATATCTATTTTTAAAGATGCTTTTATTCTAGTTCCTCCCTACCTTGGTGATGCCCCAGCCGCGTTCCCCAGGACGGGAAGGGGAGGAAGGATTGTTCCCATTTCCTTTCCAAAGGGGGGGAAAGAAAGGAAAAAAGCAAACCAAGGTGCTTTAAATTTTTCCAAGTGCAAACTAAATGACAAGATGCCCAGGAGTGTGCAATAGCATTTCATTGTTCGAGTTTGGAATAAAAGACAGATAATTAGGAAATTGGGAGTCTATTAATTTTCCAAATTTACTCATGCAAGAAGCACTGAGCTATGGTGATATTTGCTTACCTCGTCATTATGCAAAAATATATTAGCTAATTATTTTGACTAATGCAATTAAGATATGCATATTTAGCATAAACTATACAATAGAAATGTTACAGTCAGCAGTTGCCGGGTTGCACTCATGGGCAGCAGAGAGGCAAAAGTCTCAGCACAGTCTCTGATGGTAAACCATAATATTGCTCCTATTCTGCCCCAACTGTTATTATTAGTTCTGTTGCAGTAATTAATTTCCTTTACAGCATGACTAGGTGGCACAGTTAGCAGCGGTATTAATTTTTGTTGTGAGCCACCTGAAGATGTCAGCTTTGGAGCAGCAGAGA